>NW_026047584.1:8562434-9276693 GCF_023864345.2 Schistocerca serialis cubense | reverse complement strand
CTTCTTATTGATGATGAAACACAGAAATTGAATCGGAATTAAATACAAAAGGCACAATGCCTACTTAAGTACAAGAAGACTGACTCTACTTACTGGCTATGTTTTAAACCATTCCTGTGACACTAGTTATAGATTCCGATGCTTGACTTCAGTTTTACTGTATCCCTTGGACCTTCTTATTGACGATGAAACACTGAAATTGCATCGGAATTAAATACAAAAGGCACAATGCCGACTTAAGTACAAGAAGACTGCCCCTTCTTACTGTCTGTGTTTTGAACCATTCCTGTGACACTAGTTATAGATTCCGATGCTTCACTTCAGGTTTACTGTATCCCTCTGACCTTCGTATTGATGATGAAACACAGAAATTGCATCGGAATTAAATACAAAAGGCACAATGCCGACTTAAGTACAAGAAGACTGACTCTTCTTACTGTCTATGTTTTGATCCATTCCTGTGACACTAGTTACAGATTCCGATGCTTCACTCCAGGTTTACTGTATCCCTTGGACCTTCCTATTGACGATGAAACACAGAATTTGCATCCGAATTAAATACCAAAGGCGCAATGCCGACTTATGGACAAGAAGACTGACTCTTCTTACTGACAATGTTCTGAACCATTCCTGTAACACTAGCTATAGATTCCGATGCTTCACTCCAGGTTTACTGGATCCCTTGGACCTTCTTATTGACGATGAAACACAGAAATTGCATCGGAATTAAATACAAACGGCATAATGCCGACTTAAGTACAAGAAAACTAACTCTTCTTACTGTCTATGTTTTGAACCATTCCTGTGATACTAGTTACAGATTCCGATGCTTCACTCCAGGTTTACTGTATCCCTTGGACCTTCGTATTGACGATGAAACACAGAATTTGCATCCGAATTAAATACCAAAGGCACAATGCCGACTTAAGTACAGGAAGACTGACGCTTCTTACTGCCTATGTTTTGAACCGTTCCTGTGACACTAGTTATAGATTCCGATGCTACACTGCAGGTTTACTGTATCCCTTGGACCTTCTTATTGACGATGAAAAACAGAAATTGCATCGGAATTAAATACAAAAGGCACAATGCCGACTTAAGTACAAGAAGACTGACTCTTCTTACTGTCTATGTTTTGAACTATTCCTGGGACACTAGTTATAGATTCCGATGCTTCACTCCAGGTTTACTGTATCCCTTGGACCTTCTTATCGACGATGAAACACAGATATTGCATCGAAATAAAATAGAAAAGGCACAATGCCGACTTAAGTACAAGAGGACGGACTCTTCCTTCTGTCTATGTTTTGAACCATTATAGTTATAAATTCCGGTGCTTCACTCCAGGTTTACTATTTCCCTCGGACCTTCTTATTGACGATGAAACACAGAAATTGCATCAGAAGTAAATAGAAAAGGCACAATGCCGACTTAAGCACAAGAAGACTGACACTTCTTACTGACTATGATTTGAACCATTCCTGTGACACTAGTTCAAGATTCCGATGCTTCACTTCAGGTTTACTGTATCCCTTGGACCTTCTTATTGACGATGAAACTCAGATATTGCATCGGAATGAAATAGGAAAGGCACAATGCCGACTTAAGTACAAGAAGACTGACTCTTCTTACTGTTTATGTTGCAACCATTCCTGTGACACTAGTTATAGATTGCGATGCTTCACTTCAGGTATACTGTATCCCTCTGACCTTCTTATTGACGATGAAACACAGAAATTGCATCGGAATTAAATAGAACAGGCACAATGCCGACTTAAGTACAAGAAGACTGACTCTTCTTACTGACTATGTTTTGAACCATTCTCGTGACACTAGTTATAGATTCCGATGCATCACTTCAGGTTTACTGTATCCCTTAAACATTCTTATTGACGATGAAACACAGAAATTACTTCGGAATTAAATACAAACGGCACAATGCCGACTTAAGTACAAGAAGACTGACTCTTCTTACTGACTATGTTTTGAACCATTCCTGTGTCACTAGTTATAGATTCCGATGCTTCACTTCAGGTTTACAGTATACCTTGGACTTTCTAATAGACGAAGAAACACAGAAATTGCATCGGAATAAAATAGAAAAGGCACAATGCCGACTTCAGTACAAGAAGACTGACTCTTCTTACTGACTATGTTTTGAACCATTCCTGTGACACTAGTTATAGATTCCAATGCTTCACTTCAGGTTTACTGTATCACTCTGACCTTCTTCTTGACGATGAAACACAGAAATTGCATCGGAATTAAATACAAACGGCATAATGCCGACTTAAGTACAAGAAAACTAACTCTTCTTACTGTCTATGTTTTGAACCATTCCTGTGATACTAGTTACAGATTCCGATGCTTCACTCCAGGTTTACTGTATCCCTTGGACCTTCTTATTGACGATGAAACCCAGAATTTGCATCCGAATTAAATACCAAAGGCACAATGCCGACTTAAGTACACGAAGACTGACGCTTCTTACTGCCTATGTTTTGAACCATTCCTGTGACACTAGTTATAGATTCCGATGCTACACTCCAGGTTTACTGTATCCCTTGGACCTTCTTATTGACGATGAAAAACAGAAATTGCATCGGAATTAAATACAAAAGGCACAATGCCGACTTAAGGACAAGAAGACTGACTCTTCTTACTGACTATGTTTTGAACCATTCCTGTGACACTAGTTATAGATTCCGATGTTTCACTTCAGGTATACTGTATCCCTCTGACCTTCTTATTGACGATGAAACACAGAAATTGCATCGG
This sequence comes from Schistocerca serialis cubense, assembly GCF_023864345.2. Taxonomy (NCBI): domain Eukaryota; kingdom Metazoa; phylum Arthropoda; class Insecta; order Orthoptera; family Acrididae; genus Schistocerca; species Schistocerca serialis. The sequence continues at coordinate 9,273,915 of NW_026047584.1, read as the reverse complement.
AATTAAATAGAACAGGCACAATGCCGACTTAAGTACAAGAAGACTGACTCTTCTTACTGTCTATGTTTTGAACTATTCCTGTGACACTAGTTATAGATTCCGATGCTTCACTCCAGGTTTACTGTATCCCTTGGACCTTCTTATTGACGATAGAACACAGATATTGCATCAAAATTAAATAGAAATGGCACAATGCCGACTTAAGTACAAGAGGACGGACTCTTCCTACTGTCTATGTTTTGAACCATTATAGTTATAAATTCCGGTGCTTCACTCCAGGTTTACTGTTTCCCACGGACCTTCTTATTGACGATGAAACACAGAAATTGCATCAGAATTAAATAGAAAAGGCACAATGCCGACTTAAGTACAAGAAGACTGACGCTACTTACTGACTATGATTTGAACCATTCCTGTGACACTAGTTAAAGATTCCGATGCTTCACTTCAGGTTTACTGTATCCCTTGGACCTTCTTATTGACGATGAAACTCAGATATTGCATCGCAATGAAATAGGAAAGGCACAATGCCGACTTAAGTACAAGAAGACTGACTCTTCTTACTGTTTATGTTGGAACCATTCCAGTGACACTAGTTATGGATTCCGATGCTTCACTTCAGGTTTACTGTATCCCTCTGACCTTCCTATAGACGATGAAACACAGAAATTGCATCGGACTTAAATACAAATGGCAAAATGCCGACTTAAGTACAAGAAGACTGACTCTTCATACTGTCTATGTTTTGAAACATTCCTGTGACACTAGTTATAGATTCCAATGCTTCACTTCAGGTTTACTGTATCCCTCTGACCTTCTTATTGACGATGAAACACAGAAATTGCATCGGAATTAATTACAAAAGGCACAATGCCGACTTAAGTACAAGAAGACTGACTCTTCTTACTGACTATGTTTTGAATCATTCTCGTGACACTAGTTATAGATTCCGATGCATCACTTCAGGTTTACTGTATCCCTTAAACCTTCTTATTTACCATGAAACACAGAAATTACATCGGAATTAAATACAAATGGCACAATGCCGACTTAAGTACAAGAAGACTGACTCTTCTTACTGACTATGTTTTGAACCATTCCTGTGTCACTAGTTATAGATTCCGATGCTTCACTTCAGGTTTACAGTATACCTTGGACTTTCTAATAGACGATGAAACACAGAAATTGCATCGGAATAAAATAGAAAAGGCACAATGCCGACTTAAGTACAAGAAGACTGACTCTTCTTACTGTCTATGTTTTGAACCATTTCTGTGACACTAGTTATAGATTCCGATGCTTCACTTCAGGTTTACTGTCTCCCTCTGACCTTCTTATTGATGATGAAACACAGAAATTCCATACGAAGTAAATACAAAAGGCAAAATGCCGACTTAAGTACATGAAGACTGACTCTTCTTACTGACTATGTTTTGAACCATTCCTGTGGCACTAGTTATAGATTGCGATGCTTCACTTCAGGTTTGCTGTATCCCTCTGACCTTCTTATTGACGATGAAACACAGAATTTGCATGGGAATTAAATACAAAAGGCACAATGCCGACTTAAGTACAAGAAGACTGACTCTTCCTACTGTCTATGATTTGAACCATTCCTGTGACACTAGTTATAGATTCCGATGCTTCACTTCAGGTTTACTGTATCCCTTGGACCTTCTTATTGACGATGAAACATAGAAATTGCATCGGAATTAAATACAAAAGGCACAATGCCGACTTAAGTACATGAAGACCGACAGTTCCTACTGACTATGTTTTGAACCATTCTTGTGACACTAGTTATAGATTCCCGTGCTTCACTTCAGGTTTTTCTGTATCCCTTGGTCCTTCTTATTGACGATGAAACACAGAAATTGCATTGGAATTAAATACAAAAGGCACAATGCCGACTTAAGTACAAGAAGACTGACTCTTCTTACTGTCTATGTTTTGAACCATTCCTGTTACACTAGTTACACATTCCGATTCTTCACCCCAGGTTTACTGTATCCCTTGGAGCTTCTTATTGACTATGAAACAGAGAAATTGCATCGGAATTAAATACAAAAGGCACAATGCCGCCTTAAGGACAAGGAGACTAACTCTTCTTACTGACAATGTTTTGAACCATTCCTGTGACACTAGCTATAGATTCCGATGCTTCACTTCAGGATTACAGTATACCTTGGACTTTCTAATAGACGATGAAACACAGAAATTGCATCGGAATAAAATAGAAAAGGCACAATGCCGACTTAAGTCCAAGAAGACTGACTCTTCCTACTGTCTATGTTTTGAACCATTCCTGTGATACTCGTTATAGATTCCGATGCATCACTTCAGGTTTACTGTATCCCTCTGACCTTCTTATTGACGATAAAACACAGAAATTGCATCGGGATTAAATACCAAAGGCACATGGCCGACTGAAGTACAAGAAGACTGACTCTTCTTACTGACTATTTTTTGAACCATTCTTGTGACACTAGTTATAGATGCCGATACTTCACTTCAGTTTTACTGATCACTTGGACCTTCTTATTGACGATGAAACACAGATATTGCATCGGAATTAAATACAAAAGGCACAATGCCGACTTAAGTCCAAGAAGACTGACTCTTCCTACTGTCTATGCTTTGAACCATTCCTGTGATACTCGTTATAGATTCCGCTGCATCACTTCAGGTTTACTGTATCCCTCTGACCTTCTTATTGACGATGAAACACAGAAATTGCATCGGGATTAAATACAAAAGGCACATGGCCGACTGAAGTACAAGAAGACTGACTCTTCTTACTGTCTATGATTTGAACCATTCCTTTGACACTAGTTATAGATTCCGATGCTTCAATTCAGGTCTACTGTATCCCTTGGACCTTCTTATTGACGATGAAACACAGATATTGCATCGGAATTAAATACAAAAGGCACAATGCCGACTTAAGTACAAGAAGACTGACTCATCCAACTGTCTATGTTTTGAACCATTCCTGTGACACTAGTTATAGATTCCGATGCTTCACTTCAGGTTTACTGTATCCCTCTGACCGTCTTATTGACGATGAATCACAGAAATTGCATGGGAATGAAATAGAAAAGGCACAATGTCGACTTAAGTACTAGAAGACTGACTCTTCCTACTGTCTATGTTTTGAACCATTCCTGTGACACTAGTTATAGGTTCCGATGCTACAATTCAGGTCTACTGTATCCCTTGGACCTCCTTATTGACGATGAAACACAGAAATTGCATCGGAATTAAATACAAAAGGCACAATGCCGACTTAAGTACAAGAAGACTGACTCTTCTTACTGACTATGTTTTGAACCATTCCTGTGACACTAGTTATAGATTCCGATGCTTCACATCAGGTTTACTGTATCCCTGGGACCTTCTTATTGACGATGAAACACAGAAATCGCATCGGAATTAAATTCAAAAGGCACAATGCCGACTAAAGTACAAGAAGACTGACACTTCTTACAGTCTATGCTTTGAACCATTCCTGTGACACTAGTTATAGATTCCGATGCTTCACTTCAGGTTTACTGTATCCCTCTGACCGTCTTATTGACGATGAATCACAGAAATTGCATGGGAATGAAATAGAAAAGGCACAATGTCGACTTAAGTACTAGAAGACTGACTCTTCCTACTGTCTATGTTTTGAACCATTCCTGTGACACTAGTTATAGGTTCCGATGCTTCAATTCAGGTCTACTATATCCCTTGGACCTTCTTATTGACGATGAAACACAGAAATTGCATCGGAATTAAATACAAAAGGCACAATGCCGACTTAAGTACAAGAAGACTGACTCTACTTACTGGCTATGTTTTAAACCATTCCTGTGACACTAGTTAAGGATTCCGATGCTTGACTTCAGTTTTACTGTATCCCTTGGACCTTCTTATTGACGATGAAACACTGAAATTGCATCGGAATTAAATACAAAAGGCACAATGCCGACTTAAGTACAAGAAGACTGCCCCTTCTTACTGTCTGTGTTTTGAACCATTCCTGTGACACTAGTTATAGATTCCGATGCTTCACTTCAGGTTTACTGTATCCCTCTGACCTTCGTATTGATGATGAAACACAGAAATTGCATCGGAATTAAATACAAAAGGCACAATGCCGACTTAAGTACAAGAAGACTGACTCTTCTTACTGTCTATGATTTGATCCATTCCTGTGACACTAGTTACAGATCCCGATGCTTCACTCCAGGTTTACTGTATCCCTTGGACCTTCTTATTGACGATGAAACACAGAATTTGCATCCGAATTAAATACCAAAGGCGCAATGCCGACTTATGGACAAGAAGACTGACTCTTCTTACTGACAATGTTCTGAACCATTCCTGTAACACTAGCTATAGATTCCGATGCTTCACTCCAGGTTTACTGTATCCCTTGGACCTTCTTATTGACGATGAAACACAGAATTTGCATCCGAATTAAATACCAAAGGCACAATGCCGACTTAAGTACAGGAAGACTGACGCTTCTTACTGCCTATGTTTTGAACCGTTCCTGTGACACTAGTTATAGATTCCGATGCTACACTGCAGGTTTACTGTATCCCTTGGACCTTCTTATTGACGATGAAAAACAGAAATTGCATCGGAATTAAATACAAAAGGCACAATGCCGACTTAAGTACAAGAAGACTGACTCTTCCTACTGTCTATGTTTTGAACCATTATAGTTATAAATTCCGGTGCTTCACTCCAGGTTTACTATTTCCCTCGGACCTTCTTATTGACGATGAAACACAGAAATTGCATCAGAATTAAATAGAAAAGGCACAATGCCGACTTAAGCACAAGAAGACTGACGCTTCTTACTGACTATGATTTGAACCATTCCTGTGACACTAGTTCAAGATTCCGATGCTTCACTTCAGGTTTACTGTATCCCTTGGACCTTCTTATTGACGATGAAACTCAGATATTGCATCGGAATGAAATAGGAAAGGCACAATGCCGACTTAAGTACAAGAAGACTGATTCTTCTTACTGTTTATGTTGCAACCATTCCTGTGACACTAGTTATAGATTGCGATGCTTCACTTCAGGTATACTGTATCCCTCTGACCTTCTTATTGACGATGAAAAACAGAAATTGCATCGGAATTAAATAGAACAGGCACAATGCCGACTTAAGTACAAGAAGACTGACTCTTCTTACTGACTATGTTTTGAACCATTCTCGTGACACTAGTTATAGATTCCGATGCATCACTTCAGGTTTACCGTATCCCTTAAACATTCTTATTGACGATGAAACACAGAAATTACATCGGAATTAAATACAAACGGCACAATGCCGACTTAAGTACAAGAAGACTGACTCTTCCTACTGACTATGTTTTGAACCATTCCTGTGTCACTAGTTATAGATTCCGATGCTTCACTTCAGGTTTACAGTATACCTTGGACTTTCTAATAGACGATGAAACACAGAAATTGCATCGGAATAAAATAGAAAAGGCACAATGCCGACTTCAGTACAAGAAGACTGACTCTTCTTACTGACTATGTTTTGAACCATTCCTGTGACACTAGTTATAGATTCCAATGCTTCACTTCAGGTTTACTGTATCACTCTGACCTTCTTCTTGACGATGAAACACAGAAATTGCATCGAAATTAAATACAAACGGCATAATGCCGACTTAAGTACAAGAAAACTAACTCTTCTTACTGTCTATGTTTTGAACCATTCCTGTGATACTAGTTACAGATTCCGATGCTTCACTCCAGGTTTACTGTATCCCTTGGACCTTCTTATTGACGATGAAACACAGAATTTGCATCCGAATTAAATACCAAAGGCACAATGCCGACTTAAGTACACGAAGACTGACGCTTCTTACTGCCTATGTTTTGAACCATTCCTGTGACACTAGTTATAGATTCCGATGCTACACTCCAGGTTTACTGTATCCCTTGGACCTTCTTATTGACGATGAAAAACAGAAATTGCATCGGAATTAAATACAAAAGGCACAATGCCGACTTAAGGACAAGAAGACTGAGTCTTCTTACTGACTATGTTTTGAACCATTCCTGTGACACTAGTTATAGATTCCGATGTTTCACTTCAGGTATACTGTATCCCTCTGACCTTCTTATTGACGATGAAACACAGAAATTGCATCGGAATTAAATAGAACAGGCACAATACCGACTTAAGTACAAGAAGACTGACTCTTCTTACTGTCTATGTTTTGAACTATTCCTGTGACACTAGTTAAAGATTCCGATGCTTCACTTCAGGTTTACTGTATCCCTTGGACCTTCTTATTGACGATGAAACTCAGATATTGCATCGCAATGAAATAGGAAAGGCACAATGCCGACTTAAGTACAAGAAGACTGACTCTTCTTACTGTTTATGTTGGAACCATTCCAGTGACACTAGTTATGGATTCCGATGCTTCACTTCAGGTTAACTGTATCCCTCTGACCTTCCTATAGACGATGAAACACAGAAATTGCATCGGACTTAAATACAAATGGCAAAATGCCGACTTAAGTACAAGAAGACTGACTCTTCATACTGTCTATGTTTTGAACCATTCCTGTGACACTAGTTATAGATTCCAATGCTTCACTTCAGGTTTACTGTATCCCTCTGACCTTCTTATTGACGATGAAACACAGAAATTGCATCGGAATTAATTACAAAAGGCACAATGCCGACTTAAGTACAAGAAGACTGACTCTTCTTACTGACTATGTTTTGAACCATTCTCGTGACACTAGTTATAGATTCCGATGCATCACTTCAGGTTTACTGTATCCCTTAAACCTTCTTATTTACCATGAAACACAGAAATTACATCGGAATTAAATACAAATGGCACAATGCCGACTTAAGTACAAGAAGACTGACTCTTCTTACTGACTATGTTTTGAACCATTCCTGTGTCACTAGTTATAGATTCCGATGCTTCACTTCAGGTTTACAGTATACCTTGGACTTTCTAATAGACGATGAAACACAGAAATTGCATCGGAATAAAATAGAAAAGGCACAATGCCGACTTAAGTACAAGAAGACTGACTCTTCTTACTGTCTATGTTTTGAACCATTTCTGTGACACTAGTTATAGATTCCGATGCTTCACTTCAGGTTTACTGTCTCCCTCTGACCTTCTTATTGATGATGAAACACAGAAATTCCATACGAAGTAAATACAAAAGGCAAAATGCCGACTTAAGTACATGAAGACTGACTCTTCTTACTGACTATGTTTTGAACCATTCCTGTGGCACTAGTTATAGATTGCGATGCTTCACTTCAGGTTTGCTGTATCCCTCTGACCTTCTTATTGACGATGAAACACAGAATTTGCATGGGAATTAAATACAAAAGGCACAATGCCGACTTAAGTACAAGAAGACTGACTCTTCCTACTGTCTATGATTTGAACCATTCCTGTGACACTAGTTATAGATTCCGATGCTTCACTTCAGGTTTACTGTATCCCTTGGACCTTCTTATTGACGATGAAACATAGAAATTGCATCGGAATTAAATACAAAAGGCACAATGCCGACTTAAGTACATGAAGACCGACAATTCCTACTGACTATGTTTTGAACCATTCTTGTGACACTAGTTATAGATTCCCGTGCTTCACTTCAGGTTTTTCTGTATCCCTTGGTCCTTCTTATTGACGATGAAACACAGAAATTGCATTGGAATTTAATACAAAAGGCACAATGCCGACTTAAGTACAAGAAGACTGACTCTTCTTACTGTCTATGTTTTGAACCATTCCTGTTACACTAGTTACACATTCCGATTCTTCACTCCAGGTTTACTGTATCCCTTGGAGCTTCTTATTGACGATGAAACAGAGAAATTGCATCGGAATTAAATACAAAAGGCACAATGCCGCCTTAAGGACAAGAAGACTAACTCTTCTTACTGACAATGTTTTGAACCATTCCTGTGACACTAGCTATAGATTCCGATGCTTCACTTCAGGATTACAGTATACCTTGGACTTTCTAATAGACGATGAAACACAGAAATTGCATCGGAATAAAATAGAAAATGCACAATGCCGACTTAAGTCCAAGAAGACTGACTCTTCCTACTGTCTATGTTTTGAACCATTCCTGTGATACTCGTTATAGATTCCGATGCATCACTTCAGGTTTACTGTATCCCTCTGACCTTCTTATTGACGATAAAACACAGAAATTGCATCGGGATTAAATACAAAAGGCACATGGCCGACTGAAGTACAAGAAGACTGACTCTTCTTACTGACTATTTTTTGAACCATTCTTGTGACACTAGTTATAGATTCCGATACTTCACTTCAGTTTTACTGATCACTTGGACCTTCTTATTGACGATGAAACACAGATATTGCATCGGAATTAAATACAAAAGGCACAATGCCGACTTAAGTCCAAGAAGACTGACTCTTCCTACTGTCTATGCTTTGAACCATTCCTGTGATACTCGTTATAGATTCCGCTGCATCACTTCAGGTTTACTGTATCCCTCTGACCTTCTTATTGACGATGAAACACAGAAATTGCATCGGGATTAAATACAAAAGGCACATGGCCGACTGAAGTACAAGAAGACTGACTCTTCTTACTGTCTATGATTTGAACCATTCCTTTGACACTAGTTATAGATTCCGATGCTTCAATTCAGGTCTACTGTATCCCTTGGACCTTCTTATTGACGATGAAACACAGATATTGCATCGGAATTAAATACAAAAGGCACAATGCCGACTTAAGTACAAGAAGACTGACTCATCCAACTGTCTATGTTTTGAACCATTCCTGTGACACTAGTTATAGATTCCGATGCTTCACTTCAGGTTTACTGTATCCCTCTGACCGTCTTATTGACGATGAATCACAGAAATTGCATGGGAATGAAATAGAAAAGGCACAATGTCGACTTAAGTACTAGAAGACTGACTCTTCCTACTGTCTATGTTTTGAACCATTCCTGTGACACTAGTTATAGGTTCCGATGCTACAATTCAGGTCTACTGTATCCCTTGGACCTCCTTATTGACGATGAAACACAGAAATTGCATCGGAATTAAATACAAAAGGCACAATGCCGACTTAAGTACAAGAAGACTGACTCTTCTTACTGACTATGTTTTGAACCATTCCTGTGACACTAGTTATAGATTCCGATGCTTCACATCAGGTTTACTGTATCCCTGGGACCTTCTTATTGACGATGAAACACAGAAATCGCATCGGAATTAAATTCAAAAGGCACAATGCCGACTAAAGTACAAGAAGACTGACACTTCTTACAGTCTATGCTTTGAACCATTCCTGTGACACTAGTTATAGATTCCGATGCTTCACTTCAGGTTTACTGTATCCCTCTGACCGTCTTATTGACGATGAATCACAGAAATTGCATGGGAATGAAATAGAAAAGGCACAATGTCGACTTAAGTACTAGAAGACTGACTCTTCCTACTGTCTATGTTTTGAACCATTCCTGTGACACTAGTTATAGGTTCCGATGCTTCAATTCAGGTCTACTGTATCCCTTGGACCTTCTTATTGACGATGAAACACAGAAATTGCATCGGAATTAAATACAAAAGGCACAATGCCGACTTAAGTACAAGAAGACTGACTCTACTTACTGGCTATGTTTTAAACCATTCCTGTGACACTAGTTAAGGATTCCGATGCTTGACTTCAGTTTTACTGTATCCCTTGGACCTTCTTATTGACGATGAAACACTGAAATTGCATCGGAATTAAATACAAAAGGCACAATGCCGACTTAAGTACAAGAAGACTGCCCCTTCTTACTGTCTGTGTTTTGAACCATTCCTGTGACACTAGTGATAGATTCCGATGCTTCACTTCAGGTTTACTGTATCCCTCTGACCTTCGTATTGATGATGAAACACAGAAATTGCATCGGAATTAAATACAAAAGGCACAATGCCGACTTAAGTACAAGAAGACTGACTCTTCTTACTGTCTATGTTTTGATCCATTCCTGTGACACTAGTTACAGATTCCGATGCTTCACTCCAGGTTTACTGTATCCCTTGGACCTTCTTATTGACGATGAAACACAGAATTTGCATCCGAATTAAATACCAAAGGCGCAATGCCGACTTATGGACAAGAAGACTGACTCTTCTTACTGACAATGTTCTGAACCATTCCTGTAACACTAGCTATAGATTCCGATGCTTCACTCCAGGTTTACTGTATCCCTTGGACCTTCTTATTGACGATGAAACACAGAATTTGCATCCGAATTAAATACCAAAGGCACAATGCCGACTTAAGTACAGGAAGACTGACGCTTCTTACTGCCTATGTTTTGAACCGTTCCTGTGACACTAGTTATAGATTCCGATGCTACACTGCAGGTTTACTGTATCCCTTGGACCTTCTTATTGACGATGAAAAACAGAAATTGCATCGGAATTAAATACAAAAGGCACAATGCCGACTTAAGTACAAGAAGACTGACTCTTCCTACTGTCTATGTTTTGAACCATTATAGTTATAAATTCCGGTGCTTCACTCCAGGTTTACTATTTCCCTCGGACCTTCTTATTGACGATGAAACACAGAAATTGCATCAGAATTAAATAGAAAAGGCACAATGCCGACTTAAGCACAAGAAGACTGACGCTTCTTACTGACTATGATTTGAACCATTCCTGTGACACTAGTTCAAGATTCCGATGCTTCACTTCAGGTTTACTGTATCCCTTGGACCTTCTTATTGACGATGAAACTCAGATATTGCATCGGAATGAAATAGGAAAGGCACAATGCCGACTTAAGTACAAGAAGACTGATTCTTCTTACTGTTTATGTTGCAACCATTCCTGTGACACTAGTTATAGATTGCGATGCTTCACTTCAGGTATACTGTATCCCTCTGACCTTCTTATTGACGATGAAAAACAGAAATTGCATCGGAATTAAATAGAACAGGCACAATGCCGACTTAAGTACAAGAAGACTGACTCTTCTTACTGACTATGTTTTGAACCATTCTCGTGACACTAGTTATAGATTCCGATGCATCACTTCAGGTTTACCGTATCCCTTAAACATTCTTATTGACGATGAAACACAGAAATTACATCGGAATTAAATACAAACGGCACAATGCCGACTTAAGTACAAGAAGACTGACTCTTCTTACTGACCATGTTTTGAACCATTCCTGTGTCACTAGTTATAGATTCCGATGCTTCACTTCAGGTTTACAGTATACCTTGGACTTTCTAATAGACGATGAAACACAGAAATTGCATCGAAATTAAATACAAACGGCATAATGCCGACTTAAGTACAAGAAAACTAACTCTTCTTACTGTCTATGTTTTGAACCATTCCTGTGATACTAGTTACAGATTCCGATGCTTCACTCCAGGTTTACTGTATCCCTTGGACCTTCTTATTGACGATGAAACACAGAATTTGCATCCGAATTAAATACCAAAGGCACAATGCCGACTTAAGTACACGAAGACTGACGCTTCTTACTGCCTATGTTTTGAACCATTCCTGTGACACTAGTTATAGATTCCGATGCTACACTCCAGGTTTACTGTATCCCTTGGACCTTCTTATTGACGATGAAAAACAGAAATTGCATCGGAATTAAATACAAAAGGCACAATGCCGACTTAAGGACAAGAAGACTGAGTCTTCTTACTGACTATGTTTTGAACCATTCCTGTGACACTAGTTATAGATTCCGATGTTTCACTTCAGGTATACTGTATCCCTCTGACCTTCTTATTGACGATGAAACACAGAAATTGCATCGGAATTAAATAGAACAGGCACAATACCGACTTAAGTACAAGAAGACTGACTCTTCTTACTGTCTATGTTTTGAACTATTCCTGTGACACTAGTTAAAGATTCCGATGCTTCACTTCAGGTTTACTGTATCCCTTGGACCTTCTTATTGACGATGAAACTCAGATATTGCATCGCAATGAAATAGGAAAGGCACAATGCCGACTTAAGTACAAGAAGACTGACTCTTCTTACTGTTTATGTTGGAACCATTCCAGTGACACTAGTTATGGATTCCGATGCTTCACTTCAGGTTTACTGTATCCCTCTGACCTTCCTATAGACGATGAAACACAGAAATTGCATCGGACTTAAATACAAATGGCAAAATGCCGACTTAAGTACAAGAAGACTGACTCTTCATACTGTCTATGTTTTGAACCATTCCTGTGACACTAGTTATAGATTCCAATGCTTCACTTCAGGTTTACTGTATCCCTCTGACCTTCTTATTGACGATGAAACACAGAAATTGCATCGGAATTAATTACAAAAGGCACAATGCCGACTTAAGTACAAGAAGACTGACTCTTCTTACTGACTATGTTTTGAACCATTCTCGTGACACTAGTTATAGATTCCGATGCATCACTTCAGGTTTACTGTATCCCTTAAACCTTCTTATTTACCATGAAACACAGAAATTACATCGGAATTAAATACAAATGGCACAATGCCGACTTAAGTACAAGAAGACTGACTCTTCTTACTGACTATGTTTTGAACCATTCCTGTGTCACTAGTTATAGATTCCGATGCTTCACTTCAGGTTTACAGTATACCTTGGACTTTCTAATAGACGATGAAACACAGAAATTGCATCGGAATAAAATAGAAAAGGCACAATGCCGACTTAAGTACAAGAAGACTGACTCTTCTTACTGTCTATGTTTTGAACCATTTCTGTGACACTAGTTATAGATTCCGATGCTTCACTTCAGGTTTACTGTCTCCCTCTGACCTTCTTATTGATGATGAAACACAGAAATTCCATACGAAGTAAATACAAAAGGCAAAATGCCGACTTAAGTACAAGAAGACTGACTCTTCCTACTGTCTATGATTTGAACCATTCCTGTGACACTAGTTATAGATTCCGATGCTTCACTTCAGGTTTACTGTATCCCTTGGACCTTCTCATTGACGATGAAACATAGAAATTGCATCGGAATTAAATACAAAAGGCACAATGCCGACTTAAGTACATGAAGACCGACAATTCCTACTGACTATGTTTTGAACCATTCTTGTGACACTAGTTATAGATTCCCGTGCTTCACTTCAGGTTTTTCTGTATCCCTTGGTCCTTCTTATTGACGATGAAACACAGAAATTGCATTGGAATTTAATACAAAAGGCACAATGCCGACTTAAGTACAAGAAGACTGACTCTTCTTACTGTCTATGTTTTGAACCATTCCTGTTACACTAGTTACACATTCCGATTCTTCACTCCAGGTTTACTGTATCCCTTGGAGCTTCTTATTGACGATGAAACAGAGAAATTGCATCGGAATTAAATACAAAAGGCACAATGCCGCCTTAAGGACAAGAAGACTAACTCTTCTTACTGACAATGTTTTGAACCATTCCTGTGACACTAGCTATAGATTCCGATGCTTCACTTCAGGATTACAGTATACCTTGGACTTTCTAATAGACGATGAAACACAGAAATTGCATCGGAATAAAATAGAAAAGGCACAATGCCGACTTAAGTCCAAGAAGACTGACTCTTCCTACTGTCTATGTTTTGAACCATTCCTGTGATACTCGTTATAGATTCCGATGCATCACTTCAGGTTTACTGTATCCCTCTGACCTTCTTATTGACGATAAAACACAGAAATTGCATCGGGATTAAATACAAAAGGCACATGGCCGACTGAAGTACAAGAAGACTGACTCTTCTTACTGACTATTTTTTGAACCATTCTTGTGACACTAGTTATAGATTCCGATACTTCACTTCAGTTTTACTGATCACTTGGACCTTCTTATTGACGATGAAACACAGATATTGCATCGGAATTAAATACAAAAGGCACAATGCCGACTTAAGTCCAAGAAGACTGACTCTTCCTACTGTCTATGCTTTGAACCATTCCTGTGATACTCGTTATAGATTCCGCTGCATCACTTCAGGTTTACTGTATCCCTCTGACCTTCTTATTGACGATGAAACACAGAAATTGCATCGGGATTAAATACAAAAGGCACATGGCCGACTGAAGTACAAGAAGACTGACTCTTCTTACTGTCTATGATTTGAACCATTCCTTTGACACTAGTTATAGATTCCGATGCTTCAATTCAGGTCTACTGTATCCCTTGGACCTTCTTATTGACGATGAAACACAGATATTGCATCGGAATTAAATACAAAAGGCACAATGCCGACTTAAGTACAAGAAGACTGACTCATCCAACTGTCTATGTTTTGAACCATTCCTGTGACACTAGTTATAGATTCCGATGCTTCACTTCAGGTTTACTGTATCCCTCTGACCGTCTTATTGACGATGAATCACAGAAATTGCATGGGAATGAAATAGAAAAGGCACAATGTCGACTTAAGTACTAGAAGACTGACTCTTCCTACTGTCTATGTTTTGAACCATTCCTGTGACACTAGTTATAGGTTCCGATGCTTCAATTCAGGTATACTGTATCCCTTGGACCTTCTTATTGACGATGAAACACAGAAATTGCATCGGAATTTAATACAAAAGGCACAATGCCGACTTAAGTACAAGAAGACTGACTCTTCTTACTGACTATGTTTTGAACCATTCCTGTGACACTAGTTATAGATTCCGATGCTTCACATCAGGTTTACTGTATCCCTGGGACCTTCTTATTGACGATGAAACACAGAAATCGCATCGGAATTAAATTCAAAAGGCACAATGCCGACTAAAGTACAAGAAGACTGACACTTCTTACAGTCTATGCTTTGAACCATTCCTGTGACACTAGTTATAGATTCCGGTGCTTCACGCCAGGTTTACGGTATCCCTCTGACCTTCTTATTGACGATGAAACACAGAAATTGCATCAGAATTAAATAGAAAAGGCACAATGCTGACTTAAATACAAGAAGACTGACGCTTCTTACTGACTATGTTTTGAACCTTTCCTGTGACACTAGTTATAGATTCCGATGCTTCATTTCAGGTTTACTGTATCCCTTGGACCTTCTTATTGACGATGAAACACAGATATTGCATCGGAATTAAATACAAAAGGCACAATGCCGTCTTAAGTACAAGAAGACTGACTTTTCCTACTGTCTATGATTTGAACCATTCCTGTGACACTAGTTATAGATTCCGATGCTTCACTTCACGTTTACTGTGTACCTCTGACCTTCTTATTGACGATCAAACACAGAAATTGCATCGGAATTAAATGCAAAAGGCACAATGCCGACTGAAGTACAAGAAGACTGACTCTTCTTACTGACTATTTTTTGAACAATTCTTGTGACACTAGTTATAGATTCCGATGCTTCACTTCATGTTTACTGTATCCCTTAAACCTTCTTATTGATGATGAAACACAGAAATTGAATCGGAATTAAATACAAAAGGCACAATGCCTACTTAAGTACAAGAAGACTGACTCTACTTACTGGCTATGTTTTGAACCATTCCTGTGACACTAGTTATAGATTCCGATGCTTGACTTCAGTTTTACTGTATCCCTTGGACCTTCTTATTGACGATGAAACACTGAAATTGCATCGGAATTAAATACAAAAGGCACAATGCCGACTTAAGTACAAGAAGACTGCCCCTTCTTACTGTCTATGTTTTGAACCGATCCTGTGACACTAGTTATAGATTCCGATGCTTCACTTCAGGTTTACTGTATCCCTTGGGCCTTCTTAAAGACGATGAAACACAGAAATTGCATCGGAATTAAATAGAACAGGCACAATGCCGACTTAAGTACAAGAAGACTGACTCTTCTTACTGACTATGTTTTGAACCATTCTCGTGACACTAGTTATAGATTCCGATGCATCACTTCAGGTTTACTGTATCCCTTAAACATTCTTATTGACGATGAAACACAGAAATTACATCGGAATTAAATACAAACGGCACAATGCCGACTTAAGTACAAGAAGACTGACTCTTCTTACTGACTATGTTTTGAACCATTCCTGTGTCACTAGTTATAGATTCCGATGCTTCACTTCAGGTTTACAGTATACCTTGGACTATCTAATAGACGATGAAACACAGAAATTGCATCGGAATAAAATAGAAAAGGCACAATGCCGACTTCAGTACAAGAAGACTGACTCTTCTTACTGACTATGTTTTGAACCATTCCTGTGACACTAGTTATAGATTCCAATGCTTCACTTCAGGTTTACTGTATCACTCTGACCTTCTTCTTGACGATGAAACACAGAAATTGCATCGGAATTGAATACAAACGGCATAATGCCGACTTAAGTACAAGAAAACTAACTCTTCTTACTGTCTATGTTTTGAGCCATTCCTGTGATACTAGTTACAGATTCCGAAGCTTCACTCCAGGTTTACTGTATCCCTTGGACCTTCTTATTGACGATGAAACACAGAATTTGCATCCGAATTAAATACCAAAGGCACAATGCCGACTTAAGAACACGAAGACTGACGCTTCTTACTGCCTATGTTTTGAACCATTCCTGTGACACTAGTTGTAGATTCCGATGCTACACTCCAGGTTTACTATATCCCTTGGACCTTCTTATTGACGATGAAAAACAGAAATTGCATCGGAATTAAATACAAAAGGCACAATGCCGACTTAAGGACAAGAAGACTGACTCTTCTTACTGACTATGTTTTGAACCATTCCTGTGACACTAGTTATAGATTCCGATGCTTCACTTCAGGTATACTGTATCCCTCTGACCTTCTTATTGACGATGAAACACAGAAATTGCATCGGATAAATAGAACAGGCACAATGCCGACTTAAGTACAAGAAGACTGACTCTTCTTACTGTCTATGTTTTGAACTATTCCTGTGACACTAGTTATAGATTCCGATGCTTCACTCCAGGTTTACTGTATCCCTTGGACCTTCTTATTGACGATGAAACACAGATATTGCATCGAAATTAAATAGAAAAGGCACAATGCCGACTTAAGTACAAGAGGACGGACTCTTCCTACTGTCTATGTTTTGAACCATTATAGTTATAAATTCCGGTGCTTCACTCCAGGTTTAATGTTTCCCTCGGACCTTCTTATTGACGATAAAACACAGAAATTGCATCGGGATTAAATACAAAAGGCACAATGCCGACTTAAGTACATGAAGACTGACTCTTCTTACTGTCTATGTTTTGAACCATTCCTGTTACACTAGTTACACATTCCGATTCTTCACTCCAGGTTTACTGTATCCCTTGGAGCTTCTTATTGACGATGAAACACAGAAATTGCATCGGAATTAAATACAAAAGACATAATGCCGCCTTAAGGACAAGAAGACTAACTCTTCTTACTGACAATGTTTTGAACCATTCCTGTGACACTAGCTATAGATTCTGATGCCTCACTTCAGGTTTACTGTATCCCTCTGACCTTCTTATTGACGATGAAACACAGAAATTGCATCGGAATTGAATACAAACGGCATAATGCCGACTTAAGTACAAGAAAACTAACTCTTCTTACTGTCTATGTTTTGAGCCATTCCTGTGATACTAGTTACAGATTCCGATGCTTCACTCCAGGTTTACTGTATCCCTTGGACCTTCTTATTGACGATGAAACACAGAATTTGCATCCGAATTAAATACCAAAGGCACAATGCCGACTTAAGTACACGAAGACTGACGCTTCTTACTGCCTATGTTTTGAACCATTCCTGTGACACTAGTTGTAGATTCCGATGCTACACTCCAGGTTTACTGTATCCCTTGGACCTTCTTATTGACGATGAAAAACAGAAATTGCATCGGAATTAAATACAAAAGGCACAATGCCGACTTAAGTACAAGAAGACTGACTCTTCTTACTGTCTATGATTTGAACTATTCCTGTGACACTAGTTATAGATTCCGATGCTTCACTTCAGGTTTACTGTATCCCTTGGACCTTCTTATTGACGATGAAACATAGAAATTGCATCGGAATTAAATACAAAAGGCACAATGCCGACTTAAGTACATGAAGACTGACTCTTCTTACTGTCTATGTTTTGAACCATTCCTGTTACACTAGTTACACATTCCGATTCTTCACTCCAGGTTTACTGTATCCCTTGGAGCTTCTTATTGACGATGAAACACAGAAATTGCATCGGAATTAAATACAAAAGACACAATGCCGCCTTATGGACAAGAAGACTAACTCTTCTTACTGACAATGTTTTGAACCATTCCTGTGACACTAGCTATAGATTCTGATGCCTCACTTCAGGTTTACTGTATCCCTCTGACCTTCTTATTGACGATGAAACACAGAAATTGCATCGGAATTAGATACAAAAGGCAAAATGCCGACTTAAGTACAAGAAGACTGACTCTTCTTACTGTCTATGTTTTGAACCATTCCATTGACACTAGTTATAGATTCTGATGCTTCACTCCAGGTTTACTGTATCCCTTGGAGCTTCTTATTGACGATGAAAAACAGAAATTGCATCGGAATTAAATACAAAATGCACAATGCCGACTTAAGGACAAGAAGACTGACTCTTCTTACTGACTATGATTTGAACCATTCCTGTGACACTAGTTATAGATTCCGATGCATCACTTCAGGTTTACTGTATCCCTTAAACCTTCTTATTGACGATGAAACACAGAAATTACATCGGAATTAAATACAAACGGCACAATGCCGACTTAAGTACAAGAAGACTGACTCTTCTTACTGACTATGTTTTGAACCATTCCTGTGTCACTAGTTATAGATTCCGATGCTTCACTTCAGGTTTACAGTATACCTTGGACTTTCTAATAGACGATGAAACACAGAAATTGCATCGGAATAAAATAGAAAAGGCACAATGCCGACTTAAGTCCAAGAAGACTGACTCTTCCTACTGTCTATGTTTTGAACCATTCCTGTGATACTCGTTATAGATTCCGATGCATCACTTCAGGTTTACTGTATCCCTCTGACCTTCTTATTGACGATAAAACACAGAAATTGCATCGGGATTAAATACAAAAGGCACATGGCCGACTGAAGTACAAGAAGACTGACTCTTCTTACTGTCTATGATTTGAACCATTCCTGTGACACTAGTTATAGATTCCGATGCTTCAATTCAGGTCTACTGTATCCCTTGGACCTTCTTATTGACGATGAAACACAGATATTGCATCGGAATTAAATACAAAAGGCACAATGCCGACTTAAGTACAAGAATACTGACTCATCCAACTGTCTATGTTTTGAACCATTCCTGTGACACTAGTTATAGATTCCGATGCTTCACTTCAGGTTTACTGTATCCCTCTGACCGTCTTATTGACGATGAATCACAGAAATTGCATCGGAATTAAATAGAAAAGGCACAATGCCGACTTAAGTAGTAGAAGACTGACTCTTCCTACTGTCTATGTTTTGAACCATTCCTGTGACACTAGTTATAGGTTCCGATGCTTCAATTCAGGTCTACTGTATCCCTTGGACCTTCTTATTGACGATGAAACACAGAAATTTCATCGGAATTAAATACAAAAGGCACAATGCCGACTTAAGTACAAGAAGACTGACTCTTCTTACTGACTATGTTTTGAACCATTCCTGTGACACTAGTTATAGATTCCGATGCTTCACATCAGGTTTACTGTATCCCTGGGACCTTCTTATTGACGATGAAACACAGAAATCGCATCGGAATTAAATTCAAAAGGCACAATGCCGACTAAAGTACAAGAAGACTGACATTTCTTACAGTCTATGCTTTGAACCATTCCTGTGACACTAGTTATAGATTCCGGTGCTTCACTTCAGGTTTACTGTCTCCCTCTGACCATCTTATTGATGATGAAACACAGAAATTCCATACGAAGTAAATACAAAAGGCAAAATGCCGACTTAAGTACATGAAGACTGACTCTTCTTACTGACTATGTTTTGAACCATTCCTGTGGCACTAGTTATAGATTGCGATGCTTCACTTCAGGTTAACTGTATCCCTTGGACCTTCTTATTGACGATGAAACTCAGATATTGCATTGCAATGAAATAGGAAAGGCACAATGCCGACTTAAGTACAAGAAGACTGACTCTTCTTACTGTTTATGTTGGAACCATTCCTGTGACACTAGTTATGGATTCCGATGCTTCACTTCAGGTTTACTGTATCCCTCTGACCTTCCTATAGACGATGAAACACAGAAATTGCATCGGACTTAAATACAAA
Organism: Schistocerca serialis cubense; assembly: GCF_023864345.2. Lineage (NCBI taxonomy): Eukaryota > Metazoa > Arthropoda > Insecta > Orthoptera > Acrididae > Schistocerca > Schistocerca serialis. The sequence goes on along the minus strand of NW_026047584.1, from coordinate 9,253,650 downwards.
AGGCAAAATGCCGACTTAAGTACAAGAAGACTGACTCTTCATACTGTCTATGTTTTGAACCATTTCTGTGACACTAGTTATAGATTCCAATGCTTCACTTCAGGTTTACTGTATCCCTCTGACCTTCTTATTGACGATGAAACACAGAAATTGCATCGGAATTAAATAGAAAAGGCACAATGCCGACTTAAGTACAAGAAGACTGACTCTTCTTACTGACTATGTTTTGAACCATTCTCGTGACACTAGTTATAGATTCCGATGCATCACTTCAGGTTTACTGTATCCCTTAAACCTTCTTATTGACGATGAAACACAGAAATTACATCGGAATAAAATACAAATGGCACAATGCCGACTTAAGTACAAGAAGTCTGACTCTTCTTACTGACTATGTGTTGAACCATTCCTGTGTCACTAGTTATAGATTCCGATGCTTCACTTCAGGTTTACAGTATACCTTGGACTTTCTAATAGACGATGAAACACAGAAATTGCATCGGAATAAAATAGAAAAGGCACAATGCCGACTTAAGAACAAGAAGACTGACTCTTCTTACTGTCTATGTTTTGAACCATTTCTGTGACACTAGTTATAGATTCCTATGCTTCACTTCAGGTTTACTGTCTCCCTCTGACCTTCTTATTGATAATGAAACACAGAAATTCCATACGAAGTAAATACAAAAGGCAAAATGCCGACTTAAGTACATGAAGACTGACTCTTCTTACTGACTATGTTTTGAACCATTCATGTGGCACTAGTTATAGATTGCGATGCTTCACTTCAGGTTTGCTGTATCCCTCAGACCTTCTTATTGACGATGAAACACAGAATTTGCATCGGAATTAAATACAAAAGGCGCAATGCCGACTTAAGTACAAGAAGACTGACTCATCCTACTGTCTATGATTTGAACCATTCCTGTGACACTAGTTATAGATTCCGATGCTTCACTTCAGGTTTACTGTATCCCTTGTACCTTCTTATTGACGATGAAACATAGAAATTGCATCGGAATTAAATACAAAAGGCACAATGCCGACTTAAGTACATGAAGACTGACTCTTCTTACTGTCTATGTTTTGAACCATTCCTGTTACACTAGTTACACGTTCCGATTCTTCACTCCAGGTTTACTGTATCCCTTGGAGCTTCTTATTGACGATGAAACACAGAAATTGCATCGGAATTAAATACAAAAGGCACAATGCCGCCTTAAGGACAAGAAGACTAACGCTTCTTACTGACAATGTTTTGAACCATTCCTGTGACACTAGCTATAGATTCTGATGCTTCACTTCAGGTTTACTGTATCCCTCTGACCTTCTTATTGACGATGAAACACAGAAATTGCATCGGAATTAGATACAAAAGGCAAAATGCCGACTTAAGTACAAGAAGACTGACGCTTCTTACTGACTATGATTTGAACCATTCCTGTGACACTAGTTAAAGATTCCGATGCTTCACTTCAGGTTTACTGTATCCCTTGGACCTTCTTATTGACGATGAAACTCAGATATTGCATCGGAATGAAATAGGAAAGGCACAATGCCGACTTAAGTACAAGAAGACTGACTCTTCTTACTGTTTATGTTGGAACCATTCCTGTGACACAGGTTATAGATTCCGATGCTTCACTTCAGGTATACTGTATCCCTCTGACCTTCTTATTGACGATGAAACACAGAAATTGCATCGGAATTAAATAGAACAGGCACAATGCCGACTTAAGTACAAGAAGACTGACTCTTCTTACTGACTATGTTTTGAACCATTCTCGTGACACTAGTTATAGATTCCGATGCATCACTTCAGGTTTACTGTATCCCTTAAACATTCTTATTGACGATGAAACACAGAAATTACATCGGAATTAAATACAAACGGCACAATGCCGACTTAAGTACAAGAAGACTGACTCTTCTTACTGACTATGTTTTGAACCATTCCTGTGTCACTAGTTATAGATTCCGATGCTTCACTTCAGGTTTACAGTATACCTTGGACTATCTAATAGACGATGAAACACAGTAATTGCATCGGAATAAAATAGAAAAGGCACAATGCCGACTTCAGTACAAGAAGACTGACTCTTCTTACTGACTATGTTTTGAACCATTCCTGTGACACTAGTTATAGATTCCAATGCTTCACTTCAGGTTTACTGTATCACTCTGACCTTCTTCTTGACGATGAAACACTGAAATTGCATCGGAATTAAATACAAACGGCATAATGCCGACTTAAGTACAAGAAAACTAACTCTTCTTACTGTCTATGTTTTGAGCCATTCCTGTGATACTAGTTACAGATTCCGATGCTTCACTCCAGGTTTACTGTATCCCTTGGACCTTCTTATTGACGATGAAACACAGAATTTGCATCCGAATTAAATACCAAAGGCACAATGCCGACTTAAGTACACGAAGACTGACGCTTCTTACTGCCTATGTTTTAAAACATTCCTGTGACACTAGTTGTAGATTCCGATGCTACACTCCAGGTTTACTGTATCCCTTCTACCTTCTTATTGACGATGAAAAACAGAAATTGCATCGGAATTAAATACAAAAGGCACAATGCCGACTTAAGGACAAGAAGACTGACTCTTCTTACTGACTATGTTTTGAACCATTCCTGTGACACTAGTTATAGATTCCGATGCTTCACTTCAGGTATACTGTATCCCTCTGACCTTCTTATTGACGATGAAACACAGAAATTGCATCGGAATTAAATAGAACAGGCACAATGCCGACTTAAGTACAAGAAGACTGACTCTTCTTACTGTCTATGTTTTGAACTATTCCTGTGACACTAGTTATAGATTCCGATGCTTCACTCCAGGTGTACTGTATCCCTTGGACCTTCTTATTGACGATGAAACACAGATATTGCATCGAAATTAAATAGAAAAGGCACAATGCCGACATAAGTACAAGAGGACGGACTCTTCCTACTGTCTATGTTTTGAACCATTATAGTTATAAATTCCGGTGCTTCACTCCAGGTTTAATGTTTCCCTCGGACCTTCTTATTGACGATGAAACACAGAAATTGCATCAGAATTAAATAGAAAAGGCACAATGCCGACTTAAGTACAAGAAGACTGACGCTTCTTACTGACTATGATTTGAACCATTCCTGTGACACTAGTTAAAGATTCCGATGCTTCACTTCAGGTTTACTGTATCCCTTGGACCTTCTTATTGACGATGAAACTCAGATATTGCATCGCAATGAAATAGGAAAGGCATAATGCCGACTTAAGTACAAGAAGACTGACTCTTCTTACTGTTTATGTTGGAACCATTCCTGTGACACTAGTTATGGATTCCGATGCTTCACTTCAGGTTTACTGTATCCCTCTGACCTTCCTATAGACGATGAAACACAGAAATTGCATCGGACTTAAATACAAAAGGCAAAATGCCGACTTAAGAACAAGAAGACTGACTCTTCATACTGTCTATGTTTTGAACCATTCCTTTGACACTAGTTATAGATTCCAATGCTTCACTTCAGGTTTACTGTATCCCTCTGACCTTCTTATTGACGATGAAACACAGAAATTGCATCGGAATTAAATAGAAAAGGCACAATGCCGACTTAAGTACAAGAAGACTGACTCTTCTTACTGACTATGTTTTGAACCATTCACGTGACACTAGTTATAGATTCCGATGCATCACTTCAGGTTTACTGTATCCCTTAAACCTTCTTATTGACGATGAAACACAGAAATTACATCGGAATTAAATACAAATGGCACAATGCCGACTTAAGTACAAGAAGACTGACTCTTCTTACTGACTATGTTTTGAACCATTCCTGTGTCACTAGTTATAGATTCCGATGCTTCACTTCAGGTTTACAGTATACCTTGGACTTTCTAATAGACGATCAAACACAGAAATTGCATCGGAATAAAATAGAAAAGGCACAATGCCGACTTAAGTACAAGAAGACTGACTCTTCTTACTGTCTATGTGTTGAACCATTTCTGTGACACTAGTTATAGATTCCGATGCTTCACTTCAGGTTTACTGTCTCCCTCTGACCTTCTTATAGATGATGAAACACAGAAATTCCATACGAAGTAAATACAAAAGGCAAAATGCCGACTTAAGTACATGAAGACTGACTCTTCTTACTGACTATGTTTTGAACCATTCCTGTGGCACTAGTTATAGATTGCGATGCTTCACTTCAGGTTTGCTGTATCCCTCTGACCTTCTTATTGACGATGAAACACAGAATTTGCATCGGAATTAAATACAAAAGGCACAATGCCGACTTAAGTACAAGAAGACTGACTCTTCCTACTGTCTATGATTTGAACCATTCCTGTGACACTAGTTATAGATTCCGATGCTTCACTTCAGGTTTACTGTATCCCTTGGACCTTCTTATTGACGATGAAACATAGAAATTGCATCGGAATTAAATACAAAAGGCACAATGCCGACTTAAGTACATGAAGACTGACTCTTCTTACTGTCTATGTTTTGAACCATTCCTGTTACACTAGTTACACATTCCGATTCTTCACTCCAGGTTTACTGTATCCCTTGGAGCTTCTTATTGACGATGAAACACAGAAATTGCATCGGAATTAAATACAAAAGACAGAATGCCGCCTTAAGGACAAGAAGACTAACTCTTCTTACTGACAATGTTTTGAACCATTCCTGTGACACTAGCTATAGATTCTGATGCCTCACTTCAGGTTTACTGTATCCCTCTGACCTTCTTATTGACGATGAAACACAGAAATTGCATCGGAATTAGATACAAAAGGCAAAATGCCGACTTAAGTACAAGAAGACTGACTCTTATTACTGTCTATGTTTTGAACCATTCCATTGACACTAGTTATAGATTCTGATGCTTCACTCCAGGTTTACTGTATCCCTTGGAGCTTCTTATTGACGATGAAAAACAGAAATTGCATCGGAATTAAATACAAAATGCACAATGCCGACTTAAGGACAAGAAGACTGACTCTTCTTACTGTCTATGTTTTGAACCATTCCTGTGACACTAGTTATAGATTCCGATGCATCACTTCAGGTTTACTGTATCCCTTAAACCTTCTTATTGACGATGAAACACAGAAATTACATCGGAATTAAATACAAACGGCACAATGCCGACTCAAGTACAAGAAGACTGACTCTTCTTACTGACTATGTTTTGAACCATTCCTGTGTCACTAGTTATAGATTCCGATGCTTCACTTCAGGTTTACAGTATACCTTGGACTTTCTAATAGACGATGAAACACAGAAATTGCATCGGAATAAAATAGAAAAGGCACAATGCCGACTTAAGTCCATGAAGACTGACTCTTCCTACTGTCTATGTTTTGAACCATTCCTGTGATACTCGTTATAGATTCCGATGCATCACTTCAGGTTTACTGTATCCCTCTGACCTTCTTATTGACGATAAAACACAGAAATTGCATCGGGATTAAATACAAAAGGCACATGGCCGACTGAAGTACAAGAAGACTGACTCTTCTTACTGTCTATGATTTGAACCATTCCTGTGACACTAGTTATAGATTCCGATGCTTCAATTCAGATCTACTGTATCCCTTGGACCTTCTTATTGACGATGAAACACAGATATTGCATCGGAATTAAATACAAAAGGCACAATGCCGACTTAAGTACAAGAATACTGACTCATCCAACTGTCTATGTTTTGAACCATTCCTGTGACACTAGTTATAGATTCCGAAGCTTCACTTCAGGTTTACTGTATCCCTCTGACCGTCTTATTGACGATGAATCACAGAAATTGCATCGGAATTAAATAGAAAAGGCACAATGCCGACTTAAGTAGTAGAAGACTGACTCTTCCTACTATCTATGTTTTGAACCATTCCTGTGACACTAGTTATAGGTTCCGATGCTTCAATTCAGGTCTACTGTATCCCTTGGACCTTCTTATTGACGATGAAAAACAGAAATTTCATCGGAATTAAATACAAAAGGCACAATGCCGACTTAAGTACAAGAAGACTGACTCTTCTTACTGACTATGTTTTGAACCATTCCTGTGACACTAGTTATAGATTCAGATGCCTCACATCAGGTTTACTGTATCCCTGGGACCTTCTTATTGACGATGAAACACAGAAATCGCATCGGAATTAAATTCAAAAGGCACAATGCCGACTAAAGTACAAGAAGACTGACATTTCTTACAGTCTATGCTTTGAACCATTCCTGTGACACTAGTTATAGATTCCGGTGCTTCACTTCAGGTTTACTGTCTCCCTCTGACCATCTTATTGATGATGAAACACAGAAATTCCATACGAAGTAAATACAAAAGGCAAAATGCCGACTTAAGTACACGAAGACTGACTCTTCTTACTGACTATGTTTTGAACCATTCCTGTGGCACTAGTTATAGATTGCGATGCTTCACTTCAGGTTAACTGTATCCCTTGGACCTTCTTATTGACGATGAAACTCAGATATTGCATTGCAATGAAATAGGAAAGGCACAATGCCGACTTAAGTACAAGAAGACTGACTCTTCTTACTGTTTATGTTGGAACCATTCCTGTGACACTAGTTATGGATTCCGATGCTTCACTTCAGGTTTACTGTATCCCTCTGACCTTCCTATAGACGATGAAACACAGAAATTGCATCGGACTTAAATACAAAAGGCAAAATGCCGACTTAAGTACAAGAAGACTGACTCTTCATACTGTCTATGTTTTGAACCATTCCTGTGACACTAGTTATAGATTCCAATGCTTCACTTCAGGTTTACTGTATCCCTCTGACCTTCTTATTGACGATGAAACACAGAAATTGCATCGGAATTAAATAGAAAAGGCACAATGCCGACTTAAGTACAAGAAGACTGACTCTTCTTCCTGACTATGTTTTGAACCATTCTCGTGACACTAGTTATAGATTCCGATGCATCCCTTAGGTTTACTGTATCCCTTAAACCTTCTTATTGACGATGAAACACAGAAATTACATCGGAATAAAATACAAATGGCACAATGCCGACTTAAGTACACGAAGACTGACTCTTCTTACTGACTATGTTTTGAACCATTCCTGTGGCACTAGTTATAGATTGCGATGCTTCACTTCAGGTTTGCTGTATCCCTCAGACCTTCTTATTGACGATGAAACACAGAAATTGCATCGGAATTAAATACAAAAGGCGCAATGCCGACTTAAGTACAAGAAGACTGACTCTTCCTACTGTCTATGATTTGAACCATTCCTGTGACACTAGTTATAGATTCCGATGCTTCACTTCAGGTTTACTGTATCCCTTGTACCTTCTTATTGACGATGAAACATAGAAATTGCATCGGAATTAAATACAAAAGGCACAATGCCGACTTAAGTACATGAAGACTGACTCTTCTTACTGTCTATGTTTCGAACCATTCCTGTTACACTAGTTACACGTTCCGATTCTTCACTCCAGGTTTACTGTATCCCTTGGAGCTTCTTATTGACGATGAAACACAGAAATTGCATCGGAATTAAATACAAAAGGCACAATGCCGCCTTAAGGACAAGAAGACTAACGCTTCTTACTGACAATGTTTTGAACCATTCCTGTGACACTAGCTATAGATTCTGATGCTTCACTTCAGGTTTACTGTATCCCTCTGACCTTCTTATTGACGATGAAACACAGAAATTGCATCGGAATTAGATACAAAAGGCAAAATGCCGACATAAGTACAAGAAGACTGACTCTTCTTACTGTCTATGTTTTGAACCATTCCATTGACACTAGTTATAGATTCTGATGCTTCACTCCAGGTTTACTGTATCCCTTGGAGCTTCTTATTGACGATGAAAAACAGAAATTGCATCGGAATTAAATACAAAATGCACAATGCCGACTTAAGGAAAAGAAGACTGACTCTTCTTACTGACTATGTTTTGAACCATTCCTGTGACACTAGTTATAGATTCCGATGCATCACTTCAGGTTTACTGTATCCCTTAAACCTTCTTATTGACGATGAAACACAGAAATTACATCGGAATTAAATACAAACGGCACAATGCCGACTTAAGTACAAGAAGACTGACTCTTCTTACTGACTATGTTTTGAACCATTCCTGTGTCACTAGTTATAGATTCCGATGCTTCACTGCAGGTTTACAGTATACCTTGGACTTTCTAATAGACGATGAAACACAGAAATTGCATCGGAATAAAATAGAAAAGGCACAATGCCGACTTAAGTCCAAGAAGACTGACTCTTCCTACTGTCTATGTTTTGAACCATTCCTGTGATACTCGTTATAGATTCCGATGCATCACTTCAGGTTTACTGTATCCCTCTGACCTTCTTGTTGACGATAAAACACAGAAATTGCATCGGGATTAAATACAAAAGGCACATGGCCGACTGAAGTACAAGAAGACTGACGCTTCTTACTGTCTATGACTTGAACCATTCCTGTGACACTAGTTATAGATTCCGATGCTTCAATTCAGGTCTACTGTATCCCTTGGACCTTCTTATTGACGATGAAACACAGATATTGCATCGGAATTAAATACAAAAGGCACAATGCCGACTTAAGTACAAGAAGACTGACTCATCCAACTGTCTATGTTTTGAACCATTCCTGTGACACTAGTTATAGATTCCGATGCTTCACTTCAGGTTTACTGTATCCCTCTGACCGTCTTATTGACGATGAATCACAGATATTGCATCGGAATTAAATAGAAAAGGCACAATGCCGACTTAAGTACTAGAAGACTGACTCTTCCTACTGTCTATGTTTTGAACCATTCCTGTGACACTAGTTATAGGTTCCGATGCTTCAATTGAGGTCTACTGTATCCCTTGGACCTTCTTATTGACGATGAAACACAGAAATTGCATCGGAATTAAATACAAAAGGCACAATGCCGACTTAAGTACAAGAAGACTGACTCTTCTTACTGACTATGTTTGAACCATTCCTGTGACACTAGTTATAGATTCCGATGCTTCACATCAGGTTTACTGTATCCCTGGGACCTTCTTATTGACGATGAAACACAGAAATCGCATCGGAATTAAATTCAAAAGGCACAATGCCGACTAAAGTACAAGAAGACTGACTTTTCCTACTGTCTATGATTTGAACCATTCCTGTGACACTAGTTATAGATTCCGATGCTTGACTTCAGTTTTACTGTATCCCTTGGACCTTCTTATTGACGATGAAACACTGAAATTGCATCGGAATTAAATACAAAAGGCACAATGCCGACTTATGTACAAGAAGACTGACTCTTCTTACTGTCTATGTTTTGATCCATTAATGTGACACTAGTTACAGATTCCGATGCTTCACTCCAGGTTTACTGTATCCCTTGGACCTTCTTATTGACGATGAAACACAGAATTTGCATACCAAATGCACAATGCCGACTTAAGGACAAGAAGACTGACTCTTCTTACTGACAATGTTCTGAACCATTCCTGTAACACTAGCTATCGATTCCGATGCTTCACTCCAGGTTTACTGTATCCCTTGGACCTTCTTATTGACGATGAAACACAGAAATTGCATCGGAATTAAATAGAAATGGCACAGTGCCGACTTAAGTACAAGAAGACTGACTCTTCTTACTGACTATGTTTTGAACCATTCCTGTGACACTAGTCATAGATTCCGATGCTTCACTTCAGGTTTACTGTATCCCTTGGGCCTTCTTAAAGACGATGTAACACAGAAATTGCATCGGAATTAAATACAAAGGGCAAAATGCCGACATAAGTACACGAAGCCTGACGCTTCTTACTGCCTATGTTTTGAACCATTCCTGTGACACTAGTTATAGATTCCGATGCTACACTCCAGGTTTACTGTATCCCTTGGACCTTCTTATTGACGATGACAAACAGAAATTGCATCGGAATTAAATACAAAAGGCACAATGCCGACTTAAGGACAAGATGACTGACTCTTCTTACTGACTATGTTTTGAACCATTCTTGTGACACTAGTTATAGATTCCGATGTTTACTTCAGGTATACTGTATCCCTCTGACCTTCTTATTGACGATGAAACACAGAAATTGCATCGGAATTAAATAGAACAGGCACAATGCCGACTTAAGTACAAGAAGACTGACTCTTCTTACTGTCTATGTTATGAACCATTCCTGTGACACTAGTTATAGATTGCGATGCTTCACTTCAGGTTTGCTGTATTCCTCTGACCTTCTTATTGACGATGAAACACAGAATTTGCATCGGAATTAAATACAAAAGGCACAATGCCGACTTAAGTACAAGAAGACTGACTCTTCCTACTGTCTATGATTTGAACCATTCCTGTGACACTAGTTATAGATTCCGATGCTTCACTTTAGGTTTACTGTATCCCTTCGTCCTTCTTATTGACGATGAAACACAGAAATTGCATGGGAATTAAATACAAAAGGCACAATGCCGACTTAAGTACAAGAAGACTGACTCTTCTTACTGTCTATGGTTTGAACCATTCCTGTTACACTAGTTACACATTCCGATTCTTCACTCCAGGTTTACTGTATCCCTTGGAGCTTCTTATTGACGTTGAAACACAGATATTGCATCGAAATTAAATAGAAAAGGCACAATGCCGACTTCAGTACAAGAGGACGGACTCTTCCTACTGTCTATGTTTTGAACCATTATAGTTATAAATTCCGGTGCTTCACTCCAGGTTTACTGTTTCCCTCGGACCTTCTTATTGACGATGAAACACAGAAATTGCATCAGAATTAAATAGAAAAGGCACAATGCCGACTTAAGTACAAGAAGACTGACGCTTCTTACTGACTATGATTTGAACCATTCCTGTGACACTAGTTAATGATTCCGATGCTTCACTTCAGGTTTACTGTATCCCTTGGACCTTCTTATTCACGATGAAACTCAGATATTGCATCGGAATGAAATAGGAAAGGCACAATGCCGACTTAAGTACAAGAAGACTGACCCTTCATACTGTTTATGTTGGAACCATTCCTGTGACACTAGTTATAGATTCTGATGCTTCACTTCAGGTTTACTGTATTACTCTGACATTCCTATAGACGATGAAACACTGATATTGCATCGGAATTACATACAAAAGGCACAATGCCGACTTAAGGACAAGAAGACTGACTCTTCTTACTGACTATGTTTTGAACCATTCCTGTGACACTAGTTATAGATTCCGATGCTTCACTTCAGGTATACTGTATCCCTCTGACCTTCTTATTGACGATGAAACACAGATATTGCATCGAAATTAAATAGAAAAGGCACAATGCCGACTTAAGTACAAGAAGACTGACGCTTCTTACTGACTATGACTTGAACCATTCCTGTGACACTAGTTAAAGATTCCGATGCTTCACTTCAGGTTTACTGTATCTCTTGGACCATCTTATTGTCGATGAAATTCAGAAATTGCATCGTAATGAAATAGGAAAGGCACAATGCCGACTTAAGTACAAGAAGACTGACTCTTCTTACTGTTTATGTTGGAACCATTCCTGTGACACTAGTTATAGATTCCGATGCTTCACTTCAGGTTTACTGTATCCCTCTGACCTTCTTATTGACGATGAAACACAGAAATTGCATCGGAATTAAATAGAAAAGGCACAATGACGACTTAAGTACAAGAAGACTGACTCTTCTTACTGACTATGTTTTGAACCATTCTCGTGACACTAGTTATAGATTCCGATGCATCACATCAGGTTTACTGTATCCCTTAAACCTTCTTATTGAAGACGAAACACAGAAATTACATCGGAAGTAAATACTAACGGCACAATGCCGACTTAAGTACAAGAAGAATGACCCTTCTTACTGACTGTGTTTTGAACCATTCCTGTGTCACTAGTTATTGATTCCGATGCTTCACTTCAGGTTTACAGTATACCTTGGACTTTCTAATAGACGATGAAACACAGAAATTGCATCGGAATAAAATAGAAAAGGCACAATGCCGACCTAAGTACAAGAAGACTGACTCTTCTTACTGTCTATGTTTTGAACCATTTCTGTGACACTAGTTATAGATTCCGATGCTTCACTTCAGGTTGACTGTCTCCCTCTGACCATCTTATTGATGATGAAACACAGAAATTCCATCGGAAGTAAATACAAAAGGCAAAATGCCGACTTAAGTACATGAAGACTGACTCTTCTTACTGACTATGTTTTGAACCATTCCTGTGACACTAGTTATAGATTCCGATGCATCACTTCAGGTTTACTGTATCCCTTAAACCTTCTTATTGACGATGAAACACTGAAATTACATCGGAATTAAATACAAACGGCACAATGCCGACTTAAGTACAATAAGACTTACTCTTCTTACTGACTATGTTTTGAACCATTCCTGTGTCACTAGTTATAGATTCCGATGCTTCACTTAAGGTTTACAGTATACCTTGGACTTTCTAATAGACGATGAAACACAGAAATTGCATCTGAATAAAATAGAAAAGGCACAATGCCGACTTAAGTACAAGAAGACTGACTCTTCTTACTGTCTATGTTTTGAACCATTTCTGTGACACTAGTTATAGATTCCGATGCTTCACTTCAGGTTTACTGTCTCCCTTGGACCTTCTTATTGACTATGAAACACAGAAATTGCATCGGAATTAAATACAAAAGTCACAATACCGACTTAAGTACAAGAAGACTGACTCTTCTTACTGTCTATGTTTTGAACCATTCCTGTGACACTAGTTATAGATTCCGATGCTTCACTTCAGGATTACTGTATCCCTCTGATCTTCTTATTGACGATGAAACACAGAAATTGCATCGGAATTAAATACAAAAGGCACAAAGCCGACTTAAGGACAAGAAGACTGATTCTTTTTACTGACTATGTTTTGAACCATTCCTGTGACACTACTTATGGATTCGGATGCTTCAATTTTGGTTTACTGTATCCCTCTGACTTTCATATTGACGATGAAACACAGAAATTGCATCGGAATTAAATAGAAAAGGCACAATGCCGACTAAAGTACAAGACGACTGACTTTACTTACTGTCTATGTTTTGAACCATTCCTGAGACACTAATTATAGATTCCGATGCTTCACCTCAGGTTTACTGTATCCCTCTGACCTTCTTATTGATGATGAAACACAGAAATTCCATCGGAAGTAAATACAAAAGGCACAATGCCGACTAAGTACAAGAGGACTGATCCTTCTTACTGTCTCTGTTTTGAACCATTACTAGGACACTAGTTATAGACTCCGATGCTTCACTTCAGGTTTACTGTATCCCTCTGACCTTCTTATTGATGATGAAACACAGAAATTGCATTGGAATTAAATACAAAAGGCACAATGCAGACATAAGTACAAGAAGACTGACTCTTCTTACTGTCTATGTTTTGAACCATTCCAGTGACAGTAGTTATAGATTCTGATGCTTCACTTCAGGTTTACTGTATCCCTCTGACCTTCTTATTGACGATGAATCACAGATATTCCATCAGAATTAAATACAAAAGGCACTATGCCGACTTAAGTAGAAGAAGACTGACTCTTCTTACTGTCTATGTTTGAACCAATCCTGTGACACTAGTTATTGATTCCGATGCTTCACTTCAGGATTACTGTATCCCTCCGATCTTCTTATTGACGATGAAACACAGAAATTGCATCGGAAATAAATACAAAAGGCACAATGCCGACTTAAGTACAAGAAGACTGACTCTTTTTACTGACTATGTTTTGAACCATTCCTGTGACACTAGTTATGGATTCGGATGCTTCATTTCTGGTTTACTGTATCCCTCTGACCCTCTTATTGACGATGAAACACAGAAATTGCATCGGAATTAAATAGTTAAGATACAATGCAGACTTAAGTACAAGAAGACTGACTCTTCTTACAGACTATGTTTTGAACCATTCCTGTGACACTAGTTATAGATTCCTATGCTTCACTTCAGGTTTGCTGTATCCCTCTGACCTTCTTATTGACGATGAAACACAGAATGTGCATCGGAATTAAATACTAAAGGCACAATGCCGACTTAAGTACAAGAAGATTGAATCTTTTTACTGACTATGTTTTGAACCATTCCTGGGACACTAGTTATGGATTCGGATGCTTCATTTCTGGTTTACTGTGTCCCTCTGACCTTCTTATTGACGATGAAACACAGAAATTGCATCGGAATTAAATAGTTAAGACACAATGCAGACTTAAGTACAAGAAGACTGACTCTTCTTACAGACTATGTTTTGAACCATTCCTGTGACACTAGTTATAGATTCCTATGCTTCACTTCAGGTTTGCTGTATCCCTCTGACCTTCTTATTGACGATGAAACACAGAATTTGCATCGGAATTAAATACAAAAGGCACAATGCCGACTTAAGTACAAGAAGACTGACTCTTCCTACTGTCTATGTTTTGAACCATTCCTGTTACACTAGTTATAGATTCCGATGCTTCACTTCAGGTTTACTGTATCCCTTGGACCTTCTTATTGACGATGAAAGACAGAAATTGCATCGGAATTAAATACAAAAGGCACAATGCCGATTTAAGTACATGAAGACCGACTCTTTCTAATGACTATGTTTTGAACCATTCCTGTGACACTAGTTATAGATTCCGATGCTTCACTTCAAGATTACTGTATCCCTTGGACCTTCTTCTTGACGATGAAACACAGAAATTGCATCGGAATTAAATACAAAAGGCTCAATGCCGACTTAAGTACAAGAAGACTGACTCTTCTTACAGTCTATGCTTTGAACCTATCCTGTGACACTAGTTACACATTCCGATTCTTCACTCCAGGTTTACTGTATCCCTTGGACCTTTTTACTGACGATGAAACACAGAAATTGCATCGGAATTAAATACAAAAGGCACAATGCCGACTTAAGGACAAGAAGACTAACTCTTCTTACTGACAATGCTTTGAACCATTCCTGTGACACTAGCTATAGATTCCGATGCTTCACTTCAGGTTTACTGTATCCCTCTGACCTTCGTATTGACGATGAAACACAGAAATTGCATCGGAATTAAATACAAAATGCACAATGCCGACTTAAGTACAAGAGGACTGATCCTTCTTACTGTCGATGTTTTGAACCATTCCTGAGACACTAGTTATAGATTCCGATGCTTCACTTCAGGTTTACTGTAACCCTCTGACCTTCTTATTGATGATCAAACACAGAAATTGCATCGGAATTAAATACAAAAGGCACAATGCAGACTTAAGTA
This sequence comes from Schistocerca serialis cubense, assembly GCF_023864345.2. Taxonomy (NCBI): domain Eukaryota; kingdom Metazoa; phylum Arthropoda; class Insecta; order Orthoptera; family Acrididae; genus Schistocerca; species Schistocerca serialis. The sequence continues at coordinate 9,238,359 of NW_026047584.1, read as the reverse complement.
CAAGAAGACTGACTCTTCCTACAGTCTATGATTTGAACCATTCCTGTGACACTGGTTATAGATTGCGATGCTTCACTTCAGGTTTGCTGTATCCCTCTGAACTTCTTATTGACGATGAAACACAGAATTTGCATCGGAATAAAATACAAAAGGCACAATGCCGACTTAAGTACAGGAAGACTGACTCTTTTTACTGACTATGTTTTGAACCATTCCTGTGACACTAGTTATGGATTCGGATGCTTCATTTCTGGTTTACTGTATCCCTCTGACCTTCTTATTGACGATGAAACACAGAAATTGCATCAGAATTAAATAGTTAAGACACAATGCAGACTTAAGTACAAGAAGACTGACTCTTCTTACAGACTATGTTTTGAACCATTCCTGTGACACTAGTTATAGATTCCTATGCTTCACTTCAGGTTTGCTGTATCCCTCTGACCTTCTTATTGACGATGAAACACAGAAATTGCATCAGAAGTAAATAGAAAATGCACAATGATGACTTAAGTACAAGAAGACAGACTCTTCTTACTGATTATATTTTAAACCATTCCTGTGACGCTAGTTATAGTTTCTAATGCTTCACTTCAGGTTTACTGTATCCCTTGGACCTTCTTATTGACGATGAAAGACAGAAATTGCATCGGAATTAAATAAAAAAGGCACAATGCCGATTTAAGTACATAAGACCGACTCTTTCTACTGACTATGTTTTGAACCATTCCTGTGACACTAGTTATAGATTCCGATGCTTCACTTCAGGTTTACTGTATCCCTTGGACCTACTTCTTGGCGATGAAACACAGAAATTGCATCGGAATTAAATACAAAAGGCACAATGCCGGCTTAAGTACAAGAAGACTGACTCTTCTTACAGTCTATGCTTTGAACCTATCCTGTGACACTAGTTACACATTCCGATTCTTCACTCCAGGTTTACTGTATCCCTTGGACCTTTTTATTGACGATGAAACACAGAAATTGCATCGGAATTAAATACAAAAGGCACAATGCCGACTTAAGGACAAGAAGACTAACTCTTCTTACTGACAATGTTTTGAACAATTCCTGTGACACTAGCTATAGATTCCGATGCTTCACTTCAGGTTTACTGTATCCCTCTGAGTTTCGTATTGACGATGAAACACAGAAATTGCATCGGAATTAAATACAAAAGGCACAATGCCGAATTAAGTACAAGAAGACTGACTCTTCTTACTGTCTATGCTTTGAACCATTCCATTGACACTAGTTATAGATTCCGATGCTTCACTCCAGGTTTACTGTATCCCTTGGACCTTCTTATTGACGATGAAACACAGAAACTGCATCGGAATTAAATAGAAAAGGCACAATTCCGACTGAAGTACAAGAAGACTGACTCTTCTTACTGTCTATGTTTTGAACCATTCCTGTGACACTAACTATAGATTCCGATGCTTCACTTCAGGCTTACTGTATCCCTTGGACCTTCTTATTGACGATGAAACACAGAAATTGCATCGGAATTAAACACAAAAGGCACAATGCCGACTTAAGTACAAAAAGACTGACTCTTCTTACTGACTATGCTTTGAACCATTCCTGTGACACTAGTTATAGATTCCGATGCTTCACTTCAGGTTTACTGTATCCCTTGGACCTTCTTATTGACGATGAAACACAGATTGCATCGGAATTAAATACAAAAGTTACAATGCCGACTTAAGTACAAGAGGACTGACTCTTTTTACTGACTATGTTTGAACCATTCCCGTGACACTAGTTATGGATTCGGATGCTTCACTTCTGGTTCACTGTATCCCTCTGACCATCTTATTGATGTTGAAACACAGAAATTGCATCGGAATTAAATACAAAATTCGCAATGCAGACTTAAGTACAAGAAGACTGACTCTTCTTACTGACTATGTTTTGAACCATTCCTGTGCCACTAGTTATAGATTGCGATGCTTCACTTCAGGTTTGCTGTATCCCTCTGACCTTCTTATTGACGATGAAACACAGAATTTGCATCGGAATTAAATACAAAAGGCACAATGCCGACTTAAGTACACGAAGACTGACTCTTCCTACTGTCTATGTTTTGAACCATTCCTGTGACACTAGTTATTGATTCCGATGCTTCACTCCAGGTTTACTGTATCCCTTGGACCTTCTTATTGACGATAAAACACAGAAATTGCATCGGAATTAAATACAAAAGGCACCATGCCGACTTAAGTACACGAAGACTGACTCTTCCTACTGTCTATGTTTTGAACCATTCCTGTGACACTAGTTATTGATTCAGATGCTTCACTCCAGGTTTACTGTATCCCTTGGACCTTCTTATTGACGATAAACACAGAAATTGCATCGGAATTAAATACAAAAGGCACAATGCCGACTTAAGTACAAGAGGACTGATCCATCTGACTGTCTATGTTTTGAACCATTCCTGTGGCACTAGTTATAGATTGCGATGCTTCACTTCAGGTTTGCTGTATCCCTCTGACCTTCTTATTGACGATGAAACACAGAATTTGCATCGGAAATAAATACAAAAGGCACAATGCCGACTTAAGTACAAGAAGACTGACTCTTCCTACTGTCTATGTTTTGAACCATTTCTGTGACACTAGTTATAGATTCCGATGCTTCACGTAAGGTGTACAGTATACCTTGGACTTTCTAATAGACGATGAAACACAGAAATTGCATCTGAATAAAATAGAAAAGGCACAATGCCGACTTAAGTACAAGAAGACTGACTCTTCTTACTGTCTATGTTTTGAACCATTTCTGTGACACTAGTTATAGATTCCGATGCTTCACTTCAGGTTTACTGTCTCCCTTGGACCTTCTTATTGACGATGAAACACAGAAATTGCATCGGAATTAAATACAAAAGTCACAATACCGACTTAAGTACAAGAAGACTGACTCTCCTTACTGTCTATGTTTTGAACCATTCCTGTGACACTAGTTATAGATTCCGATGCTTCACTTCAGGATTACTGTATCCCTCTGATCTTCTTATTGACGATGAAACACAGAAATTGCATCGGAATTAAATACAAAAGGCACAAAGCCGACTTAAGGACAAGAAGACTGATTCTTTTTACTGACTATGTTTTGAACCATTCCTGTGACACTACTTATGGATTCGGATGCTTCAATTTTGGTTTACTGTATCCCTCTGACTTTCATATTGACGATGAAACACAGAAATTGAATCGGAATTAAATAGAAAAGGCACAATGCCGACTAAAGTACAAGACGACTGACTTTACTTACTGTCTATGTTTTGAAGCATTCCTGTGACACTAGATATAGAGTCCGATGCTTCACTTCAGGTTTACTGTATCCCTCTGAACTTCTTATTGACGATGAAACACAGAAATTGCATCGGAATTAAATACAAAAGGCACAATGCCACCCTAAGTACAAGAGGACTGATCCTTCTTACTGTCTATGTTTTGAACCATTCCTGAGACACTAATTATAGATTCCGATGCTTCACTTCAGGTTTACTGTATCCCTCTGACCTTCTTATTGATGATGAAACACAGAAATTCCATCGGAAGTAAATACAAAAGGCAAAATGCCGACTTAAGTACATGAAGACTGACTCTTCTTACTGTCTATGATTTGAACCATTCCTGTGACACTCGTTATAGATTCCGATTCTTCACTCCAGGTTTACTGTATCCCTTGGAGCTTCTTATTGACGATGAAACACAGAAATTGCATCGGAATTAAATACAAAAGGCACAATGCCGACTTAAGTACAAGACGACTGACTTTTCTTACTGTCTATCATTTGGACCATTCCTGTGACACTAGTTATAGATTCCGATGCTTCACTTCAGGTTTACTGTATCCCTCTGACCTTTTTATTGATGATGAAACACAGAAATTCCATCGGAAGTAAATACAAAAGGCACAATGCCGACTAAGTACAAGAGGACAGATCCTTCTTACTGTCTCTGTTTTGAACCGTTACTGAGACACTAGTTATAGATTCCGATGCTTCACTTCAGGTTTACTGTATCCCTCTGACCTTCTTATTGATTATGAAACACAGAAATTGCATTGGAATTAAATACAAAAGGCACAATGCAGACTTAAGTACAAGAAGACTGACTCTTCTTACTGTCTATGTTTTGAACCAATCCTGTGACACTAGTTATAGATTCCGATGCTTCACTTCAGGATTACTGTATCCTTCTGATCTTCTTATTGACGATGAAACACAGAAATTGCATCGGAATTAAATACAAAAGGCACAATGCCGACTTAAGTACAAGAAGACTGACTCTTTTTACTGACTATGTTTTGAACCATTCCTGTGACACTAGTTATGGATTCGGATGCTTCATTTCTGGTTTACTGTATCCCTCTGACCCTCTTATTGACGATGAAACACAGAAATTGCATCGGAATTGAATAGTTAAGACACAATGCAGACTTAAGTACAAGAAGACTGACTCTTCTTACAGACTATGTTTTGAACCATTCCTGTGACACTAGTTATAGATTCCTATGCTTCACTTCAGGTTTGCTGTATCCCTCTGACCTTCTTATTGACGATGAAACACAGAATTTGCATCGGAATTAAATACCAAAGGCACAATGCCGACTTAAGTACAAGAAGACTGACTCATCTTACTGACTATGTTTTGAACCGTTCCTGCAACACTAGTTATAGATTCCGATGCTTAACTTCAGGATAACTGTATCCCACTGACCTTCTTAGTGACGATGAAACACAGAAATTGCATCGAAATTAAATACAAAAGGCACTATGCTGATTTAAGTACATGAAGACCGACTCTTTCTACTGACTATGTTTTGAAACATTCCTGTGACACTAGTTATAGATTCCGATGCTTCACTTCAGGTTTACTGTATCCCTTGGACCTTCTTCTTGACGATGAAACACAGAAATTGCATCGGAATAAAATACACTCCTGGAAATTGAAATAAGAACACCGTGAATTCATTGTCCCAGGAAGGGGAAACTTTATTGACACATTCCTGGGATCAGATACATCACATGATCATACTGACAGAACCACAGGCACATAGACACAGGCAACAGAGCATGCACAATGTCGGCACTAGTACAGTGTATATCCACCTTTCGCAGCAATGCAGGCTGCTATTCTCCCATGGAGACGATCGTAGAGATGCTGGATGTAGTCCTGTGGAACGGCTTGCCATGCCATTTCCACCTGGCGCCTCAGTTGGACCAGCGTTCGTGCTGGACGTGCAGACCGCGTGAGACGACGCTTCATCCAGTCCCAAACATGCTCAATGGGGGACAGATCCGGAGATCTTGCTGGCCAGGGTAGTTGACTTACACCTTCTATAGCACGTTGGGTGGCACGGGATACATGCGGACGTGCATTGTCCTGTTGGAACAGCAAGTTCCCTTGCCGGTCTAGGAATGGTAGAACGATGGGTTCGATGACGGTTTGGATGTACCGTGCACTATTCAGTGTCCCCTCGACGATCACCAGTGGTGTACGGCCAGTGTAGGAGATCGCTCCCCACACCATGATGCTGGGTGTTGGCCCTGTGTGCCTCGGTCGTATGCTGTCCTGATTGTGGCGCTCACCTGCACGGCGCCAAACACGCATACGACCATCATTGGCACCAAGGCAGAAGCGACTCTCATCGCTGAAGACGACACGTCTCCATTCGTCCCTCCATTCCCGCCTGTCGCGACACCACTGGAGGCGGGCTGCACGATGTTGGGGCGTGAGCGGAAGACGGCCTAACGGTGTGCGGGACCGTAGCCCAGCTTCATGGAGACGGTTGCGAATGGTCCTCGCCGATACCCCAGGAGCAACAGTGTCCCTAATTTGCTGGGAAGTGGCGGTGCGGTCCCCTACGGCACTGCGTAGGATCCTACGGTCTTGGCGTGCATCCGTGCGTCGCTGCGGTCCGGTCCCAGGTCGACGGGCACGTGCACCTTCCGCCGACCACTGGCGACAACATCGATGTACTGTGGAGACCTCACGCCCCATGTGTTGAGCAATTCGGCGGTACGTCCACCCGGCCTCCAGCATGCCCACCATACGCCCTCGCTCAAAGTCCGTCAACTGCACATACGGTTCACGTCCACGCTGTCGCGGCATGCTACCAGTGTTAAAGACTGCGATGGAGCTCCGTATGCCACGGCAAACTGGCTGACACTGACGGCGGAGGTGCACAAATGCTGCGCAGCTAGCGCCATTCGACGGCCAACACCGCGGTTCCTGGTGTGTCCGCTGTGCCGTGCGTGTGATCATTGCCTGTACAGCCCTCTCGCAGTGTCCGGAGCAAGTATGGTGGGTCTGACACACCGGTGTCAATGTGTTCTTTTTTCCATTTCCAGGAGTGTAGAAAAGGCACAATGCCGACTTAAGTACAAGAAGACTGACTCTTCTTACAGTCTATGTTTTGAACCTATCCTGTGACACTAGTTACACATTCCGATTCTTCACTCCAGATTTACTGTATCCCTTGGACCTTTTTATTGACGATGAAACACAGAAATTGCATCGGAATTAAATACAAAAGGCACAATGCCGACTTAAGGACAAGAAGACTAACTCTTCTTACTGACAATGTTTTGAACCATTCCATTGACATTAGTTATAGATTCCGATTCTTCACTCCAGGTTTACTGTATCCCTTGGACCTTCTTATTGACGATGAAACACAGAAATTGCATCGGAATTAAATAGAAAAGGTAGAATGCCGACTTAAGTACAACAACACTGACTCTTCTTACTGTCTCTGTTTTGAACCATGCCTGTGACACTAGTTATGGATTCGGATGCTTCATTTCTGGTTTACTGTATCCCTCTGACCTTCTTATTGACGATGAAACACAGAAATTGCATCAGAATTAAATAGTTAAGACACAATGCACACTTAAGTACAAGAAGACTGACTCTTCTTACAGACTATGTTTTGAACCATTCCTGTGACACTAGTTATAGATTCCTATGCTTCACTTCAGTTTTGCTATATCCCTCTGACCTTCTTATTGACGATGAAACACAGAATTTGCATCGGAATTAAATACAAAAGGCACAATGCCGACTTAAGTACAAGAAGACTGACTCTTCCTACTGTCTATGCTTTGAACCATTCCTGTTACACTAGTTATAGATTCCGATGCTTCACTTCAGGTTTACTGTATCCCTTGGACCTTCTTATTGACGATGAAAGACAGAAATTGCATCGGAATTAAATAAAAAAGGCACAATGCCGATTGAAGTACATAAGACCGACTCTTTCTACTGACTATGTTTTGAACCATTCCTGTGACACTAGTTATAGATTCCGATGCTTCACTTCAGGTTTACTGTATCCCTTTTACCTTCTTCTTGACGATGAAACACAGAAATTGAATCGGAATTAAATACAAAAGGCACAATGCCGACTTAAGTACAAGAAGACTGACTCTTCTTACAGTCTATGCTTTGAACCTATCCTGTGACACTAGTTACACATTCCGATTCTTCACTCCAGGTTTACTGTATCCCTTGGACCTTTTTATTGACGATGAAACACAGATATTGCATCGGAATTAAATACAAAAGGCACAATGCCGACTTAAGGACAAGAAGACTAACTCTTCTTACTGACAATGTTTTGAACAATTCCTGTCACACTAGCTATAGATTCCGATGCTTCACTTCAGGTTTACTGTATCCCTCTGAGTTTCGTATTGACGATGAAACACAGAAATTGCATCGGAATTAAATACAAAAGGCACAATGCCGAATTAAGTACAAGAAGACTGACTCTTCTTACTGTCTATGCTTTGAACCATTCCATTGACACTAGTTATAGATTCCGATGCTTTACTCCAGGTTTACTGTATCCCTTGGACCTTCTTATTGACGATGAAACACAGATATTGCATCGGAATTAAATAGAAAAGGCACAATGCCGACTTAAGTACAAGAAGACTGACTCTTCTTACTGTCTATGTTTTGAACCATTCCTGTGACACTAGTTATAGATTCCGATGCTTCACTTCAGGCTTACTGTATCCCTTGGACCTTCTTATTGACGATGAAACACAGAAATTGCATCGGAATTAAACACAAAAGGCACAATGCCGACTTAAGTACAAAAAGACTGACTCTTCTTACTGACTATGCTTTGAACCATTCCTGTGACACTAGTTATAGATTCCGATGCTTCACTTCTGGTTTACTGTATCCCTTGGACCTTCTTATTGACGATGAAACACAAATTGTATAGGAATTAAATACAAAAGTTACAATGCCGACTTAACTACAAGAAGACTGACTCTTTTTACTGACTATGTTTGAACCATTCCTGTGACACTAGTTATGGATTTGGATGCTTCACTTCTGGCTCACTGTATCCCTCTGACCTTCTTATTGATGTTGAAACACAGAAATTGCATCGGAATTAAATACAAAAGGCGCAATGCAGACTTAAGTACAAGAAGAATGACTCTTCTTACTGACTATGTTTTGAACCATTCCTGTGGCACTAGTTATAGATTGCGATGCTTCACTTCAGGTTTGCTGTATCCCTCTGACCTTCTTATTGACGATGAAACACAGAATTTGCATCGGAATTAAATACAAAAGGCACAATGCCGACTTAAGTACACGAAGACTGACTCTTCCTACTGTCTATGTTTTGAACCATTCCTGTGACACTAGTTATTGATTCCGATGCTTCACTCCAGGTTTACTGTATCTCTTGGACCTGCTTATTGACGATAAAACACAGAAATTGCATCGGAATTAAATACAAAAGGCACAATGCCGACTTAAGTACAAGAGGACTGATCCATCTGACTGTCTATGTTTTGAACCATTCCTGAGACACTAGTTATAGATTCCAATGCTTCACTTCAGGTTTACTGTAACCCTCTGACCTTCTTATTGATGATCAAACACAGAAATTGCATCGGAATTAAATACAAAAGGCACAATGCAGACTTAAGTACAAGAAGACTGACTCTTCCTACAGACTATGTTTTGAACCATTCCTGTGACACTGGTTATAGATTGCGATGCTTCACTTCAGGTTTGCTGTATCCCTCTGACCTTCTTATTGACGATGAAACACAGAATTTGCATCGGAATTATATACAAAAGGCACAATGCCGACTTAAGTACAAGAAGACTGACTCTTCCTACTGTCTATGTTTTGAACCATTCCTGTGACACTAGTTATAGATTCCGATGCTTCACTTCAGGTTTACTGTATCCCTTGGACCTTCTTATTGACGATGAAACACAGAAATTGCATCGGAATTAAATAGAAAAGACACAATGCCGACTAAAGTACAAGAGGACTGACTCTTCCTACTGTCAATGTTTTGAACCATTCCTGTGACACTAGTTATGGATTCCGGTGCTTCACTCCAGGTTTACTGTTTCCCTTGGACCTTCTTATTGACGATGAAACACAGACATTGCATCAGAATTAAATAGAAAAGGCACAATGCCGGCTAAAGTACAAGTAGACTGACGCTTCTTACTGACTATGTTTTTCAACCATTCCTGTGACACTAGTTATAGATTCCGGTGCTTCACTCCAGGTTAATTGTATCCCTTGGACCTTCTTATTGACGATGAAACACAGAAATTGTATCGGAATTAAATAGAAAAGGCACAATGCCGACTTAAGTACAAGAGTACTGACTCTTCTTACTGACTATGTTTTGAACCATTCCGGTTACACTAGTCATAGATTCCGATGCTTCACCACAAATTTACTGTATCCCTTGGACCTTCTTATTGACGATGAAACACAGAAATTGCATCGGAATTATATACAAAACGCACAATGCCGACCTAAGTACAAGAAGACTGACTCTTCTTACTGACTATGTTTGAACCATTCCTCTGTCACTAGTTATAGATTCCATTGCTTCACTTCAGGTTTACTGTATCCCTCTGAACTTCTTATTGACGATGAAACAAGAAAATTGCATCGGAATTAAATACAAAATTCACAATGCCGACATAAGTACAAGAAGACTGACTCTTCTTACTGACTATGTTTTGAACCATTCCTGTGTCACTAGTTATAGATTCCGATGCTTCACTTCAGGTTTACTGTATACCTTGGACTTTCAAATTGACGATGAAACTCAGAAATTGCATCGGAATTAAATAGAAAAGGCACAATGCCGACTTCAGTACAAGAAGACTGACTCTTCTTACTGTCTATGTTTTGAACCATTCCATTGACACTAGTTATAGATTCCGATGCTTCACTCCAGGTTTACTGTATCCCTTGGACCTTCTTATTGACGATGAAACACAGAAATTTCATCGGAATTAAATAGAAAAGGCACAATGCCGACTTAAGTACAAGAGTACTGACTCTTCTTACTGACTATGTTTGAACCATTCCTCTGTCACTAGTTATAGATTCCATTGCTTCACTTCAGGTTTACTGTATCCCTCTGAACTTCTTATTGACGATGAAACACAGAAATTGCATCGGAATTAAATACAAAATTCACAATGCCGACCTAAGTACAAGAAGACTGACTCTTGTTACTGTCTATGTTTTGAACCATTCCTGTGACACTAGTTATAGATTCCGATGCTTCACTTCAGGCTTACTGAATCCCTTGGACCTTCTTATTGACGATAAATCACAGAAATTGCATCGGCATTAAACACAAAAGGCACAATGCCGACTTAAGTACAAAAAGACTGACTCTTCTTACTGACTATGATTTGAACCATTCCTGTAACACTAGTTATAGATTCCGATGACTCACTTCAGGTTTACTGTATCCCTTGGACCTTCTTATTGTCGATGAAACTCAGAAATTGCATTGGAATTAAAGAGAAAAGGCACAATGCCGACATAAGTACAAGAAGACTGACTCTTCTTACTGTCTATGCTTTGAACCATTCCTGTGACAGTAGTTACACATTCCGATTCTTCACTCGAGGTTTACTGTATCCCTTGGACCTTCTTATTGACGATGAAACACAGAAATTGCATCGGAAATAAATACAAAAGGCACAATGCCGACTTAAGTACAAGATGACTGACTCTTCTTACTGACTATGTTTTGAACCATTCCGGTGACACTAGTCATAGATTCCGATGCTTCACTTCAGGTTTACCGTATCCCTCTGACCTTCTTATTGACGATGAAACACAGAAATTGCATCGGAATCAAATACAAAGGGCAAAATGCCGACTTAAGTACACGAAGACTGACTCTTCTTACTGCCTATGTTTTGAACAATTCCTGTGACACTAGTTATAGATTCCGATGCTACACTCCACGTTTACTGTATCCCTTGGACCTTCGTATTGACGATGAAAAACAGAAATCGCATCGGAATGAAATACAAACGGCACAATGCCGACTTAAGGACAAGAAGACTGACTCTTCTTACTGACTATGTTTTGAACCATTCCTGTGTCACTATTTATAGATTACGATGCTTCACTTCAGGTTTACTGTATACCTTGGAATTTCTAATTGACGATGAAACACAGAAATTGCATCGGAATTAAATAGAAAAGGCACAATGACGACTTAAGTACAAGAAGACTGACTCTTCTTACTGTCTATGTTTTGAACCATTCCTGTGACACTAGTTATAGATTCCGATGCTTCACTTCAGGTTTACTGTATCCCTCTGATCTTCTTATTGACGATGAAACACAGAAATTGCATCGGAATTAAATACAAAAGGCACAATGCCGACTGAAGTACAAGAAGAGTGACTCTTCTTACTGTCTATGTTTTGAACCATTCCTGTGACACTAGTTACGGATTCCGATGCTTCACTTCAGGCTTACTGTATCCCTTGGACCTTCTTATTGACGATGAAACACAGAAATATCATCGGAATTAAACACAAAAAGCACAATGCCGACATAAGTACAAATAGACTGACTCTTCTTACTGACTATGTTTTGAACCATTCTTGTGACACTAGTTATAGATTCTGATTCTTCACTTCAGGTTTACTGTATCCCTCTGACCATCTTACTGACGATGAAACACAGAAATTGCATCGGAATTAAATACAAAAGGCACAGTGCCGACTTAAGGACAAGAAGACTGACTCTTTTTACTGACTATGTTTTGAACCATTCCGGTGACACTAGTCATAGATTCCGATGCTTCACTTCAGGTTTACTGTATCCCTCTGACCTTCTTATTGACGATGAAACACAGAAATTCCATCGGAATTAAATACAAAGGACAAAATGCCGACTTAAGTACACGAAGACTGACTCTTCTTACTGCCTATGTTTTGAACAATTCCTGTGACACTAGTTATAGATTCCGATGCTACACTCCACGTTTACTGTATCCCTTGGACATTCGTATTGACGATGAAAAACAGAAATCGCATCGGAATGAAATACAAACGGCACAATGACGACTTAAGGACAAGAAGACTGACTCTTCTTACTGACTATGTTTTGAACCATTCCTGTGTCACTATTTATAGAATACGATGCTTCACTTCAGGTTTACTGTATACCTTGGAATTTCTAATTGACGATTAAACACAGTAATTGCATCGGAATTAAATAGAATAGGCACAATGACGACTTAAGTACAAAAAGACCTTATTCTTCTTACTGTCTATGTTTTGAACCATTCCTGTGACACTAGTTATAGATTCCGATGCTTCACTTCAGGTTTACTGTATCCCTCTGATCTTCTTATTGACGATGAAACACAGAAATTGCATCGGAATTAAATACAAAAGGCACAATGCCGACTTAAGTACAAGAAGACTGACTCTTCTTACTGTCTATGTTTTGAACCATTCCTGTGACACTAGTTACAGATTCCGATGCTTCACTTCAGGTTTACTGTATCCCTTAAACCTTCTTATCGACGATGAAACACAGAAATTGCATCGGATTTAAATACAAAAGGCACAATGTCGACTTAAGTACAAGAAGACTGACTCTCCCTTCTGACTATGTTTGAACCATTCCTGTGTCACTAGTTATAGATTCCGATGCTTCACTTCTGGTTTACTGTATACCTTGGACCTTATAATTGACGATGAAACACAGAGATTGCATCGGAATTAAATAGAAAAGGAACAATGCCGACTTAAGTACAAGAAAGCTGCCTCTTCTTACTGTCTATGTTTTGTACCATTTCTGTGACACTAGTTATAGATTGCGATGCTTCACTTCAGGTTTACTGTCTCCCTTGGACCTTCTTATTGACGATGAAACACAGAAATTGCATCGGAATTAAATACAAAAGGCACAATACCGACTTAAGTACATGAAGACTGACTCTTCTTACTGTCTATGTTTTGAACCATTCCTGTGACACTAGTTACAGATTCCGATGTTTCACATCAGGTTTACTGTATCCCTATGATCTTCTTATTGACGATGAAACACAGAAATTGCATCGGAATTAAATACAAAAGGCACAATGCTGACTTAAGTACAAGAAGACTGACTCTTCTTACTGTCTATGTTTTGAACCATTCCTGTGACACTAGTTATAGAATCCGATGCTTCACTTCAGGCTTACTGTATCCCTTGGACTTTCTTATTGACGATGAAACACAGAAATTGCATCGGAATTAAACACAAAAGGCACAATGCCGACTTAAGTACAAAAAGACTGACTCTTCTTAATGACTATGCTATGAACCATTCCTGTGACACTAGTTATAGATTGCGATGCTTCACTTCAGGCTTACTGTATCCCTTGGACCTTCTTATTGACGATGAAACACAGAAATATCATCGGAAGTAAACACAAAAGGCACAATGTCGACTTAAGTACAAATAGACTGACTCTTCTTACTGACTATGTTTTGAACCATTCCTGTGACACTAGTTATAGATTCTGATTCTTCACTTCAGGTTTACTGTATCCCTCTGATCTTCTTATTGACGATGAAACACAGAAATTGCATCGGAATTAAATACAAAAGGCACAATGCCGACTTAAGTACAAGAGGACTGATCCTTCTTACCGTCTATGTTTTGAACCATTCCTGAGACACTAGTTATAGATTCCGAAGCTTCACTTAAGGTTTACTGTAACCCTCTGACCTTCTTATTGATGATGAAACAAAGAAATTGCATCGGAGTTAAATATAAAAGGCACTATGCAGACTTAAGTACAAGAAGACTGACTCTTCTTACAGACTATGTTTTGAACCATTCCTGTGACACTAGTTATAGATTCCGATGCTTCACTTCAGGTTTACTGTATCCCTCTGACCGTCCTATAGACCATGAAACACAGAAATTGCATCCGAATTTAATACAAAAGGCACAATATCGACTTAAGTACAAGAAGACTGACTCTTCCTACTGTCTATGCTATGAACCATTCCTGTGACACTAGTTATAGATTTCCATGCTGCACTTCAGGTTTACTGTATCCCTCTGACCTACTTATTGACGATGAAACACAGAAATTGCATCGGAATTAAATACAAAAGGCACAATGCCGATTTAAGTACAAGAGGACTGATCCTTCTTACTGTCTATGCTTTGAACCAATCCTGAGACACTAGTTATAGATTCCGATGCTTCACTTCAGGTTTACTGTAACCCTCTGACCTTCTTATTGATGATCAAACACAGAAATTGCATCGGAATTAAATACAAAAGGCACAATGCAGACTTAAGTACAAGAAGACTGACTCTTCTTACAGACTATGTTTTGAACCATTCCTGTGACACTGGTTATAGATTGCGATGCTTCACTTCAGGTTTGCTGTATCCCTCTGACCTTCTTATTGACGATGAAACACAGAATTTGCATCGGAATTAAATACAAAAGGCGCAATGCCGACTTAAGTACAAGAAGACTGACTCTTCCTACTGTCTATGTTTTGAACCATTCCTGTGACACTAGTTATAGATTGCAATGCTTCACTTCAGGTTTACTGTATCCCTTGGACCTTCTTATTGATGATGAAACACAGAAATTGCATCGGAATTAAATACAAAAGGCACAATACCGACTTAAGTACGTGAAGACTGACTCTTCTAACTGTCTATGTTTTGAACCATTCCTGTGACACTAGTTACAGATTCCGATGCTTCACATCAGGTTTACTGTATCCCTATGATCTTCTTATTGACGATGAAACACAGAAATTGCATCGGAATTAAATACAAAAGGCACAATGCTGACTGAAGTACAAGAAGACTGACTCTTCTTACTGTCTATGTTTTGAACCATTCCTGTGACACTAGTTATAGATTCCGATGCTTCACTTCAGGCTTACTGTATCCCTTGGACCTTCTTATTGACGATGAAACACAGAAATTGCATCGGAATTAAACACAAAAGGCACAATGCCGACTTAAGTACAAAAAGACTGACTCTTCTTAATGACTATGCTTTGAACCATTCCTGTGACACTAGTTATAGATTGCGATGCTTCACTTCAGGTTTGCTGTATCCCTCTGACCTTCTTATTGACGATGAAACACAGAATTTGCATCGGAATTAAATACAAAAGGCACAATGCCGACTTAAGTACAAGAAGACTGACTCTTCCTACTGTCTATGTTTTGAAACATTCCTGTGACACTAGTTATAGATTCCGATGCTTCACTCCAGGTTTACTGTATCCCTTGGTCCTTCTTATTGACGATGAAACACAGAAATTGCATCGGAATTAAATACAAAAGGCACAATGCCGATTTAAGTACAAGAGGACTGATCCTTCTTACTGTCTATGTTTTGAACCAATCCTGAGACACTAGTTTTAGATTCCGATGCTTCACTTCAGGTTTACTGTAACCCTCTGACCTTCTTATTGATGATCAAACACAGAAATTGCATCGGAATTAAATACAAAAGGCACAATGCAGACTTAAGTACAAGAAGACTGACTCTTCTTACAGACTATGTTTTGAACCATTCCTGTGACACTGGTTATAGATTGCGATGCTTCACTTCAGGTTTGCTGTATCCCTCTGACCTTATTGACGATGAAACACAGAATTTGCATCGGAATTAAATACAAAAGGCGCAATGCCGACTTAAGTACAAGAAGACTGACTCTTCCTACTGTCTATGTTTTGAACCATTCCTGTGACACTAGTTATAGATTCCGATGCTTCACTTCAGGTTTACTGTATCCCTTGGACCTTCTTATTGACGATGAAACACAGAAATTGCATCGGAATTAATTACAAAAGGCACAATGCCGATTTAAGTACATGAAGACCGACTCTTTCTACTGACTATGTTTTGAACCATTCCTGTGACACTAGTTATAGATTCCGATGCTTCACATCAGGTTTACTGTATCCCTATGATCTTCTTATTGACGATGAAACACAGAAATTGCATCGGAATTAAATACAAAAGGCACAATGCCTACTTAAGGACAAGAAGACTAACTCTTCTTACTGACAATGATTTGAACCATTCCTGTGACACTAGCTATAGATTCCGATGCTTCACTTCAGGTTTACTGTATCCCTCTGACCTTCTTATTGACGTTGAAACACAGAAATTGCATCGGAATTAAATACAAAAGGCACAATGCCGACTTCAGTACAAGAAGACTGACTCTTCTTACTGTCTATGCTTTGAACCATTCCATTGTCACTAGTTATAGATTCCGATGCTTTACTCCAGGTTTACTGTATCCCTTGGACCTTCTTATTGACGATGAAACACAGAAATTGCATCGGAATTAAATAGAAAAGGCACAACGCCGTCTTAAGTACAAGAGTACTGACTCTTCTTCCTTCTATGCTTTGAACCATTCCGGTGACACTAGTCATAGATTCCGATGCTTCACCACAGGTTTACTGTATCCCTTGGACCTTCTCATTGACGATGAAACATAGAAATTGCATCGGAATTAAATACAAAGGTCAAAATGCCGACTTAAGTACACGAAGACTGACTCTTCTTACTGCCTATGTTTTGAACCATTCCTGTGACACTAGTTATAGATTCCGATGCTACACTCCAAGTTTACTGTATCCCTTGGACCTTCTTATTGACGATGAAACACAGAAATTGCATCAGAATTAAATAGAAAAGGCACAATGCCGACTTAAGTACAAGAAGACTGATGCTTCCTACTGACTATGTCTTTCAACCATTCCTGTGACACTAGTTATAGATTCCGGTGCTTCACTCCAGGTTTACTGTTTCCCTTGGACCTTCTTATTGACGATGAAACACAGAAATTGCATCGGAATTAAATACAAAAGGCACAATGCCGACTTAAGCACAAGAAGACTGACTCTTCTTACTGACTATGTTTGAACCATTCATGTGTCACTAGTTATAGATTCCGATGCTTCACTTCAGGTTTACTGTATACCTTGGACCTTCTAATTGACGATGAAACACAGAGATTGCATCGGAATTAAATAGAATAGGCACAATGCCGACTTAAGTACAAGAAGGCTGCCTCTTTTTACTGTCTATGTTTTGAACCATTTCTGTGACGCTAGTTATCGATTGCGATGCTTCACTTCTGGTTTACTGTCTCCCTTGGACCTTCTTATTGACGATGAAACACAGAAATTGCATCGGAATTAAATACAAAAGCCACAATACCGACTTCAGTACAAGAAGACTGACTCTTCTTACTGTCTATGTTTTGAACCATTCCTGTGACACTAGTTATAGATTCCGATGCTTCACTTCAGGTTTACTGTATCCCTATGATCTTCTTATTGACGATGAAACACAGAATTTGCATTGCAATTAAATAGTAAAGACACAATGCCGACTTAAGTACAAGATGACTGACTTTTCTTACTGTCTATGTTTTGAACCATTCCTGTGACACTAGTTATAGATTGCGATGCTTCACTTCAGGTTTACTGTCTCCCTTGGACCTTCTTATTGACGATGAAACACAGAAATTGCATCGGAATTAAATACAAAAGGCACAATACCGACTTAAGTACAAGAAGACTGACTCTTCTTACTGTCTTTGTTTTGAACCATTCCTGTGACACTAGTTATAGATTCCGATGCTTCAGTTCAGGTTTACTGTAACCCTCTGACCTTCTTATTGATGATGAAACACAGAAATTTCATCGGAATTAAATACAAAAGGCACAATGCAGACATAAGTACAAGAAGACTGACTCTTCTTACAGACTATGTTTTGAACCATTCCTGTGACACTAGTTATAGATTGCGATGCATCACTTCAGGTTTGCTGTATCCCTCTGACCTTCTTATTGACGATGAAACACAGAATTTGCATTGGAATTAAATACAAAAGGCACAATGCCGACTTAAGTACAAGAAGACTGACTCTTCCTACTGTCTATGTTTTGAACCATTCCTGTTACACTAATTATAGATTCCGATGCTTCACTTCAGGTTTACTGTATCCCTTGGACCTTCTTATTGACGTTGAAACACAGAAATTGCATCGGAATTAAATACAAAAGGCACAATGCCGATTTAAGTAAACGAAGACCGACTCTTTCTACTGACAATGTTTTGAACCATTCCTGTGACACTAGTTATAGATTCCGATGCATCACTTCAGGTTTACTGTATCCCTTGGACCTTCTTCTTGACGATGAAACACAGAAATTGCATCGGAATTAAATACAAAAGGCACAATGCCGACTTAAGTACAAGAAGACTGACTCTTCTTACAGTCAATGCTTTGAACCATTCCTGTGACACTAGTTACACATTCCGATTCTTCACTCCAGGTTTACTGTATCCCTTGGACCTTTTTATTGATGATGAAACACAGAAATTGCATCGGAATTAAATACAAAAGGCACAATGCCGACTTAAGGACAAGAAGAATAACTCATCTTACTGGCAATGTTTTGAACCATTCCTGTGACACTAGCTATAGATTCCGATGCTTCGCTTCAGGTTTACTGTATCCCTCTGACCTTCTTATTGACGACGAAACACAGAAATTGCATCGGAATTAAATACAAAAGGCACAATGCCGACTTCAGTACAAGAAGACTGACTCTTCTTACTGTCTATGCTTTGAACCATTCCATTGTCACTAGTTATAGATTCCGATGCTTCACTCCAGGTTTACTGTATCCCTTGGACCTTCTTATTGACGATGAAACACAGAAATTGCATCGGAATTAAATAGAAAAGGCACAATGCCGTCTTAAGTACAAGAGTACTGACTCTTCTTCCTTCTATGTTTTGAACCATTCCGGTGACACTAGTCATAGATTCCGATGCTTCACCACAGGTTTACTGTATCCCTTGGACTTTCTCATTGACGATGAAACACAGAAATTGCATCGGAATTAAATACAAAGGTCAAAATGCCGACTTAAGTACACGAAGACGGACTCTTCTTACTGCCTATGATTTGAACCATTCCTGTGACACTAGTTATAGATTCCGATGCTACACTCCAAGTTTACTGTATCCCTTGGACCTTCTTATTGACGATGAAACACAGAAATTGCATCAGAATTAAATAGAAAAGGCACAATGCCGACTTAAGTACAAGAAGACTGATGCTTCTTACTGACTATGTCTTTCAACCATTGCTGTGACACTAGTTATAGATTCCGGTGCTTCACTCCAGGTTTACTGTTTCCCTTGGACCTTCTTATTGACGATGAAACACAGAAATTGCATCGGAATTAAATACAAAAGGCACAATGCCGACTTAAGCACAAGAAGACTGACTCTTCTTACTGACTATGTTTGAACCATTCCTGTGTCACTAGTTATAGATTCCGATGCTTCACTTCAGGTTTACTGTATACCTTGGACCTTCTAATTGACGATGAAACACAGAGATTGCATCGGAATTAAATAGAATAGGCACAATGCCGACTTAAGTACAAGAAGGCTACCTCTTTTTACTGTCTATGTTTGAACCATTTCTGTGACACTAGTTATCGATTGCGATGCTTCACTTCTGGTTTACTGTCTCCCTTGGACTTCTTATTGACGATGAAACACAGAAATTGCATCGGAATTAAATACAAAAGCCACAATACCGACTTCAGTACAAGAAGACTGACTCTTCTTACTGTCTATGTTTTGAGCCATTCCTGTGACACTAGTTATAGATTCCGATGCTTCACTTCAGGTTTACTGTATCCCTATGATCTTCTTATTGACGATGAAACACAGAATTTGCATGGGAATTAAATAGTAAAGACACAATGCCGACTTAAGTACAAGATGACTGACTTTTCTTACTGTCTATGTTTTGAACCATTCCTGTGACACTAGTTATAGATTGCGATGCTTCACTTCAGGTTTACTGTCTCCCTTGGACCTTCTTATTGACGATGAAACACAGAAATTGCATCGGAATTAAATACAAAAGGCACAATACCGACTTAAGTACAAGAAGACTGACTCTTCTTACTGTCTTTGTTTTGAACCATTCCTGTGACACTAGTTATAGATTCCGATGCTTCACTTCAGGTTTACTGTAACCCTCTGACCTTCTTATTGATGATGAAACACAGAAATTGCATCGGAATTAAATACAAAAGGCACAATGCAGACATAAGTACAAGAAGACTGACTCTTCTTACAGACTATGTTTTGAACCATTCCTGTGACACTAGTTATAGATTGCGATGCTTCACTTCAGGTTTGCTGTATCCCTCTGACCTTCTTATTGACGATGAAACACAGAATTTGCATTGGAATTAAATACAAAAGGCACAATGCCGACTTAAGTACAAGAAGACTGACTCTTCCTACTGTCTATGTTTTGAACCATTCCTGTTACACTAATTATAGATTCCGATGCTTCACTTCAGGTTTACTGTATCCCTTGGACCTTCTTATTGACGTTGAAACACAGAAATTGCATCGGAATTAAATACAAAAGGCACAATGCCGATTTAAGTAAACGAAGACCGACTCTTTCTACTGACAATGTTTTGAACCATTCCTGTGACACTAGTTATAGATTCCGATGCATCACTTCATGTTTACTGTATCCCTTGGACCTTCTTCTTGACGATGAAACACAGAAATTGCATCGGAATTAAATACAAAAGGCACAATGCCGACTTAAGTACAAGAAGACTGACTCTTCTTACAGTCTATGCTTTGAACCATTCCTGTGACAGTAGTTACACATTCCGATTCTTCACTCCAGGTTTACTGTATCCCTTGGACCTTCTTATTGACGATGAAACACAGAAATTGCATCGGAAATAAATACAAAAGGCACAATGCCGACTTAAGTACAAGATGACTGACTCTTCTTACTGACTATGTTTTGAACCATTCCGGTGACACTAGACATAGATTCCGATGCTTCACTTCAGGTTTACCGTATCCCTCTGACCTTCTTATTGACGATGAAACACAGAAATTGCATCGGAATCAAATACAAAGGGCAAAATGCCGACTTAAGTACACGAAGACTGACTCTTCTTACTGCCTATGTTTTGAACAATTCCTGTGACACTAGTTATAGATTCCGATGCTACACTCCACGTTTACTGTATCCCTTGGACCTTCGTATTGACGATGAAAAACAGAAATCGCATCGGAATGAAATACAAACGGCACAATGCCGACTTAAGGACAAGAAGACTGACTCTTCTTACTGACTATGTTTTGAACCATTCCTGTGTCACTATTTATAGATTACGATGCTTCACTTCAGGTTTACTGTATACCTTGGAATTTCTAATTGACGATGAAACACAGAAATTGCATCGGAATTAAATAGAAAAGGCACAATGACGACTTAAGTACAAGAAGACTGACTCTTCTTACTGTCTATGTTTTGAACCATTCCTGTGACACTAGTTATAGATTCCGATGCTTCACTTCAGGTTTACTGTATCCCTCTGATCTTCTTATTGACGATGAAACACAGAAATTGCATCGGAATTAAATACAAAAGGCACAATGCCGACTGAAGTACAAGAAGAGTGACTCTTCTTACTGTCTATGTTTTGAACCATTCCTGTGACACTAGTTACGGATTCCGATGCTTCACTTCAGGCTTACTGTATCCCTTGGACCTTCTTATTGACGATGAAACACAGAAATATCATCGGAATTAAACACAAAAAGCACAATGCCGACATAAGTACAAATAGACTGACTCTTCTTACTGACTATGTTTTGAACCATTCTTGTGACACTAGTTATAGATTCTGATTCTTCACTTCAGGTTTACTGTATCCCTCTGACCATCTTACTGACGATGAAACACAGAAATTGCATCGGAATTAAATACAAAAGGCACAGTGCCGACTTAAGGACAAGAAGACTGACTCTTTTTACTGACTATGTTTTGAACCATTCCGGTGACACTAGTCATAGATTCCGATGCTTCACTTCAGGTTTACTGTATCCCTCTGACCTTCTTATTGACGATGAAACACAGAAATTGCATCGGAATTAAATACAAAGGACAAAATGCCGACTTAAGTACACGAAGACTGACTCTTCTTACTGCCTATGTTTTGAACAATTCCTGTGACACTAGTTATAGATTCCGATGCTACACTCCACGTTTACTGTATCCCTTGGACATTCGTATTGACGATGAAAAACAGAAATCGCATCGGAATGAAATACAAACGGCACAATGACGACTTAAGGACAAGAAGACTGACTCTTCTTACTGACTATGTTTTGAACCATTCCTGTGTCACTATTTATAGAATACGATGCTTCACTTCAGGTTTACTGTATACCTTGGAATTTCTAATTGACGATTAAACACAGTAATTGCATCGGAATTAAATAGAATAGGCACAATGACGACTTAAGTACAAAAAGACCTTATTCTTCTTACTGTCTATGTTTTGAACCATTCCTGTGACACTAGTTATAGATTCCGATGCTTCACTTCAGGTTTACTGTATCCCTCTGATCTTCTTATTGACGATGAAACACAGAAATTGCATCGGAATTAAATACAAAAGGCACAATGCCGACTTAAGTACAAGAAGACTGACTCTTCTTACTGTCTATGTTTTGAACCATTCCTGTGACACTAGTTACAGATTCCGATGCTTCACTTCAGGTTTACTGTATCCCTTAAACCTTCTTATCGACGATGAAACACAGAA
Source organism: Schistocerca serialis cubense (assembly GCF_023864345.2). Taxonomy (NCBI): domain Eukaryota; kingdom Metazoa; phylum Arthropoda; class Insecta; order Orthoptera; family Acrididae; genus Schistocerca; species Schistocerca serialis. Next base: position 9,215,325 of record NW_026047584.1, on the reverse strand, counting down.
ATTGCATCGGATTTAAATACAAAAGGCACAATGTCGACTTAAGTACAAGAAGACTGACTCTCCCTTCTGACTATGTTTGAACCATTCCTGTGTCACTAGTTATAGATTCCGATGCTTCACTTCTGGTTTACTGTATACCTTGGACCTTATAATTGACGATGAAACACAGAGATTGCATCGGAATTAAATAGAAAAGGAACAATGCCGACTTAAGTACAAGAAAGCTGCCTCTTCTTACTGTCTATGTTTTGTACCATTTCTGTGACACTAGTTATAGATTGCGATGCTTCACTTCAGGTTTACTGTCTCCCTTGGACCTTCTTATTGACGATGAAACACAGAAATTGCATCGGAATTAAATACAAAAGGCACAATACCGACTTAAGTACATGAAGACTGACTCTTCTTACTGTCTATGTTTTGAACCATTCCTGTGACACTAGTTACAGATTCCGATGTTTCACATCAGGTTTACTGTATCCCTATGATCTTCTTATTGACGATGAAACACAGAAATTGCATCGGAATTAAATACAAAAGGCACAATGCTGACTTAAGTACAAGAAGACTGACTCTTCTTACTGTCTATGTTTTGAACCATTCCTGTGACACTAGTTATAGAATCCGATGCTTCACTTCAGGCTTACTGTATCCCTTGGACTTTCTTATTGACGATGAAACACAGAAATTGCATCGGAATTAAACACAAAAGGCACAATGCCGACTTAAGTACAAAAAGACTGACTCTTCTTAATGACTATGCTATGAACCATTCCTGTGACACTAGTTATAGATTGCGATGCTTCACTTCAGGCTTACTGTATCCCTTGGACCTTCTTATTGACGATGAAACACAGAAATATCATCGGAAGTAAACACAAAAGGCACAATGTCGACTTAAGTACAAATAGACTGACTCTTCTTACTGACTATGTTTTGAACCATTCCTGTGACACTAGTTATAGATTCTGATTCTTCACTTCAGGTTTACTGTATCCCTCTGATCTTCTTATTGACGATGAAACACAGAAATTGCATCGGAATTAAATACAAAAGGCACAATGCCGACTTAAGTACAAGAGGACTGATCCTTCTTACCGTCTATGTTTTGAACCATTCCTGAGACACTAGTTATAGATTCCGAAGCTTCACTTAAGGTTTACTGTAACCCTCTGACCTTCTTATTGATGATGAAACAAAGAAATTGCATCGGAGTTAAATATAAAAGGCACTATGCAGACTTAAGTACAAGAAGACTGACTCTTCTTACAGACTATGTTTTGAACCATTCCTGTGACACTAGTTATAGATTCCGATGCTTCACTTCAGGTTTACTGTATCCCTCTGACCGTCCTATAGACCATGAAACACAGAAATTGCATCCGAATTTAATACAAAAGGCACAATATCGACTTAAGTACAAGAAGACTGACTCTTCCTACTGTCTATGCTATGAACCATTCCTGTGACACTAGTTATAGATTTCCATGCTGCACTTCAGGTTTACTGTATCCCTCTGACCTACTTATTGACGATGAAACACAGAAATTGCATCGGAATTAAATACAAAAGGCACAATGCCGATTTAAGTACAAGAGGACTGATCCTTCTTACTGTCTATGCTTTGAACCAATCCTGAGACACTAGTTATAGATTCCGATGCTTCACTTCAGGTTTACTGTAACCCTCTGACCTTCTTATTGATGATCAAACACAGAAATTGCATCGGAATTAAATACAAAAGGCACAATGCAGACTTAAGTACAAGAAGACTGACTCTTCTTACAGACTATGTTTTGAACCATTCCTGTGACACTGGTTATAGATTGCGATGCTTCACTTCAGGTTTGCTGTATCCCTCTGACCTTCTTATTGACGATGAAACACAGAATTTGCATCGGAATTAAATACAAAAGGCGCAATGCCGACTTAAGTACAAGAAGACTGACTCTTCCTACTGTCTATGTTTTGAACCATTCCTGTGACACTAGTTATAGATTGCGATGCTTCACTTCAGGTTTACTGTCTCCCTTGGACCTTCTTATTGATGATGAAACACAGAAATTGCATCGGAATTAAATACAAAAGGCACAATACCGACTTAAGTACGTGAAGACTGACTCTTCTAACTGTCTATGTTTTGAACCATTCCTGTGACACTAGTTACAGATTCCGATGCTTCACATCAGGTTTACTGTATCCCTATGATCTTCTTATTGACGATGAAACACAGAAATTGCATCGGAATTAAATACAAAAGGCACAATGCTGACTGAAGTACAAGAAGACTGACTCTTCTTACTGTCTATGTTTTGAACCATTCCTGTGACACTAGTTATAGATTCCGATGCTTCACTTCAGGCTTACTGTATCCCTTGGACCTTCTTATTGACGATGAAACACAGAAATTGCATCGGAATTAAACACAAAAGGCACAATGCCGACTTAAGTACAAAAAGACTGACTCTTCTTAATGACTATGCTTTGAACCATTCCTGTGACACTAGTTATAGATTGCGATGCTTCACTTCAGGTTTGCTGTATCCCTCTGACCTTCTTATTGACGATGAAACACAGAATTTGCATCGGAATTAAATACAAAAGGCACAATGCCGACTTAAGTACAAGAAGACTGACTCTTCCTACTGTCTATGTTTTGAAACATTCCTGTGACACTAGTTATAGATTCCGATGCTTCACTCCAGGTTTACTGTATCCCTTGGTCCTTCTTATTGACGATGAAACACAGAAATTGCATCGGAATTAAATACAAAAGGCACAATGCCGATTTAAGTACAAGAGGACTGATCCTTCTTACTGTCTATGTGTTTGAACCAATCCTGAGACACTAGTTTTAGATTCCGATGCTTCACTTCAGGTTTACTGTAACCCTCTGACCTTCTTATTGATGATCAAACACAGAAATTGCATCGGAATTAAATACAAAAGGCACAATGCAGACTTAAGTACAAGAAGACTGACTCTTCTTACAGACTATGTTTTGAACCATTCCTGTGACACTGGTTATAGATTGCGATGCTTCACTTCAGGTTTGCTGTATCCCTCTGACCTTATTGACGATGAAACACAGAATTTGCATCGGAATTAAATACAAAAGGCGCAATGCCGACTTAAGTACAAGAAGACTGACTCTTCCTACTGTCTATGTTTTGAACCATTCCTGTGACACTAGTTATAGATTCCGATGCTTCACTTCAGGTTTACTGTATCCCTTGGACCTTCTTATTGACGATGAAACACAGAAATTGCATCGGAATTAATTACAAAAGGCACAATGCCGATTTAAGTACATGAAGACCGACTCTTTCTACTGACTATGTTTTGAACCATTCCTGTGACACTAGTTATAGATTCCGATGCTTCACATCAGGTTTACTGTATCCCTATGATCTTCTTATTGACGATGAAACACAGAAATTGCATCGGAATTAAATACAAAAGGCACAATGCCTACTTAAGGACAAGAAGACTAACTCTTCTTACTGACAATGATTTGAACCATTCCTGTGACACTAGCTATAGATTCCGATGCTTCACTTCAGGTTTACTGTATCCCTCTGACCTTCTTTTTGACGTTGAAACACAGAAATTGCATCGGAATTAAATACAAAAGGCACAATGCCGACTTCAGTACAAGAAGACTGACTCTTCTTACTGTCTATGCTTTGAACCATTCCATTGTCACTAGTTATAGATTCCGATGCTTTACTCCAGGTTTACTGTATCCCTTGGACCTTCTTATTGACGATGAAACACAGAAATTGCATCGGAATTAAATAGAAAAGGCACAACGCCGTCTTAAGTACAAGAGTACTGACTCTTCTTCCTTCTATGCTTTGAACCATTCCGGTGACACTAGTCATAGATTCCGATGCTTCACCACAGGTTTACTGTATCCCTTGGACCTTCTCATTGACGATGAAACATAGAAATTGCATCGGAATTAAATACAAAGGTCAAAATGCCGACTTAAGTACACGAAGACTGACTCTTCTTACTGCCTATGTTTTGAACCATTCCTGTGACACTAGTTATAGATTCCGATGCTACACTCCAAGTTTACTGTATCCCTTGGACCTTCTTATTGACGATGAAACACAGAAATTGCATCAGAATTAAATAGAAAAGGCACAATGCCGACTTAAGTACAAGAAGACTGATGCTTCCTACTGACTATGTCTTTCAACCATTCCTGTGACACTAGTTATAGATTCCGGTGCTTCACTCCAGGTTTACTGTTTCCCTTGGACCTTCTTATTGACGATGAAACACAGAAATTGCATCGGAATTAAATACAAAAGGCACAATGCCGACTTAAGCACAAGAAGACTGACTCTTCTTACTGACTATGTTTGAACCATTCATGTGTCACTAGTTATAGATTCCGATGCTTCACTTCAGGTTTACTGTATACCTTGGACCTTCTAATTGACGATGAAACACAGAGATTGCATCGGAATTAAATAGAATAGGCACAATGCCGACTTAGGTACAAGAAGGCTGCCTCTTTTTACTGTCTATGTTTTGAACCATTTCTGTGACGCTAGTTATCGATTGCGATGCTTCACTTCTGGTTTACTGTCTCCCTTGGACCTTCTTATTGACGATGAAACACAGAAATTGCATCGGAATTAAATACAAAAGCCACAATACCGACTTCAGTACAAGAAGACTGACTCTTCTTACTGTCTATGTTTTGAACCATTCCTGTGACACTAGTTATAGATTCCGATGCTTCACTTCAGGTTTACTGTATCCCTATGATCTTCTCATTGACGATGAAACACAGAATTTGCATTGCAATTAAATAGTAAAGACACAATGCCGACTTAAGTACAAGATGACTGACTTTTCTTACTGTCTATGTTTTGAACCATTCCTGTGACACTAGTTATAGATTGCGATGCTTCACTTCAGGTTTACTGTCTCCCTTGGACCTTCTTATTGACGATGAAACACAGAAATTGCATCGGAATTAAATACAAAAGGCACAATACCGACTTAAGTACAAGAAGACTGACTCTTCTTACTGTCTTTGTTTTGAACCATTCCTGTGACACTAGTTATAGATTCCGATGCTTCAGTTCAGGTTTACTGTAACCCTCTGACCTTCTTATTGATGATGAAACACAGAAATTTCATCGGAATTAAATACAAAAGGCACAATGCAGACATAAGTACAAGAAGACTGACTCTTCTTACAGACTATGTTTTGAACCATTTCTGTGACACTAGTTATAGATTGCGATGCATCACTTCAGGTTTGCTGTATCCCTCTGACCTTCTTATTGACGATGAAACACAGAATTTGCATTGGAATTAAATACAAAAGGCACAATGCCGACTTAAGTACAAGAAGACTGACTCTTCCTACTGTCTATGTTTTGAACCATTCCTGTTACACTAATTATAGATTCCGATGCTTCACTTCAGGTTTACTGTATCCCTTGGACCTGCTTATTGACGTTGAAACACAGAAATTGCATCGGAATTAAATACAAAAGGCACAATGCCGATTTAAGTAAACGAAGACCGACTCTTTCTACTGACAATGTTTTGAACCATTCCTGTGACACTAGTTATAGATTCCGATGCATCACTTCAGGTTTACTGTATCCCTTGGACCTTCTTCTTGACGATGAAACACAGAAATTGCATCGGAATTAAATACAAAAGGCACAATGCCGACTTAAGTACAAGAAGACTGACTCTTCTTACAGTCAATGCTTTGAACCATTCCTGTGACACTAGTTACACATTCCGATTCTTCACTCCAGGTTTACTGTATCCCTTGGACCTTTTTATTGATGATGAAACACAGAAATTGCATCGGAATTAAATACAAAAGGCACAATGCCGACTTAAGGACAAGAAGAATAACTCATCTTACTGGCAATGTTTTGAACCATTCCTGTGACACTAGCTATAGATTCCGATGCTTCGCTTCAGGTTTACTGTATCCCTCTGACCTTCTTATTGACGACGAAACACAGAAATTGCATCGGAATTAAATACAAAAGGCACAATGCCGACTTCAGTACAAGAAGACTGACTCTTCTTACTGTCTATGCTTTGAACCATTCCATTGTCACTAGTTATAGATTCCGATGCTTCACTCCAGGTTTACTGTATCCCTTGGACCTTCTTATTGACGATGAAACACAGAAATTGCATCGGAATTAAATAGAAAAGGCACAATGCCGTCTTAAGTACAAGAGTACTGACTCTTCTTCCTTCTATGTTTTGAACCATTCCGGTGACACTAGTCATAGATTCCGATGCTTCACCACAGGTTTACTGTATCCCTTGGACTTTCTCATTGACGATGAAACACAGAAATTGCATCGGAATTAAATACAAAGGTCAAAATGCCGACTTAAGTACACGAAGACGGACTCTTCTTACTGCCTATGATTTGAACCATTCCTGTGACACTAGTTATAGATTCCGATGCTACACTCCAAGTTTACTGTATCCCTTGGACCTTCTTATTGACGATGAAACACAGAAATTGCATCAGAATTAAATAGAAAAGGCACAATGCCGACTTAAGTACAAGAAGACTGATGCTTCTTACTGACTATGTCTTTCAACCATTGCTGTGACACTAGTTATAGATTCCGGTGCTTCACTCCAGGTTTACTGTTTCCCTTGGACCTTCTTATTGACGATGAAACACAGAAATTGCATCGGAATTAAATACAAAAGGCACAATGCCGACTTAAGCACAAGAAGACTGACTTTTCTTACTGACTATGTTTGAACCATTCCTGTGTCACTAGTTATAGATTCCGATGCTTCACTTCAGGTTTACTGTATACCTTGGACCTTCTAATTGACGATGAAACACAGAGATTGCATCGGAATTAAATAGAATAGGCACAATGCCGACTTAAGTACAAGAAGGCTACCTCTTTTTACTGTCTATGTTTGAACCATTTCTGTGACACTAGTTATCGATTGCGATGCTTCACTTCTGGTTTACTGTCTCCCTTGGACTTCTTATTGACGATGAAACACAGAAATTGCATCGGAATTAAATACAAAAGCCACAATACCGACTTCAGTACAAGAAGACTGACTCTTCTTACTGTCTATGTTTTGAGCCATTCCTGTGACACTAGTTATAGATTCCGATGCTTCACTTCAGGTTTACTGTATCCCTATGATCTTCTTATTGACGATGAAACACAGAATTTGCATGGGAATTAAATAGTAAAGACACAATGCCGACTTAAGTACAAGATGACTGACTTTTCTTACTGTCTATGTTTTGAACCATTCCTGTGACACTAGTTATAGATTGCGATGCTTCACTTCAGGTTTACTGTCTCCCTTGGACCTTCTTATTGACGATGAAACACAGAAATTGCATCGGAATTAAATACAAAAGGCACAATACCGACTTAAGTACAAGAAGACTGACTCTTCTTACTGTCTTTGTTTTGAACCATTCCTGTGACACTAGTTATAGATTCCGATGCTTCACTTCAGGTTTACTGTAACCCTCTGACCTTCTTATTGATGATGAAACACAGAAATTGCATCGGAATTAAATACAAAAGGCACAATGCAGACATAAGTACAAGAAGACTGACTCTTCTTACAGACTATGTTTTGAACCATTCCTGTGACACTAGTTATAGATTGCGATGCTTCACTTCAGGTTTGCTGTATCCCTCTGACCTTCTTATTGACGATGAAACACAGAATTTGCATTGGAATTAAATACAAAAGGCACAATGCCGACTTAAGTACAAGAAGACTGACTCTTCCTACTGTCTATGTTTTGAACCATTCCTGTTACACTAATTATAGATTCCGATGCTTCACTTCAGGTTTACTGTATCCCTTGGACCTTCTTATTGACGTTGAAACACAGAAATTGCATCGGAATTAAATACAAAAGGCACAATGCCGATTTAAGTAAACGAAGACCGACTCTTTCTACTGACAATGTTTTGAACCATTCCTGTGACACTAGTTATAGATTCCGATGCATCACTTCAGGTTTACTGTATCCCTTGGACCTTCTTCTTGACGATGAAACACAGAAATTGCATCGGAATTAAATACAAAAGGCACAATGCCGACTTAAGTACAAGAAGACTGACTCTTCTTACAGTCTATGCTTTGAACCATTCCTGTGACACTAGTTACACATTCCGATTCTTCACTCCAGGTTTACCGTATCCCTTGGACCTTTTTATTGATGATGAAACACAGAAATTGCATCGGAATTAAATACAAAAGGCACAATGCCGACTTAAGGACAAGAAGAATAACTCTTCTTACTGACAATGTTTTGAACCATTCCTGTGACACTAGCTATAGATTCCGATGCTTCGCTTCAGGTTTACTGTATCCCTCTGACCTTCTTATTGACGACGAAACACAGCAATTGCATCGGAATTAAATACAAAAGGCACAATGCCGACTTCAGTACAAGAAGACTGACTCTTCTTACTGTCTATGCTTTGAACCATTCCATTGTCACTAGTTATTGATTCCGATGCTTCACTCCAGGTTTACTGTATCCCTTGGACCTTCTTATTGACGATGAAACACAGAAATTGCATCGGAATTAAATAGAAAAGGCACAATGCCGTCTTAAGTACAAGAGTACTGACTCTTCTTCCTTCTATGTTTTGAACCATTCCGGTGACACTAGTCATAGATTCCGATGCTTCACCACAGGTTTACTGTATCCCTTGGACCTTCTCATTGACGATGAAACACAGAAATTGCATCGGAATTAAATACAAAGGTCAAAATGCCGACTTAAGTACACGAAGACTGACTCTTCTTACTGCCTATGTTTTGAACCATTCCTGTGACACTAGTTATAAATTCCGATGCTACACTCCAATTTTACTGTATCCCTTGGACCTTCTTATTGACGATGAAACACAGAAATTGCATCAGAATTAAATAGAAAAGGCACAATGCCGACTTAAGTACAAGAAGACTGATGCTTCTTACTGACTATGTCTTTCAACCATTCCTGTGACACTAGTTATAGATTCCGGTGCTTCACTCCAGGTTTACTGTTTCCCTTGGACCTTCTTATTGACGATGAAACACAGAAATTGCATCGGAAGTAAATACAAAAGGCACAATGCCGACTTAAGCACAAGAAGACTGACTCTTCTTACTGACTATGTTTGAACCATTCCTGTGTCACTAGTTATAGATTCCGATGCTTCACTTCAGGTTTACTGTATACCTTGGACCTTCTAATTGACGATGAAACACAGAGATTGCATCGGAATTAAATAGAATAGGCACAATGCCGACTTAAGTACAAGAAGGCTGCCTCTTTTTACTGTCTATGTTTTGAACCAATTCTGTGACACTAGTTATCGATTGCGATGCTTCACTTCAGGTTTACTGTCTCCCTTGGACCTTCTTATTGAAGATGAAACACAGAAATTGCATCGGAATTAAATACAAAAGCCACAATACCGACTTCAGTACAAGAAGACTGACTCTTCTTACTGTCTATGTTTTGAACCATTCCTGTGACACTAGTTATAGATTCCGATGCTTCACTTCAGGTTTACTGTATCCCTATGATCTTCTTATTGACGATGAAACACAGAATTTGCATGGGAATTAAATAGTAAAGACACAATGCCGACTTAAGTACAAGATGATTGACTTTTCTTACTGTTTTTTTTTTAACCATTCCTGTGACACTAGTTATAGATTGCGATGCTTCACTTCAGGTTTACTGTCTCCCTTGGACCTTCTTATTGACGATGAAACACAGAAATTGCATCGGAATTAAATACAAAAGGCACAATACCGACTTAAGTACAAGAAGACTGACTCTTCTTACTGTCTTTGTTTTGAACCATTCCTGTGACACTAGTTATAGATTCCGATGCTTCACTTCAGGTTTGCTGTATCCCTCTGACCTTCTTATTGACGATGAAACACAGAATTTGCATTGGAATTAAATACAAAAGGCACAATGTCGACTTAAGTACAAGAAGACTGACTCTTCCTACTGTCTATGTTTTGAACCATTCCTGTTACACTAATTATAGATTCCGATGCTTCACTTCAGGTTTACTGTATCCCTTGGACCTTCTTATTGACGTTGAAACACAGAAATTGCATTGGAATTAAATACAAAAGGCACATTGCCGATTTAAGTAAATGAAGACCGACTCTTTCTACTGACAATGTTTTGAACCATTCCTGTGACACTAGTTATAGATTCCGATGCATCACTTCAGGTTTACTGTATCCCTTGGACCTTCTTCTTGACGATGAAACACAGAAATTGCATAGGAATTAAATACAAAAGGCACAATGCCGACTTAAGTACAAGAAGACTGACTCTTCTTACAGTCTATGCTTTGAACCATTCCTGTGACACTAGTTACACATTCCGATTCTTCACTCCAGGTTTACTGTATCCCTTGGACCTTTTTATTGATGATGAAACACAGAAATTGCATCGGAATTAAATACAAAAGGCACAATGCCGACTTAAGAACAAGAAGAATAACTCTTCTTACTGACAATGTTTTGAACCATTCCTGTGACACTAGGTATAGATTCCGATGCTTCGCTTCAGGTTTACTGTATCCCTCTGACCTTCTTATTGACGACGAAACACAGAAATTGCATCGGAATTAAATACAAAAGGCACAATGCCGACTTCAGTACAAGAAGACTGACTCTTCCTACTGTCTATGCTTTGAACCATTCCATTGTCACTAGTTATAAATTCCGATGCTTAACTCCACGTTTACTGTATCCCTTGGACCTTCTTATTGACGATGAAACACAGAAATTGCATCGGAATTAAATAGAAAAGGCACAATGCCGTCTTAAGTACAAGAGTACTGACTCTTCTTCCTTCTATGTTTTGAACCATTCCGGTGACACTAGTCATAGATCCCGATGCTTCACCACAGGTTTACTGTATCCCTTGGACCTTCTCATTGACGATGAAACACAGAAATTGCATCGGAATTAAATACAAAGGTCAAAATGCCGACTTAAGTACACGAAGACTGACTCTTCTTACTGCCTATGTTTTGAACCATTCCTGTGACACTAGTTATAGATTCCGATGCTACACTCCAAGTTTACTGTATCCCTTGGACCTTCTTATTGACGATGAAACACAGAAATTGCATCAGAATTAAATAGAAAAGGCACAATGCCGACTTAAGTACAAGACGACTGACGCTTCTTACTGACTATGTCTTTCAACCATTCCTGTGACACTAGTTATAGATTCCGGTGCTTCACTCCAGGTTTACTGTTTCCCTTGGACCTTCTTATTGACGATGAAACACAGAAATTGCATCGGAATTAAATACAAAAGGCACAATGCCGACTTAAGCACAAGAAGACTGACTCTTCTTACTGACTATGTTTGAACCATTCCTGTGTCACTAATTATAGATTCCGATGCTTCACTTCAGGTTTACTGTATACCTTGGACCTTCTAATTGACGATGAAACACAGAGATTGCATCGGAATTAAATAGAATAGGCACAATGCCGACTTAAGTACAAGAAGGCTGCCTCTTTCTACTGTCTATGTTTTGAACCATTCTTGTGACACTAGTTATAGATTCCGATGCTTCACTTCAGGTTTACTGTATCCCTATGATCTTCTTATTGACGATGAAACACAGAATTTGCATGGGAATTAAATAGTAAAGACACAATGCCGACTTAAGTACAAGATGACTGACTTTTCTTACTGTCTATGTTTTGAACCATTCCTGTGACACTAGTTATAGATTGCGATGCTTCACTTTAGGTTTACTGTCTCCCTTGGACCTTCTTATTGACGATGAAACATAGAAATTGCATCGGAGTTAAATATAAAAGGCACAATGCCGACTTAAGTACAAGAAGACTGACTACTCTTACTGACTATGTTTTGAACCATTCCGGTGACACCTGTCATAGATTCCGATGCTTCACTTCAGGTTTACTGTATCCCTTGGACCTTCTTATTGACGATGAAACACAGATATTGCATCGGAATGAAATAGAAAAGGCACAATGCCGACTTAAGTACAAGAAGACTTACTCTTCTTACTGTTTATGTTTGAACCATTCCTGTGACACTAGTTATAGATTCCGATGCTTCACTTCAGGTTTACTGTATCCCTCTGACCTTCCTATAGACGATGAAACACAGAAATTGCATCCGAATTAAATACACAAGGCACAATATCGACTTAAGTACAAGAAGACTGACTCTTCCCACTGTCTATGTTTTGAACCATTCCTGTGACACTAGTTATAGATTTCCATGCTACACTTCAGGTTTACTGTATCCCTCTGACCTTCTTATTGACGATGAAACACAGAAATTGCATCGGAATTAAATACAAAAGGCACAATGCCGACTTAAGTACAAGAAGACTGACTCTTCTTACTGACTATGTTTTGAACCATTCTCGTGACACTAGTTATAGATTCCGATGCTTCACTCCAGGTTTACTGAATCCCTTGGACCTTCTTATTGACGATGAAACACAGAAATTGCATCGGAATTAAATAGAAAAGGCACAATGCCGACTTAAGTACAAGAGGACTGACTCTCCCTTCTGACTATGTTTGAACCATTCCTGTGTCACTAGTTATAGATTCCGATGCTTCACTTCAGGTTTACTGTTTACCTTGGACCTTATAATTGACGATGAAACACAGAGATTGCATCGGAATTAAATAGAAAAGGCACAATGCCGACTTAAGTACAAGAAAGCTGCCTCTTCTTACTGTCTATGTTTTGAACCATTTCTGTGACACTAGTTATAGATTGCGATGCTTCACTTCAGGTTTACTGTCTCCCTTGGACCTTCTTATTGACGATGAAACACAGAAATTGCATCGGAATTAAATACAAAAGGCACAATACCGACTTAAGTACATGAAGACTGACTCTTCTTACTGTCTATGTTTTGAACCATTCCTGTGACACTAGTTATAGATACCGATGCTTCACATCAGGTTTACTGTATCCCTATGATCTTCTTATTGACGATGAAACACAGAAATTGCATCGGAATTAAATACAAAAGGCACAATGCTGACTTAAGTACAAGAAGACTGACTCTTCTTACTGTCTATGTTTTGAACCATTCCTGTGACACTAGTTATAGATTCCGATGCTTCACTTCAGGCTTACTGTATCCCTTGGACCTTCTTATTGACGATGAAACACAGAAATTGCATCGGAATTAAACACAAAAGGCACAATGCCGACTTAGGTACAAAAAGACTGACTCTTCTTAATGACTATGCTTTGAACCATTCCTGTGACACTAGTTATAGATTGCGATGCTTCACTTCAGGTTTGCTGTATCCCTCTGACCTTCTTATTGACGATGAAACACAGAATTTGCATCGGAATTAAATACAAAAGGCACAATGCCGACTTAAGTACAAGAAGACTGACTCTTCCTACTGTCTATGTTTTGAACCATTCCTGTGACACTAGTTATAGATTCCAGGTTTACTGTATCCCTTGGTCCTTCTTATTGACGATGAAACACAGAAATTGCATCGGAATTAAATACAAAAGGCACAATGCCGATTTAAGTACAAGAGGACTGATCCTTCTTACTGTCTATGCTTTGAACCATTCCTGAGACACTAGTTATAGATTCCGATGCTTCACTTCAGGTTTACTGTAACCCTCTGACCTTCTTATTGATGATCAAACACAGAAATTGCATCGGAATTAAATACAAAAGGCACAATGCAGACTTAAGTACAAGAAGACTGACTCTTCTTACAGACTATGATTTGAACCATTCCTGTGACACTGGTTATAGATTGCGATGCTTCACTTCAGGTTTGCTGTATCCCTCTGACCTTCTTATTGACGATGAAACACAGAATTTGCAATGGAATTAAATACAAAAGGCACAATGCCGACTTAAGTACAAGAAGACTGACTCTTCCTACTGTCTATGTTTTGAACCATTCCTGTTACACTAATTATAGATTCCGATGCTTCACTTCAGGTTTACTGTATCCCTTGGACCTTCATATTGACGTTGAAACACAGAAATTGCATCGGAATTAAATACAAAAGGCACAATGCCGATTTAAGTAAATGAAGACCGACTCTTTCTACTGACAATGTTTTGAACCATTCCTGTGACACTAGTTATAGATTCCGATGCATCACTTCAGGTTTACTGTATCCCTTGGACCTTCTTCTTGACGATGAAACACAGAAATTGCATCATAATTAAATACAAAAGGCACAATGCCGACTTAAGTACAAGAAGACTGACTGTTCTTACAGTCTATGCTTTGAACCATTCCTGTGACACTAGTTACACATTCCGATTCTTCACTCCAGGTTTACTGTATCCCTTGGACCTTTTTATTGATGATGAAACACAGAAATTGCATCGGAATTAAATACAAAAGGCACAATGCCGACTTAAGGACAAGAAGAATAACTCTTCTTACTGACAATGCTTTGAACCATTCCTGTGACACTAGCTATAGATTCCGATGCTTCGCTTCAGGTTTACTGTATCCCTCTGACCTTCTTATTGACGACGAAACACAGAAATTGCATCGGAATTAAATACAAAAGGCACAATGCCGACCTAAGTACAAGAAGACTGACTCTTCTTACTGTCTATGCTTTGATTCATTCCATTGACACTAGTTATAGATTCCGATGCTTTACTCCAGGTTTACTGTATCCCTTGGACCTTCTTATTGACGACGAAACACAGAAATTGCATCGGAATTAAATACAAAAGGCACAATGCCGACTTAATTACATGAAGACTGACTCTTCTTACAGACTATGTTTTGAACCATCCCTGTGACACTAGTTTTAGATTCCGATGCTTCACTTCAGGTTTACTGTATCCCTCTGATCTTCTTATTGACGATGAAACACAGAAATTGCATCGGAATTAAATACAAAAGGCACAATGCCGACTTAAGTACAAGAGGACTGATCCTTCTTACCGTCTATGTTTTGAACCATTCCTGAGACACTAGTTATAGATTCCGATGCTTCACTTCAGGTTTACTGTAACCCTCTGACCTTCTTATTGACGATGAAACAAAGAAATTGCATCGGAGTTAAATATAAAAGGCACTATGCAGACTTAAGTACAAGAAGACTGACTCTTCTAACAGACTATGTTTTGAACCATTCCTGTGACACTAGTTATAGATTGCGATGCTTCACTTCAGGTTTGCTGTATCACTCTGACCTTCTTATTGACGATGAAACACAGCATTTGCATCGGAATTAAATACAAAAGGCACAATGCCGACTTAAGTACAAGAAGACTGACTCTTCCTACTGTCTATGTTTTGAACCATTCCTGTTACACTTGTTATAGATTCCGATGCTTCACTTCAGGTTTACTGTATCCCTTGGACCTTCTTATTGACGATGAAACACAGAAATTGCATCGGAATTAAATACAAAAGGCACAATGCCGATTTAAGTACATGAAGACCGACTCTTGCTACTGACTATGATTTGAACCATTCCTGTGACACTAGTTATAGATTCCGATGCATCACTTCAGGTATACTGTATCCCACTGACCTTCTTATTGACGATGAAACACAGAATTTGCATCGGAATTAAATACAAAAGGCACAATGCCGACTTAAGTACAAGAAGACTTACTCTTCCTACTGTCTATGTTTTGAACCATTTCTGTGACAATAGTTATAGATTCCGATGCTTCACATCAGGTTTGCTGTATCCCTCTGACCTTCTTATTGACGATGAAACACAGAAATTGCATCGGAATTAAATAGAAAAGGCACAATGCCGACTTAAGTACAAGAAGACTGACTACTCTTACTGACTATGTTTTGAACCATTCCGGTGACACCTGTCATAGATTCCGATGCTTCACTTCAGGTTTACTGTATCCCTTGGACCTTCTTATTGACGATGAAACACAGATATTGCATCGGAATGAAATAGAAAAGGCACAATGCCGACTTAAGTACAAGAAGACTTACTCTTCTTACTGTTTATGTTTGAACCATTCCTGTGACACTAGTTATAGATTCCGATGCTTCACTTCAGGTTTACTGTATCCCTCTGACCTTCCTATAGACGATGAAACACAGAAATTGCATCCGAATTAAATACACAAGGCACAATATCGACTTAAGTACAAGAAGACTGACTCTTCCCACTGTCTATGTTTTGAACCATTCCTGTGACACTAGTTATAGATTTCCATGCTACACTTCAGGTTTACTGTATCCCTCTGACCTTCTTATTGACGATGAAACACAGAAATTGCATCGGAATTAAATACAAAAGGCACAATGCCGACTTAAGTACAAGAAGACTGACTCTTCTTACTGACTATGTTTTGAACCATTCTCGTGACACTAGTTATAGATTCCGATGCTTCACTCCAGGTTTACTGAATCCCTTGGACCTTCTTATTGACGATGAAACACAGAAATTGCATCGGAATTAAATAGAAAAGGCACAATGCCGACTTAAGTACAAGAGGACTGACTCTCCCTTCTGACTATGTTTGAACCATTCCTGTGTCACTAGTTATAGATTCCGATGCTTCACTTCAGGTTTACTGTTTACCTTGGACCTTATAATTGACGATGAAACACAGAGATTGCATCGGAATTAAATAGAAAAGGCACAATGCCGACTTAAGTACAAGAAAGCTGCCTCTTCTTACTGTCTATGTTTTGAACCATTTCTGTGACACTAGTTATAGATTGCGATGCTTCACTTCAGGTTTACTGTCTCCCTTGGACCTTCTTATTGACGATGAAACACAGAAATTGCATCGGAATTAAATACAAAAGGCACAATACCGACTTAAGTACATGAAGACTGACTCTTCTTACTGTCTATGTTTTGAACCATTCCTGTGACACTAGTTATAGATACCGATGCTTCACATCAGGTTTACTGTATCCCTATGATCTTCTTATTGACGATGAAACACAGAAATTGCATCGGAATTAAATACAAAAGGCACAATGCTGACTTAAGTACAAGAAGACTGACTCTTCTTACTGTCTATGTTTTGAACCATTCCTGTGACACTAGTTATAGATTCCGATGCTTCACTTCAGGCTTACTGTATCCCTTGGACCTTCTTATTGACGATGAAACACAGAAATTGCATCGGAATTAAACACAAAAGGCACAATGCCGACTTAAGTACAAAAAGACTGACTCTTCTTAATGACTATGCTTTGAACCATTCCTGTGACACTAGTTATAGATTGGGATGCTTCACTTCAGGTTTGCTGTATCCCTCTGACCTTCTTATTGACGATGAAACACAGAATTTGCATCGGAATTAAATACAAAAGGCACAATGCCGACTTAAGTACAAGAAGACTGACTCTTCCTACTGTCTATGTTTTGAACCATTCCTGTGACACTAGTTATAGATTCCAGGTTTACTGTATCCCTTGGTCCTTCTTATTGACGATGAAACACAGAAATTGCATCGGAATTAAATACAAAAGGCACAATGCCGATTTAAGTACAAGAGGACTGATCCTTCTTACTGTCTATGCTTTGAACCATTCCTGAGACACTAGTTATAGATTCCGATGCTTCACTTCAGGTTTACTGTAACCCTCTGACCTTCTTATTGATGATCAAACACAGAAATTGCATCGGAATTAAATACAAAAGGCACAATGCAGACTTAAGTACAAGAAGACTGACTCTTCTTACAGACTATGATTTGAACCATTCCTGTGACACTGGTTATAGATTGCGATGCTTCACTTCAGGTTTGCTGTATCCCTCTGACCTTCTTATTGACGATGAAACACAGAATTTGCATCGGAATTAAATACAAAAGGCGCAATGCCGACTTAATTACAAGAAGACTGACTCTTCTTACTGACTATGTTTGAACCATTCCTGTGTCACTAGTTATAGATTCCGATGCTTCACTTCAGGTTTACTGTATACCTTGGACCTTCTAATTGACGATGAAACACAGAGATTGCATCGGAATTAAATAGAATAGGCACAATGCCGACTTAAGTACAAGAAGGCTGCCTCTTTTTACTGTCTATGTTTTGAACCATTCCTGTGACACTAGTTATAGATTCCGATGCTTCACTTCAGGTTTACTGTATCCCTATGATCTTCTTATTGACGATGAAACACAGAATTTGCATGGGAATTAAATAGTAAAGACACAATGCCGACTTAAGTACAAGATGACTGACTTTTCTTACTGTCTATGTTTTGAACCATTCCTGTGACACTAGTTATAGATTGCGATGCTTCACTTCAGGTTTACTGTCTCCCTTGGACCTTCTTATTGACGATGAAACATAGAAATTGCATCGGAATTAAATACAAAAGGCACAATACCGACTTAAGTACAAGAAGACTGACTGTTCTTACTGTCTTTGTTTTGAACCATTCCTGTGACACTAGTTATAGATTCTGATGCTTCACTTCAGGTTTACTGTAACCCTCTGACCTTCTTATTGATGATGAAACACAGAAATTGCATCGGAATTAAATACAAAAGGCACAATGCCGACTTAAGGACAAGAAGAATAACTCTTCTTACTGACAATGCTTTGAACCATTCCTGTGACACTAGCTATAGATTCCGATGCTTCGCTTCAGGTTTACTGTATCCCTCTGACCTTCTTATTGACGACGAAACACAGAAATTGCATCGGAATTAAATACAAAAGGCAAAATGCCGACCTAAGTACAAGAAGACTGACTCTTCTTACTGTCTATGCTTTGAATCATTCCATTGACACTAGTTATAGATTCCGATGCTTCACTCCAGGTTTACTGTATCCCTTGGACCTTCTTATTGACGACGAAACACAGAAATTGCATCGGAATTAAATACAAAAGGCACAATGCCGACTTAATTACATGAAGACTGACTCTTCTTACAGACTATGTTTTGAACCATTCCTGTGACACTAGTTTTAGATTCCGATGCTTCACTTCAGGTTTACTGTATCCCTCTGATCTTCTTATTGACGATGAAACACAGAAATTGCATCGGAATTAAATACAAAAGGCACAATGCCGACTTAAGTACAAGAGGACTGATCCTTCTTACCGTCTATGTTTTGAACCATTCCTGAGACACTAGTTATAGATTCCGATGCTTCACTTCAGGTTTACTGTAACCCTCTGACCTTCTTATTGATGATGAAACAAAGAAATTGCATCGGAGTTAAATATTAATGGCACTATGCAGACTTAAGTACAAGAAGACTGACTCTTCTAACAGACTATGTTTTGAACCATTCCTGTGACACTAGTTATAGATTGCAATGCTTCACTTCAGGTTTGCTGTATCCCTCTGACCTTCTTATTGACGATGAAACACAGCATTTGCATCGGAATTAAATACAAAAGGCACAATGCCGACTTAAGTACAAGAAGACTGACTCTTCCTACTGTCTATGTTTTGAACCATTCCTGTTACACTAGTTATAGATTCCGATGCTTCACTTCAGGTTTACTGTATCCCTTGGACCTTCTTATTGACGATGAAACACAGAAATTGCATCGGAATTAAATACAAAAAGCACAATGCCGATTTAAGTACATGAAGACCGACTCTTGCTACTGACTATGATTTGAACCATTCCTGTGACACTAGTTATAGATTCCGATGCATCACTTCAGGTATACTGTATCCCTCTGACCTTCTTATTGACGATGAAACACAGAATTTGCATCGGAATTAAATACAAAAGGCACAATGAAGACTTAAGTACAAGAAGACTTACTCTTCCTACTGTCTATGTTTTTAACCATTCCTGTGACACTAGTTATAGATTCCGATGCTTCACATCAGGTTTGCTGTATCCCTCTGACCTTCTTATTGACGATGAAACACAGAAATTGCATCGGAATTAAATACAAAAGGCACAATGCCGACTTAAGTACAAGAAGACAGACTCTTCTTACTGACTATGTTTTGAACCATTCTCGTGACACTAGTTATAGATTCCGATGCTTCACTCCAGGTTTACTGAATCCCTTGGACCTTCTTATTGACGATGAAACACAGAAATTGCATCGGAGTTAAATAGAAAAGGCACAATGCCGACTTAAGTACAAGAGGACTGACTCTTCCTACTGTCAATGTTTTGAACCATTCCTGTGACACTAGTTATAGATTCCGGAGCCTCACTCCAGGTGTACTGTTTCCCTTGGACCTTCTTATTGACGATGAAACACAGAAATTGCATCAGAATTAAATAGTAAAGTCACAATGCCGACTTAAGTACAAGAAGACTGACGCTTCTTACTGACTATGTTTTTGAACCTTTCCTGTGACACTAGTTATAGATTCCGATGCATCACTTCAGGTTTACTGTATCCCTTGGACCTTCGTATTGACGATGAAACACAGATATTGCACCGGAATGACATAGAAAAGGTACAATGCCGATTTAAGTACAAGAAGACTGATTCTTCTTACTGTTTATGTTTGAACCATTCCTGTGACACTAGTTATAGATTCCGATGCTTCACTTCAGGTTTACTGTATCCCTCTGACCTTCCTATAGACCATGAAACACAGAAATTGCATCCGAATTAAATACAAAAGGCACAATATCGACTTAAGTACAAGAAGACTGACTCTTCCTACTGTCTATGTTTTGAACCATTCCTGTGACACTAGTTATAGATTTCCATGCTACACTTCAGGTTTACTGTATCCCTCTGACCTACTTATTGACGATGAAACACAGAAATTGCATCGGAATTAAATACAAAAGGCAAAATGCCGATTTAAGTACAAGAAGACTGACTCTTCTTTCTGACTATGCTTTGAACCATTCTCGTGACACTAGTTATAGATTCCGATGCTTCACTTCAGGTTTCCTGTATCCCTTAAACCTTTTTATTGACGATGAAACACAGAAATTGCATCGGATTTAAATACAAAAGGCACAATGTCGACTTAAGTATAAGAGGACTGACTCTCCCTTCTGACTATGTTTGAACCATTCCTGTGTCACTAGTTATAGATTCCGATGCTTCACTTCAGGTTTACTGTTTACCTTGGACCTTATAATTGACGATGAAACACAGAGATTGCATCGGAATTAAATAGAAAAGGCACAATGCCGACTTAAGTACAAGAAAGCTGCCTCTTCTTACTGTCTATGTTTTGAACCATTTCTGTGACACTAGTTATAGATTGCGATGCTTCACTTCAGGTTTACTGTATCCCTTGGACCTTCTTATTGACGATGAAACACAGAAATTGCATCGGAATTAAATACAAACGGCACAATACCGACTTAAGTACATGAAGACTGACTCTTCTTACTGTCTATGTTTTGAACCATTCCTGTGACACTAGTTATAGATACCGATGCTTCACATCAGGTTTACTGTATCCCTATGATCTTCTTATTGACGAGGAAACACAGAAATTGCATCGGAATTAAATACAAAAGGCACAATGCTGACTTAAGTACAAGAAGACTGACTCTTCTTACTGTCTATGTTTTGAACCATTCCTGTGACACTAGATATAGATTCCGATGCTTCACTTCAGGCTTACTGTATCCCTTGGACCTTCTTATTGACGATGAAACACAGAAATTGCATCGGAATTAAACACAAAAGGCACAATGCCGACTTAGGTACAAAAAGACTGACTCTTCTTAATGACTATGCTTTGAACCATTCCTGTGACACTAGTTATAGATTGCGATGCGTCACTTCAGGTTTGCTGTATCCCTCTGACCTTCTTATTGACGATGAAACACAGAATTTGCATCGGAATTAAATACAAAAGGCACAATGCTGACTTAAGTACAAGAAGACTGACTCTTCCTACTGTCTATGTTTTGAACCATTCCTGTGACACTAGTTATAGATTCCGATGCTTCACTCCAGGTTTACTGTATCCCTTGGTCCTTCTTATTGACGATGAAACACAGAAATTGCATCGGAATTAAATACAACAGGCACAATGCCGATTTAAGTACAAGAGGACTGATCCTTCTTACTGTCTATGTTTTGAACCATTCCTGAGACACTAGTTATAGATTCCGATGCTTCACTTCAGGTTTACTGTAACCCTCTGACCTTCTTATTGATGATCAAACACAGAAATTGCATCGGAATTAAATACAAAAGGCACAATGGAGACTTAAGTACAAGAAGACTGACTCTTCTTACAGACTATGATTTGAACCATTCCTGTGACACTGGTTATAGATTGCGATGCTTCACTTCAGGTTTGCTGTATCCCTCTGATCTTCTTATTGACGATGAAACACAGAATTTGCATCGGAATTAAATACAAAAGGCGCAATGCCGACTTAATTACAAGAAGACTGACTCTTCCTACTGTCTATGTTTTGAACCATTCCTGTGACACTAGTTATAGATTCCGATGCTCACTTCAGGTTTACTGTATCCCTTGGACCTTCTTATTGACGATGAAACACAGAAATTGCATCGGAATTAATTACAAAAGGCACAACGCCGATTTAAGTACATGAAGACCGACTCTTTCTACTGACTATGTTTTGAACCATTCCTGTGACACTAGTTATAGATTCCGATGCTTTACATCAGGTTTACTGTATCCCTATGATCTTCTTATTGACGATGAAACACAGAAATTGCATCGGAATTAAATACAAAAGGCACAATGCTGACTTAAGTACAAGAAGACTGACTCTTCTTACTGTCTATGTTTTGAACCATTCCTGTGACATTAGTTATAGATTCCGATGCTTCACTTCAGGCTTACTGTATCCCTTGGACCTTCTTATTGACGATGAAACACAGAAATTGCATCGGAATTAAATACAAAAGGCACAATGCCTACTTAAGGACAAGAAGACTAACTCTTCTTACTGACAATGATTTGAACCATTCCTGTGACACTAGCTATAGATTCCTATGCTTCACTTCAGATTTACTGTATCCCTCTGACCTTCTTATTGACGATGAAACACAGAAATTGCATCGGAATTAAATACAAAAGCACAATGCCGACTTCAGTACAAGAAGACTGACTCTTCTTACTGTCTATGCTTTGAACCATTCCATTGTCACTAGTTATAGATTCCGATGCTTCACTCCAGGTTTACTGTATCCCTTGGACCTTCTTATTGACGATGAAACACAGAAATTGCGTCGGAATTAAATAGAAAAGGCACAATGCCGTCTTAAGTACAAGAGTACTGACTCTTCTTCCTTCTATGTTTTGAACCATTCCGGTGACACTAGTCATAGATTCCGATGCTACACCACAGGTTTACTGTATCCCTTGGACCTTCTTATTGACGATGAAACACAGAAATTGCATCGGAATTAAATACAAAGGTCAAAATGCCGACTTAACTTCACGAAGACTGACTCTTCTTACTGCCTATGTTTTGAACCATTCCTGTGACACTAGTTATAGATTCCGATGCTACACTCCAAGTTTACTGTATCCCTTGGACCTTCTTATTGACGATGAAGAACAGAAATTGCATCGGAATTAAATACAAAAGGCACAATGCCGGCTTAAGGACAAGATGACAGACTCTTCTTACTGTCCATGTTTTGAACCATTCCTGTGACACTAGTTATAGATTCCGATGCTTCACTCTAAGTTTACTGTATCCCTTGGACCTTCTTATTGACGATGAAACACAGAAATTGCATCGGAATTAAATAGAAAAGGCACAATGCCGACTTAAGTACAAGAGGACTGACTCATCCTACTGTCAATGATTTGAACCATTCCTTTGACACTAGTTATAGATTCCGGTGCTTCACTCCAGGTTTACTGTTTCCCTTGGACTTTCTTATTGACGATGAAACACAGAAATTGCATCAGAATTAAATAGAAAAGGCACAATGCCGACTTAAGTACAAGAAGACCGACGCTTCTTACTGACTATGTCTTTCAACCATTCCTGTGACACTAGTTATAGATTCCGGTGCTTCACTCCAGGTTTACTGTTTCCCTTGGACCTTCTTATTGACGATGAAACACAGAAATTGCATCGGAATTAAATACAAAAGGCACAATGCCGACTCATGTACAAGAAGACTGACTCTTCTTACTGACTATGTTTGAACCATTCCTGTGTCACTAGTTCTAGATTCCGATGCTTCACTTCAGGTTTACTGTATACCTTGGACCTTCTAATTGACGATGAAACACAGAGATTGCATCGGAATTAAATAGAATAGGCACAATGCCGACTTAAGTACAAGAAGGCTGCCTCTTTTTACTGTCTATGTTTTGAACCATTTCTGTGACACTAGTTATAGATTGCGATGCTTCACTTCAGGTTTACTGTCTCCCTTGGACCTTCTTATTGACGATGAAACACAGAAATTGCATCGGAATTAAATACAAAAGCCACAATACCGACTTAAGTACAAGAAGACTGACTCTTCTTACTGTCTATGTTTTGAACCATTCCTGTGACACTAGTTATAGATTCCGATGCTTCACTTCAGGTTTACTGTATCCCTATGATCTTCTTATTGACGATGAAACACAGAAATTGCATCGGAATTAAATAGTAAAGACAGAATGCCGACTTAAGTACAAGATGACTGACTTTTCTTACTGTCTATGTTTTGAACCATTCCTGTGACACTAGTTATAGATTGCGATGCTTCACTTCAGGTTTGCTGTATCCCTCTGACCTTCTTATTGACGATGAAACACAGAATTTGCATTGGAATTAAATACAAAAGGCACAATGCCGACTTAAGTACAAGAAGACTGACTCCTCCTACTGTCTATGTTTTGAACCATTCCTGTTACACTAATTATAGATTCCGATGCTTCACTTCAGGTTTACTGTATCCCTTGGACCTTCTTATTGACGTTGAAACACTGAAATTGCATCGGAATTAAATACAAAAGGCACAATGCCGATTTAAGTAAATGAAGACCGACTCTTTCTACTGACAATGTTTTGAACCATTCCTGTGACACTAGTTATAGATTCCGATGCATCACTTCAGGTTTACTGTATCCCTTGGATCTTCTTCTTGACGATGAAACACAGAAATTGCATCGGAATTAAATACAAAAGGCACAATGCCGACTTAAGTACAAGAAGACTGACTGTTCTTACAGTCTATGCTCTGAACCATTTCTGTGACACTAGTTACACATTCCGATTCTTCACTCCAGGTTTACTGTATCCCATGGACCTTCTTATTGACGATGAAACACAGAAATTCCATCGGAAATAATTACAAAAGGCACAATAACGACTTAAGTACAAGAAGACTGACTCTCCCTACTGTCTATGTTTTGAACCATTCCTGTGAAACTAGTTACAGATTCCGATGCTTCACTTCAGGTTTACTGTATCCCACTGACCTTCTTATTGACGATGAAACACAGAAATTGCATCGGAATTAAATACAAAAGGCACAATGCCGACTTAAGTACAAGAAGACTGACTCTTCTTACTGACTATGTTTTGAACCATTCTCGTGACACTAGTTGTAAATTCCGATGCTTCACTTCAGGTTTACTGTATCCCTTAAACCTTCTTATTGACGATGAAACACAGAAATTGCATCGGAATTAAATACAAAAGGCACAATGCCGCCTTAAGTACAAGAAGACTGACTCTTCTTACTGACTATGTTTGAACCATTCCTGTGTCACTAGTTATAGATTCCGATGCTTCACTTCAGGTTTACTGTATACCTTGGACCTTCTAATTGACGATGAAACACAGAGATTGCATCGGAATTAAAAAGAAAAGGCACAATGCCGACTTAAGTACAAGAAGGCTGCCTCTTTTTACTGTCTATGTTTTGAACCATTTCTGTGACACTAGTTATAGATTGCGATGCTTCACTTCAGGTTTACTGTCTCCCTTGGACCTTCTTATTGACGATGAAACACAGAAATTGCATCGGAATTAAATACAAAAGGCACAATACCGACTTAAGTACAAGAAGACTGACTCTTCTTACTGTCTATGTTTTGAATCATTCCTGTGACACTAGTTACAGATTCCGATGCTTCGTTTCAGGTTAACTGTATCCCTATGATCTTCTTATTGACGATGAAACACAGAAATTGCATCGGAACTAAATACAAAAGGCACAATGCTGACTTAAGTACAAGAAGACTAACTCTTCTTACTGTCTATGTTTTGAACCAATCCTGTGACACTAGTTATAGATTCCGATGCTTCACTTCAGGCTTACTGTATCCCTTGGACCTTCTTATTGACGATGAAACACAGAAATTGCATCGGAATTAAACACAAAAGGCACAATACCGACTTAAGTACAAAAAGACTGACTCTTCTTACTGACTATGCTTTGAACCATTCTTGTGACACTAGTTATAGATTCCGATGCTTCACTTCAGGGTTACTGTATCCCTTGGACCTTCTTATTGACGATGAAACACAGAAATTGCATCGGAATTAAATATAAAAGGTACAATGCCGACTTAAGTACAAGAAAACTGACTCTTTTTACTGACTATGTTTGAACCATTCCTGTGACGCTAGTTATGGATTCGGATGCTTCACTTCTGGTTCACTGTATCCCTCTGACCTTCTTATTGAGGATGAAATACAGAAATTGCGTCGGAAATAAATACAAAAGTCACAATGCCTACTTAAGTACAAGAAGACTGACTCTTTTTACTGTCTATATTTTGAACCATTCGTGTGACACTAGTTATAGATTCCGATGCTTCACTTCAGGTTTACTGTATCCCTCTGACCTTCTTATTGATGATGAAACACAGAAATTGCATCGGAATTAAATACAAAAGGCACAATGCAGACTTAAGTACAAGAAGATTGACTCTTCTTACTGACTATGTTTTGAACCATTCCTGTGACACTAGTTATAGATTGCGATGCTTCACCTCAGGTTTACTGTATCCCTTGGACCTTCTTATTGACGATGAAACACAGAAATTGCATCGGAATTAAATACAAAAGGTACAATGCCGACTTAAGTACAAGAAGAGTGACTCTTTTTACTGACTATGTGTGAACCATTCCTGTGACACTAGTTATGGATTCGGATGCTTCACTTCTGGTTCACTGTATCCCTCTGACCTTCTTATTGACGATGAAACACAGAAATTGCATCGGAATTAAATAGAAAAGGCACAATGCCCACTTAAGTACAAGACGACTGACTTTTCTTACTGTCTGTGTTTTGAACCATTCCTGTGACACTAGTTATAGATTCCGATGCTTCACTTCAGGTTTACTGTAACCCTCTGATCTTCGATTTGACGATGAAGCACAGAAATTGCATCGGAATTAAATACAAAAGGCACAATGCCGACTTAAGTACAAGAGGATTGATCTTTCTTACTGTCTATGTTTTGAACCATTCCTGTGACACTAGTTATAGATTCCGATGCTTCACTTCAGGTTTACTGTATCCCTCTGACCTTCTTATTGATGTTGAAACACAGAAATTGCATCGGAATTAAACACAAAAGGCACAATGCCGACTTAAGTACAAAAAGACTGACTCTTCTTACTGACTATGCTTTGAACCATTCTTGTGACACTAGTTATAGATTGCGATGCTTCACTTCAGGTTTACTGTCTCCCTTGGACCTTCTTATTGACGATGAAACACAGATATTGCATCGGAATTAAATACAAAAGGCACAAGACCGACTTAAGTACAAGAGACTGACTCTTCTTACTGTCTATGCTTGGAACCATTCCTGTGACACTAGTTATAGATTCCGATGCTTCACTTCAGGTTTACTGTATCCCTATGATCTTCTTATTGACGATGAAACACAGAAATTGCATCGGAAATAAATACAAAAGGTACAATGGTGACTTAAGTACAAGAAGACTGACTCTTTTTACTGTCTATGTTTTGAACCATTCCTGTGAC
Organism: Schistocerca serialis cubense; assembly: GCF_023864345.2. Lineage (NCBI taxonomy): Eukaryota > Metazoa > Arthropoda > Insecta > Orthoptera > Acrididae > Schistocerca > Schistocerca serialis. The sequence goes on along the minus strand of NW_026047584.1, from coordinate 9,187,415 downwards.
ACTAGTTATAGATTCCGATGCTGCATTTCAGGATTACTGTATCCATTGGACCTTCTTATTGACGATGAAACACAGAAATTGCATCGGAATTAAACACAAAAGGCACAATGCCGACTTAAGTACAAAAAGACTGACTCTTCTTACTGACTATGCTTTGAACCATTCCTGTGACACTAGTTATAGATTCCGATGCTTCACTCCAGGTTTACTGTAAACCTCTGACCTTCTTATTGATGATCAAACACAGAAATTGCATCGGAATTAAAAAACAAAAGGCACAATGCAGACTTAAGTACAAGAAGACTGACTCTTCTTACAGACTATGCTTTGAACCATTCCTGTGACACTAGTTATAGATTGCGGTGCTTCACTTCAGGTTTGCTGTATCCCTCTGACCTTCTTATTGACGATGAAACACAGAATTTGCATCGGAATTAAATACAATAGGCACAATGCCGACTTAAGTACACGAAGACTGACTCTTCTTACTGCCTATGTTTTGAACCATTCCTGTGACACTAGTTATAGATTCCGACACTACACTCCAAGTTTACTGTATCCTTTGGACCTTCTTACTGACGATGAAAAACAGAAATTGCATCGGAATTAAATACAAAAGGCACATTGCCGACTTAAGGACAAGAAGACTGACTCTTCTTACTGACTATGTTTTGATCCATTCCTGTGACACTAGTTATAGATTGCGATGCTTCACTTCAGGTTTACATTATCCCTCTGACCTTCTTATTGACGATGAAACACAGAAATTGCATCGGAATTAAATAGAACAGGCACAATGCCGACTTAAGTACAAGAAGACTGACTCTTCTTACTGACTATGTTTTGAACCATTCCTGTGACACTAGTTATAGATTCCGATGCTTCACTCCAGGTTTACTGTATCCCTTGGACCTTCGTATTGACGATGAAACACAGATATTACATCGGAACTAAATAGAAAAGGCACAATGCCGACTTAAGTACAAGAGGACTGACTCTTCTTACTGTCTATGTTTTGAACCATTCCTGTGACACTAGTTATAGATTCCGATGCTTCACTTCAGGGTTACTGTATCCCTCTGACCTTCTTATTGAGGATGAAATACAGAAATTGCATCGGAAATAAATAGAAAAGGCACAATGCCGACTTAAGTACAAGACGACTGACTTTTCTTACTGTCTATGTTTTGAACTATTCTTGTGACACTAGTTATAGATTCCGATAGTTCACTTCAGGTTTACTGTATCCCTCTGATCTTCTTATTGACGATGAAACACAGAAATTGCATCGGAATTGAATACAAAAGGCACAATGCCGACTTAAGTACAAGAGGACTGATCTTTCTTACTGTCTATGTTTTGAACCATTCCTGTGACACTAGTTGTAGATTCCGATGCTTCACTTCAGGTTTACTGTATTCCTCTGACATTCTTATTGATGTTGAAACACAGAAATTGCATCGGAATTAAATACAAAAGGCACAATGCAGACTTAAGTACAAGAAGACTGACTCTTCTTACTGACTATGTTTTGAAGCATACCTGTGACACTAGTTATAGATTGCGATGCTTCACTTCAGGTTTGCAGTATCCCTCTGACCTTCTTAATGACGATGAAACACAGGATTTGCATCGGAATTAAATACTAACGGCACAATGCCGACTTAAGTACAAGAAGACTGACTCTTCCTACTGTCTATGTTTTGAACCATTCCTGTGACAGTAGTTATAGATTCCGATGCTTCATTCCAGAATTACTGTATCCCTTGGACCTTCTTATTGACGATGAAACACAGAAATTGCATCGGAATGAAATAGAAAAGGCACAATGCCGACTTAAGTACAAGAGGACTGATCCTTTTTACTGTCTATGTTTTGAACCATTCCTGAGACACTAGTTATAGATTCCGATGCTTCACCTCAGGTTTGCTGTATCCCTCTGACCTTCTTATTGACGATGCAACACAGAATTTGCATCGGAATTAAATACAAAAGGCACAATGCCGACTTAAGTATAAGAAGACTGACTCTTCGTACTGACTATGTTTGAACCAATCCTGTGTCACTAGTTATAGATTCCGATGCTTCACTTCAGGTTCACTGTATACCTTGGACCATCTAATTGACGATGAAACACAGAGATTGCATCGGAATTAAATAGAAAAGGCACAATGCCGACTTAACTACAAGAAGGCTGCCTCTTTTTACTGTCTATGTTTTGAACAATTTCTGTGACACTAGTTATAGATTGCGATGCTTCACTTCAGGTTTACTGTCTCCTTTGGACCTTCTTATTGACGATGAAACACAGAAATTGCATCGGAATTAAATACAAAAGGCACAAGACCGACTTAAGTACAAGAAGACTGACTCTTCTTACTGTCTATGTTTTGAACCATTCCTGTGACACTAGTTATAGATTCCGATGCTTCACTTGAGGCTTACTGTATCCCTTGGACCTTCTTATTGACGATGAAACACAGAAATTGCATCGGAATTAAACACAAAAGGCACAATGCCTACTTAAGTACAAAAAGATTGACTCTTCTTACTGACTATGCTTTGAACCATTCCTGTGACACTAGTTATAGATTCCGATGCTTCACTTCAGGTTTACTGTATCCCTTGGACCTTCTTATTGACGATGAAACACAGAAATTGCATCGGAATTAAATACAAAAGGTACAATGCCGACTTAAGTACAAGAAGACTGACTCTTTTTACTGAGTATGTTTGAACCATTCCTGTGACACTAGTTATAGATTCCTATGCTTCAATTCAGGCTTACTGTATCCCTTGGACATTCTTATTGACGATGAAGCACAGATATTGCATCGGAATTAAACACAAAAGGCACAATGCCGACTTAAGTACAAAAAGGCTGACTCTTCTTACTGACTATGTTTTGAACCATTCCTGTGACACTAGTTATAGATTCCGATGCTTCACTTCAGGTTTATTGTATCCCTTGGACCTTCTTATTGACGATGAAACACAGAAATTGCATCGGAAATAAATACAAAAGTCACAATGCCGACTTAAGTACAAGAAGACTGACTCTTTCTACTGTCTATATTTTGAACCATTCCTGTGACACTAGTTATAGATTCCGATGCTTCACTTCAGGTTTACTGTATCCCTCTGACCTTCTTATTGATGATGAAACACAGACATTGCATCGGAATTAAATACAAAAGGCACAATGCAGACTTAAGTACAAGAAGATTGACTCTTCTTACTGACTATGTTTTGAACCATTCGTGTGACACTAGTTATAGATTGCGATGCTTAACCTCAGGTTTGCTGTATCCCTCTGACCTTCATATTGACGATGAAACACAGAAATTGCATCGGAATAAAATACAAAGGGCAAAATGCCGACTTAAGGACAAGAAAACTGACTCTTCTTACTGACTATGTTTTGAACCATTCCTGTGACACTAGTTATAGATTCCGATGCTTCACTTCAGGTTTACTGTATCCTTATGATCTTCTTATTGACGATGAAACACAGAAATTGCATCGGAATTAAATACAAAAGGCACAATGCTGACTTAAGTACAAGAAGACTGACTCTTCTTACTGTCTATGATTTGAACCATTCCTGTGACACTAGTTATAGATTCCTATGCTGCTATTCAGGCTTACTGTATCCCTTGGACCTTCTTATTGACGATGAAACACAGAAATTGCATCGGAATTAAACACAAAAGGCACAATGCCGACTTAAGTACAAAAAGACTGACTCTTCTTACTGACTATGCTTTGAACCATTCCTGTGACACTAGTTACAGATTATGATGCTTCACTTCAGGTTTATTGTATCCCTTGGACCTTCTTATTGACGATGAAACACAGAAATTGCATCGGAATTAAATACAAAAGTCACAATGCCGAATTAAGTACAAGAAGACTGACTCTTTTTACTGACTATGTTTTGAACCATTCCTGTGACACTAGTTATGGATTCGGATGCTTCAATTCTGGTTTACTATATCCCTCTGACCTTCTTATTGACGATGAAACACAGAAATTGCATCGGAATAAAATAGAAAAGGCACAATGCCGACTTAAGTACGAGACGACTGACTTTTCTTACTGTCTATGTTTTGAACCATTCCTGTGACACTAGTTATAGATTCCGACACTACACTCCAAGTTCACTGTATCCTTTGGACCTTCTTACTGACGATGGAAAACAGAAATTGCAACGGAATTAAATACAAAAGGCACAATGCCGACTTAAGGACAAGAAGACTGACTCTTCTTACTGACAATGTTTTGATCCATTCCTGTGACACTAGTTATAGATTGCGATGCTTCACTTCAGGTTTACATTATCCCTCTGACCTTCTTATTGACGATGAAACACAGAAATTGCTTCGGAATTAAATAGAACAGGCACAATGCCGACTTAAGTACAAGAAGACTGACTCTTCTTACTGACTATGTTTTGAACCATTCCTGTGACACTAGTTATAGATTCCGATGCTTCACTCCAGGTTTACTGTATCCCTTGGACCTTCTTATTGACGATGAAACACAGATATTGCATCGGAACTAAATAGAAAAGGCACAATGCCGATTTAAGTACAAGAGGACGGACTCTTCCTACTGTCTATGTTTTGAACCATTCCTGTGACACTAGTTATTGATTCCGGTGCTTCACTCCAGGTTTACTGTTTCCCTTGGACCTTCTTATTGACGATGAAATACAGAAATTGCATCAGAATTAAATAGAAAAGGCACAATGCCGACTTAAGTACAAGAAGACTGACGCTTCTTACTGACTATGACTTTGAACCATTCCTGTGACACTAGTTATAGATTCCGATGCTCCACTTCAGGTTTACTGTATCCCTTGGACCTTCTTATTGACGATGAAACACAGATATCGCATCGGAATGAAATAGAAAAGGCACAATGCCGACTTAAGTACAAGAAGACTGACTCTTTGTACTGACTATGATTTGAACCATTCTCGTAACACTAGTTATGGATTCCGATGCTTCACTTCAGGTTTACTGTATCCCTTAAACCTTCTTATTGACGATGAAACAAGGAAATTGCATCGGAATTAAATACAAAAGGCACAATGCCGACTTAAGTACAAGAAGACTGACTCTTCTTACTGACTATGTTTTAAACCATTCCTGTGACACTAGTTATAGATTCCGATGCTTCACTTCAGGTTTACTGTATCCCTATGATCTTCTTATTGACGATGAAACACAGAAATTGCATCGGAATTAAATACAAAAGGCACAATGCTGACATAAGTACAAGAAGACTGACTCTTCTTACTGTCTATGTTTTGAACCATTCCTGTGACACTAGTTATAGATTCCGATGCTTCACTTCAGGCTTACCGTTTCCCTTGGACCTTCTTATTGACGATGAAACACAGAAATTGCATCGGAATTAAACACAAAAGGCACAATACCGACTTAAGTACAAAAAGACTGACTCTTCTTACTGACTATGCTTTGAACCATTCTTGTGACACTAGTTATAGATTCCGATGCTTCACTTCAGGGTTACTGTATCCCTTGGACATTCTTATTGACGATGAAACACAGAAATTGCATCGGAATTAAATATAAAAGGTACAATGCCGACTTAAGTACAAGAAAACTGACTCTTTTTACTGACTATGTTTGAACCATTCCTGTGACACTAGTTATGGATTCGGATGCTTCACTTATGGTTCACTGTATCCCTCTGACCTTCTTATTGAGGATGAAATACAGAAATTGCATCGGAAATAAATAGAAAAGGCACAATGCCGACTTAAGTACAAGACGACTGACTTTTCTTACTGTCTATGTTTTGAACTATTCTTGTGACACTAGTTATAGATTCCGATACTTCACTTCAGGTTTACTGTATCCCTCTGATCTTCTTATTGACGATGAAACACAGAAATTGCATCGGAATTGAATACAAAAGGCACAATGCCGACTTAAGTACAAGAGGACTGATCTTTCTTACTGTCTATGTTTTGAACCATTCCTGTGACACTAGTTGTAGATTCCGATGCTTCACTTCAGGTTTACTGTATCCCTCTGACATTCTTATTGATGTTGAAACACAGAAATTGCATCGGAATTAAATACAAAAGGCACAATGCAGACTTAAGTACAAGAAGACTGACTCTTCTTACTGACTATGTTTTGAAGCATACCTGTGACACTAGTTATAGATTGCGATGCTTCACTTCAGGTTTGCTGTATCCCTCTGACCTTCTTAATGACGATGAAACACAGGATTTGCATCGGAATTAAATACAAACGGCACAATGCCGACTTAAGTACAAGAAGACTGACTCTTCCTACTGTCTATGATTTGAACCATTCCTGTGACAGTAGTTATAGATTCCGATGCTTCATTCCAGAATTACTGTATCCCTTGGACCTTCTTATTGACGATGAAACACAGAAATTGCATCGGAATTAAATAGAAAAGGCACAATGCCGACTTAAGTACAAGAGGACTGATCCTTTTTACTGTCTATGTTTTGAACCATTCCTGAGACACTAGTTATAGATTCCGATGCTTCACTTCAGGTTTGCTGTATCCCTCTGACCTTCTTATTGACGATGCAACACAGAATTTGCATCGGAATTAAATACAAAAGGCACAATGCCGACTTAAGTATAAGAAGACTGACTCTTCGTACTGACTATGTTTGAACCATTCCTGTGTCACTAGTTATAGATTCCGATGTTTCACTTCAGGTTTACTGTATACCTTGGACCTTCTAATTGACGATGAAACACAGAGATTGCATCGGAATTAAATAGAAAAGGCACAATGCCGACTTAACTACAAGAAGGCTGCCTCTTTTTACTGTCTATGTTTTGAACAATTTCTGTGACACTAGTTATAGATTGCGATGCTTCACTTCAGGTTTACTGTCTCCTTTGGACCTTCTTATTGACGATGAAACACAGAAATTGCATCGGAATTAAATACAAAAGGCACAAGACCGACTTAAGTACAAGAAGACTGACTCTTCTTACTGTCTATGTTTTGAACCATTCCTGTGACACTAGTTATAGATTCCGATGCTTCACTTGAGGCTTACTGTATCCCTTGGACCTTCTTATTGACGATGAAACACAGAAATTGCATCGGAATTAAACACAAAAGGCACAATGCCTACTTAAGTACAAAAAGACTGACTCTTCTTACTGACTATGCTTTGAACCATTCCTGTGACACTAGTTATAGATTCCGATGCTTCACTTCAGGTTTACTGTATCCCTTGGACCTTCTTATTGACGATGATACACAGAAATTGCATCGGAATTAAATACAAAAGGTACAATGCCGACTTAAGTACAAGAAGACTGACTCTTTTTACTGAGTATGTTTGAACCATTCCTGTGACACTAGTTATAGATTCCTATGCTTCTATTCAGGCTTACTGTATCCCTTGGACATTCTTATTGACGATGAAACACAGATATTGCATCGGAATTAAACACAAAAGGTACAATGCCGACTTAAGTACAAAAAGGCTGACTCTTCTTACTGACTATGTTTTGAACCATTCCTGTGACACTAGTTATAGATTCCGATGCTTCACTTCAGGTTTATTGTATCCCTTGGACCTTCTTATTGACGATGAAACACAGAAATTGCATCGGAAATAAATACAAAAGTCACAATGCCGACTTAAGTACAAGAAGACTGACTCTTTTTACTGTCTATATTTTGAACCATTCCTGTGACACTAGTTATAGATTCCGATGCTTCACTTCAGGTTTACTGTATCCCTCTGACCTTCTTATTGATGATGAAACACAGAAATTGCATCGGAATTAAATACAAAAGGCACAATGCAGACTTAAGTACAAGAAGATTGACTCTTCTTACTGACTATGTTTTGAACCATTCCTGTGACACTAGTTATAGATTGCGATGCTTCACCTCAGGTTTACTGTATCCCTTGGACCTTCTTATTGACGATGAAACACAGAAATTGCATCGGAATTAAATACAAAAGGTACAATGCCGACTTAAGTACAAGAAGAGTGACGCTTTTTACTGACTATGTGTGAACCATTCCTGTGACACTAGTTATGGATTCGGATGCTTCACTTCTGGTTCACTGTATCCCTCTGACCTTCTTATTGACGATGAAACACAGAAATTGCATCCGAATTAAATAGAAAAGGCACAATGCCCACTTAAGTACAAGACGACTGACTTTTCTTACTGTCTATGTTTTGAACCATTCCTGTGACACTAGTTATAGATTCCGATGCTTCACTTCAGGTTTACTGTAACCCTCTGATCTTCGATTTGACGATGAAGCACAGAAATTGCATCGGAATTAAATACAAAAGGCACAATGCCGACTTAAGTACAAGAGGACTGATCTTTCTTACTGTCTATGTTTTGAACCATTCCTGTGACACTAGTTATAGATTCCGATGCTTCACTTCAGGTTTACTGTATCCCTCTGACCTTCTTATTGATGTTGAAACACAGTAATTGCATCGGAATTAAACACAAAAGGCACAATGCCGACTTAAGTCCAAAAAGACTGACTCTTCTTACTGACTATGCTTTGAACCATTCTTGTGACACTAGTTATAGATTGCGATGCTTCACTTCAGGTTTACTGTCTCCCTTGGACCTTCTTATTGACGATGAAACACAGATATTGCATCGGAATTAAATACAAAAGGCACAAGACCGACTTAAGTACAAGAGACTGACTCTTCTTACTGTCTATGCTTGGAACCATTCCTGTGACACTAGTTATAGATTCCGATGCTTCACTTCAGGTTTACTGTATCCCTCTGACCTTCTTATTGACGATGAAACACAGAATTTGCATCGGAATTAAATACAATAGGCACAATGCCGACTTAAGTACACGAAGACTGACTCTTCTTACTGCCTATGTTTTGAACCATTCCTGTGACACTAGTTATAGATTCCGACACTACACTCCAAGTTTACTGTATCCTTTGGACCTTCTTACTGACGATGAAAAACAGAAATTGCATCGGAATTAAATACAAAAGGCACATTGCCGACTTAAGGACAAGAAGACTGACTCTTCTTACTGACTATGTTTTGATCCATTCCTGTGACACTAGTTATAGATTGCGATGCTTCACTTCAGGTTTACATTATCCCTCTGACCTTCTTATTGACGATGAAACACAGAAATTGCATCGGAATTAAATAGAACAGGCACAATGCCGACTTAAGTACAAGAGGACTGACTCTTCTTACTGACTATGTTTAGAACCATTCCTGTGACACTAGTTATAGATTCCGATGCTTCACTCCAGGGTTACTGTATCCCTTGGACCTTCGTATTGACGATGAAACACAGATATTACATCGGAACTAAATAGAAAAGGCACAATGCCGACTTAAGTACAAGAGGACTGACTCTTCTTACTGTCTATGTTTTGAACCAATCCTGTGGCACTAGTTATTGATTCCGGTGCTTCACTCCAGGTTTACTGTGTCCCTTGGACCTTCTTATTGACGATGAAACACAGATTTTGCATCGGAATGAAATAGAAAAGGCACAATGCCGACTTAAGTACAAGAAGACTGACTCTTCTTACTACTTATGTTTGAACCATTCCTGTGACACTAGTTATAGATTCCGATGCTTCACTTAAGGTTTACTGTATCCCTCTGACCTTCCTATACACGAAGAGACACAGAAATTGCATCCGAATTAAATACAAAATGCACAGTACCGACTTAAGTACAAGAAGACTGCCTCTTCCTACTGTCTATGATTTGATCCATTCCTGTGACACTAGTTATAGATTGCGATGCTTCACTTCAGGTTTACTGTATCCCTCTCACCTTCTTATTGACGATGAAACACAGAAATTGCATCGGAATTAAATACAAAAGGCACAATGCCGACTTAAGTACAAGAAGACTGACTCTTTGTACTGACTATGATTTGAACCATTCTCGTAACACTAGTTAAGGATTCCAATGCTTCACTTCAGGTTTACTGTATCCCTTGAACCTTCTTATAGACGATGAAACACAGAAATTGCATCGGAATTAAATACAAAAGGCACAATGCCGACTTAAGTACAAGAAGACTGACTCTTCCTACTGACTATGTTTTGAACCATTCCTGTGACACTAGTTATATATTCCGATGCTTCACTTCAGGTTTACTGTATCCCTATGATCTTCTTAATGACGATGTAACACAGAAATTGCATCGGAATTAAATACAAAAGGCACAATGCTGACTTAAGTACAAGAAGACTGACTCTTCTTACTGTCTATGATTTGAACCATTCCTGTGACACTAGTTATAGATTCCTATGCTTCTATTCAGGCTTACTGTATCCCTTGGACCTTCTTATTGACGATGAAACACAGAAATTGCATCGGAATTAAACAGAAAAGGCACAATGCCGACTTAAGTACAAAAAGACTCACTCTTCTTACTGACTATGTTTTGAACCATTCCTGTGACACTAGTTATAGATTCCGATGCTTCACTTCAGGTTTATTTTATTCCTTGGACCTTCTTATTGACGATGAAACACAGAAATTGCATCAGAATTAAATACAAAAGGCACAATGCCGACTTAAGTACAAGAGGACTGATCTTTCTTACTGCCTATGTTTTGAACCATTCCTGTGACACTAGTTTTAGATTCCGATGCTTCACTTCAGGTTTACTGTATCCCTCCGACCTTCTTATTGATGATGAAACACAGAAATTGCATCGGAATTAAATACAAAAGGCACAATGCAGACTTAACTACAAGAAGACTGACTCTTCTTACTGACTACGTTTTGAACCATTCCTGTGACACTAGTTATAGATTGCGATGCTTAACCTCAGGTTTGCTGTATCCCTCTGACCTTCTTATTGACGATGAAACACAGAAATTGCATCGGAATTAAATACAAAGGGCAAAATGCCGACTTAAGGACAAGAAGACTGACTCTTCTTACTGACTATGCTTTGAACCATTCCTGTGACACTAGTTATAGATTCCGATGCTTCACTTCAGGTTTACTGTATCCTTATGATCTTCTTATTGACGATGAAACACAGAAATTGCATAGGAATTAAATACAAAAGGCACAATGCTGACTTAAGTACAAGAAGACTGACTCTTCTTACTGTCTATGATTTGAACCATTCCTGTGACACTAGTTATAGATTCCTATGCTTCTATTCCGGCTTACTGTATCCCTTGGACCTTCTTATTGACGATGAAACACAGAAATTGCATCGGAATTAAACACAAAAGGCACAATTCCGACTTAAGTACAAAAAGACTGACTCTTCTTACTGACTATGCTTTGAACCATTCCTGTGACACTAGTTACAGATTATGATGCTTCACTTCAGGTTTATTGTATCCCTTGGACCTTCATATTGACGATGAAACACAGAAATTGCATCGGAATTAAATACAAAAGTCACAATGCCGAATTAAGTACAAGAAGACTGACTCTTTTAACTGACTATGTTTTGAACCATTCCTGTGACACTAGTTATGGATTCGGATGCTTCAATTCTGGTTTACTATACTCCTCTGACCTTCTTATTGACGATGAAACACAGAAATTGCATCGGAATTAAATAGAAAAGGCACAATGCCGACTTAAGTACGAGACGACTGACTTTTCTTACTGTCTATGTTTTGAACCATTCCTGTGACACTAGTTATAGATTCCGACACTACACTCCAAGTTTACTGTATCCTTTGGACCATCTTACTGACGATGGAAAACAGAAATTGCAACGGAATTAAATACAAAAGGCAGAATGCCGACTTAAGGACAAGAAGACTAACTCTTCTTACTGACAATGCTTTGATCCATTCCTGTGACACTAGTTATAGATTGCGATGCTTCACTTCAGGTTTACATTATCCCTCTGACCTTCTTATTGCCGATGAAACACAGAAATTGCTTCGGAATTAAATAGAACCGGCACAATGCCGACTTAAGTACAAGAAGACTGACTCTTCTTACTGACTATGTTTTGAACCATTCCTGTGACACTAGTTATAGATTCCGATGCTTCACTCCAGGTTTACTGTATCCCTTGGACCTTCTTATTGACGATGAAACACAGATATTGCATCGGAACTAAATAGAAAAGGCACAATGCCGACTTAAGTACAAGAGGACGGACTCTTCCTACTGTCTATGATTTGAACCATTCCTGTGACACTAGTTATTGATTCCGGTGCTTCACTCCAGGTTTACTGTTTCCCTTGGACCTTCTTATTGACGATGAAACACAGAAATTGCATCAGAATTAAATAGAAAAGGCACAATGCCGACTTAAGTACAAGAAGACTGACGCTTCTTACTGACTATGACTTTGAACCATTCCTGTGACACTAGTTATAGATTCCGATGCTTCACTTCAGGTTTACTGTATCCCTGGGACCTTCTTATTGACGATGAAACACAGATATCGCATCGGACTGAAATAGAAAAGGCACAATGCCGACTTAAGTACAAGAAGACTGACTCTTTGTACTGACTATGATTTGAACCATTCTCGTAACACTAGTTATGGATTCCGATGCTTCACTTCAGGTTTACTGTATCCCTTAAACCTTCTTATTGACGATGAAACAAGGAAATTGGATCGGAATTAAACACAAAAGGCACAATGCCGACTTAAGTACAAGAAGACTGACTCTTCTTACTGACTATGTTTTAAACCATTCCTGTGACACTAGTTATAGATTCCGATGCTTCACTTCAGGTTTACTGTATCCCTATGATCTTCTTATTGACGATGAAACACAGATATTGCATCGGAATTAAATACAAAAGGCACAATGCTGACTTAAGTACAAGAAGACTGACTCTTTTTACTGTCTATGTTTTGAACCATTCCTGTGACACTAGTTATAGATTCCGACACTACACTCCAAGTTTACTGTATCCTTTGGACCTTCTTACTGACGATGAAAAACAGAAATTGCATCGGAATTAAATACAAAAGGCACATTGCCGACTGAAGGACAAGAAGACTGACTCTTCTTACTGACTATGTTTTGATCCATTCCTGTGACACTAGTTATAGATTGCGATGCTTCACTTCAGGTTTACATTATCCCTCTGACCTTCTTATTGACGATGAAACACAGAAATTGCATCGGAATTAAATAGAACAGGCACAATGCCGACTTAAGTACAAGAAGACTGACTCTTCTTACTGACTATGTTTAGAACCATTCCTGTGACACTAGTTATAGATTCCGATGCTTCACTCCAGGTTTACTGTATCCCTTGGACCTTCGTATTGACGATGAAACACAGATATTACATCGGAACTAAATAGAAAAGGCACAATGCCGACTTAAGTACAAGAGGACTGACTCTTCTTACTGTCTATGTTTTGAACCATTCCTGTGACACTAGTTATTGATTCCGGTGCTTCACTCCAGGTTTACTGTTTCCCTTGGACCTTCTTATAGACGATGAAACACAGAAATTGCATCAGAATTAAATAGAAAAGGCACAATGCCGACTTAAGTACAAGAAGACTGACGCTTCTTACTGACTATGACTTTGAACCATTCCTGTGACACTAGTTATAGATTCCGTAGCTTCACTTCACGTTTACTGTATCCGTTGGACCTTCTTATTGACGATGAAACACAGATATTGCATCGGAATGAAATAGAAAAGGGACAATGCCGATTTAAGTACAAGAAGACTGACTCTTCTTACTACTTATGTTTGAACCATTCCTGTGACACTAGTTATAGATTCCGATGCTTCACTTAAGGTTTACTGTATCCCTCTGACCTTCCTATAGACGAAGAGACACAGAAATTGCATCCGAATTAAATACAAAATGCACAGTACCGACTTAAGTACAAGAAGACTGACTCTTCCTACTGTCTATGTTTTGATCCATTCCTGTGACACTAGTTATAGATTCCGATGCTTCACTTCAGGTTTACTGTATCCCTCTCACCTTCTTATTGACGATGAAACACAGTAATTGCATCGGAATTAAATACAAAAGGCACAATGCCGACTTAAGTACAAGAAGACTGACTCTTTGTACTGACTATGATTTGAACCATTCTCGTAACACTAGTTATGTATTCCAATGCTTCACTTCAGGTTTACTGTATCCCTTGAACCTTCTTATAGACGATGAAACACAGAAATTGCATCGGAATTAAATACAAAAGGCACAATGCCGACTTAAGTACAAGAAGACTGACTCTTCCTACTGACTATGTTTTGAACCATTCCTGTGACACTAGTTATATATTCCGATGCTTCACTTCAGGTTTACTGTATCCCTATGATCTTCTTATTGACGATGTAACACAGAAATTGCATCGGAATTAAATACAAAAGGCACAATGCTGACTTAAGTACAAGAAGACTGACTCTTCTTACTGTCTATGATTTGAACCATTCCTGTGATACTAGTTATAGATTCCTATGCTTCTATTCAGGCTTACTGTATCCCTTGGACCTTCCTATTGACGATGAAACACAGAAATTGCATCGGAATTAAACACAAAAGGCACAATGCCGACTTAAGTACAAAAAGACTCACTCTTCTTACTGACTATGTTTTGAACCATTCCTGTGACACTAGTTATAGATTCCGATGCTTCACTTCAGGTTTATTTTATCCCTTGGACCTTCTTATTGACGATGAAACACAGAAATTGCATCGGAATTAAATACAAAAGTCACAATGCCGAATTAAGTACAAGAAGACTGACTCTTTTTACTGACTATGTTTTGAACCATTCCTGTGACACTAGTTATGGATTCGGATGCTTCAATTCTGGTTTACTATATCCCTCTGACCTTCTTATTGACGATGAAACACAGAAATTGCATCGGAATTAAATAGAGAAGGCACAATGCCGACTTAAGTACGAGACGACTGACTTTTCTTACTGTCTATGTTTTGAACCATTCCTGTGACACTAGTTATAGATTCCGATGCTTCACTTCAGGTTTACTGTATCCCTGTGATCCTCTTATTGACGATGAAACACAGAAATTGCATCAGAATTAAATACAAAAGGCACAATGCCGACTTAAGTACAAGAGGACTGATCTTTCTTACTGCCTATGTTTTGAACCATTCCTGTGACACTAGTTTTAGATTCCGATGCTTCACTTAGGTTTACTGTATCCCTCCGACCTTCTTGTTGATGATGAAACACAGAAATTGCATCGGAATTAAATACAAAAGGCACAATGCAGACTTAACTACAAGAAGACTGACACTTCTTACTGACTACGTTTTGAACCATTCCTGTGACACTAGTTATAGATTGCGATGCTTAACCTCAGGTTTGCTGTATCCCTCTGACCTCCTTATTGACGATGAAACACAGAAATTGCATCGGACTTAAATACAAAGGGCAAAATGCCGACTTAAGGACAAGAAGACTGACTCTTCTTACTGACTATGTTTTGAACCATTCCTGTGACACTAGTTATAGATTCCGATGCTTCACTTCAGGTTTACTGTATCCTTATGATCTTCTTATTGACGATGAAACACAGAAATTGCATCGGAATTAAATACAAAAGGCACAATGCTGACTTAAGTACAAGAAGACTGACTCTTCTTACTGTCTATGATTTGAACCATTCCTGTGACACTAGTTATAGATTCCTATGCTTCTATTCAGGCTTACTGTATCCCTTGGACCTTCTTATTGACGATGAAACACAGAAATTGCATCGGAATTAAACACAAAAGGCACAATGCCGACTTAAGTACAAAAAGACTGACTCTTCTTACTGACTATGCTTTGAACCATTCCTGTGACACTAGTTACAGATTATGATGCTTCACTTCAGGTTTATTGTATCCCTTGGACCTTCTTATTGACGATGAAACACAGAAATTGCATCGGAATTAAATACAAAAGTCACAATGCCGAATTAAGTACAAGAAGACTGACTCTTTTTACTGACTATGTTTTGAACCATTCCTGTGACACTAGTTATGGATCCGGATGCTTCAATTCTGGTTTACTATACCCCTCTGACCTTCTTATTGACGATGAAACACAGAAATTGCATCGGAATTAAATAGAAAAGGCACAATGCCGACTTAAGTACGAGACGACTGACTTTTCTTACTGTCTATGTTTTGAACCATTCCTGTGACACTAGTTATAGATTCCGACACTACACTCCAAGTTTACTGTATCCTTTGGACCTTCTTACTGACGATGGAAAACAGAAATTGCAACGGAATTAAATACAAAAGGCACAATGCCGACTTAAGTACAAGAGGACTGACGCTTCTTACTGACTATGACTTTGAACCATTCCTGTGACACTAGTTATAGATTCCGATGCTTCACTTCAGGTTTACTGTATCCTTATGATCTTCTTATTGACGATGAAACACAGAAATTGCATCGGAATTAAATACAAAAGGCACAATGCTGACTTAAGTACAAGAAGACTGACTCTTCTTACTGTCTATGATTTGAACCATTCCAATGACACTAGTTATAGATTCCTATGCTTCTATTCAGGCTTACTGTATCCCTTGGACCTTCTTATTGACGATGAAACACAGAAATTGCATCGGAATTAAACACAAAAGGCACAATGCCGACTTAAGTACAAAAAGACTGACTCTTCTTACTGACTATGCTTTGAACCATTCCTGTGACACTAGTTACAGATTATGATGCTTCACTCCAGGTTTACTGTATCCCTTGGACCTTCTTATTGACGATGAAACACAGATATTGCATCGGAACTAAATAGAAAAGGCACAATGCCGACTTAAGTACAAGAGGACGGACTCTTCCTACTGTCTATGTTTTGAACCATTCCTGTGACACTAGTTATTGATTCCGGTGCTTCACTCCAGGTTTACTGTTTCCCTTGGACCTTCTTATTGACGATGAAACACAGAAATTGCATCAGAATTAAATAGAAAAGGCACAATGCCGACTTAAGTACAAGAAGACTGACGCTTCTTACTGACTATGACTTTGAACCATTCCTGTGACACTAGTTATAGATTCCGATGCTTCACTTCAGGTTTACTGTATCCCTTGGACCTTCTTATTGACGATGAAACACAGATATCGCATCGGAATGAAATAGAAAAGGCACAATGCCGACTTAAGTACAAGAAGACTGACTCTTTGTACTGACTATGATTTGAACCATTCTCGTAACACTAGTTATGGATTCCGATGCTTCACTTCAGGTTTACTGTATCCCTTAAACCTTCTTATTGACGATGAAACAAGGAAATTGGATCGGAATTAAATACAAAAGGCACAATGCCGACTTAAGTACAAGAAGACTGACTCTTCTTACTGACTATGTTTTAAACCATTCCTGTGACACTAGTTATAGATTCCGATGCTTCACTTCAGGTTTACTGTATCCCTATGATCTTCTTATTGACGATGAAACACAGAAATTGCATCGGAATTAAATACAAAAGGCACAATGCTGACTTAAGTACAAGAAGACTGACTCTTTTTACTGTCTATGTTTTGAACCATTCCTGTGACACTAGTTATAGATTCCGATGCTGCATTTCAGGATTACTGTATCCATTGGACCTTCTTATTGACGATGAAACACAGAAATTGCATCGGAATTAAACACAAAAGGCACATTGCCGACTTAAGTACAAAAAGACTGACTCTTCTTACTGACTATGCTTTGAACCATTCCTGTGACACTAGTTATAGATTCCGATGCTTCACTCCAGGTTTACTGTAAACCTCTGACCTTCTTATAGATGATCAAACACAGAAATTGCATCGGAATTAAAAAACAAAAGGCACAATGCAGACTTAAGTACAAGAAGACTGACTCTTCTTACAGACTATGCTTTGAACCATTCCTGTGACACTAGTTATAGATTGCGATGCTTCACTTCAGGTTTGCTGTATCCCTCTGACCTTCTTATTGACGATGAAACACAGAATTTGCATCGGAATTAAATACAATAGGCACAATGCCGACTTAAGTACACTAAGACTGACTCTTCTTACTGCCTATGTTTTGAACCATTCCTGTGACACTAGTTATAGATTCCGACACTACACTCCAAGTTTACTGTATCCTTTGGACCTTCTTACTGACGATGAAAAACAGAAATTGCATCGGAATTAAATACAAAAGGCACATTGCCGACTTAAGGACAAGAAGACTGACTCTTCTTACTGACTATGTTTTGATCCATTCCTGTGACACTAGTTATAGATTGCGATGCTTCACTTCAGGTTTACATTATCCCTCTGACCTTCTTATTGACGATGAAACACAGAAATTGCATCGGAATTAAATAGAACAGGCACAATGCCGACTTAAGTACAAGAAGACTGACTCTTCTTACTGACTATGTTTAGAACCATTCCTGTGACACTAGTTATAGATTCCGATCCTTCACTCCAGGTTTACTGTATCCCTTGGACCTTCGTATTGACGATGAAACACAGATATTACATCGGAACTAAATAGAAAAGGCACAATGCCGACTTAAGTACAAGAGGACTGACTCTTCTTACTGTCTATGTTTTGAACCATTCCTGTGACACTAGTTATTGATTCCGGTGCTTCACTCCAGGTTTACTGTTTCCCTTGGACCTTCTTATAGACGATGAAACACAGAAATTGCATCAGAATTAAATAGAAAAGGCACAATGCCGACTTAAGTACAAGAAGACTGACGCTACTTACTGACTATGACTTTGAACCATTCCTGTGACACTAGTTATAGATTCCGTAGCTTCACTTCACGTTTACTGTATCCCTTGGACCTTCTTATTGACGATGAAACACAGATTTTGCATCGGAATGAAATAGAAAAGGCACAATGCCGACTTAAGTACAAGAAGACTGACCCTTCTTACTACTTATGTTTGAACCATTCCTGTGACACTAGTTATAGATTCCGATGCTTCACTTAAGGTTTACTGTATCCCTCTGACCTTCCTATAGACGAAGAGACACAGAAATTGCATCCGAATTAAATACAAGATGCACAGTACCGACTTAAGTACAAGAAGACTGACTCTTCCTACTGTCTATGTTTTGATCCATTCCTGTGACACTAGTTATAGATTCCGATGCTTCACTTCAGGTTTACTGTATCCCTCTCACCCTCTTATTGACGATGAAACACAGAAATTGCATCGGAATTAAATACAAAAGGCACAATGCCGACTTAAGTACAAGAAGACTGACTCTTTGTACTGACTATGATTTGAACCATTCTCGTAACACTAGTTATGGATTCCATTGCTTCACTTCAGGTTTACTGTATCCCTTGAACCTTCTTATAGACGATGAAACACAGAAATTGCATCGGAATTAAATACAAAAGGCACAATGCCGACTTAAGTACAAGAAGACTGACTCTTCCTACTGACTATGTTTTGAACCATTCCTGTGACACTAGTTATACATTCCGATGCTTCACTTCAGGTTTACTGTATCCCTATGATCTTCTTATTGACGATGTAACACAGAAATTGCATCGGAATTAAATACAAAAGGCACAATGCTGACTTAAGTACAAGAAGACTGACTCTTCTTACTGTCTATGATTTGAACCATTCCTGTGACACTAGTTATAGATTCCTATGCTTCTATTCAGGCTTACTGTATCCCTTGGACCTTCCTATTGACGATGAAACACAGAAATTGCATCGGAATTAAACACAAAAGGCACAATGCCGACTTAAGTACAAAAAGACTCACTCTTCTTACTGACTATGTTTTGAACCATTCCTGTGACACTAGTTATAGATTCCGATGCTTCACTTCAGGTTTATTTTATCCCTTGACCTTCTTATTGACGATGAAACACAGAAATTGCATCGGAATTAAATACAAAAGTCACAATGCCGAATTAAGTACAAGAAGACTGACTCTTTTTACTGACTATGTTTTGAACCATTCCTGTGACACTAGTTATGGATTCAGATGCTTCAATTCTGGTTTACTATATCCCTCAGACCTTCTTATTGACGATGAAACACAGAAATTGCATCGGAATTAAATAGAAAAGGCACAATGCCGACATAAGTACGAGACGACTGACTTTTCTTACTGTCTATGTTTTGAACCATTCCTGTGACACTAGTTATAGATTCCGATGCTTCACTTCAGGTTTACTGTATCCCTGTGATCTTCTTATTGACGATGAAACACAGAAATTTCATCGGAATTAAATAGAAAAGGCACAATGCCGACTTAAGTACGAGACGACTGACTTTTCTTACTGTCTATGTTTTGAACCATTCCTGTGACACTAGTTACAGATTCCGACACTACACTCCAAGTTTACTGTATCCTTTGGACCTTCTTACTGACGATGGAAAACAGAAATTGCAACGGAATTAAATACAAAAGGCACAATGCCGACTTAAGGACAAGAAGACTGACTCTTCTTACTGACAATGCTTTGATCCATTCCTGTGACACTAGTTATAGATTGCGATGCTTCACTTCAGGTTTACATTATCCCTCTGACCTTCTTATTGACGATGAAACACAGAAATTGCTTTGGAATTAAATAGAACAGGCACAATGCCGACTTAAGTACAAGAAGACTGACTCTTCTTACTGACTATGTTTTGAACCATTCCTGTGACACTAGTTATAGATTCCGATGCTTCACTCCAGGTTTACTGTATCCCTTGGACCTTCTTATTGACGATGAAACACAGATATTGCATCGGAACTAAATAGAAAAGGCACAATGCCGACTTAAGTACAAGAGGACGGACTCTTCCTACTGTCTATGTTTTGAACCATTCCTGTGACACTAGTTATTGATTCCGGTGCTTCACTCCAGGTTTACTGTTTCCCTTGGACCTTCTTATTGACGATGAAACACAGAAATTGCATCAGAATTAAATAGAAAAGGCACAATGCCGACTTAAGTACAAGAAGACTGACGCTTCTTACTGACTATGACTTTGAACCATTCCTATGACAGTAGTTATAGATTCCGATGCTTCACTTCAGGTTTACTGTATCCCTTGGACCTTCTTATTGACGATGAAACACAGATATCGCATCGGAATGAAATAGAAAAGGCACAATGCCGACTTAAGTACAAGAAGACTGACTCTTTGTACTGACTATGATTTGAACCATTCTCGTAACACTAGTTATGGATTCCGATGCTTCACTTCAGGTTTACTGTATCCCTTAAACCTTCTTATTGACGATGAAACAAGGAAATTGGATCGGAATTAAATACAAAAGGCACAATGCCGACTTAAGTACAAGAAGACTGACTCTTCTTACTGACTATGCTTTAAACCATTCCTGTGACACTAGTTATAGATTCCGATGCTTCACTTCAGGTTTACTGTATCCCTATGATCTTTTTATTGACGATGAAACACAGAAATTGCATCGGAATTAAATACAAAAGGCACAATGCTGACTTCAGTACAAGAAGGCTGACTCTTCTTAGTGTCTATGATTTGAACCATTCCTGTGACACTAGTTATAGATTCCAATGCTTCTATTCAGGCTTACTGTATCCCTTGGACCTTCTAATTGACGATGAAACACAGAAATTGCATCGGAATTAAACACAAAAGGCACAATGCCGACTTAAGTACAAAAAGACTGACTCTTCTTACTGACTATGTTTTGAACCATTCCTGTGACACTAGTTATAGATTCCGATGCTTCACTTCAGGTTTATTGAATCCCTTGGACCTTCTTATTGACGATGAAACACAGAAATTACATCGGAATTAAATACAAAAGTCACAATGCCGAATTAAGTACAAGAAGACTGACTCTTTTTACTGACTATGTTTTGAACCATTCCTGTGACACTAGTTATGGATTCGGATGCTTCAATTCTGGTTTACTATATCCCTCTGACCTTCTTATTGGCGATGAAACACAGAAACTGCATCGGAGTTAAATAGAAAAGGCACAATGCCGACTTAAGTACAAGAAGATTGACTCTTCTTACGGTCTATGTTTTGAACCATTCCTGTGACACTAGTTATAGATTCCGATGCTTCACGTCAGGTTTACTGAATCCCTCTGACTGTCGTATTGACGATGAAACACAGAAATTTCATCGGAATTAAATACAATATGTTCAATGCCGACTCAAGTACAAGAAGACTGGCTCTTCTTACTGTCTATGTTTTGAACCTTTCCTGTGGGACCAGTTTAGATTCCGATGCTTCACTTCAGATTACTTTATCCTTTGGATCTTCTCATTGACGACGAAACACAGAAATTGCATCGGAATTAAATAGAAAAGCACAATGCCGACTTAAGTACAAGA
This sequence comes from Schistocerca serialis cubense, assembly GCF_023864345.2. Taxonomy (NCBI): domain Eukaryota; kingdom Metazoa; phylum Arthropoda; class Insecta; order Orthoptera; family Acrididae; genus Schistocerca; species Schistocerca serialis. The sequence continues at coordinate 9,165,106 of NW_026047584.1, read as the reverse complement.
AAACAGACTCTTCTTAATATCTATGTTTTGAACCATTCCTGTGACACTAGTTATAGATTCCGATGCATCACTTCAGGTTTACTGTATCATTCTGACCTTCTTATTGACGATGAAACACAGAAAATGCATCGGAATTATATACGAAAGGCACAATGCCGACATAAGTACTAGAAGGCTGACTCTTCTTACTGTCTATGTTTTGAACCATTCCTGTGACACTAGTTATGGATTCCGAAGCTTCACTTCAGTTTTACTGCTTCCCTCTGACCTTCTTATTGACGATGAACCACAGAAATAGCATCGGAATTTAATACAAAAGGCACAATGCCGACTCAAGTACAAGAAGACTGATTCTTCTTACTGTCTATGATTTGAATCATTCCTGTGACACTAGTTATAGATTCCGATGCTTCACTTCAGGTTTACTGTATTCCTCTGACCGTCGTATTGACGATGAAACACAGAAATTGCATCGGAATTAAATACAAAAGGCACAATGCCGACTCAAGTACACGAAGACTGGCTCTTCTTACTGTCAATGATTTGAACATTTCCTGTGAGACTGGTTTTAGATTCCGATGATTCACTTCAGGTTTACTGTATCCCTTGGACCGTCTTATTGACGACGGAACACAGAAATTGCAACGGAATTATATAGAAAAGGCTCAATGCTGACTTAAGTACAAGAAAACAGACTCTTCTTAATACCTATTTTTTCAACCATTACTGTGACACTAGTTATAGATTTCGATGCTTCACTTCAGATTCACTGTATCCCTCTGACCTTCTTATTGACGATGAAACAAAGAAAATGCATCGGAATTAAATACAAATGGCACAATGCCGACTTCAGTAGTAGAAGACTGACTCTTCCTACTGTCTATGTTTTGAACCATTCCTCTGACACTAGTTATAGATTCCGATGCTTCACTTCAGGTTTACTGTATCCCTCTGACCGTCTTATTGACTATGAAACACAGAAATTGCTTCGGAATTAAATACAAAAGCACAATGCCAGCTCAGGTCCAAGAAATCAGGCTCAACTAACTGTCTATGTTTTGAACCTTTCCTATGAGACCGGTTTTAGATTACGATGCTTCACTTCAGATTTACTGTATCCCTTGGACCTTCTTATTGACGACGAAACACAGAAATTGCACCGGAATTAAATAGAAAAGGCACAAGGCTGACTTAAGTACAAGAAAAAAGCTCTTCTTAACATCTATGCTTTGAACCATTCTTGTGACACTAGTTATAGATTCCGATGCGTCACTTCAGGTTTACTGTATCCAGATGACCTTCTTAATGACGATGAAACACAGAAATAGCATCGGAATTAAATACAAAGGGCACAATGCCGACCTAAGTACAAGAAGACTGAATCTTCTTACTGTCTATGCTTTGAACCATTCCTGTGACACTAGTTATAGATTCCGATGCTTCACTTTAGGTTTACTGTATCCAGTTGACCTTCTTAATGACGATGAAACACAGAAATTGCATCGAAATTAAATACAAAGGGCACAATGCCGACTTAAGTACAAGAAAACTGACTCTTCTTACTGGCTATGTTTGAACCATTCCTGTGATACTAGTTATAGAATCGTATGCTTCACTTCGGGTTTACTGAATCCCTCTGACCTCCTTATTGACGATGAAACACAGAAATTGCACCGGAATTAAATACAAAAGGCACAAAGCTGACTCAAGTACAAGACAACTGGCTCTTCTTCCTGTCTATGTTTTGAACCATTCCTGTGACACTAGTTATAGATTCCGAAGCTTCACTTCAGGTTTACTGTATCCAGCTGACCTTCTTATTGACGATGAAACACAGAAATTGCATCGGAATTAAATAGACAAGGCACAAAGCCGATTTAAGTACAAGAAGTCTGACTCTTACTACTGTCTATGTTTTTAACCATTCCTGTGACACTACTTTTAGATTCCGATGCTTCACTTCATGTTTACTGTATCCCTCTGACCACCTTATTGACGATGAAACACAGAAATTGCATCTTAATTAAATACAAAAGGCACAATGCTGAGTTAAGTACAAGAAGACTGACTCCTCATACCGTCTATGTTTTGGACCATTCCTGTGACACTAGTTATAGATTCCGATGCTTCACGTCAGGTTTACTGTATCCCTCTGACTGTCGTATTGACGATGAAACACAGAAATTTCATCGGAATTAAATACAAAATGTTCAATGCCGACTCAAGTACAAGAAGACTGGCTCTTCCTACTGTTTATGTTTTGAACCATTCCCGTGACACTAGTTATAGATTCCGATGCTTCACTTCAGATTTACTGTATCCCTCCGACCTTCTTATTGACGATGAAACACAGAAATTGCATCGGAATTAAATACAAAAGGCACAATGCCGACTTAAGTACAAAAAGACTGACTCTAATTACTCTCTATGTTTTGAACCATTCCTGTGACAATAGGCATAGATTCCGATGCTTCACTTCAGGTTTACTATATCCCTCTGACCTTCTTATTGACGATGAAACACAGAAATTGCTTCGGAATTAAATACAAAAGGCACAATGCCGACTCATGTACGAGATGTCTGGCTCTTCTTACTGCCTATGTTTTGAACCTTACCTGTGAGACCGGTGTTAGATTCCGATGCTTCACTTCAGGTTTACTATATCCCTTGGACCTTCTTATTGACGACGAAACACAGAAATTGCATCGGAATTAAATAGAGAAAACACAATGCCGACTTAAGTACAAGAAAAGAGACTCTTCTTAATATCTATGATTTGAACCATTCCCGTGACACTAGTTATAGATTCCGATGCTTGACTTCAGGTTTACTGTATCCCTCTCACCTTCTTATTGACGATGAAACACAGAAATTGCATCGGAATTAAATACAAAAGGCACAATGCCGACTCAAGTACACGAAGACTGGCTCTTCTTACTGTCTATGTTTTGAACATTTCCTGTGAGACTGGTTTTAGATTCCGATGATTCACTTCAGGTTTACTGTATCCCTTGGACCGTCTTATTGACGACGGAACACAGAAATTGCAACGGAATTATATAGAAAAGGCTCAATGCTGACTTAAGTACAAGAAAACAGACTCTTCTTAATACCTATTTTTTTAACCATTCCTGTGACACTAGTTATAGATTTCGATGCTTCACTTCAGATTCACTGTATCCCTCTGACCTTCTTATTGACGATGAAACAAAGAAAATGCATCGGAATTAAATACAAAAGGCACAATGCCGACTTCAGTAGTAGAAGACTGACTCTTCCTACTGTCTATGTTTTGAACCATTCCTCTGACACTAGTTATAGATTCCGATGCTTCACTTCAGGTTTACTGTATCCCTCTGACCGTCTTATTGACTATGAAACACAGAAATTGCTTCGGAATTAAATACAAAAGCACAATGCCAGCTCAGGTCCAAGAAATCAGGCTCAACTTACTGTCTATGTTTTGAACCTTTCCTATGAGACCGGTTTTAGATTACGATGCTTCACTTCTGATTTACTGTATCCCTTGGACCTTCTTATTGACGACGAAACACAGAAATTGCACCGGAATTAAATAGAAAAGGCACAAGGCTGACTTAAGTACAAGAAAAAAGCTCTTCTTAACATCTATGCTTTGAACCATTCTTGTGACACTAGTTATAGATTCCGATGCTTCACTTTAGGTTTACTGTATCCACTTTACCTTCTTAATGACGATGAAACACAGAAATTGCATCGAAATTAAATACAAAGGGCACAATGCCGACTTAAGTACAAGAAAACTGACTCTTCTTACTGGCTATGTTTTGAACCATTCCTGTGACACTAGTTATAGATTCCGAAGCTTCACTTCAGGTTTACTGTATCCAGCTGACCTTCTTATTGACGATGAAACACAGAAATTGCATCGGAATTAAATAGAAAAGGCACAAAGCCGATTTAAGTACAAGAAGTCTGACTCTTACTACTGTCTATGTTTTGAACCATTCCTGTGACACTACTTTTAGATTCCGATGCTTCACTTCATGTTTACTGTATCCCTCTGACCTCCTTATTGACGATGAAACACAGAAATTGCATCTTAATTAAATACAAAAGGCACAATGCTGAGTTAAGTACAAGAAGACTGACTCCTCATACCGTCTATGTTTTGAACCATTCCTGTGACACTAGTTATAGATTCCGATGCTTCACTTCAGGTTTACTGTATCCCTCTGACCTTCTTATTGACGATGAAACACAGATATTGCAGCGGAATTAAATACAAAAGGAACAATGCCGACTCAAGTACAAGAAACTGGCTCTTCTTGCTGTCTATGATTTGAACCATTCCTGAGACACAAGTTATAGATTCCGATGCTTCACTTTAGGTTTACTGTATCCCTCTGACCTTCTTATTGACGATGAAACACAGAAATTGCATCGGAATTAAAGAGAAAAAACACAATGCCGACTTAAGTACAAGAAGACTGACTCTTCTTACTGTCTATGTTTTGAACCATTCCGTTGACACTAGTTATAGATTCCGATGCTTCACCTCAGGTTTACTGTATCCTTCTGACCTTCTTATTGACGATGAAACACAGAAATTGCATCTTAATTAAATACAAAAGGCACAATGCCGACTTAAGTACAAGATGACTGACTCTTCTTACTGTCTATGTTTTGAACCATTCCTGTGAATCTAGTTATAGATTCCGATGCTTCACGTCAGGTTTACTGTATCCCTCTGACTGTCGTATTGACGATGAAACACAGAAATTTCATCGGAATTAAATACAAAATGTTCAATGCCGACTCAAGTTCAAGAAGACTGGCTCTTCCTACTGTTTATGTTTTGAACCATTCCCGTGACACTAGTTATAGATTCCGATGCTTCACTTCAGATTTACTGTATCCCTCCGACCTTCTTATTGACGATGAAACACAGAAATTGCATCGGAATTAAATACAAAAGGCACAATGCCGACTTAAGTACAAAAAGACTGAGTCTAATTACTCTCTATGTTTTGAACCATTCCTGTGACAATAGGCATACATTCCGATGCTTCGCTTCAGGTTTACTATATCCCTCTGACCTTCTTATTGACGATGAAACACAGAAATTGCTTCGGAATTAAATACAAAAGGCACAATGCCGACTCATGTACAAGATGTCTGGCTCTTCTTACTGCCTATGTTTTGAACCTTACCTGTGAGACCGGTGTTAGATTCCGATGCTTCACTTCAGGTTTACTATATCCCTTGGACCTTCTTATTGACGACGAAACACAGAAATTGCATCGGAATTAAATAGAGAAAACACAATGCCGACTTAAGTACAAGAAAACAGACTCTTCTTAATATCTATGTTTTGAACCATTCCTGTGACACTAGTTATTGATTCCGATGCATCACTTCAGGTTTACTGTATCATTCTGACCTTCTTATTGACGATGAAACACAGAAAATGCATCGGAATTATATACAAAAGGCTCAATGCCGCCTTAAGTACTAGAAGACTGACTCTTCTTACTGTCTGTGTTTTGAACCATTCCTGTGACACTAGTTATAGATTCCGATGCTTGACTTCAGGTTTACTGTATCCCTCTGACCTTCTTATTGACGATGAAACACAGAAATTGCATTGGAATTAAATACAAAAGGCACAATGCCGACTTAAGTACAAGAAAACTGATTCTTCTTACTGTTTATGATTTGAACCATTCCTGTGACACGTGTTATAGATTCCGATGCTTCTCTTCAGGTTTTCTGTATCCCTGTGACCCTCCTATTGACGATGAAACACAGATATTGCATCGGAATTAAATACAAAAGACACAATGCCGACTTAAGTACAAGAAAACTGACTCTTCTTACTGTCTATGTTTGAACCATTCCTGTGACACTAGTTATAGATTCCGATGCTTCACTTCAGGTTTACTGTATCCCTCTAACCTTCGAATTGACGATGAAACACAGAAATTGCATCTGAAACAAATACAAAAGGCACAATGCCGACTTAAGTACAAAAAGACTGACTCTTCTTACTGTCTATGTTTTGAACCATTCCTGTGACACTAGTTGTAGATTCCGATGCTTCACTTCAGGTTTACATTATCCCTCTGACCTTCTTATTGACGATGAAACACAGTAATTGCATCGGAATTAAATACAAAAGGCACAATGCCGACGTAAGTACAAGAAAACTGACTCTTCTTACTGTCTATGTTTTGAACCTTTCCTGTGACACTACTTATAGATTCCGATGCTTCACTTCAGATTTACTGTACCCCTTTGACTTCTTATTGACGATGAAACACAGAAATTGCATCTCAATTAAATACAAAAGGCACAATGCCGACTTAAGTACTTCTTACTGTCTATGGTTTGAACCATTCCTGTGACGCTAGTTATAGATTCCGATGCTTCACTTCAGGTTAACTGTATCCCTCTGACCTTCTTATTGACGATCAAACACAGAAAATTCATCGGAATTAAATACAAAAGGCACAATGCCGACTTAAGTACAAGTAAACTGACTGTACTTACTGTTTATGCTTTGACTCATTCCTGTGACACTACTTATAGATTCCGATGCTTCACTTGAGGTTTACTGTATCCAGCTGACCTTCTTATTGACGATGAAACACAGAAATTGCATCGGAATTAAATACAAAAAACACAATGCCGACTTAAGTACAAGAGAACTGACTCTTCTTACGGTCTATGTTTTGAACCATTCCTGTGACACTAGTTATAGATTCCGATGCTTCACTTCAGGTTTACTGTATTCCTCTGACCTTCTTATTGACGATGAAACACAGAAATTGCATCGGAATTAAATACAAAAGGCACAATGCCGACTCAAGTACAGGAAGACTGACTCTTGTTACTGTCTATGTTTTGAACCATTCCTGTGACACTAGTTATAGATTCCGATGCTTCACTTCAGTTTTACCGTATCCCTCTGACCGTCGTATTGACGATGAAACACAGAAATTGCATCGGAATTAAATACAAAATGCAGAATGCCGACTCAAGTACAAGAAGACTGACTCTTCCTACTGTCTGTGTATGAACCAATCCTGTGACACTAGTTATAGATTCCGATGCTTCACTTCAGGTTTACCGTATCCCTCTGACCGTCGTATTGACGATGAAACACAGAAATTGCATCGGAATTAAATACAAAATGCAGAATGCCGACTTAAGTACAAGAAGACTGACTCTTCTTACTGTCTATGTTTTGAACCATTCCTGTGACACTATTTATAGATTCCGATGCTTCACTTCAGTTTTAGTGTATCCCTCTGACCTTCTTATTGATGATGCAACACAGAAATTGCATCGGAATTAAATAAAAAAGGCACAATGCCGAATCAAGTACAGGAAGACTGACTCTTGTTACTGTCTATGTTTTGTACCATTCCTGTGACACTAGTTATAGATTCCGATGCTTCACTTCAGTTTTACTGTATCCCTCTGACCTTCTTATTGACGATGAAACACAGAAATTGCATCGGAATTAAATACAAAAGGCACAATGCCTACTCAAGTACAAGAAGACTGGCTCTTCTGACTGTCTATGTTTTGTACCTTTCCTGTGAGACCGGTTTTAGATTCCGATGCTTCACTTCAGGTTTACTGTATCCCTTGGACCTTCTTATTGACGACGAAACACAGAAATTACATCGGAACTAAATAGAAAAAGCACAATGGCGACTTAAGTTCAAGAAAACAGACTCTTTTTAATATCTAAGTGTTGAACCATTCCTGTGACACTAGTAATAGATTCCGGTGCATCACTTCATGTTACTGTGTCAATCTGACCTTCTTATTGACTTTGAACCACAGAAATTGTAACGGAATTAACTACAAAAGGCACAATGCTGACTTAAGTACAAGAAAAATGCTCTTCTTAACATCTATGCATTGAACCATTCTTGTGACACTAGTTATAGATTCCGATGCGTCACTTCAGGTTTACTGTATCCAGGTGACCTTCTTAATGTCGATAAAACACAGAAATAGCATCGGAATTAAATACAAGGGGCACAATGCCGACCTAAGTACAAGAAGACTGAATCTTCTTACTGTCTATGTTTTGAACCATTCCTGTGACACTAGTTGTAGATTCCGATGCTTCACTTCAGGTTTACTGTATCCCTCTGACCTTCTTATTGACGATGAAGCACAGTAATTGCATCGGAAATAAATACAAAAGGCACAATGCCGACTTAAGGACAAGAAAACTGACTCTTCTCACTGTCTATGTTTTGAACTTTTCCTGTGACACTACTTATAGATTCCGATGCTTCACTTCAGATTTACTGTACCCCTTTGACTTCTTATTGACGATGAAACACAGAAATTGCATCTCAATTAAATACAAAAGGCGCAATGCCGACTTAAGTACTTCTTACTGTCTATGGTTTGAACCATTCCTGTGACACTAGTTATAGATTCCGATGCTTCACTTCAGGTTTACTGTATCCCTCTGACATTCTTATTGACGATCAAACACAGAAAATTCATCGGAATTAAATACAAAAGGCACAATGCCGACTCAAGTACAAGAAGACTGGCTCTTCTTACTCTCTATGTTTTGAACCATTCCTGTGACACTAGTTATAGATTCCGATGCCTCACTTCAGGTTTACTGTATCCAGCTGACCTGCATATTGACGATGAAGCACATAAATTGCATCGGAATTAAATACAAAAGGCACAATGCCGACTTAAGTACAAGTAACCTGACTGTACTTACTGTTTATGCCTTGACTCATTCCTGTGACACTACTTATAGATTCCGATGCAGCACTTGAGGATTACTGTATCCAGCTGACCTTCTTATTGACGATGAAACACAGAAATTGCATCGGAATTAAATACAAAAAACACAATGCCGACTTAAGTACAAGAGAACTGACTCTTCTTACGGTCTATGTTTTGAACCATTCCTGTGACACTAGTTATAGATTCCGATGCTTCACTTCAGGTTTACTGTATCCCTCTGACCTTCTTATTGACGATGAAACACAGAAATTGCATCGGAATTAAATACAAAAGTCACTATGCCGACTCAAGTACAAGAAGACTGGCTATACTTCCTGTCTATGTTTGAACCATTCCTGTGACACTAGTTGTAGATTCCGATGCTTCACTTCAGGTTTACTGTATCCAGCTGACCTTCTTATTGACGATGAAGCACAGAAATTGCATCGGAATTAAATACAAACGGCACAATGCCGACTTAAGTACAAGAAAAATCACTCTTCTTACTGTTTATGTTTTGAATTATTCCTTTGACACTAGTTATAGATTCCGATGCTTCACTTCAGGTTTACTGTATCCCTCTGACCTTCTTATCGACGATGTCACACTTAAATTGCATCGGAATTAAATATAAAAGGCACAATGCCGACTTAGATACAAGAAGACTGACTCTTCTTACTGTCTATGTTTTGAAACATTCCTGTGACACTAGTTATAGATTCCGATGCTTCTCATCAGGTTTACTGTATCCCTCTGACCTTCTTATTGACGATGAAACACAGATATTGCATCGGAATTAAATACAAAAGACACAATGCCGACTTAAGTACAAGACAACTGACTCTTCTTACTGTCTATGTTTGAACCATTCCTGTGACACCTGTTATAGATTCCGATGCTTCTCTTCAGGTTTACTGTATCCCTGTGACCCTCCTATTGACGATGAAACACAGATATTGCATCGGAATTAAATACAAAAGGCACAATGCCGACTTAAGTACTTCTTACTGCCTATGATTTGAACCATTCCTGTGACACTAGTTACAGATTCCGATGCTTCACTTCAGGTTTACTGTATCCCTCTGACCTTCTTATTGACGATCAAACACAGAAAATTCATCGGAATTAAATACAAAAGGCACAAAGCCGACTCCAGTACAAGAACACTGACTCCTCTTACTGTCTATGGTTTGAACCATTCCATAACTAGTGTCAACTAGTTATAGATTCCGTTGCTTCACTTCAGGTGTACTGGATCCCTCTGACCTTCGTATTGACGATCAAACACAGGAAATTCATCGGAATTAAATACAAAAGGCACAATGCCGACTCAAGTACAAGAAGACTGGCTCTTCTTACTCTCTATGTTTTGAACCATTCCTGTGACACATGTTATAGATTCCGATGCTTCACGTCAGGTTTACTGTATCCAGCTGACCTGCTTATTGACGATGATGCACATAAATTCCATCGGAATTAAATACAAAAGGCACAATGCCGACTTAAGTACAAGTAGACTGACTGTACTTACTGTTTATGCTTTGACTCAGTCCTGTGACACTACTTATAGATTCCGATGCTTCACTTCAGGTTCACTGTATCCCTCTGACCTTCTTATTGACGATGAAACACAGAAAATGCATCGGGATTAAATACAAAAGGCACAATGCCGACTTCAGTAGTAGAAGACTGACTCTTCCTACTGTCTATGTTTTGAACCATTCCTCTGACACTAGTTATAGATTCGGATGCTTCACTTCAGGTTTACTGTATCCCTCTGACCGTCTTATTGACTATGAAACACAGAAATTGCTTCGGAATTAAATGCAAAAGCACAATGCCAGCTCAGGTCCAAGAAATCAGGCTCAAATTACTGTCTATGTTTTGAACCTTTCCTGTGAGACCGGTTTTAGGTTCCGATGCTTCACTTCAGGTTTACTGTATCCCTGGGACCTTCTTATTGACGACGAATCACAGAAATTGCACCGGAATTAAATAGAAAAGGCACAATGCTGACTTAAGTACGAGAAAAAAGCTCTTCTTAACATCAATGCTTTGAACCATTCTTGTGACACTAGTTATAGATTCCGATGCGTCACTTCAGGTTTACTATATCCAGGTGACCTTCTTAATGACGATGAAACACAGAAATAGCATCGGAATTAAAGAGAAAAAGCACAATGCCGACTTAAGTACAAGAAGACTGACTCTTCTTACTGTCTATGTTTTGAACCATTCCTGTGACACTAGTTATAGATTCCGATGCTTCACTTCAGGTTTACTGTATCCTTCTGACCTTCTTATTGACGATGAAACACAGAAATTGCATCTTAATTAAATACAAAAGGCACAATGCCGACTTAAGTACAAGATGACTGACTCTTCTTAGTGTCTATGTTTTGAACCATTCCTGTGACACTAGTAATAGATTTCGATGCTTCACGTCAGGTTTACTGTATCCCTCTGACTGTCGTATTGACGATGAAACACAGAAATTTCATCGGAATTAAATACAAAATGTTCAATGCCGACTCAAGTACAAGAAGACTGGCTCTTCTTACTGTTTATGTTTTGAACCATTCCCGTGACACTAGTTATAGATTCCGATGCTTCACTTCAGATTTACTGTATCCCTCCGACCTTCTTATTGACGATGAAACACAGAAATTGCATCGGAATTAAATACAAAAGGCACAATGCCGACTGAAGTACAAAAAGACTGACTCTAATTACTCTCTATGTTTTGAACCATTCCTGTGACACTAGTTATAGATTCCGATGCTTCACTTCAGGTTTACTGCATCCCTCTGACCTTCTTATTGACGATCAAACACAGATAATTCATCGGAATTAAATACAAAAGGCACAATGCCGACTCCAGTACAAGAACACTTACTCTTCTTACTGTCTATTGTTTGAACCATTGCTGTGACACTAGTTATAGATTCCGATGCTTCACTTCAGGTTTACTGGATCCCTCTGACCTTCTTATTGACGATCAAACACAGAAAATTCAACGGAATTAAATACAAAAGGCACAATGCCGACTCAAGTACAAGAAGACTGGCTCTTCTTACACTCTATGTTTTGAACCATTCCTGTGACACTACTTATAGATTCCGATGCTTCACTTGAGGTTTACTGTATCCAGCTGTCCTTCTTATTGACGATGAAACACAGAAATTGCATCGGAATTAAATACAAAAAACACAATGCCGACTTAAGTACAAGAGAACTGACTCTTCTTACGGTCTATGTTTTGAACCATTCCTGTGACACTAGTTATAGATTCCGATGCTTCACTTCAGGTTTACTGTATTTCTCTGACCTTCTTATTGACGATGAAACACAGAAATTGCATCGGAATTAAATACAAAAGGCACAATGCCGACATAAGTACAAGAAGACTGACTCTTCCTACTGTCTGTGTATGAACCAATCCTGTGACACTAGTTATAGATTCCGATGCTTCACTTCAGGTTTACCGTATCCCTCTGACCTTCTTATTGACGATCAAACACAGAAAATTCATCGGAATTATATACAAAGGGCACAATGCCGACTCAAGTACAAGAAGACTGGCTCTTCTTACTCTCTATGTTTTGAACCATTCCTGTGACACTATTTATAGATTCCGATGCTTCACTTCAGTTTTACTGTATCCCTCTGACCTTCTTATTGGCGATGAAACACGGAAATTGCATCGGAATTAAATACAAAAGTCACAATGCCGACTCAAGTACAAGAAGACTGACTCTTCTTACTGTCTATGTTTTGAACCATTCCTGTGACACTAGTTATAGATTCCGATGCTTCACTTCAGTTTTACTGTATCCCTCTGACCTTCTAATTGACGATGAAACACAGAAATTGCTTCGGAATTAAATACAAAAGGCACAATGCCGACTCATGTACAAGAAGTCTGGCTCTTCTTACTACCTATGTTTTGAACCTTACCTGTGAGACCGGTTTTAGATTCCGATGCTTCACTTCAGGTTTACTGTATCCCTTGGACCTTCTTATTGACGACGAAACACAGAAATTGCATCGGAATTAAATAGAGAAAACATAATGCCGACTTAAGTACAAGAAAACAGACTCTTCATAATGTCTATGTTTTGAACCACTCCTGTGACACTAGTTATAGATTGCGATGCATCACTTCAGGTTTACTGTATCATTCTGACCTTCTTATTGACGATGAAACACAGAAAATGCATCGGAATTATATACAAAAGGCACAATGCCGCCTTAAGTACTAGAAGACTGACTCTTCTTACTGTCTATGTTTTGAACCATTCCTGTGACACTAGTTATAGATTCCGATGCTTCACTTCAGGTTTACTGTATCCCTCTGACCTTCTTATTGACGATGAACACAGAAATTGCATCGGAATTAAATACAAAAGTCACTATGCCGACTCAAGTACAAGAAGACTGGCTATACTTCCTGTCTATGTTTGAACCATTCCTGTGACACTAGTTGTAGAATCCGATGCTTCACTTCAGGTTTACTGTATCCAGCTGACCTTATTGACGATGAAGCACAGAAATTGCTTTGGAATTAAATATAAAAGGCACAATGCCTACTTAAGTACAAGAAAACTCACTCTTCTTACTGTTTATGTTTTGAATTATTCCTTTGACACCAGTTATAGATTCCGATGCTTCACTTCAGGTATACTGTATCCCTGTGACCCTCTTATTGACGATGAAACACAGAAATTGCATCGGAATAAAATACAAAAAGCACAATGCCGACTTAAGTACAAGAAAACTGACTCTTCCCACTCTCTATGTTTGAACCATTCCTGTGACAATAGTTATAGATTCCGATGCTTCACTTCAGGTTTACTGTATCCGTCTGACCTTCTTATTGACTATGTAACACTTAAATTGCATCGGAATTAAATACAAAAGGCACAATGCCGACTTAGATACAAGAAGACTGACTCTTCTTACTGTCTATGTTTTGAACCATTCCTGTGACACTAGTTATAGATTCCGATGCTTCTCTTCAGGTTTACTGTATCCCTCTGACCTTCTTATTGACGATGAAACACAGAAATTGCATTGGAATTAAATACAAAAGGCACAATGCCTACTTAAGTACAAGAAAACGGACTCTTCTTACAGCTTATGATTTGAACCATTCCTGTGACACATGTTATAGATTCCGATGCTTCTCTTCAGGTTTACTGTATCCCTGTGACCCTCCTATTGACGATGAAACACAGATATTGCATCGGAATTAAATACAAAAGAAACAATGCCGACTTAAGTACAAGAAAACTGACTCTTCTTTCTGTCTATGTTTGAACCATTCCTGTGACACTTGTTATAGATTCCGATGCTTCTCTTCAGGTTTACTGTATCCCTGTGACCCTCCTATTGACGATGAAACACAATTATTGCATCGGAATTAAATACAAAAGGCACAATGCAGACTTAAGTACTTCTTACTGTCTATGGTTTGAACCATTCCTGTGACACTAGTTATAGATTCCGATCCTTCACGTCAGGTTTACTGTATCCAGCTGACCTGCATATTGACGATGAAGCACATAAATTGCATCGGAATTAAATACAAAAAGCATTTTGCCGACTTAAGTACAAGTAGACTGACTGTACTTACTGTTTATGCTTTGACTCATTCCTGTGACACTACTTATAGATTCCGATGCTTCACTTGAGGTTTACTGTAGCCAGCTGACCTTCTTATTGACGATGAAACACAGAAATTGCATCGGAATTAAATACAAAGAACACAATGCCGACTTAAGTACAAGAGAACTGACTCTTCTTACGGTCTATGTTTTGAACCATTCCTGTGACACTAGTTATAGATTCCGATGCTACACTTCAGGTTTACTGTATTCCTCTGACCTTCTTATTGACGATGAAACACAGAAATTGCATCGGAATTAAATACAAAAGGCACAATGCCGACATAAGTACAAGAAGACTGACTCTTCCTACTGTCTGTGTATGAACCAATCCTGTGACACTAGTTATAGATTCCGATGCTTCACTTCAGGTTTATCGTATCCCTCTGACCTTCTTATTGACGATCAAACACAGAGAATTCATCGGAATTATATACAAAAGGCACAATGCCGACTCAAGTACAAGAAGACTGGCTCTTCTTACTCTCTATCTTTTGAACCATTCCTGTGACACTAGTTATAGATTCCGATGCTTCACTTCAGTTTTACTGTATCCCTCTGACCTTCTTATCGACGATGAAACACAGAAATTGCATCGGAATTAAATACAAAAGTCACTATGCCGACTCAAGTACAAGAAGACTGGTTATACTTCCTGTCTATGTTTGAACCATTCCTGTGACACTAGTTGTAGATTCCGATGCTTCACTTCAGGTTTACTGTATCCAGCTGACCTTCTTATTGACGATGAAGCACAGAAATTGCATCGGAATTAAATACAAAAGGCACAATGCCGACTTAAGTACAAGAAAACTCACTCTTCTTACTGTTTATGTTTTGAATTATTCCTTTGATACTAGTTATAGATTCCGATGCTTCACTTCAGGTTTACTGTATCCCTGTGACCCTCTTATTGACGATGAAACACAGAAATGGCATCGGAATAAAATACAAAAAGCACAATGCCTACTTAAGTACAAGAAAACTGACTCTTCCCACTGTCTATGTTTGAACCATTCCTGTGACACTAGTTATAGATTCCGATGCTTCACTTCAGGTTTACTGTATCCCACTGACCTTCTTATCGACGATGTAACACATAAATTGCATCGGAATTAAATACAAAAGGCACAATGCTGACTTAGATACAAGAAGACTGACTCTTCTTACTGTCTATGTTTTGAACCATTCCTGTGACACTAGTTATAGATTCCGATGCTTCTCTTCAGGTTTACTGTATCCCTCTGACCTTCTTATTGACGATGAAACACAGATATTGCATCGGAATTAAATACAAAAGACACAAGGCCGACTTAAGTACAAGAAAACTGACTCTTCTTACTGTCTATGTTTGAACCATTCCTGTGACACCTGTTATAGATTCCGATGCTTCTCTTCAGGTTTACTGTATCCCTGTGACCCTCCTGTTGACGATGAAACACAGATATTGCATCGGAATTAAATACAAAAGGCACAATGCCGACTTGAGTACTTCTTACTGCCTATGATTTGAACCATTCCTGTGACACGTGTTACAGATTCCGATGCTTCACTTCAGGGTTACTGTATCCCTCTGACCTTCTTATTGACGATCAAACACAGAAATTTCATCGGAATTAAATACAATAGGCACAAAGCCGACTCCAGTACAAGAACACTGACTCCTCTTACTGTCTATGGTTTGAACCATTCCATAACTAGTGTCAACAAGTTATAGATTCCGATGCTTCACTTCAGGTTTACTGTATCCCTTGGACCTTCTTATTGACGACGAAACACAGAAATTGCATCGGAATTAAATAGAGAAAACACAATGCCGACATAAGTACTAGAAAACAGACTCTTCTTAATATCTATGTTTTGAACCACTCCTGTGACACTAGTTATAGATTCCGATGCATCACTTCAGGTTTACTGTATCATTCTGACCTTCTTATTGACGATGAAACACAGAAAATGCATCGGCATTATATACAAAAGGCACAATGCCGCCTTAAGTACTAGAAGACTGACTCTTCTTACTGTCTATGTTTTGAACCATTCCTGTGACACTAGTTATAGATTCCGATGCTTCACTTCAGGTTTACTGTATCCCTGTGACCCTCTTATTGACGATGAAACACAGAAATGGCATCGGAATAAAATACAAAAAGCACAATGCCTACTTAAGTACAAGAAAACTGACTCTTCCCACTGTCTATGTTTGAACCATTCCTGTGACACTAGTTATAGATTCCGATGCCTCACTTCAGGTTTACTGTATCCCTCTGAACTTCTTATCGACGATGTAGCACTTAAATTGGATCGGAATTAAATACAAATGGCACAATGCCGACTTAAGTACTTCTTACTGCCTATGATTTGAACCATTCCTGTGACACTAGTTACAGATTCCGATGCTTCACTTCAGGTTTACTGTATCCCTCTGACCTTCTTATTGACGATCAAACACAGAAAATTCATCGGAATTAAATACAAAAGGCACAAAGCCGACTCCAGTACAAGAACACTGACTCCTCTTACTGTCTATGGTTTGAACCATTCCATAACTAGTGTCAACTAGTTATAGATTCCGTTGCTTCACTTCAGGTGTACTGGATCCCTCTGACCTTCGTATTGACGATCAAACACAGGAAATTCATCGGAAGTAAATACAAAAGGCACAATGCCGACTCAAGTACAAGAAGACTGGCTCTTCTTACGCTCTATGATTTGAACCATTCCTGTGACACTAGTTATAGATTCCGATGCTTCACGTCAGGTTTACTGTATCCAGCTGCCTGCTTATTGACGATGATGCACATAAATTGCATCGGAATTAAATACAAAAGGCACAATGCCGACTTAAGTACAAGTAGACTGACTATACTTACTGTTTATGCTTTGACTCAGTCCTGTGACACTACTTATAGATTCCGATGCTTCACTTCAGATTCACTGTATCCCTCTGACCTTCTTATTGACGATGAAACACAGAAAATGCATCGGAATTAATTACAAAAGGCACAATGCCGACTTCAGTAGTAGAAGACTGACTCTTCCTACTGTCTATGTTTTGAACCATTCCTCTGACACTAGTTATAGATTCGGATGCTTCACTTCAGGTTTACTGTATCCCTCTGACCGTCTTATTGACTATGAAACACAGAAATTGCTTCGGAATTAAATGCAAAAGCACAATGCCAGCTCAGGTCCAAGAAATCAGGCTCAACTTACTGTCTATGTTTTGAACCTTTCCTGTGAGACCGGTTTTAGATTCCGATGCTTCACTTCAGGTTTACTGTATCCCTTGGACCTTCTTATTGACAATGAATCACAGAAATTGCACCGGAATTAAATAGAAAAGGCACAATGCTGACTTAAGTACAAGAAAAAAGCTCTTCTTAACATCTATGCTTTGAACCATTCTTGTGACACTAGTTATAGATTCCGATGCGTCACTTCAGGTTTACAGTATCCAGGTGACCTTCTTAATGACGATGAAACACAGAAATAGCTTCGAAATTAAAGAGAAAAAGCACAATGCCGACTTAAGTACAAGAAGACTGACTCTTCTTACTGTCTATGCTTTGAACCATTCCTGTGACACTAGTTATAGATTCCGATGCTTCACTTCAGGTTTACTGTATCCTTCTGACCTTCTTATTGACGATGAAACACAGAAATTGCATCTTAATTAAATACAAAAGGCACAATGCCGACTTAAGTACAAGATGACTGACTCTTCTTACTGTCTATGTTTTGAACCATTCCTGTGACACTAGTTATAGATTCCGATGCTTCACGTCAGGTTTACTGTATCCTTCTGACTGTCGTATTGACGATGAAACACAGAAATTTCTTCGGAATTAAATACAAAATGTTCAATGCCGACTCAAGTACAAGAAGACTGGCTCTTCTTACTGTTTATGTTTTGAACCATTCCCGTGACACTAGTTATAGATTCCGATGCTTCACTTCAGATTTACTGTATCCCTCCGACCTTCTTATTGACATTGAAACACAGAAATTGCATCGGAATTAAATACAAAAGGCACAATGCCGACTGAAGTACAAAAAGACTGACTCTTCTTACTGTCTATGTTTTGAACCATTCCTGTGACACTAGTTGTAGATTCCAATGCTTCACTTCAGGTTTACTGTATCCCTCTGACCTTCTTATTGCCGATGAAACACAGTAATTGCATCGGAATTAAATAAAAAGGCACAATGCCGACTTAAGTACAAGAAAACTCACTCTTCTTACTGTCTATGTTTTGAACCTTTCCTGTGACACTACTTATAGATTCCGATGCTTCACTTAAGATTTACTGTACCCCTTTGACTTCTTATTGACGATGAAACACAGAAATTGCATCTCAATTAAATACAAAAGGCACAATGCCGACTCAAGTACAAGAAGACTGGGTCTTTTTACTCTCTATCTTTTGAACCATTCCTGTGACACTATTTATAGATTCGGATGCTTCACTTCAGTTTTACTGTATCCCTCTGACCTTCTTATTGGCGATGAAACACGGAAATTGAATCGGAATTAAATACAAAAGTCACAATGCCGACTCAAGTACAAGAAGACTGACTCTTCTTACTGTCTATGTTTTGAACCATTCCTGTGACACTAGTTATAGATTCCGATGCATCACTTCAGGTTACTGTATCATTCTGACCTTCTTATTGACGATGAAACACAGAAATTGCATTGGAATTAAATACAAAAGGCACAATGCCTAATTAAGTACAAGAAAACTGACTCTTCTTACTGCTTATGATTTGAACCATTCCTGTGACACTTGTTATAGATTCCGATGCTTCTTTTCAGGTTTACTGTATCCCTGTGACCCTCCTATTGACGATGAAACACAGATATTGCATCGGAATTAAATACAAAAGAAACAATGCCGACTTAAGTACAAGAAAACTCACTCTTCTGTCTGTCTATGTTTGAACCATTCCTGTGACACTTGTTATAGATTCCGATGCTTCTCTTCTGGTTTACTGTATCCCTGTGACCCTCCTATTGACGATGAAACACAATTATTGCATCGGAATTAAATATAAAAGGCACAATGCCGACTTAAGTACAAGTAGACTGACTGTACTTACTGTTTATGCTTTGACTCATTCCTGTGACACTACTTATAGATTCCGATGCTTCACTTGAGGTTTACTGTATCCAGCTGACCTTCTTATTGACGATGAAACACAGAAATTGCATCGGAATTAAATACAAAAAACACAATGCCGACTTAAGTACTAGAGAACTGACTCTTCTTACGGTCTTTGTTTTGAACCATTCCTGTGACACTAGTTATAGATTCCGATGCTTCACTTCAGGTTTACTGTATTCCTCTGACCTTCTTATTGGCGATGAAACACAGAAATTGCATTGGAATTAAATACAAAAGGCACAATGCCGACATAAGTACAAGAAGACTGACACTTCCTACTGTCTGTGTATGAACCAATCCTGTGACACTAGTTATAGATTCCGATGCTTCACTTCAGGTTTACCGTATCGTTCGGACCTTCGTATTGACGACCAAACACAGAAAATGCATCGGGATTAAATACAAAAGGCACAATGCCGACTTCAGTAGTAGAAGACTGACTCTTCCTACTGTCTATGTTTTGAACCATTCCTCTGACACTAGTTATAGATTCGGATGCTTCACTTCAGGTTTACTGTATCCCTCTGACCGTCTTATTGACTATGAAACACAGAAATTGCTTCGGAATTAAATGCAAAAGCACAATGCCAGCTCAGGTCCAAGAAATCAGGCTCAACTTACTGTCTATGTTTTGAACCTTTCCTGTGAGACCGGTTTTAGGTTCCGATGCTTCACTTCAGGTTTACTGTATCCCTGGGACCTTCTTATTGACGACGAATCACAGAAATTGCACCGGAATTAAATAGAAAAGGCACAATGCTGACTTAAGTACGAGAAAAAAGCTCTTCTTAACATCAATGCTTTGAACCATTCTTGTGACACTAGTTATAGATTCCGATGCGTCACTTCAGGTTTACTATATCCAGGTGACCTTCTTAATGACGATGAAACACAGAAATAGCATCGGAATTAAAGAGAAAAAGCACAATGCCGACTTAAGTACAAGAAGACTGACTCTTCTTACTGTCTATGTTTTGAACCATTCCTGTGACACTAGTTATAGATTCCGATGCTTCACTTCAGGTTTACTGTATCCTTCTGACCTTCTTATTGACGATGAAACACAGAAATTGCATCTTAATTAAATACAAAAGGCACAATGCCGACTTAAGTACAAGATGACTGACTCTTCTTAGTGTCTATGTTTTGAACCATTCCTGTGACACTAGTTATAGATTTCGATGCTTCACGTCAGGTTTACTGTATCCCTCTGACTGTCGTATTGACGATGAAACACAGAAATTTCATCGGAATTAAATACAAAATGTTCAATGCCGACTCAAGTACAAGAAGACTGGCTCTTCTTACTGTTTATGTTTTGAACCATTCCCGTGACACTAGTTATAGATTCCGATGCTTCACTTCAGATTTACTGTATCCCTCCGACCTTCTTATTGACGATGAAACACAGAAATTGCATCGGAATTAAATACAAAAGGCACAATGCCGACTGAAGTACAAAAAGACTGACTCTAATTACTCTCTATGTTTTGAACCATTCCTGTGACACTAGTTATAGATTCCGATGCTTCACTTCAGGTTTACTGCATCCCTCTGACCTTCTTATTGACGATCAAACACAGATAATTCATCGGAATTAAATACAAAAGGCACAATGCCGACTCCAGTACAAGAACACTTACTCTTCTTACTGTCTATTGTTTGAACCATTGCTGTGACACTAGTTATAGATTCCGATGCTTCACTTCAGGTTTACTGGATCCCTCTGACCTTCTTATTGACGATCAAACACAGAAAATTCATCGGAATTATATACAAAAGGCACAATGCCGACTCAAGTACAAGAAGACTGGCTCTTCTTACACTCTATGTTTTGAACCATTCCTGTGACACTAGTTATAGATTCCGATGCTTCACTTCAGGTTTACTGTATTTCTCTGACCTTCTTATTGACGATGAAACACAGAAATTGCATCGGAATTAAATACAAAAGGCACAATGCCGACATAAGTACAAGAAGACTGACTCTTCCTACTGTCTGTGTATGAACCAATCCTGTGACACTAGTTATAGATTCCGATGCTTCACTTCAGGTTTACCGTATCCCTCTGACCTTCTTATTGACGATCAAACACAGAAAATTCATCGGAATTATATACAAAGGGCACAATGCCGACTCAAGTACAAGAAGACTGGCTCTTCTTACTCTCTATGTTTTGAACCATTCCTGTGACACTATTTATAGATTCCGATGCTTCACTTCAGTTTTACTGTATCCCTCTGACCTTCTTATTGGCGATGAAACACGGAAATTGCATCGGAATTAAATACAAAAGTCACAATGCCGACTCAAGTACAAGAAGACTGACTCTTCTTACTGTCTATGTTTTGAACCATTCCTGTGACACTAGTTATAGATTCCGATGCTTCACTTCAGTTTTACTGTATCCCTCTGACCTTCTAATTGACGATGAAACACAGAAATTGCTTCGGAATTAAATACAAAAGGCACAATGCCGACTCATGTACAAGAAGTCTGGCTCTTCTTACTACCTATGTTTTGAACCTTACCTGTGAGACCGGTTTTAGATTCCGATGCTTCACTTCAGGTTTACTGTATCCCTTGGACCTTCTTATTGACGACGAAACACAGAAATTGCATCGGAATTAAATAGAGAAAACATAATGCCGACTTAAGTACAAGAAAACAGACTCTTCATAATATCTATGTTTTGAACCACTCCTGTGACACTAGTTATAGATTGCGATGCATCACTTCAGGTTTACTGTATCATTCTGACCTTCTTATTGACGATGAAACACAGAAAATGCATCGGAATTATATACAAAAGGCACAATGCCGCCTTAAGTACTAGAAGACTGACTCTTCTTACTGTCTATTTTTTGAACCATTCCTGTGACACTAGTTATAGATTCCGATGCTTCACTTCAGGTTTACTGTATCCCTCTGACCTTCTTATTGACGATGAACACAGAAATTGCATCGGAATTAAATACAAAAGTCACTATGCCGACTCAAGTACAAGAAGACTGGCTATACTTCCTGTCTATGTTTGAACCATTCCTGTGACACTAGTTGTAGAATCCGATGCTTCACTTCAGGTTTACTGTATCCAGCTGACCTTCTTATTGACGATGAAGCACAGAAATTGCATTGGAATTAAATATAAAAGGCACAATGCCTACTTAGTACAAGAAAACTCACTCTTCTTACTGTTTATGTTTTGAATTATTCCTTTGACACCAGTTATAGATTCCGATGCTTCACTTCAGGTTTACTGTATCCATGTGACCCTCTTATTGACGATGAAACACAGAAATTGCATCGGAATAAAATACAAAAAGCACAATGCCGACTTAAGTACAAGAAAACTGACTCTTCCCACTCTCTATGTTTGAACCATTCCTGTGACAATAGTTATAGATTCCGATGCTTCACTTCAGGTTTACTGTATCCGTCTGACCTTCTTATTGACTATGTAACACTTAAATTGCATCGGAATTAAATACAAAAGGCACAATGCCGACTTAGATACAAGAAGACTGACTCTTCTTACTGTCTATGTTTTGAACCATTCCTGTGACACTAGTTATAGATTCCGATGCTTCTCTTCAGGTTTACTGTATCCCTCTGACCTTCTTATTGACGATGAAACACAGAAATTGCATTGGAATTAAATACAAAAGGCACAATGCCTACTTAAGTACAAGAAAACGGACTCTTCTTACAGCTTATGATTTGAACCATTCCTGTGACACATGTTATAGATTCCGATGCTTCTCTTCAGGTTTACTGTATCCCTGTGACCCTCCTATTGACGATGAAACACAGATATTGCATCGGAATTAAATACAAAAGAAACAATGCCGACTTAAGTACAAGAAAACTGACTCTTCTTTCTGTCTATGTTTTAACCATTCCTGTGACACTTGTTATAGATTCCGATGCTTCTCTTCAGGTTTACTGTATCCCTGTGACCCTCCTATTGACGATGAAACACAATTATTGCATCGGAATTAATTACAAAAGGCACAATGCAGACTTAAGTACTTCTTACTGTCTATGGTTTGAACCATTCCTGTGACACTAGTTATAGTTTCCGATGCTTCACGTCAGGTTTACTGTATCCAGCTGACCTGCATATTGACGATGAAGCACATAAATTGCACCGGAATTAAATACAAAAAGCATTTTGCCGACTTAAGTACAAGTAGACTGACTGTACTTACTGTTTATGCTTTGACTCATTCCTGTGACACTACTTATAGATTCCGATGCTTCACTTGAGGTTTACTGTAGCCAGCTGACCTTCTTATTGACGATGAAACACAGAAATTGCATCGGAATTAAATACAAAAAACACAATGCCGACTTAAGTACAAGAGAACTGACTCTTCTTACGGTCTATGTTTTGAACCATTCCTGTGACACTAGTTATAGATTCCGATGCTACACTTCAGGTTTACTGTATTCCTCTGACCTTCTTATTGACGATGAAACACAGAAATTGCATCGGAATTAAATACAAAAGGCACAATGCCGACATAAGTACAAGAAGACTGACTCTTCCTACTGTCTGTGTATGAACCAATCCTGTGACACTAGTTATAGATTCCGATGCTTCACTTCAGGTTTATCGTATCCCTCTGACCTTCTTATTGACGATCAAACACAGAAAATTCATCGGAATTATATACAAAAGGCACAATGCCGACTCAAGTACAAGAAGACTGGCTCTTCTTACTCTCTATCTTTTGAACCATTCCTGTGACACTAGTTATAGATTCCGATGCTTCACTTCAGTTTTACTGTATCCCTCTGACCTTCTTATCGACGATGAAACACAGAAATTGCATCGGAATTAAATACAAAAGTCACTATGCCGACTCAAGTACAAGAAGACTGGTTATACTTCCTGTCTATGTTTGAACCATTCCTGTGACACTAGTTGTAGATTCCGATGCTTCACTTCAGGTTTACTGTATCCAGCTGACCTTCTTATTGACGATGAAGCACAGAAATTGCATCGGAATTAAATACAAAAGGCACAATGCCAACTTAAGTACAAGAAAACTCACTCTTCTTACTGTTTATGTTTTGAATTATTCCTTTGATACTAGTTATAGATTCCGATGCTTCACTTCAGGTTTACTGTATCCCTGTGACCCTCTTATTGACGATGAAACACAGAAATGGCATCGGAATAAAATACAAAAAGCACAATGCCTACTTAAGTACAAGAAAACTGACTCTTCCCACTGTCTATGTTTGAACCATTCCTGTGACACTAGTTATAGATTCCGATGCTTCACTTCAGGTTTACTGTATCCCACTGACCTTCTTATCGACGATGTAACACATAAATTGCATCGGAATTAAATACAAAAGGCACAATGCTGACTTAGATACAAGAAGACTGACTCTTCTTACTGTCTATGTTTTGAACCATTCCTGTGACACTAGTTATAGATTCCGATGCTTCTCTTCAGGTTTACTGTATCCCTCTGACCTTCTTATTGACGATGAAACACAGATATTGCATCGGAATTAAATACAAAAGACACAAGACCGACTTAAGTACAAGAAAACTGACTCTTCTTACTGTCTATGTTTGAACCATTCCTGTGACACCTGTTATAGATTCCGATGCTTCTCTTCAGGTTTACTGTATCCCTGTGACCCTCCTATTGACGATGAAACACAGATATTGCATCGGAATTAAATACAAAAGGCACAATGCCGACTTGAGTACTTCTTACTGCCTATGATTTGAACCATTCCTGTGACACGTGTTACAGATTCCGATGCTTCACTTCAGGGTTACTGTATCCCTCTGACCTTATTATTGACGATCAAACACAGAAATTTCATCGGAATTAAATACAATAGGCACAAAGCCGACTCCAGTACAAGAACACTGACTCCTCTTACTGTCTATGGTTTGAACCATTCCATAACTAGTGTCAACAAGTTATAGATTCCGATGCTTCACTTCAGGTTTACTGTATCCCTTGGACCTTCTTATTGACGACGAAACACAGAAATTGCATCGGAATTTAATAGAGAAAACACAATGCCGACATAAGTACTAGAAAACAGACTCTTCTTAATATCTATGTTTTGAACCACTCCTGTGACACTAGTTATAGATTCCGATGCATCACTTCAGGTTTACTGTATCATTCTGACCTTCTTATTGACGATGAAACACAGAAAATGCATCGGCATTATATACAAAAGGCACAATGCCGCCTTAAGTACTAGAAGACTGACTCTTCTTACTGTCTATGTTTTGAACCATTCCTGTGACACTAGTTATAGATTCCGATGCTTCACTTCAGGTTTACTGTATCCCTGTGACCCTCTTATTGACGATGAAACACAGAAATGGCATCGGAATAAAATACAAAAAGCACAATGCCTACTTAAGTACAAGAAAACTGACTCTTCCCACTGTCTATGTTTGAACCATTCCTGTGACACTAGTTATAGATTCCGATGCCTCACTTCAGGTTTACTGTATCCCTCTGAACTTCTTATCGACGATGTAGCACTTAAATTGGATCGGAATTAAATACAAATGGCACAATGCCGACTTAAGTACTTCTTACTGCCTATGATTTGAACCATTCCTGTGACACTAGTTACAGATTCCGATGCTTCACTTCAGGTTTACTGTATCCCTCTGACCTTCTTATTGACGATCAAACACAGAAAATTCATCGGAATTAAATACAAAAGGCACAAAGCCGACTCCAGTACAAGAACACTGACTCCTCTTACTGTCTATGGTTTGAACCATTCCATAACTAGTGTCAACTAGTTATAGATTCCGTTGCTTCACTTCAGGTGTACTGGATCCCTCTGACCTTCGTATTGACGATCAAACACAGGAAATTCATCGGAAGTAAATACAAAAGGCACAATGCCGCCTTAAGTACTAGAAGACTGACTCTTCTTACTGTCTATGTTTTGAACCATTCCTGTGACACTAGTTATAGATTCCGATGCTTCACTTCAGGTTTACTGTATCCCTGTGACCCTCTTATTGACGATGAAACACAGAAATGGCATCGGAATAAAATACAAAAAGCACAATGCCTACTTAAGTACAAGAAAACTGACTCTTCCCACTGTCTATGTTTGAACCATTCCTGTGACACTAGTTATAGATTCCGATGCCTCACTTCAGGTTTACTGTATCCCTCTGAACTTCTTATCGACGATGTAGCACTTAAATTGGATCGGAATTAAATACAAATGGCACAATGCCGACTTAAGTACTTCTTACTGCCTATGATTTGAACCATTCCTGTGACACTAGTTACAGATTCCGATGCTTCACTTCAGGTTTACTGTATCCCTCTGACCTTCTTATTGACGATCAAACACAGAAAATTCATCGGAATTAAATACAAAAGGCACAAAGCCGACTCCAGTACAAGAACACTGACTCCTCTTACTGTCTATGGTTTGAACCATTCCATAACTAGTGTCAACTAGTTATAGATTCCGTTGCTTCACTTCAGGTGTACTGGATCCCTCTGACCTTCGTATTGACGATCAAACACAGGAAATTCATCGGAAGTAAATACAAAAGGCACAATGCCGACTCAAGTACAAGAAGACTGGCTCTTCTTACGCTCTATGATTTGAACCATTCCTGTGACACTAGTTATAGATTCCGATGCTTCACGTCAGGTTTACTGTATCCAGCTGCCTGCTTATTGACGATGATGCACATAAATTGCATCGGAATTAAATACAAAAGGCACAATGCCGACTTAAGTACAAGTAGACTGACTATACTTACTGTTTATGCTTTGACTCAGTCCTGTGACACTACTTATAGATTCCGATGCTTCACTTCAGATTCACTGTATCCCTCTGACCTTCTTATTGACGATGAAACACAGAAAATGCATCGGAATTAATTACAAAAGGCACAATGCCGACTTCAGTAGTAGAAGACTGACTCTTCCTACTGTCTATGTTTTGAACCATTCCTCTGACACTAGTTATAGATTCGGATGCTTCACTTCAGGTTTACTGTATCCCTCTGACCGTCTTATTGACTATGAAACACAGAAATTGCTTCGGAATTGAATGCAAAAGCACAATGCCAGCTCAGGTCCAAGAAATCAGGCTCAACTTACTGTCTATGTTTTGAACCTTTCCTGTGAGACCGGTTTTAGATTCCGATGCTTCACTTGAGGTTTACTGTATCCCTTGGACCTTCTTATTGACGATGAATCACAGAAATTGCACCGGAATTAAATAGAAAAGGCACAATGCTGACTTAAGTACAAGAAAAAAGCTCTTCTTAACATCTATGCTTTGAACCATTCTTGTGACACTAGTTATAGATTCCGATGCGTCACTTCAGGTTTACTGTATCCAGGTGACCTTCTTAATGACGATGAAACACAGAAATAGCTTCGGAATTAAAGAGAAAAAGCACAATGCCGACTTAAGTACAAGAAGACTGACTCTTCTTACTGTCTATGCTTTGAACCATTCCTGTGACACTAGTTATAGATTCCGATGCTTCACTTCAGGTTTACTGTATCCTTCTGACCTTCTTATTGACGATGAAACACAGAAATTGCATCTTAATTAAATACAAAAGGCACAATGCCGACTTAAGTACAAGATGACTGACTCTTCTTACTGTCTATGTTTTGAACCATTCCTGTGACACTAGTTATAGATTCCGATGCTTCACGTCAGGTTTACTGTATCCTTCTGACTGTCGTATTGACGATGAAACACAGAAATTTCATCGGAATTAAATACAACATGTTCAATGCCGACTCAAGTACAAGAAGACTGGCTCTTCTTACTGTTTATGTTTTGAACCATTCCCGTGACACTAGTTATAGATTCCGATGCTTCACTTCAGATTTACTGTATCCCTCCGACCTTCTTATTGACATTGAAACACAGAAATTGCATCGGAATTAAAAACAAAAGGCACAATGCCGACTGAAGTACAAAAAGACTGACTCTTCTTACTGTCTATGTTTTGAACCATTCCTGTGACACTAGTTGTAGATTCCAATGCTTCACTTCAGGTTTACTGTATCCCTCTGACCTTCTTATTGACGATGAAACACAGAAATTGCATCTTAATTAAATACAAAAGGCACAATGCCGACTTAAGTACAAGAAAACTCACTCTTCTTACTGTCTATGTTTTGAACCTTTCCTGTGACACTACTTATAGATTCCGATGCTTCACTTAAGATTTACTGTATCCCTTTGACTTCTTATTGACGATGAAACACAGAAATTGCATCTCAATTAAATACAAAAGGCACAATGCCGACTCAAGTACAAGAAGACTGGGTCTTCTTACTCTCTATCTTTTGAACCATTCCTGTGACACTATTTATAGATTCGGATGCTTCACTTCAGTTTTACTGTATCCCTCTGACCTTCTTATTGGCGATGAAACACGGAAATTGAATCGGAATTAAATACAAAAGTCACAATGCCGACTCAAGTACAAGAAGACTGACTCTTCTTACTGTCTATGTTTTGAACCATTCCTGTGACACTAGTTATAGATTCCGATGCATCACTTCAGGTTTACTGTATCATTCTGACCTTCTTATTGACGATGAAACACAGAAATTGCATTGGAATTAAATACAAAAGGCACAATGCCTAATTAAGTACAAGAAAACTGACACTTCTTACTGCTTATGATTTGAACCATTCCTGTGACACCTGTTATAGATTCCGATGCTTCTTTTCAGGTTTACTGTATCCCTGTGACCCTCCTATTGACGATGAAACACAGATATTGCATCGGAATTAAATACAAAAGAAACAATGCCGACTTAAGTACAAGAAAACTGACTCTTCTGTCTGTCTATGTTTGAACCATTCCTGTGACACTTGTTATAGATTCCGATGCTTCTCTTCTGGTTTACTGTATCCCTGTGACCCTCCTATTGACGATGAAACACAATTATTGCATCGGAATTAAATATAAAAGGCACAATGCCGACTTAAGTACAAGTAGACTGACTGTACTTACTGTTTATGCTTTGACTCATTCCTGTGACACTACTTATAGGTTCCGATGCTTCACTTGAGGTTTACTGTATCCAGCTGACCTTCTTATTGACGATGAAACACAGAAATTGCATCGGAATTAAATACAAAAAACACAATGCCGACTTAAGTACTAGAGAACTGACTCTTCTTACGGTCTATGTTTTGAACCATTCCTGTGACACTAGTTATAGATTCCGATGCTTCACTTCAGGTTTACTGTATTCCTCTGACCTTCTTATTGGCGATGAAACACAGAAATTGCATTGGAATTAAATACAAAAGGCACAATGCCGACATAAGTACAAGAAGACTGACACTTCCTACTGTCTGTGTATGAACCAATCCTGTGACACTAGTTATAGATTCCGATGCTTCACTTCAGGTTTACCGTATCGTTCGGACCTTCGTATTGACGACCAAACACAGAAAATTCATCGGAATTATATACAAAAGGCACAATGCCTACTCAAGTACAAGAAGACTGGCACTTCTTACTCTCTATGCTTTGAACCATTCCTGTGACACTAGTAATAGATTCCGATGCATCACTTCAGGTTTACTGTATCATTCTGACCTTCTTATTGACGATGAAACACAGAAAATGCATCGGAATTATATACAAAAGGCACAATGCCGACTTAGATACAAGAAGACTGACTCTTCTTACTGTTTATGATTTGAACCATTCCTGTGACACTTATTATAGATTCCGATGCTTCTCTTCAGGTTTACTGTATCCCTGTGACCCTCCTATTGACGATGAAACACAGATATTGCATCGGAATTAAATACAAAAGGCACAATGCCGACTTAAGTACTTCTTACTGTCTATGGTTTGAACCATTCCTGTGACACTAGTTATAGATTCCGATGCTTCACTTCAGGTTTACTGTATTTCTCTGACCTTCTTATTGACGATGAAACACAGAAATTGCATCGGAATTAAATACAAAAGGCACAATGCCGACATAAGTACAAGAAGACTGACTCTTCCTACTGTCTGTGTATGAACCAATCCTGTGACACTAGTTATAGATTCCGATGCTTCACTTCAGGTTTACCGTATCCCTCTGACCTTCTTATTGACGATCAAACACAGAAAATTCATCGGAATTATATACAAAAGGCACAATGCCGACTCAAGTACAAGAAGACTGGCACTTCTTACTCTCTATGCTTTGAACCATTCCTGTGACACTATTTATAGATTCCGATGCTTCACTTCAGTTTCTGTATCCCTCTGACCTTCTTATTGACGCTGAAACACGGAAATTGCATCGGAATTAAATACAAAAGTCACAATGCCGACTCAAGTACAAGAAGACTGTCTCCTCTTACTGTCTATGTTTTGAACCATTCCTGTGACACTAGTTATAGATTCCGATGCTTCACTTCAGTTTTACTGTATCCCTCTGACCTTCTTATTGACGATGAAACACAGAATTTGCTTCGGAATTAAATACAAAAGGCACAATTCCGACTCATGTACAAGAAGTCTGGCTCTTCTTACTGACTATGTTTTGAACCATTCCTGTGACACTAGTTATAGATTCCGATGCTTCACTTCAGGTTTACTGTATCCCTCTGACCTTCTTATTGACGATGAAACACAGAAATTGCATCGGAATTAAATACAAAAGGCACAATGCCGACTAAGATACAAGAAGACTGACTCCTCTTACTGTTTATGATTTGAACCATTCCTGTGACACTTATTATAGATTCCGATGCTTCACTTCAGGTTTACTGTATCCCTGTGACCCTCCTATTGACGATGAAACACAGATATTGCATCGGAATTAAATACAAAAGGCACAATGCCGACTTAAGTACTTCTTACTGTCTATGGTTTGAACCATTCCTGTGACACTAGTTATAGATTCCGATGCTTCACTTCAGGTTTACTGTATCCCTCTGACCTTGTTATTGACGATGAAACAAAGAAATTGCATCGGAATTAAATACAAAAAACACAATGCCGACTTAAGTACAAGAGGACTGACTCTTCTTACGGTCTATGTTTTGAACCATTCCTGTGACACTAGTTATAGATTCCGATGCTTCACTTCAGGTTTACTGTATTTCTCTGACCTTCTTATTGACGATGAAACACAGAAATTGCATCGGAATGAAATACAAAAGGCACAATGCCGACATAAGTACAAGAAGACTGACTCTTCCTACTGTCTGTGTATGAACCAATCCTGTG
This sequence comes from Schistocerca serialis cubense, assembly GCF_023864345.2. NCBI lineage: Eukaryota > Metazoa > Arthropoda > Insecta > Orthoptera > Acrididae > Schistocerca > Schistocerca serialis. The sequence continues at coordinate 9,133,258 of NW_026047584.1, read as the reverse complement.
ACACTAGTTATAGATTCCGATGCTTCACTTCAGGTTTACCGTATCCCTCTGACCTTCTTATTGACGATCAAACACAGAAAATTCATCGGAATTATATACAAAAGGCACAATGCCGACTCAAGTACAAGAAGACTGGCTCTTCTTACTCTCTATGGTTTGAACCATTCCTGTGACACTAGTTATAGATTCCGATGCTTCACTTCAGTTTTACTGTATCCCTCTGACCTTCTTATTGACGATGAAACACAGAAATTGCTTCGGAATTAAATACAAAAGGCACAATGCCGACTCATGTACAAGAAGTCTGGCTCTTATTACTGCCTATGTTTTGAACCTTACCAGTGAGACCGGTTTTAAATTCCGATGCTTCACTTCAGGTTTACTGTATCCCTTGGACCTTCTTATTGACGACGAAACACAGAAATTGCATCGGAATTAAATAGAGAAAACACAATGCCGAATAAAGTACAAGAAAACAGAGTCTTCATAATATCTATGTTTTGAACCACTCCTGTGACAGTAGTTATAGATTCCGATGCATCACTTCAGGTTTACTGTATCATTCTGACCTTCTTATTGAGATTGAAACACAGAAAATGCATCGGAATTATATACAAAAGGCACAATGCCGCCTTAAGTACTAGAAGACTGACTCTTCTTACTGTCTATGTTTTGAACCATTCCTGTGACACTATTTATAGATTCCGATGCTTCACTTCAGTTTCTGTATCCCTCTGACCTTCTTATTGACGCTGAAACACGGAAATTGCATCGGAATTAAATACAAAAGTCACAATGCCGACTCAAGTACAAGAAGACTGTCTCCTCTTACTGTCTATGTTTTGAACCATTCCTGTGACACTAGTTATAGATTCCGATGCTTCACTTCAGTTTTACTGTATCCCTCTGACCTTCTTATTGACGATGAAACACAGAATTTGCTTCGGAATTAAATACAAAAGGCACAATTCCGACTCATGTACAAGAAGTCTGGCTCTTCTTACTGTCTATGTTTTGAACCATTCCTGTGACACTAGTTATAGATTCCGATGCTTCACTTCAGGTTTACTGTATCCCTCTGACCTTCTTATTGACGATGAAACACAGAAATTGCATCGGAATTAAATACAAAAGGCACAATGCCGACTAAGATACAAGAAGACTGACTCTTCTTACTGTTTGTGATTTGAACCATTCCTGTGACACTTATTATAGATTCCGATGCTTCTCTTCAGGTTTACTGTATCCCTGTGACCCTCTTATTGACGATGAAACACAGAAATTGCATCGGAATAAAATACAAAAAGCACAATGCCGACTTAAGTACAAATAAACTGACTCTTCCCACTGTCTATGTTTGAACCATTCCTGTGACACTAGTTATAGATTCCGATGCTTCACTTCAGGTTTACCGTATCCGTCTGACCTTCTTATTGACGATGTAACACTTAAATTGCATCGGAATTAAATACAAAAGGCACAATGCCGTCTTAGATACAAGAAGACTGACTCTTCTTACTGTCTATGTTTTGAACCATTCCTGTGACACTAGTTATAGATTCCGATGCTGCTCTTCAGGTTTACTGTATCCCTCTGACCTTCTTATTGACGACGAAACACAGAAATTGCATTGGAATTAAATACAAAAGGCACAATGTCTACTTAAGTACAAGAGAACTGACTCTTCTTACTGTCTATGTTTGAACCATTCCTGTGACACTTGTTATAGATTCCGATGCTTCTATTCAGGCTTACTGTATCCAGCTGACCTGCTTATTGACGATGAAGCACATAAATTGCATCGGAATTAAATACAAAAGGCACAATGCCGACTTAAGTACAAGTAGACTGACTGTACTTACTGTTTATGCTTTGACTCATTCCTGTGACACTACTTATAGATTCCGATGCTTCACTTGAGGTTTACTGTATCCAGCTGACCTTCTTTTTGACGATGAAACACAGAAATTGCATCGGAATTAAATACAAAAAACACAATGCCGACTTAAGTACAAGAGAACTGACTCTTCTTACGGTCTATGTTTTGAACCATTCCTGTGACACTAGTTATAGATTCCGATGCTTCACTTCAGGTTTACTGTATTTCTCTGACCTTCTTATTGACGATGAAACACAGAAATTGCATCGGAATTAAATACAAAAGGCACAATGCCGACATAAGTACAAGAAGACTGACTCTTCCTACTGTCTGTTTATGAACCAATCCTGTGACACTAGTTATAGATTCCGATGCTTCACTTCAGGTTTACCGTATCCCTCTGACCTTCTTATTGACGATCAAACACAGAAAATTCATCGGAATTATATACAAAAGGCACAATGCCGACTCAAGTACAAGAAGACTGGCTCCTCTTACTCTCTATGTTTTGAACCATTCCTGTGACACTAGTTATAGATTCCGATGCTTCACTTCAGTTTTACTGTATCCCTCTGACCTTCTTATTGACGATGAAACACAGAAATTGCTTCGGAATTAAATACAAAAGGCACAATGCCGACTCATGTACAAGAAGTCTGGCTCTTATTACTGCCTATGTTTTGAACCTTACCTGTGAGACCGGTTTTAAATTCCGATGCTTCACTTCAGGTTTACTGTATCCCTTGGACCTTCTTATTGACGACGAAACACAGAAATTGCATCGAAATTAAATAGAGAAAACACAATGCCGACTTAAGTACAAGAAAACATAGTCTTCATAATATCTATGTTTTGAACCACTCCTGTGACAATAGTTATAGATTCAGATGCATCACTTCAGGTTTACTGTATCATTCTGACCTTCTTATTGACGATGAAACACAGAAAATGCATCGGAATTATATACAAAAGGCACAATGCCGCCTTAAGTACTAGAAGACTGACTCTTCTTACTGTCTATGTTTTGAACCATTCCTGTGACACTAGTTATAGATTCCGATGCTTCACTTCAGGTTTACTGTATCCCTGTGACCTTCTTATTGATGATGAACACAGAAATTGATCGGAATTAAATACAAAAGTCACTATGCCGACTCAAGTACAAGAAAACTGGCTATACTTCCTGTCTATGTTTGAACCATTCCTGTGACACCAGTTGTAGATTCCGTTGCTTCACTTCAGGTTTACTGTATCCAGCTGACCCTCTAATTGACGATGAAGCACAGAAATTGCATCGGAATTAAATACAAAAGGCACAATGCCGACTTAAGTACAAGAAAACTCACTCTTCTTACTGTTTATGCTTTGAATTATTCCTTTGACACTAGTTATAGATTCCGATGCTTCACATCAGGTTTACTGTATCCCTGTGACCCTCTTATTGACGATGAAACACAGAAATTGCATCGGAATAAAATACAAAAAAGCACAATGCCGACTTAAGTACAAATAAACTGACTCTTCCCACTGTCTATGTTTGAACCATTCCAGTGACACTAGTTATAGATTCCGATGCTTCACTTCAGGTTTACCGTATCCGTCTGACCTTCTTATTGACGATGTAACACTTAAATTGCATCGGAATTAAATACAAAAGGCACAATGCCGACTTAGATACAAGAAGACTGACTCTTCTTACTGTCTATGTTTTGAACCATTCCTGTGACACTAGTTATAGATTCCGATGCTTCTCTTCAGGTTTACTGTATCCCTCTGACCTTCTTATTGACGATGAAACACAGAAATTGCATTGGAATTAAATACAAAAGGCACAATGCCGACATAAGTACAAGAAGACTGACTCTTCCTACTGTCTGTGTATGAACCAATCCTGTGACACTAGTTATAGATTCCGATGCTTCACTTCTGGTTTACCGTATCCCTCTGACCTACTTATTGACGATCAAACACAGAAAATTCATCGGAATTATATACAAAAGGCACAATGCCGACTCAAGTACAAGAAGACTGGCTCTTCTTACTCTCTACGTTTTGAACCATTTCTGTGACACTGTTTATAGATTCCGATGCTTCACTTCAGTTTTACTGTATCCCTCTGACCTTCTTATTGGCGATGAAACACGGAAATTGCATCGGAATTAAATACAAAAGTCACAATGCCGACTCAAGTACAAGAAGACTGACTCTTCTTTCTGTCTATGTTTTGAACCATTCCTGTGACACTAGTTATAGATTCCGATGCTTCACTTCAGTTTTACTGTATCCCTCTGACCTTCTTATTGACGATGAAACACAGAAATTGCTTCGGAATTAAATACAAAAGGCACAATGCCGACTCATGTACAAGAAGTCTGGCTCTTCTTACTGCTATGTTTTGAACTTTACCTGTGAGACCGGTTTTAAATTCCGATGCTTCACTTCAGGTTTACTGTATCCCTTGGACCTTCTTATTGACGACGAAACACAGAAATTGCATCGGAATTAAATAGAGAAAACACAATGCCGACTTAAGTACAAGAAAACAGAGTCTTCATAATATCTATGTTTTGAACCACTCCTGTGACACTAGTTATAGATTCCGATGCATCACTTCAGGTTTACTGTATCATTCTACCTTCTTATTGACGATGAAACACAGAAAATGCATCGGAATTATATACAAAAGGAACAATGCCGCCTTAAGTACTAGAAGACTGACTCTTCATACTGTCTATGTTTTGAACCATTCCTGTGACACTAGTTATAGATTCCGATGCTTCACTTCAGGTTTACTGTATCCCTCTGACCTTCTTATTGACGATGAACACAGAAATTGCATCGGAATTAAATACAAAAGTCACTATGCCGACTCAAGTACAAGAAGACTGGCTATACTTCCTGTCTATGTTTGAACCATTCCTGTGACACTAGTTGTAGAGTCCGTTGCTTCACTTCAGGTTTACTGTATCCAGCTGACCTTCTTATTGACGATGAAGCACAGAAATTGCATCGGAATTAAATACAAAAGGCACAATGCCGACTTAGATACAAGAAGACTGACTCTTCTTACTGTCTATGTTTTGAACCATTCCTGTTACACTAGTTATAGATTCCGATGCTTCTCTTCAGGTTTACTGTATCCCTCTGACCTTCTTATTGACGATGAAACACAGAAATTGCATTGGAATTAAATACAAAAGGCAGAATGTCTACTTAAGTACAAGAGAACTGACTCTTCTTACTGTCTATGTTTGAACCATTCCTGTGACACTTGTTATAGATTCCGATGCTTCTATTCAGGCTTACTGTATCCAGCTGACCTGCTTATTGACGATGAAGCACATAAATTGCATCGGAATTAAATACAAAAGGCACAATGCCGACTTAAGTACAAGTAGACTGACTGTACTTACTGTTTATGCTCTGACTCATTCCTGTGACACTACTTATAGATTCCGATGCTTCACTTGAGGTTTACTGTATCCAGCTGACCTTCTTTTTGACGATGAAACACAGAAATTGCATCGGAATTAAATACAAAAAACACAATGCCGACTTAAGTACAAGAGAACTGACTCTTCTTACGGTCTATGTTTTGAACCATTCCTGTGACACTAGTTATAGATTCCGATGCTTCACTTCAGGTTTACTGTATTTCTCTGACATTCTAATTGACGATGAAACACAGAAATTGCATCGGAATTAAATACAAAAGGCACAATGCCGACATAAGTACAAGAAGACTGACTCTTCTTACTGTCTATGTTTTGAACCAGTCCTGTGACACTAGTTATAGATTCCGATGCTTCACTTCAGTTTTACTGTATCCCTCTGACCTTCTTAATGACGATGAAACACAAAAATTGCTTCGGAATTAAATACAAAAGGCACAATGCCGACTCATGTACAAGAAGTCTGGCTCTTCTTACTGTCTATGTTTTGAACCTTACCTGTGAGACCGGTTTTAGATTCCGATGCTTCACTTCAGGTTTACTGTATCCCTTGGACCTTCTTATTGACGACGAAATGCAGAAATTGCATCGGAATTAAATAGAGAAAACACAATGCCGACTTAAGTACAAGAAAACAGACTGTTCTTAATATCTATGTTTTGAACCATTCCTGTGACACTAGTTATAGATTCCGAAGCATCACTTCAGGTTTACTGTATCATTCTGACCTTCTTATTGACGATGAAACACAGAAAATGCATCGGAATTAAATACAAAAGGCACAATGCCGCCTTAAGTACTAGAAGACTGACTCTTCTTACTGTCTGTGTTTTGAACCATTCCTGTGACACTAGTTATAGATTCCGATGCTTCACTTCAGGTTTACTGTATCCCTCTGACCTTCTTATTGACGATGAAGCACAGAAATTGCATCGGAATTAAATACAAAAGTCACTATGCCGACTCAAGTACAAGAAGACTGGCTATACTTCTTGTCTATGTTTGAACCATTCCTGTGACACTAGTTGTAGATTCCGATGCTTCACTTCAGGTTTACTGTATCCAGCTGACCTTCTTAGTGACGATGAAGCACAGAAATTGCATCGGAATTAAATACAAAAGGCACAATGCCGACTTAAGTACAAGAAAACTCTCTCTTCTTACTGTTTAAGTTTTGAATTATTCCTTTGACACTAGTTATAGATTCCGATGCTTCACTTCAGGTTTAGTGTATCCCTGTGACCCTCTTATTGACGATGAAACACAGAAATTGCATCGGAATAAAATACAAAAAGCACAATGCCGACTTAAGTACAAGAAAACTGACTCTTCCCACTGTCTATGTTTGAACCATTCCTGTGACACTAGTTATAGATTCCGATGCTTCACTTCAGGTTTACTGTATCCGTCTGACCTTCTTATTGACTATGTAACACTAAAATTGCATCGGAATTAAATACAAAAGTCACTATGCCGACTCAAGTACAAGAAGACTGGCTATACTTCCTGTCTGTGTTTGAACCATTCCTGTGACACTAGTTGTAGATTCCGATGCTTCACTTCAGGTTTACTGTATCCAGCTGACCTTCTTATTGACGATGAAGCACAGAAATTGCATCGGAATTAAATACAAAAGGCACAATGCCTACTTAAGTACAAGAAAACTGACTCTTCTTACTGCTTATGATTTGAACCATTCCTGTGACACTTGTTATAGATTCCGATGCTTCTCTTCAGGTTTACTCTATCCCTGTGACCCTCCTATTGACGATGAAACACAGATATTGCATCGGAATTAAATACTTGTACTTAAGTCGGCATTGTGCATTTTCTATTTAATTCCGATGCAATTTCTGTGTTTCATCGTCAATAAGAAGGTCCAAGGTATACAGTAAACCTGGAGTGAAGCATCGGAATCTATAACTAGTGTCACAGGAATGGTTTAAACATAGACAGTAAGAAGAATCAGTCTTCTTGTACTTCAGTCGGAATTGTGAGATTTCTATTTCATTCCGATGCAATTTCAGTGTTTCATCGTCAATATGAAGGTCAGAGGGATACAGTAAACCTGAAGTGAAGCATCGGAATCTATAACTAGTGTCACGGGGATGGTTCGAAACATAGGCAGTAAGAAGAGTCAGTATTCTTATACTTAAGTCGGCATTGTGCCTTTTGTATTTAATTCCGATGCAATTTCTGTGTTTCATCGTCAATAAGAATGTCCAAGGTATACAGTAAACCTGAAGTGAAGCATCGGAATCTATAACTAGTGTCACAGCAATGGTTCAAACTATAATCACTAAGAACAGTCAGTCTTCTTTTACTTAAGTCGGCATTGCGCCTTTTCTATATAATTCCGATGCAATTTCTGTGTTTCATCGTCAATAAGAAGGTCCAAGGTATTCAGTAAACCTGGAGTGAAGCATCGGAATCTATAACTAGTGTCACAGGAATGGTTCAAAACATAGACAGTAAAAAGAGTCAGTCTTCTTGTACTTGAGTCGGCATTGTGAGTTTTCTATTTAACTCCAATGCAATTTCTATGTTTCATCGTCAATAAGAATGTCCAAGGTATACAGTAAACCTGAAGTAAAGCATCGGAATCTATAACTAGTGTGACAGCAATGGTTCAAACTATAATCACTAAGAAGAGTCAGTCTTCTTGTACTTAAGTCGGCATTGTGCCATTTCTATTTAATTCCGATGCAATTTCTGTGTTTCATCGGCAATAAGGCCAGAGGGATACAGTAAACCTGAAGTGAAGCATCGGAATCTATAACTAGTGTCACAGGAATGGTTCAAAACATAGACAGTAGGAAGAGTCAGTCTTCTTGTGCTTAAGTCGGCATTGTGCCATTTGTATTTAATTCCGATGCAATTTCTGTGTTTCATTGTCAATAAGAAGGTCAGAGGGATACAGTAAACCTGAGGTGATGCATCGGAATCCATAACTAGTGTCACAGGAATGGTTCAAATCATAGACAGTAGGAAGAGTCAGTCTTCTTGTACTTAAGTCAGCATTGTGCCTTTCCTATTTAATTGCGATGCAATTTCTGTGTTTCATCGTCAATAAGAAGGTCCAAGGATTACAGTAAACCTGGAGTGGAGCATCGGAATCTATAACTAGTGTCACAGGAATGGTTCAAAACACAGACAGTAAGAAGAGTCAGTGTTCTTGTACTTAAGTCGACATTGAGCGTTTTCGATCTAATTCCGATGCAATTTCTCTGTTTCATCGTCAATAAGAATGTCCAAGGTATACAGTAAACCTGAAGTGAAGCATCGGAATCTATAACTAGTGTCACAGGAATGGTTCAAAGCATAGTCAGTAAGAAGAGTCAGTCTTCTTGCACTTAAGTCGGCATTGAGCCTTTTGTATTTAATTCCGATGCAATTTCTGTGTTTCATTGTCAATAAGAAAGTCCAAGGGATACAGTAAACCTGGTGTGAGGCATCGGAATCTGTAACTAGTGTCACAGGAATTGTTCAAAACATAGACAGTAAGCAGAGTCAGTCTTATTGTACTTAAGTCGGCATTGTGCCTTTTTTAATTAATTCCTATGCAATTTCTGTGTTTCATCGTCAATAAGAAGGTTCAAGGGATACATTAAACCTTGAGTGAGGCATCCGAATCTATAACTAGGGTCACAGGAATGGTTCAAAACATAGACAGTAAGAAGAGTCAGTCTTCTTGTACTAAAGACGGCATTGTGCCTTTTGTATTTAATTCCGATGCAATTTCGGTGTTTCATCGTCAATAAGAAGCTCTGAGGGATACAGAGAGCCTGAAGTGAAGCATCGGAATCTGTAACTAGTGTCACAGGAATGGTTCAAAATATAATCACTAAGGCGAGTCAGTCTTCTTGTACTTAAGTTGGCATTGTGCCTTTTCTATTTAATTCCGATGCAATTTCTGTGTTTCATCGGCAATACGGTCAGAGGGATACAGTAAACCTGAAGTGAAGCATCGGAATCTATAACTAGTTTCACAGGAATGGTACAAAACAAAGTAAGAAGAGTCAGTCTTCTTGTACTTAAGTCAGCATTGTGCCTTTTCTATTTAATTGCAATGCAATTTCTGTGTTTCATCGTCAATAAGAAGGTCCAAGGGTTACAGTAAACCTGGAGTGAAGCATCGGAATCTATAACTAGTGTCACAGGAATGTTTCAAAACATAGACAGTAAGAAGAGTCAGTCTTCTTGACTTGAGTCGGCATTGTGAGTTTTCTATTTAACTCCGATGCAATTTCGGTGTTTCATCGTCAATAAGAAGGTCTGAGGGATACAGTAAACCTGAAGTGAAGCATCGGAATCTGTAACTAGTGTCACAGGAATGGTTCAAACATAGTCAGTAAGAAGAGTCAGTCTTCTTGTACTTAAGTCGGCATTGTGCCTTTTCTATTTAATTCCGATGCAAGTTCTGTGTTTCATCGTCAATATGAAGGTCCAAGGGTTACAGTAAATGTGGAGTGAAGCATCGGATTCTATAACTCGTGTCACAGGAATGGTTCAAAACATAGACAGTAAGAAGAGTCAGTCTCCTTGTACTTAAGTCGACATTGTGCCTTTTCTATTTAATTCCGATGCAATTTCTGTGTTTCATCGTCAATAAGAATGTCCAAGGTATACAGTAAACCTGAAGTAAAGCATCGGAATCTATAACTAGTGTGACAGCAATGGTTCAAACTGTAATCACTCAGAAGAGTCAGTCTTCTTGTACTTCGGTCGGCGTTGTGCCTTTTCCATTTAATTCCGATGCAATTTCTGTGTTTCATCGTCAATAAGAAGGTCCAAGGGTTACAGTAAACCTGGAGTGAAGCATCGGAATCTATAACTAGTGTTACAGGAATGGTTCAAAACATAGACAGTAAGAAGAGTCAGTCTTCTTGTACTTAAGTCGACATTGAGCCTTTTCTATTTAATTCCGATGCAATTTCTCTGTTTCATCGTCAATACGAATGTCCAAGGTATACAGTAAACCAGAAGTGAAGCATCGGAATCTATAACTAGTGTCACAGGAATGGTTCAAAACATAGCCTGTAAGAAGAGTCAGTCTTCTTGTACTTAAGTCGGCATTGTGCCTTTTGTATTTAATTCCGATGCAATTTCTGTGTTTCATCGTCAATAAGAAGGTCCAAGGGATACAGTAAACCTGGAGTGAGGCATCGGAATCTGTAACTAGTGTCACAGGAATGGTTCAAAACATAGACAGTGAGCAGAGTCAGTCTTCTTGTACTTAAGTCGGCATTGTGCCTTTTTTAATTAATTCCTATGCATTTTCTGTGTTTCATCGTCAATAAGAAGGTTCAAGGGATACATTAAACCTAGAGTGAGGCATCGGAATCTATAACTAGTGTCACAGGAATGGTTCAAAACATAGACGGTAAGAAGAGTCAGTCTTCTTGTACTAAAGTCGGCATTGTGCCATTTGTATTTAATTCCGATGCAATTTCTGTGTATCATCGTCAATAAGAAGGCCCAAGGGATACAGTCAACCTGGAGTGAAGCATCGGAATCTATAACTGGTGTCACGGGGATGGTTCAAAACATAGACAGTAAGAAGAGTCAGTATTCTTGTACTTAAGTCGGCATTGTGCCTTTTGTATTTAATTCCGATGCAATTTCTGCGTTTCATCGTCAATAAGAATGTCCAAGGTATACAGTAAACCTGAGGTAAAGCATCGGAATATATAACTAGTGTCACAGCAATGGTTCAAACTATAATCAATAAGAAGAGTCAGTCTACTTGTACTTAATTCGGCATTGTGCCTTTCCAATTTAATTCCGATGCAATTTCTGTGTGTCATCGTCAATAAGAAGGTCCAAGGTATACAGTAAACCTGCAGTGAAGCAATGGAATCTATAACTAGTGTCACAGGCATGGTTCAAAACATAGACAGTAAGAAGAGTCAGTCTTCTTGTACTTGAGTCGGCATTGTGAGTTTTCTATTTAATTCCGATGCAATTTCGGTGCTTCATCGTCAATAACAAGGTAAGAGGGATACAGTAAACCTGAAGTGAAGCATCGGAATCTGTAACTAGTGTCACAGGAATGGTTCAAACATAGTCAGTAAGAAGAGTCAGTCTTCTTGTACTTAAGTCGGCATTGTGCCTTCTCTATTTAATTCCGATGCAATTTCTGTGTTTCATCGTCAATAAGAAGGTCCAAGGGTTACAGTAAATGTGGAGTGAAGCATCGGAATCTATAACTAGTGTCACAGGAATGGTTCAAAACATAGACAGTAAGAAGAGTCAGTCTTCTTGTACTTAAGTCGACATTGTGCCTTTTCTATTTAATTCCGATGCAATTTCTGTGTTTCATCGTCAATAAGAATGTCCAAAGTGTACAGTAAACCTGAAGTAAAGCATCGGAATCTATAACTAGTGTGACAACAATGGTTCAAACTATAATCACTAAGAAGAGTCAGTCTTCTTGTACTTAAGTCGGCATTGTGCCTCTTCCATTTAATTCCGATGCAATTTCTGTGTTTCATCGGCAATAAGGTCAGATTGATACAGTAAACCTTGAAGTGAAGCACCGGAATATATAACTAGTGTCACAGGAATGGTTAAAAACGTAGACAGTAGGAAGAATCAGTCTTCTTGTACTTAAGTCGGCATTGTGCCATTTGTATTTAATTCCGATGCAATTTCTGTGTTTCATTGTCAATAAGAATGTCAGAGGGATACAGTAAACCTGAGGTGAAGCATCGGAATCCAAAACTAGTGTCACAGGAATGGTTAAAAACATAGACAGTAGGAAGAGTCAGTCTTCTTGTACTTAAGTCGGCATTGTGCCGTTTGAATTTAATTCCGATGCAATTTCTTTGTTTCATCGTCAATAAGAAGGTACAAGGTATACAGTAAACCTGAAGTGAAGCATCGGAATCTATAACTAGTGTCACAGGAATGGTTCAAATCATAGTCAGTAAGAAGAGTCTGTCTTCTTGTACTTAAGTCAGCATTGTGCCTTTTCTATTTAATTCCGATGCAATTTCTGTGTTTCATCGTCAATAAGAATGTCCAAGGTATACAGTAAACCTGAAGTAAAGCATCGGAATCTATAACTAGTGTCACAGCAATGGTTCAAACTATAATCACTAAGAAGAGTCAGTCTTCTTGTACTTAAGTCGGCATTGTGCCTTTTCTATTTAATTCCGATGCAATTTCTGTGTTTCATCGTCAATAAGAAGGTCCAAGGTATACAGTAAACCTGGAGTGAAGCATCGGAATCTATAACTAGTGTCACAGGAATGGTTCAAAACATAGACAGTAAGAGGCGTCAGTCTTCTTGTACTTGAGTCGGCATTGTGAGTTTTCTACTTAACTCCGATGCAATATCGGTGTTTCATCGTCAATAAGAAGGTCTGAGTGATACAGTAAACCTGAAGTGAAGCATCGGAATATGTAACTAGTGTCACAGGAATGGTTCAAACATAGTCAGTAAGAAGAGTCAGTCTTCTTGTACTTAAGTGGGCATTGTGCCTTTTCTATTTAATTCCGATGCAATTTCTGTGTTTCAATGTCAATAAGAAGGTCCAAGGGTTACAGTAAATGTGGTGTGAATCATCGGAATCCATAACTAGTGTCACAGGAATGGTTCAAAACATAGACAGTAAGAAGAGTCAGTCTCCTTGTAATTAAGTCGACATTGTGCCTTTTCTATTTAATTCCGATGCAATTTCTGTGTTTCATCGTCAATAAGAATGTCCAAGGTATACAGTAAACCTGAAGTAAAGCATCGGAATCTATAACTAGTGTGAGAGCAATGGTTCAAACTATAATCACAACGAAGAGTCAGTCTTCTTGTACTTAAGTCGGCATTGTGCCTTTTCTATTTAATTCCGATGCAATTTCTGTGTTTCATCGGCAATACGGTCAGAGGGATACAGTAAACCTGAAGTGAAGCATCGGAATCTATAACTAGTGTCACAGGAATGGTTCAAAACATAGTTAGTAAGAAGAGTCAGTCTTCTTGTACTTAAGTCAGCATTGTGCCTTTTCTAATTAATTGTGATGCAATTTCTGTGTTTCATCGTCAATAAGAAGGTCCTAGGGTTACAGTAAACCTGAAGTGAAGCATCGGAATCTATAACTAGTGTCACAGGAATGGTTCATGCATAGTCAGTAAGAAGAGTCAGTCTTCTTGTACTTAAGTCGGCATTGTGTCTTTTGTATTTAATTCCGATGCAATTTCTGTGTTTCATCGTCAATAAGAAGGTCCAAGGGATACAGTAAACCTGGAGTGAGGCATCGGAATCTGTAACTAGTGTCACAGGAATGGTTCAAAACATAGACAGTGAGCAGAGTCAGTCTTCTTGTACTTAAGTCGGCATTGTGCCTTTTTTAATTAATTCCTATGCATTTTCTGTGTTTCATCGTCAATAAGAAGGTTCAAGGGATACATTAAACCTAGAGTGAGGCATCGGAATCTATAACTAGTGTCACAGGAATGGTTCAAAACATAGACGGTAAGAAGAGTCAGTCTTCTTGTACTAAAGTCGGCATTGTGCCATTTGTATTTAATTCCGATGCAATTTCTGTGTATCATCGTCAATAAGAAGGCCCAAGGGATACAGTCAACCTGGAGTGAAGCATCGGAATCTATAACTGGTGTCACGGGGATGGTTCAAAACATAGACAGTAAGAAGAGTCAGTATTCTTGTACTTAAGTCGGCATTGTGCCTTTTGTATTTAATTCCGATGCAATTTCTGCGTTTCATCGTCAATAAGAATGTCCAAGGTATACAGTAAACCTGAGGTAAAGCATCGGAATATATAACTAGTGTCACAGCAATGGTTCAAACTATAATCAATAAGAAGAGTCAGTCTACTTGTACTTAATTCGGCATTGTGCCTTTCCAATTTAATTCCGATGCAATTTCTGTGTGTCATCGTCAATAAGAAGGTCCAAGGTATACAGTAAACCTGCAGTGAAGCATCGGAATCTATAACTAGTGTCACAGGCATGGTTCAAAACATAGACAGTAAGAAGAGTCAGTCTTCTTGTACTTGAGTCGGCATTGTGAGTTTTCTATTTAATTCCGATGCAATTTCGGTGCTTCATCGTCAATAACAAGGTAAGAGGGATACAGTAAACCTGAAGTGAAGCATCGGAATCTGTAACTAGTGTCACAGGAATGGTTCAAACATAGTCAGTAAGAAGAGTCAGTCTTCTTGTACTTAAGTCGGCATTGTGCCTTCTCTATTTAATTCCGATGCAATTTCTGTGTTTCATCGTCAATAAGAAGGTCCAAGGGTTACAGTAAATGTGGAGTGAAGCATCGGAATCTATAACTAGTGTCACAGGAATGGTTCAAAACATAGACAGTAAGAAGAGTCAGTCTTCTTGTACTTAAGTCGACATTGTGCCTTTTCTATTTAATTCCGATGCAATTTCTGTGTTTCATCGTCAATAAGAATGTCCAAGGTGTACAGTAAACCTGAAGTAAAGCATCGGAATCTATAACTAGTGTGACAACAATGGTTCAAACTATAATCACTAAGAAGAGTCAGTCTTCTTGTACTTAAGTCGGCATTGTGCCTCTTCCATTTAATTCCGATGCAATTTCTGTGTTTCATCGGCAATAAGGTCAGATTGATACAGTAAACCTTGAAGTGAAGCACCGGAATCTATAACTAGTGTCACAGGAATGGTTAAAAACATAGACAGTAGGAAGAATCAGTCTTCTTGTACTTAAGTCGGCATTGTGCCATTTGTATTTAATTCCGATGCAATTTCTGTGTTTCATTGTCAATAAGAATGTCAGAGGGATACAGTAAACCTGAGGTGAAGCATCGGAATCCAAAACTAGTGTCACAGGAATGGTTAAAAACATAGACAGTAGGAAGAGTCAGTCTTCTTGTACTTAAGTCGGCATTGTGCCGTTTGAATTTAATTCCGATGCAATTTCTTTGTTTCATCGTCAATAAGAAGGTACAAGGTATACAGTAAACCTGAAGTGAAGCATCGGAATCTATGACTAGTGTCACAGGAATGGTTCAAATCATAGTCAGTAAGAAGAGTCTGTCTTCTTGTACTTAAGTCAGCATTGTGCCTTTTCTATTTAATTCCGATGCAATTTCTGTGTTTCATCGTCAATAAGAATGTCCAAGGTATACAGTAAACCTGAAGTAAAGCATCGGAATCTATAACTAGTGTCACAGCAATGGTTCAAACTATAATCACTAAGAAGAGTCAGTCTTCTTGTACTTAAGTCGGCATTGTGCCTTTTCTATTTAATTCCGATGCAATTTCTGTGTTTCATCGTCAATAAGAAGGTCCAAGGTATACAGTAAACCTGGAGTGAAGCATCGGAATCTATAACTAGTGTCACAGGAATGGTTCAAAACATAGACAGTAAGAGGCGTCAGTCTTCTTGTACTTGAGTCGGCATTGTGAGTTTTCTACTTAACTCCGATGCAATATCGGTGTTTCATCGTCAATAAGAAGGTCTGAAGGATACAGTAAACCTGAAGTGAAGCATCGGAATATGTAACTAGTGTCACAGGAATGGTTCAAACATAGTCAGTAAGAAGAGTCAGTCTTCTTGTACTTAAGTGGGCATTGTGCCTTTTCTATTTAATTCCGAGGCAATTTCTGTGTTTCATCGTCAATAAGAAGGTCCAAGGGTTACAGTAAATGTGGTGTGAATCATCGGAATCCATAACTAGTGTCACAGGAATGGTTCAAAACATAGACAGTAAGAAGAGTCAGTCTCCTTGTAATTAAGTCGACATTGTGCCTTTTCTATTTAATTCCGATGCAATTTCTGTGTTTCATCGTCAATAAGAATGTCCAAGGTATACAGTAAACCTGAAGTAAAGCATCGGAATCTATAACTAGTGTGAGAGCAATGGTTCAAACTATAATCACAACGAAGAGTCAGTCTTCTTGTACTTAAGTCGGCATTGTGCCTTTTCTATTTAATTCCGATGCAATTTCTGTGTTTCATCGGCAATACGGTCAGAGGGATACAGTAAACCTGAAGTGAAGCATCGGAATCTATAACTAGTGTCACAGGAATGGTTCAAAACATAGTCAGTAAGAAGAGTCAGTCTTCTTGTACTTAAGTCAGCATTGTGCCTTTTCTAATTAATTGTGATGCAATTTCTGTGTTTCATCGTCAATAAGAAGGTCCTAGGGTTACAGTAAACCTGAAATGAAGCATCGGAATCTATAACTAGTGTCACAGGAATGGTTCATGCATAGTCAGTAAGAAGAGTCAGTCTTCTTGTACTTAAGTCGGCATTGTGTCTTTTGTATTTAATTCCGATGCAATTTCTGTGTTTCATCGTCAATAAGAAGGTCCAAGGGATACAGTAAACCTGGAGTGAGGCATCGGAATCTGTTACTAGTGTCACAGGAATGGTTCAAAACATAGACAGTAAGCAGAGTCAGTCTTCTTGTACTTAAGTCGGCATTGTGCCTTTTTTAATTAATTCCTATGCATTTTCTGTGTTTCATCGTCAATAAGAAGGTTCAAGGGATACATTAAACCTAGAGTGAGGCATCGGAATCTATAACTAGTGTCACAGGAATGGTTCAAAACATAGACAGTAAGAAGAGTCAGTCTTCTTGTACTAAAGTCGGCATTGTGCCATTTGTATTTAATTCCGATGATATTTCTGTGTATCATCGTCAATAAGAAGGTCCAAGGGATACAGTCAACCTGGAGTGAAGCATCGGAATCTATAACTAGTGTCACGGGGATGGTTCAAAACATAGACAGTAAGAAGAGTCAGTATTCTTGTACTTAAGTCGGCATTGTGCCTTTTGTATTTAATTCCGATGCAATTTCTGTGTTTCATCGTCAATAAGAATGTCCAAGGTATACAGTAAACCTGAAGTAAAGCAAATGAATCTATAACTAGTGTCACAGCAATGGTTCAAACTATAATCACTAAGAAGAGTCAGTCTTCTTGTACTTAAATCGGCATTGTGCCTTTTCTATTTAATTCCGATGCAATTTCTGTGTTTCATCGTCAATAAGAAGGTCCAAGGTATACAGTAAACCTGGAGTGAAGCATCGGAATCTATAACTAGTGTCACAGGCATGGTCCAAAACATAGACAGTAAGAAGAGTCAGTCTTCTTGTACTTGAGTCGGCATTGTGAGTTTTCTATTTAATTCCGATGCAATTTCGGTGCTTCATCGTCAATAAGAAGGTCAGAGGGATACAGTAAACCTGAAGTGAAGCATCGGAATTATTAACTAGTGTGACAGCAATGGTTCAAACTATAATCACTAAGAAGAGTGAGTCTTCTTGTACTTAAGTCGGCATTGTGCCTTTTCTATTTAATTCCGATGCAATTTCTGTGTTTCATCGGCAATACGGTCAGAGGGATACAGTAAACCTGAAGTGAAGCATCGGAATCTATAACTAGTGTCACAGGAATGGTTCAAAACATAGTCAGTAAGAAGAGTCAGTCTTCTTGTACTTAAGTCAGCATTGTGCCTTTTCTATTTAATTGCGATGCAATTTATGTATTACATCGTCAATAAGAAGGTCCAAGGGTTACAGTAAATCTGGAATGAAGCATCAGAATCTATAACTAGTGTTACAGGAATGGTTCAAAACCTTACAGTAAGAAGAGTCAGTTTTCTTGTACTTAAGTCGACATTGAGCCTTTTCTATTTAATTCCGATGCAATTTCTCTGTTTCATCGTCAATAAAAATGTCCAAGGTATACAGTAAACCTGAAGTGAAGCATCGGAATCTATAACTAGTGTCACAGGAATGGTTCAAAGCATAGTCAGTAAGAAGAGTCAGTCTTCTTGCACTTAAGTCAGCATTGTGCCTTTTGTATTTAATTCCGATGAAATTTCTGTGTTTCATTGTCAATAAGAAGGTCCAAGGGATACAGTAAACCTGGAGTGAGGCATCGGAATCTGTAACTAGTGTCACAGGAATTGTTCAAAACATAGACAGTAAGCAGAGTCAGTCTTATTGTACTAAAGTCGGCATTGTGCCTTTTTTAATTAATACCTATGCAATTTCTGTGTTTCATCGTCAATAAGAAGGTTCAAGGGATACATTAAACCTTGAGTGAGGCATCCGAATCTATAACTAGGGTCACAGGAATGGTTCAAAGCATAGACAGCAAGAAGAGTCAGTCATCTTGTACTAAAGACGGCATTGTGCCTTTTGTATTTAATTCCGATGCAATTTCGGTGTTTCATCGTCAATAAGAAGCTCTGAGGGATACAGAAAGCCTGAAGTGAAGCATCGGAATCTGTAACTTGTGTCACAGGAATGGTTCAAACTATAATCACTAAGAAGAGTCAGTCTTCTTGTACTTAAGTCGGCATTGTGCCTTTTCTATTTAATTCCGATGCAATTTCTGTGTTTCATCGGCAATACGGTCAGAGGGATACAGTAAACCTGAAGTGAAGCATCGGAATCTATAACTAGTTTCACAGGAATGGTTCAAAACATAGTAAGAAGAGTCAGTCTTCTTGTACTTAAGTCAGCATTGTGCCTTTTCTATTTCATTGCAATGCAATTTCTGTGTTTCATCGTCAATAAGAATGTCCAAGGTATACAGTAAACCTGAAGTAAAGCATCGGAATCTATAACTAGTGTGACAGCAATGGTTCAAACTATAATCACAAAGAAGAGTCAGTCTTCTTGTACTTAGGTCGGCATTGTGCCTTTTCTATTTAATTCCGATGCAATTTCTGTGTTTCATCGGTAATACGGTCAGAGGGATACAGTAAACCTGAAGTGAAGCATCGGAATCTATAACTAGTGTCACAGGAATGGTTCAAGACATAGTCAGTAAGAAGAGTCAATCTTCTTGTACTAAAGTGCATTGTGCCTTTTCTATTAAATTGCGATGCAATTTCTGTGTTTCATCGTCAATAAGAAGGTCCATGGGTTACAGTAAACCTGGAGTGAAGCATCGGAATCTATAACTAGTGTCACAGGAATGTTTCAAAACATAGACAGTAAGAAGAGTTAGTCTTCTTGTACTTGAGTCGGCATTGTGAGTTTTCTATTTAACTCCGATGCAATTTCGGTGTTTCATCGTCAATAAGAAGGTCTGAGGGATACAGTAAACCTGAAGTGAAGCATCGGAATCTGTAACTAGTGTCACAGGAATGGTTCAAACATAGTCAGCAAGAAGAGTCAGTCTTCTTGTACTTAAGTCGGCATTGTGCCTTTTCTATTTAATTCCGATGCAAGTTCTGTGTTTCATCGTCAATATGAAGGTCCAAGGGTTTCAGTAAATGTGGAGTGAAGCATCGGATTCTATAACTAGTGTCACAGGAATGGTTCAAAACATAGACAGTAAGAAGAGTCAGTCTCCTTGTACTTAAGTCGACATTGTGCCTTTTCTATTTAATTCCGATGCAATTTCTGTCTTTCATCGTCAATAAGAATGTCCAAGGTATACAGTAAACCTGAAGTAAAGCATCGGAATCTATAACTAGTGTGACAGCAATGGTTCAAACTATAATCACTAAGAAGAGTCAGTCTTCTTGTACTTAGGTCGGCACTGTGCCTTTTCTATTTAATTCCGATGCAATTTCTGTGTTTCATCGGCAATACGGTCAGAGGGATACAGTAAACCTGAAGTGAAGCATCGGAATCTATAACTAGTGTCACAGGAATGGTTCAAGACATAGTCAGTAAGAAGAGTCAGTCTTCTTGTACTAAAGTGCATTGTGCCTTTTCTATTAAATTGCGATGCAATTTCTGTGTTTCATCGTCAATAAGAAGGTCCAAGGGTTACAGTAAACCTGGAGTGAAGCATCGGAATCTATAACTAGTGTTACAGGAATGGTTCAAAACATAGACAGTAAGAAGAGTCAGTCTTCTTGTACTTAAGTCGACATTGAGCCTTTTCTATTTAATTCCGATGCAATTTCTCTGTTTCATCGTCAATACGAATGTCCAAGGTATACAGTAAACCTGAAGTGAAGCATCGGAATCTATAACTAGTGTCACAGGAATGGTTCAATGCATAGCCAGTAAGAAGAGTCAGTCTTCTTGTACTTAAGTCGGCATTGTGCCTTTTGTATTTAATTCCGATGCAATTTCTGTGTTTCATCGTCAATAAGAAGGTCCAAGGGATACAGTAAACCTGGAGTGAGGCATCGGAATCTGTAACTAGTGTCACAGGAATGGTTCAAAACATAGACAGTAAGCAGAGTCAGTCTTCTTGTACTTAAGTCGGCATTGTGCCTTTTTTAATTAATTCCTATGCATTTTCTGTGTTTCATCGTCAATAAGAAGGTTCAAGGGATACATTAAACCTAGAGTGAGGCATCGGAATCTATAACTAGTGTCACAGGAATGGTTCAAAACATAGACGGTAACAAGAGTCAGTCTTCTTGTACTAAAGTTGGCATTGTGCCATTTGTATTTAATTCCGATGCAATTTCTGTGTATCATCGTCAATAAGAAGGTCCAAGGGATACAGTCAACCTGGAGTGAAGCATCGGAATCTATAACTAGTGTCACGGGGATGGTTCAAAACATAGACAGTAAGAAGAGTCAGTATTCTTGTACTTAAGTCGGCATTGTGCCTTTTGTATTTAATTCCGATGCAATTTCTGTGTTTCATCGTCAATAAGAATGTCCAAGGTATACAGTAAACCTGAAGTAAAGCATCGGACTCTATAACTAGTGTCACAGCAATGGTTCAAACTATAATCACTAAGAAGAGTCAGTCTACTTGTACTTAAGTCGGCATTGTGCCTTTCCTATTTAATTCCGATGCAATTTCTGTGTGTCATCGTCAATAAGAAGGACCAAGGTATACAGTAAACCTGGAGTGAAGCATCGGAATCTATAACTAGTGTCACAGACATGGTTCAAAACATAGACAGTAAGAAGAGTCAGTCTTCTTGTACTTAAGTCGACATTGTGCCTTTTCTATTTAATTACGATGCAATTTCTGTGTTTCATCGTCAATAAGAATGTCCAAGGTATACAGTAAACCTGAAGTAAAGCATCGGAATCTATAACTAGTGTGACAACAATGGTTCAAACTATAATCACTAAGAAGAGTCAGTCTTCTTGTACTTAAGTCTGCATTGTGCCTCTTCCATTTAATTCCGATGCAATTTCTGTGTTTCATCGGCAATAAGGTCAGATTGATACAGTAAACCTTGAAGTGAAGCATCGGAATCTATAACTAGTGTCACAGGAATGGTTAAAAACATAGACAGTAGGAAGAATCAGTCTTCTTGTACTTAAGTCGGCATTGTGCCATTTGTATTTAATTCCGATGCAATTTCTGTGTTTCATTGTCAATAAGAATGTCAGAGGGATACAGTAAACCTGAGGTGAAGCATCGGAATCCAAAACTAGTGTCACAGGAATGGTTCAAAACATAGACAGTAGGAAGAGTCAGTCTTCTTGTACTTAAGTCGGCATTGTGCCGTTTGAATTTAATTCCGATGCAATTTCTGTGTTTCATCGTCAATAAGAAGGTACAAGGTATACAGTAAACCTGAAGTGAAGCATCGGAATCTATAACTAGTGTGACAACAATGGTTCAAACTATAATCACTAAGAAGAGTCAGTCTTCTTGTACTTGAGTCGGCATTGTGAGTTTTCTATTTAATTCCGATGCAATTTCGGTGCTTCATCGTCAATAACAAGGTCAGAGGGATACAGTAAACCTGAAGTCAAGCATCGGAATCTGTAACTAGTGTCACAGGAATGGTTCAAACATAGTCAGTAAGAAGAGTCAGTCTTCTTGTACTTAAGTGGGCATTGTGCCTTTTCTATTTAATTCCGATGCAATTTCTGTGTTTCATCGTCAATAAGAAGGTCCAAGGGTTGCAGTACATGTGGTGTGAAGCATCGGAATCCATAACTAGTGTCACAGGAATGGTTCAAAACATAGACAGTAAGAATAGTTAGTCTCCTTGTACTTAAGTCGACATTGTGCCTTTTCTATTTAATTCCGATGCAATTTCTGTGTTTCATCGTCAATAAGTATGTCCAAGGTATACAGTAAACCTGAAGTAAAGCATCGGAATCTATAACTAGTGTGAGAGCAATGGTTCAAACTATAATCACTAAGAAGAGTCAGTCTTCTTGTACTTAAGTCTGCATTGTGCCTCTTCCATTTAATTCCGATGCAATTTCTGTGTTTCATCGGCAATAAGGTCAGATTGATACAGTAAACCTTGAAGTGAAGCATCGGAATCTATAACTAGTGTCACAGGAATGGTTCAAAACATAGACAGTAGGAAGAATCAGTCTTCTTGTACTTAAGTCGGCATTGTGCCATTTGTATTTAATTCCGATGCAATTTCTGTGTTTCATCGTCAATAAGAATGTCAGAGGGATACAGTAAACCTGGAGTGAGGCATCGGAATCTGTAACTAGTGTCACAGGAATGGTTCAAAACATAGACAGTAAGCAGAGTCAGTCTTCTTGTACTTAAGTCGGCATTGTGCCTTTTTTAATTAATTCCTATGCATTTTCTGTGTTTCATCGTCAATAAGAAGGTTCAACGGATACATTAAACCTAGAGTGAGGCATCGGAATCTATAACTAGTGTCACAGGAATGGTTCAAAACATAGACAGTAAGAAGAGTCAGTCTTCTTGTACTAAAGTCGGCATTGTGCCATTTGTATTTAATTCCGATGCAATTTCTGTGGATCATCGTCAATAAGAAGGTCCAAGGGATACAGTCAACCTGGAGTGAAGCATCGGAATCTATAACTAGTGTCACGGGGATGGTTCAAAACATAGACAGTAAGAAGAGTCAGTATTCTTGTACTTAAGTCGGCATTGTGCCTTTTGTATTTAATTTCGATGCAATTTCTGTGTTTCATCGTCAATAAGAATGTCCAAGGTATACAGTAAACCTGAAGTAAAGCATCGGAATCTATAACTAGTGTCACAGCAATGGTTCAAACTATAATCACTAAGATGAGTCAGTCTTCTTTTACTTAAATCGGCATTGTGCCTTTTCTATTTAATTCCGATGCAATTTCTGTGTTTCATCGTCAATAAGAAGGTCCAAGGTATACAGTAAACCTGGAGTGAAGCATCGGAATCTATAACTAGTGTCACAGGCATGGTTCAAAACATAGACAGTAAGAAGAGTCAGTCTTCTTGTACTTGAGTCGGCATTGTGAGTTTTCTATTTAATTCCGATGCAATTTCGGTGCTTCATCGTCAATAAGAAGGTCAGAGGGATACAGTAAACCTGAAGTGAAGCATCGGAATCTATAACTAGTGTGACAGCAATGGTTCAAACTATAATCACTAAGAAGAGTGAGTCTTCTTGTACTTAAGTCGGCATTGTGCCTTTTCTATTTAATTCCGATGCAATTTCTGTGTTTCATCGGCAATACGGTCAGAGGGATACAGTAAACCTGAAGTGAAGCATCGGAATCTATAACTAGTGTCACAGGAATGGTTCAAAACATAGTCAGTAAGAAGAGTCAGTCTTCTTGTACTTAAGTCAGCATTGTGCCTTTTCTATTTAATTGCGATGCAATTTCTGTATTTCATCGTCAATAAGAAGGTCCAAGGGTTACAGTAAATCTGGAATGAAGCATCAGAATCTATAACTAGTGTTACAGGAATGGTTCAAAACCTAGACAGTAAGAAGAGTCAGTTTTCTTGTACTTAAGTCGACATTGAGCCTTTTCTATTTAATTCCGATGCAATTTCTCTGTCTCATCGTCAATAAGAATGTCCAAGGTATACAGTAAACCTGAAGTGAAGCATCGGAATCTATAACTAGTGTCACAGGAATGGTTCAAAGCATAGTCAGTAAGAAGAGTCAGTCTTCTTGTACTTAAGTCGGCATTGTGCCTTTTGTATTTATTTCCGATGCAATTTCTGTGTTTCATCGTCAATAAGAAGGTCCAAGGGATACAGTCAACCTGGAGTGAAGCATCGGAATCTATAACTAGTGTCACAGGAATGGTTCAAAACATAGACAGTAAGCAGAGTCAGTCTTCTTGTACTTAAGTAGGCATTGTGCCTTTTTTAATTAATTCCTATTCATTTTCTGTGTATCATCGTCAATAAGAAGGTTCAAGGGATACATTAAACCTACAGTGAGGCATCGGAATCTATAACTAGTGTCACAGGAATGGTTCAAAACATAGACAGTAAGAAGTGTCAGTCTTCTTGTACTAAAGTCGGCATTGTGCCATTTGTATTTAATTCCGATGCAATTTCTGTGTATCATCGTCAATAAGAAGGTCCAAGGGATACAGTCAACCTGGAGTGAAGCATCGGAATCTATAACTAGTGTCATGGGGATGGTTCAAAACATAGACAGTAAGAAGAGTTAGTATTCTTGTACTTAAGACGGCATTGAGCCTTTTGTATTTAATTCCGATGCAATTTCTGTGTTTCATTGTCAATAAGAATGTCCAAGGTATACAGTAAACCTGAAGTAAAGCATCGGAATCTATAACTAGTGTGACAGCAATGGTTCAAACTATAATCACTAAGAAGAGTCAGTCTTCTTGTACTTAAGTCGGCATTGTGCCTTTTCTATTTAATTCCGATGCAATTTCTGTGTTTCATCGGCAATACGCTCAGAGGGATACAGTAAACCTGAAGTGAAGCATCGGAATCTATAACTAGTGTCACAGGAATGGTTCAAAACATAGTCAGTAAGAAGAGTCAGTCTTCTTGTACTTAAGTCAGCATTGTGCCTTTTCTAATTAATTGTGATGCAATTTCTGTGTTTCATCGTCAATAAGAAGGTCCTAGGGTTACAGTAAACCTGAAGTGAAGCATCGGAATCTATAACTAGTGTCACAGGAATGGTTCATGCATAGTCAGTAAGAAGAGTCAGTCTTCTTGTACTTAAGTCGGCATTGTGTCTTTTGTATTTAATTCCGATGCAATTTCTGTGTTTCATCGTCAATAAGAAGGTCCAAGGGATACAGTAAACCTGGAGTGAGGCATCGGAATCTGTTACTAGTGTCACAGGAATGGTTCAAAACATAGACAGTAAGCAGAGTCAGTCTTCTTGTACTTAAGTCGGCATTGTGCCTTTTTTAATTAATTCCTATGCATTTTCTGTGTTTCATCGTCAATAAGAAGGTTCAAGGGATACATTAAACCTAGAGTGAGGCATCGGAATCTATAACTAGTGTCACAGGAATGGTTCAAAACATAGACAGTAAGAAGAGTCAGTCTTCTTGTACTAAAGTCGGCATTGTGCCATTTGTATTTAATTCCGATGATATTTCTGTGTATCATCGTCAATAAGAAGGTCCAAGGGATACAGTCAACCTGGAGTGAAGCATCGGAATCTATAACTAGTGTCACGGGGATGGTTCAAAACATAGACAGTAAGAAGAGTCAGTATTCTTGTACTTAAGTCGGCATTGTGCCTTTTGTATTTCATTCCGATGCAATTTCTGTGTTTCATCGTCAATAAGAATGTCCAAGGTATACAGTAAACCTGAAGTAAAGCAAATGAATCTATAACTAGTGTCACAGCAATGGTTCAAACTATAATCACTAAGAAGAGTCAGTCTTCTTGTACTTAAATCGGCATTGTGCTTTTTCTATTTAATTCCGATGCAATTTCTGTGTTTCATCGTCAATAAGAAGGTCCAAGGTATACAGTAAACCTGGAGTGAAGCATCGGAATCTATAACTAGTGTCACAGGCATGGTCCAAAACATAGACAGTAAGAAGAGTCAGTCTTCTTGTACTTGAGTCGGCATTGTGAGTTTTCTATTTAATTCCGATGCAATTTCGGTGCTTCATCGTCAATAAGAAGGTCAGAGGGATACAGTAAACCTGAAGTGAAGCATCGGAATTATTAACTAGTGTGACAGCAATGGTTCAAACTATAATCACTAAGAAGAGTGAGTCTTCTTGTACTTAAGTCGGCATTGTGCCTTTTCTATTTAATTCCGATGCAATTTCTGTGTTTCATCGGCAATACGGTCAGAGGGATACAGTAAACCTGAAGTGAAGCATCGGAATCTATAACTAGTGTCACAGGAATGGTTCAAAACATAGTCAGTAAGAAGAGTCAGTCTTCTTGTACTTAAGTCAGCATTGTGCCTTTTCTATTTAATTGCGATGCAATTTATGTATTACATCGTCAATAAGAAGGTCCAAGGGTTACAGTAAATCTGGAATGAAGCATCAGAATCTATAACTAGTGTTACAGGAATGGTTCAAAACCTTACAGTAAGAAGAGTCAGTTTTCTTGTACTTAAGTCGACATTGAGCCTTTTCTATTTAATTCCGATGCAATTTCTCTGTTTCATCGTCAATAAAAATGTCCAAGGTATACAGTAAACCTGAAGTGAAGCATCGGAATCTATAACTAGTGTCACAGGAATGGTTCAAAGCATAGTCAGTAAGAAGAGTCAGTCTTCTTGCACTTAAGTCAGCATTGTGCCTTTTGTATTTAATTCCGATGCAATTTCTGTGTTTCATTGTCAATAAGAAGGTCCAAGGGATACAGTAAACCTGGAGTGAGGCATCGGAATCTGTAACTAGTGTCACAGGAATTGTTCAAAACATAGACAGTAAGCAGAGTCAGTCTTATTGTACTAAAGTCGGCATTGTGCCTTTTTTAATTAATACCTATGCAATTTCTGTGTTTCATCGTCAATAAGAAGGTTCAAGGGATACATTAAACCTTGAGTGAGGCATCCGAATCTATAACTAGGGTCACAGGAATGGTTCAAAGCATAGACAGCAAGAAGAGTCAGTCTTCTTGTACTAAAGACGGCATTGTGCCTTTTGTATTTAATTCCGATGCAATTTCGGTGTTTCATCGTCAATAAGAAGCTCTGAGGGATACAGAAAGCCTGAAGTGAAGCATCGGAATCTGTAACTTGTGTCACAGGAATGGTTCAAACTATAATCACTAAGAAGAGTCAGTCTTCTTGTACTTAAGTCGGCATTGTGCCTTTTCTATTTAATTCCGATGCAATTTCTGTGTTTCATCGGCAATACGGTTAGAGGGATACAGTAAACCTGAAGTGAAGCATCGGAATCTATAACTAGTTTCACAGGAATGGTTCAAAACATAGTAAGAAGAGTCAGTCTTCTTGTACTTAAGTCAGCATTGTGCCTTTTCTATTTCATTGCAATGCAATTTCTGTGTTTCATCGTCAATAAGAATGTCCAAGGTATACAGTAAACCTGAAGTAAAGCATCGGAATCTATAACTAGTGTGACAGCAATGGTTCAAACTATAATCACTAAGAAGAGTCAGTCTTCTTGTACTTAGGTCGGCATTGTGCCTTTTCTATTTAATTCCGATGCAATTTCTGTGTTTCATCGGCAATACGGTCAGAGGGATACAGTAAACCTGAA
The DNA here is from genome assembly GCF_023864345.2 of Schistocerca serialis cubense. Lineage (NCBI taxonomy): Eukaryota > Metazoa > Arthropoda > Insecta > Orthoptera > Acrididae > Schistocerca > Schistocerca serialis. The sequence continues at coordinate 9,105,634 of NW_026047584.1, read as the reverse complement.
GTGAAGCATCGGAATCTATAACTAGTGTCACAGGAATGGTTCAAGACATAGTCAGTAAGAAGAGTCAGTCTTCTTGTACTAAAGGGCATTGTGCCTTTTCTATTAAATTGCGATGCAATTTCTGTGTTTCATCGTCAATAAGAAGGTCCAAGGGTTACAGTAAACCTGGAGTGAAGCATCGGAATCTATAACTAGTGTCACAGGAATGTTTCAAAACATAGACAGTAAGAAGAGTTAGTCTTCTTGTACTTGAGTCGGCATTGTGAGTTTTCTATTTAACTCCGATGCAATTTCGGTGTTTCATCGTCAATAAGAAGGTCTGAGGGATACAGTAAACCTGAAGTGAAGCATCGGAATCTGTAACTAGTGTCACAGGAATGGTTCAAACATAGTCAGCAAGAAGAGTCAGTCTTCTTGTACTTAAGTCGGCATTGTGCCTTTTCTATTTAATTCCGATGCAAGTTCTGTGTTTCATCGTCAATATGAAGGTCCAAGGGTTACAGTAAATGTGGAGTGAAGCATCGGATTCTATAACTAGTGTCACAGGAATGGTTCAAAACATAGACAGTAAGAAGAGTCAGTCTCCTTGTACTTAAGTCGACATTGTGCCTTTTCTATTTAATTCCGATGCAATTTCTGTGTTTCATCGTCAATAAGAATGTCCAAGGTATACAGTAAACCTGAAGTAAAGCATCGGAATCTATAACTAGTGTGACAGCAATGGTTCAAACTATAATCACTAAGAAGAGTCAGTCTTCTTGTACTTAGTTCGGCATTGTGCCTTTTCTATTTAATTCCGATGCAATTTCTGTGTTTCATCGGCAATACGGTCAGAGGGATACAGTAAACCTGAAGTGAAGCATCGGAATCTATAACTAGTGTCACAGGAATGGTTCAAGACATAGTCAGTAAGAAGAGTCAGTCTTCTTGTACTAAAGTGCATTGTGCCTTTTCTATTAAATTGCGATGCAATTTCTGTGTTTCATCGTCAATAAGAAGGTCCAAGGGTTACAGTAAACCTGGAGTGAAGCATCGGAATCTATAACTAGTGTTACAGGAATGGTTCAAAACATAGACAGTAAGAAGAGTCAGTCTTCTTGTACTTAAGTCGACATTGAGCCTTTTCTATTTAATTCCGATGCAATTTCTCTGTTTCATCGTCAATACGAATGTCCAAGGTATACAGTAAACCTGAAGTGAAGCATCGGAATCTATAACTAGTGTCACAGGAATGGTTCAAAGCATAGCCAGTAAGAAGAGTCAGTCTTCTTGTACTTAAGTCGGCATTGTGCCTTTTGTATTTAATTCCGATGCAATTTCTGTGTTTCATCGTCAATAAGAAGGTCCAAGGGATACAGTAAACCTGGAGTGAGGCATCGGAATCTGTAACTAGTGTCACAGGAATGGTTCAAAACATAGACAGTAAGCAGAGTCAGTCTTCTTGTACTTAAGTCGGCATTGTGCCTTTTGTATTTAATTCCGATGCAATTTCTGTGTTTCATCGTCAATAAGAATGTCCAAGGTATACAGTAAACCTGAAGTAAAGCATCGGACTCTATAACTAGTGTCACAGCAATGGTTCAAACTATAATCACTAAGAAGAGTCAGTCTACTTGTACTTAAGTCGGCATTGTGCCTTTCCTATTTAATTCCGATGCAATTTCTGTGTGTCATCGTCAATAAGAAGGACCAAGGTATACAGTAAACCTGGAGTGAAGCATCGGAATCTATAACTAGTGTCACAGACATGGTTCAAAACATAGACAGTAAGAAGAGTCAGTCTTCTTGTACTTAAGTCGACATTGTGCCTTTTCTATTTAATTACGATGCAATTTCTGTGTTGCATCGTCAATAAGAATGTCCAAGGTATACAGTAAACCTGAAGTAAAGCATCGGAATCTATAACTAGTGTGACAACAATGGTTCAAACTATAATCACTAAGAAGAGTCAGTCTTCTTGTACTTAAGTCTGCATTGTGCCTCTTCCATTTAATTCCGATGCAATTTCTGTGTTTCATCGGCAATAAGGTCAGATTGATACAGTAAACCTTGAAGTGAAGCATCGGAATCTATAACTAGTGTCACAGGAATGGTTAAAAACATAGACAGTAGGAAGAATCAGTCTTCTTGTACTTAAGTCGGCATTGTGCCATTTGTATTTAATTCCGATGCAATTTCTGTGTTTCATTGTCAATAAGAATGTCAGAGGGATACAGTAAACCTGAGGTGAAGCATCGGAATCCAAAACTAGTGTCACAGGAATGGTTCAAAACATAGACAGTAGGAAGAGTCAGTCTTCTTGTACTTAAGTCGGCATTGTGCCGTTTGAATTTAATTCCGATGCAATTTCTGTGTTTCATCGTCAATAAGAAGGTACAAGGTATACAGTAAACCTGAAGTGAAGCATCGGAATCTATAACTAGTGTGACAACAATGGTTCAAACTATAATCACTAAGAAGAGTCAGTCTTCTTGTACTTGAGTCGGCATTGTGAGTTTTCTATTTAATTCCGATGCAATTTCGGTGCTTCATCGTCAATAACAAGGTCAGAGGGATACAGTAAACCTGAAGTCAAGCATCGGAATCTGTAACTAGTGTCACAGGAATGGTTCAAACATAGTCAGTAAGAAGAGTCAGTCTTCTTGTACTTAAGTGGGCATTGTGCCTTTTCTATTTAATTCCGATGCAATTTCTGTGTTTCATCGTCAATAAGAAGGTCCAAGGGTTGCAGTACATGTGGTGTGAAGCATCGGAATCCATAACTAGTGTCACAGGAATGGTTCAAAACATAGACAGTAAGAATAGTTAGTCTCCTTGTACTTAAGTCGACATTGTGCCTTTTCTATTTAATTCCGATGCAATTTCTGTGTTTCATCGTCAATAAGTATGTCCAAGGTATACAGTAAACCTGAAGTAAAGCATCGGAATCTATAACTAGTGTGAGAGCAATGGTTCAAACTATAATCACTAAGAAGAGTCAGTCTTCTTGTACTTAAGTCTGCATTGTGCCTCTTCCATTTAATTCCGATGCAATTTCTGTGTTTCATCGGCAATAAGGTCAGATTGATACAGTAAACCTTGAAGTGAAGCATCGGAATCTATAACTAGTGTCACAGGAATGGTTCAAAACATAGACAGTAGGAAGAATCAGTCTTCTTGTACTTAAGTCGGCATTGTGCCATTTGTATTTAATTCCGATGCAATTTCTGTGTTTCATCGTCAATAAGAATGTCAGAGGGATACAGTAAACCTGGAGTGAGGCATCGGAATCTGTAACTAGTGTCACAGGAATGGTTCAAAACATAGACAGTAAGCAGAGTCAGTCTTCTTGTACTTAAGTCGGCATTGTGCCTTTTTTAATTAATTCCTATGCATTTTCTGTGTTTCATCGTCAATAAGAAGGTTCAACGGATACATTAAACCTAGAGTGAGGCATCGGAGTCTATAACTAGTGTCACAGGAATGGTTCAAAACATAGACAGTAAGAAGAGTCAGTCTTCTTGTACTAATGTCGGCATTGTGCCATTTGTATTTAATTCCGATGCAATTTCTGTGGATCATCGTCAATAAGAAGGTCCAAGGGATACAGTCAACCTGGAGTGAAGCATCGGAATCTATAACTAGTGTCACGGGGATGGTTCAAAACATAGACAGTAAGAAGAGTCAGTATTCTTGTACTTAAGTCGGCATTGTGCCTTTTGTATTTAATTTCGATGCAATTTCTGTGTTTCATCGTTAATAAGAATGTCCAAGGTATACAGTAAACCTGAAGTAAAGCATCGGAATCTATAACTAGTGTCACAGCAATGGTTCAAACTATAATCACTAAGATGAGTCAGTCTTCTTTTACTTAAATCGGCATTGTGCCTTTTCTATTTAATTCCGATGCAATTTCTGTGTTTCATCGTCAATAAGAAGGTCCAAGGTATACAGTAAACCTGGAGTGAAGCATCGGAATCTATAACTAGTGTCACAGGCATGGTTCAAAACATAGACAGTAAGAAGAGTCAGTCTTCTTGTACTTGAGTCGGCATTGTGAGTTTTCTATTTAATTCCGATGCAATTTCGGTGCTTCATCGTCAATAAGAAGGTCAGAGGGATACAGTAAACCTGAAGTGAAGCATCGGAATCTATAACTAGTGTGACAGCAATGGTTCAAACTATAATCACTAAGAAGAGTGAGTCTTCTTGTACTTAAGTCGGCATTGTGCCTTTTCTATTTAATTCCGATGCAATTTCTGTGTTTCATCGGCAATACGGTCAGAGGGATACAGTAAACCTGAAGTGAAGCATCGGAATCTATAACTAGTGTCACAGGAATGGTTCAAAACATAGTCAGTAAGAAGAGTCAGTCTTCTTGTACTTAAGTCAGCATTGTGCCTTTTCTATTTAATTGCGATGCAATTTCTGTATTTCATCGTCAATAAGAAGGTCCAAGGGTTACAGTAAATCTGGAATGAAGCATCAGAATCTATAACTAGTGTTACAGGAATGGTTCAAAACCTAGACAGTAAGAAGAGTCAGTTTTCTTGTACTTAAGTCGACATTGAGCCTTTTCTATTTAATTCCGATGCAATTTCTCTGTCTCATCGTCAATAAGAATGTCCAAGGTATACAGTAAACCTGAAGTGAAGCATCGGAATCTATAACTAGTGTCACAGGAATGGTTCAAAGCATAGTCAGTAAGAAGAGTCAGTCTTCTTGTACTTAAGTCGGCATTGTGCCTTTTGTATTTATTTCCGATGCAATTTCTGTGTTTCATCGTCAATAAGAAGGTCCAAGGGATACAGTCAACCTGGAGTGAAGCATCGGAATCTATAACTAGTGTCACAGGAATGGTTCAAAACATAGACAGTAAGCAGAGTCAGTCTTCTTGTACTTAAGTAGGCATTGTGCCTTTTTTAATTAATTCCTATTCATTTTCTGTGTATCATCGTCAATAAGAAGGTTCAAGGGATACATTAAACCTACAGTGAGGCATCGGAATCTATAACTAGTGTCACAGGAATGGTTCAAAACATAGACAGTAAGAAGTGTCAGTCTTCTTGTACTAAAGTCGGCATTGTGCCATTTGTATTTAATTCCGATGCAATTTCTGTGTATCATCGTCAATAAGAAGGTCCAAGGGATACAGTCAACCTGGAGTGAAGCATCGGAATCTATAACTAGTGTCATGGGGATGGTTCAAAACATAGACAGTAAGAAGAGTTAGTATTCTTGTACTTAAGACGGCATTGTGCCTTTTGTATTTAATTCCGATGCAATTTCTGTGTTTCATTGTCAATAAGAATGTCCAAGGTATACAGTAAACCTGAAGTAAAGCATCGGAATCTATAACTAGTGTGACAGCAATGGTTCAAACTATAATCACTAAGAAGAGTCAGTCTTCTTGTACTTAAGTCGGCATTGTGCCTTTTCTATTTAATTCCGATGCAATTTCTGTGTTTCATCGGCAATAAGGTCAGAGGGATACAGTAAACCTGAAGTGAAGCATCGGTATCTGTAACTAGTGTCACAGGAATGGTTCAAAACATAGACAGTAGGAAGAGTAAGTCTTCTTGTACTTAAGTCGGCATTGTGCCATTTGTATTTAATTCCGATGCAATTTTTGTGTTTCATTGTCAATAAGAGGGTCTGAGGGATACAGTAAACCTGAGGTGAAGCATCGGAATCCAAAACTAGTGTCACAGGAATGGTTCGAATCATAGACAGTAGGAAGAGTCAGTCTTCTTGTACTTAAGTCGGCATTGTGCCTTTTGTATTTAATTCCGATGCAATTTCTGTGTTTCATCGTCAATAAGAAGGTACAAGGTATACAGTAAACCTGATGTGAAGCATCGGAATCTATAACTAGTGTCACAGGAATGGTTAAAACCATAGTCAGTGAGAAGAGTCTGTCTTCTTGTACTTAAGTCAGCATTGTGCCTTTTCTATTTAATTCCGATGCAATTTCTATGTTTCATCGTCAATAAGAATGTCCAAGGTACACAGTAAACCTGAAGTAAACATCGGAATCTATAACTAGTGTGACAGCAATGGCTCAAACTATAATCACTAAGAAGCGTCAGTCTTCTAGTACTTAAGTCGGCATTGTGCCTTTTCTATTTAATTCCGATGCAAATTCTGTGTTTCATCGGCAATAAAGTCAGAGGGATACAGAAAACCTGAAGTGAAGCATCGGAATCTATAACTAGTGTCACAGGAATGGTTCGAAACATAGACAGTAGGAAGAGTCAGTCTTCTTGTACTTAAGTCGGCATTGTGCCTTTTGTATTTAATTCCGATGCAATTTCTGTGTTTCATTGTCAATAAGAAGGTCAGAGGGATACAGTAAACCTGAGGTGAAGCATCGGAATCCAAAACTAGTGTCACAGGAATGGTTCGAATCATAGACAGTAGGAAGAGTCAGTCTTCTTGTACTTAAGTCGGCATTGTGCCTTTTGTATTTAATTCCGATGCAATTTCTGTGTTTCATCGTCAATAAGAAGGTACAAGGTATACAGTAAACCTGAAGTGAAGCATCGGAATCTATTATAACTAGTGTCACAGGAATGGTTCAAATCATAGTCAGTAAGATGAGTCTGTCTTCTTGTACTTAAGTCAGCATTGTGCCTTTTCTATTTAATTCCGATGCAATTTCTGTGGTTCATCGTCAATAAGAAGGTCCAAGGGTTACAGTAAACCTGGAGTGAAGCATCGGAATCTAGAACTAGTGTGACAGCAATGGTTCAAAACATAGACAGTAAGAAGAGTCAGTCTTCTTGTACTTGAGTCGGCATTGTGAGTTTTCTATTTAATTCCGATGCAATTTCGGTGTTTCATCGTCAATAAGAAGGTCAGAGGGATACAGTAAACCTGAAGTGAAGCATCGGAATCTGTAACTAGTGTCACAGGAATGGTTCAAACATAGTCAGTAAGAAGAGTTAGTCTTCTTGTACTTAAGTCGGCATTGTGCTTTTTCTATTTGATTCCGATGCAATTTCTGTGTTTCATCGTCAATAAGAAGGTCCAAGGGTTACAGTAAATGTGGAGTGAAGCATCGGAATCTATAACTAGTGTCTCAGGAATGGTTCAAAACATAGACAGTAAGAAGAGTCAGTCTTCTTGTACTTAAGTCGACATTGTGCCTTTTTTATTTAATTCCGATGCAATTTCTGTGTTTCATCGTCAATAAGAATGTCCAAGGTATACAGTAAACCTGAAGTAAAGCATCGGAATCTATAACTAGTGTGACAGCAATGGTTCAAACTATAATCACTAAGAAGAGTCAGTCTTCTTGCACTTAAGTCGGCATTGTGCCTTTTCTATTTAATTCCGATGCAATTTCTGTGTTTCATTGGCAATAAGGTCAGAGGGATACAGTAAACCTGAAGTGAAGCATCGAAATCCAAATCTAGCATCACAGGAATGGTTCAAAACATAGACAGTAGGAAGAGTCAGTCTTCTTGTACTTAATTCAGCATTGTGCCTTTTCTATTTAATTCCGATGCAATTTCTATGTTTCATCGTCAATAAGAAGGTCCAAGGTATACAGTAAACCTGAAGTGAAGCATCGGAATCTATAACTAGTGTCACAGGAATGGTTCAAAGCATAGTCACTAAGAAGAATCAGTCTTCTTGTACCTAAGTCGGCATTGTGCCTTTTGTATTTAATTCCGATTCAGTTACTGTGTTCCATCGTCAATAAGAAGGTCCAAAGGATACAGTTAACCTGGAGTGAGGCATCGGAATCTGTAACTAGTGACACAGGAATGGTTGAAAACATAGACAGTAAGCAGAGTCAGTCTTCTTGTACTTAAGTCGGCATTGTGCCTTTTTTATTTAATTCCTATGCAATTTCTGTGTCTCATCGTCAATAAGAAGGTTCAAGGGATACATTAAACCTAGAGTGAGTCATCGGAATCTATAACTAGTGTCACAGGTATGGTTCAAAACATAGACAGTAAGAAGAGTCAGTCTTCTTGTACTAAAGTCGGCATTGTGCCTTTTGTATTTAATTCCGATGCAATTTCTGTGTATCATCGTCAATAAGAAGGTCCAAGGGATACAGTCAACCTGGAGTGAAGCATCGGAATGTATAACTAGTGTCACGGGGATGGTTCAAAACATAGACAGTAAGGAGAGTCAGTATTCTTGTACTTAAGTCGGCATTGTGCCTTTTGTATTTAATTCCGATGCAATTTCTGTCTTTCATCGTCAATAAGTAGGTCCAAGGGATCCATTAAACCTGAAGTGAAGCACCGGAATCTATAACTAGTGGCACAGGAATGGTCCAAAACATAGTCAGTAAGAAGAGTCAGTCTTCTAAACTTAAGTCGCCATTGTGCCAATTGTATTAACTTCCGATGCAATTTCTGTGTTTCATCGTCAATACGAAGGTCCGAGGGATACAGTAAACATGGAGTGAAGCATCGGAAACTATACCTAGTGTCACAGGAATGGTTCAAAACATAGACAGTAAGTAGAGTCAGTCTTCTTGTACTTAATTCGGCACTGTGCCTATTGGATTTAATTCCGATGCAATTTCTGAGTTTCATTGTCAACAAGAAGGTCAGAAGGATACAGTAAACCTGAGGTGAAGCATTGGAATCCATAACTAGTGTCACAGGAATGGTTCAAAACATAGACAGTAGGAAGAGTCAGTCTTCTTGTTCTTAAGTCGGCATTGTGCCTTTTGTATTTAAATGCGATGCAATTTCTGTGTTTCATCGTCAATAAGAAGGTACAAGGTATACAGTAAACCTGCAGTGAAGCATCGGAATCTATAACTAGTGTCACAGGAATGGTTCAAAACATAGTCAGTAAGAAGAGTCAGTCTTCTTGTACTTAAGTCAGCATTGTGCCTTTTCTATTTAATTGCGATGCAATTTCTGTGTTTCATCGTCAATAAGAAGGTCCAAGGATTACAGTAAACCTGGAGTGAAGCATCGGAATCTATAACTAGTGTCACAGGAATGGTTCAAAACATAGACAGTAAGAAGAGTCAGTCTTCTTGTACTTAAGTCGACATTGAGCCATTTCTATGTAATTCCGATGCAATTTCTCTGTTTCATCGTCAATAAGAATGTCCAAGGTATACAGTAAACCTGAAGTGAAGCATCGGAATCTATAACTAGTGTCACAGGAATGGTTCAAAGCATAGTCAGTAAGAAGAGTCAGTCTTCTTGCACTTAAGTCGGCATTGTGCCTTTTGTATTTAATTCCGATGCAATTTCTGTGTTTCATTGCCAATAAGAAGTTCCAAGGGATACAGTAAACCTGGAGTGAGGCATCGGAATCTGTAACTAGTGTCACAGGAATTGTTCAAAACATAGACAGTAAGCAGAGTCAGTCTTCTTGTACATAAGTCGGCATTGTGAGTTTTCTATGTAACTCCGATGCAATTTCGGTGTGTCATCGTCAATAAGAAGGTCAGAGGGATACAGTAAACCTGAAGTGAAGCATCGGAATCTGTAACTAGTGTCACAGGAATGGCTCAAACATAGTCAGTAAGAAGAGTCAGTCTTCTTGTACTTAAGTCGGCATTGTGCCTTTTCTATTTAATTCCGATGCAATTTCTGTGTTTCATCGTCAATAAGAAGGTCCAAGGGTTACAGTAAATGTTTAGTGAAGCATCGGAATCTATAACTAGTGTCACAGGAATGGTTCAAAACATAGACAGTAAAGAAGAGTCAGTCTCCTTGTACTTAAGTCGACATTGTGGCTTTTCTATTTAATTCCGATGCGATTTCTGTGTTTCATCGTCAACAAGAATGTCCAAGGTATACAGTAAACCTGAAGAACAGCATCGGAATCTATAACTAGTGTCACAGCAATGGTTCAAACTATAATCACTAAGAAGAGTCAGTCTTCTTGTACTTAAGTCGGCATTGTGCCTTTTCTATTTAATTCCGATGCAATTTCTTTGTTTCATCGGCAATACGGTCAGAGGGATACAGTAAACCTGAAGTGAAGCATCGGAATCTATAACTAGTGTCACAGGAATGGTTCAAAGCATAGTCAGTAAGAAGAGTCAGTCTTCTTGTACTTGAGTCGGCATTGTGCCTTTTGTATTTAATTCCTATGCAATTTCTGTGTCTCATCGTCAATAAGAAGGTTCAAGGGATACATGAAACCTAGAGTGAGGCATCGGAATCTATAACTAGTGTCACAGGAATGGTTCAAAACATAGACAGTAAGAAGAGTCAGTCTTCTTGTACTAAAGTCGGCATTGTGCCTTTTGTATTTAATTCCGATGTAATTTCTGTGTATCATCGTCAATAAGAAGGTGTAAGGGATACATTCAACCTGGAGTGAAGCGCCGGAATCTATAACTAGTGGCACAGGAATGGTCCAAAACATAGTCAGTAAGAAGAGTAAGTCTTCTATACTTAAGTCGCCATTGTGCCAATTGTATTAACTTCCGATGCAATTTCTGTGTTTCATCGTCAATACGAAGGTCCAAGGGATACAGTAAACCTGGAGTGAAGCATCGGAATCTATAACTAGTGTCACGGGAATGGTTCAAAACATAGACTGTAAGAAGAGTCAGTCTTCTTGTACTTAATTCGGCACTGTGCCTTTTGGATTTAATTCCGATGCAATTTCTTTGTTTCATCGTCAATAAGAAGGTCAGAGGGATACTGTTAACCTGAAGTGAAGCATCGGAATCTATAACTAGTGTCACAGTAATGGTTCAAAATATAGACGGAAGGAAGAGTCAGTCTTCTTGTGCTTAAGTCGGCATTGTGTCATTTGTATTTAATTCCGATGCAATTTCTGTGTTTCATTGTCGATAAGAAGGTCAGAGGGATACAGTAAACCTGAGGTGAAGCATTGGAATCCATAACTAGTGTCACAGGAATGGTTCAAAACATAGACAGTAGGAAGTGTAAGTCTTCTTGTACTTAAGTCGGCATTGTGCCTTTTGTATTTAATTGCGATGCAATTTCTGTGTTTCATCGTCAATAAGAAGGTACAAGGTATACAGTAAACCTGAAGTGAAGCATCGGAATCTATAACTAGTGTCACAGGAATGGTTCAAAACATAGTCAGTAAGAAGAGTCAGTCTTCTTGTACTTAAGTCAGCATTGTGCCTTTTCTATTTAATTGCGATGCAATTTCTGTGTTTCATCGTCAATAAGAAGGTCCAAGGATTACAGTTAACCTGGAGTGAAGCATCGGAATCTATAACTAGTGTCACAGGAATGGTTCAAAACATAGACAGTAAGAAGAGTCAGTCTTCTTGTACTTAAGTCGACATTGAGCCTTTTCTATGTAATTCCGATGCAATTTCTCTGTTTCATCGTCAATAAGAATGTCCAAGGTATACAGTAAACCTGAAGTGAAGCATCGGAATCTATAACTAGTGTCACAGGAATGGTTCAAAGCATAGTCAGTAAGAAGAGTCAGTCTTCTTGCACTTAAGTCGGCATTGTGCCTTTTGTATTTAATTCCGATGCAATTTCTGTGTTTCATTGTCAATAAGAAGGTCCAAGGGATACAGTAAACCTGGAGTGAGGCATCGGAATCTGTAACTAGTGTCACAGGAATTGTTCAAAACATATACAGTAAGCAGAGTCAGTCTTCTTGTACTTAAGTCGGCATTGTGCCATTTTTAATTAATTCCTATGCAATTTCTGTGTTTCATCGTCATCAAGAAGGTCCAAGGGATACAGTCAACCTGGAGTGAAGCATCGGAATCTATAACTAGTGTCACGGGGATGGTTCGAAACATAGACAGTAAGAAGAGTCAGTATTCTTGTACTTAAGTCGGCATTGTGCCTTTTGTACTTAATTCCGATGCAATTTCTGTGTTTCATCGTCAATAAGAATGTCCAAGGTATACAGTAAGCCTGAAGTAAAGCATCGGAATCTATAACTAGTGTCACAGCAATGGTTCAAACTATAATCACTAAGAAGAGTCAGTCTTCTTGTACTTGAGTCGGCATTGTGAGTTTTCTATTTAACTCCGATGCAATTTCGGTGTGTCATCGTCAATAAGAAGGTCAGAGGGATACAGTAAACCTGAAGTGAAGCATCGGAATCTGTAACTAGTGTCACAGGAATGGCTCAAACATAGTCAGTAAGAAGAGTCAGTCTTCTTGTACTTAAGTCGGCATTGTGCCTTTTCTATTTAATTCCGATGCAATTTCTGTGTTTCATCGTCAATAAGAAGGTCCAAGGGTTACAGTAAATGTGGAGTGAAGCATCGGAATCTAGAACTAGTGTCACAGGAATGGTTCAAAACATAGGCAGTAAGAAGAGTCAGTCTCCTTGTACTTAAGTCGACATTGTGCCTTTTCTATTTAATTCCGATGCAATTTCTGTGTTTCATCGTCAATAAGAATGTCCAAGGTATACAGTAAACCTGAAGTACAGCATCGGAATCTATAACTAGTGTGACAGCAATGGTTCAAACTATAATCACTAAGAAGAGTCAGTCTTCTTGTACTTAAGCCGGCATTGTGCCTTTTCTATTTAATTCCGATGCAATTTCTGTGTTTCATCGGCAATACGGTCAGAGGGATACAGTAAACCTGAAGTGAAGCATCGGAATCTATAACTAGTGTCACAGGAATGGTTCAACACTTAGTCAGTAAGAAGAGTCAGTCTTCTTGTACTTAAGTCAGCATTGTGCCTTTTCTATTTAATTGCGATTCAATTTCTGTGTTTCATCGTCAATAAGAAGTTCCAAGGGTTACAGTAAACCTGGAGTGAAGCATCGGAATCTATAACTAGTGTCACAGGAATGGTTCAAAACATAGACAGTAAGAAGAGTCAGTCTTCTTGTACTTAAGTCCACATTGAGCCTTTTCTATTTAATTCCGATGCAATTTCTGTGTTTCATAGTCAATAAGAAGGTCCAAGGTATACAGTAAACCTGGAGTGAAGCATCGGAATCTATAACTAGTGTCACAGGCATGGTTCAAAACATAGACAGTAAGAAGAGTCAGTCTTCTTGTACTTGAGTCGGCATTGTGAGTTTTCTATTTAATTCCGATGCAATTTCGGTGCTTCATCGTCAATAAGAAGGTCAGAGGGATACAGTAAACCTGAAGTGAAGCATCGGAATCTGTAACTAGTGTCACAGGAATGGTTAAAACATAGTCAGTAAGAAGAGTCAGTTTTCTTGTACTTAAGTCGGCATTATGCCTTTTCTATTTAATTCCGATGCAATTTCTGTGTTTCATCGTCAATAAGAAGGTAGAAGGGTTACAGTAAATGTGGAGTGAAGCATCGGAATCTATAACTAGTGTCACAGGAATGGTTCAAAACATAGACAGTAAGAAGAGTCAGTCTTCTTGTACTTAAGTCGACATTGTGCCTTTTCTATTTAATTCCGATGCAATTTCTGTGTTTCATCGTCAATAAGAAGGTACAAGGTATACAGTAAACCTGAAGTAAAGCATCGGAATCTATAACTAGTGTGATAGTAATGGTTCAAACTATAATCACTAAGAAGCGTCAGTCTTCTTGTACTTAAGTCGGCATTGTGCCTTTTCTATTTAATTCCGATGCAATTTCTGTGTTTCATCGGCAATAAAGTCAGAGGGATACAGTAAACCTGAAGTGAAGCATCGGAATCTATAACTAGTGTCACAGGAATGGTTCAAAACATAGACAGTAGGAAGAGTCAGTCTTCTTGTACTTAAGTCGGCATTGTGCCATTTGTATTTAATTCCGATGCAATTTCTGTGTTTCATTGTCAATAAGAAGGTGAGAGGGATACAGTAAACCTGAGGTGAAGCATCGGAATCCTAAACTAGTGTCACAGGAATGGTTCAAAATATAGACAGTAGGAAGAGTCAGTCTTCTTGCACTTAAGTCGGCATTGTGCCTTTTGTATTTAATTCCGACGCAATTTCTGTGTTTCATCGTCAATAAGAAGGTACAAGGTGTACAGTAAACCTGAAGTGAAGCATCGGAATCTATAACTAGTGTCACAGGAATGGTTCAAAACATAGTCAGTAAGAAGAGTCGGTCTTCTTGTACTTAAGTCAGCATTGTGCCTTTTCTATTTAATTCCGATGCAATTTCTGTGTTTCATCGTCAATAAGAAGGTCCAAGGGTTACAGTAAACCTGGAGTGAAGCATCGGAATCTATAAAAAGTGTGACAGCAATGGTTCAAAACATAGACAGTAAGAAGAGTCAGTCCTCTTGTACTTGAGTCGGCATTGTGAGTTTTCTATTTAATTCCGATACAATTTCGGTGTTTCATCGTCAATATGAAGGTCAGAGGGATACAGTAAACCTGAAGTGAAGCATCGGAATCTGTAACTAGTGTCACAGGAATGGTTCAAACATAGTCAGTAAGAAGAGTCAGTCTTCTTGTACTTAAGTCGGCATTGTGCATTTTCTGTTTAATTCCGATGCAATATCTGTGTTTCATCGTCATTAAGAAGGTCCAAGGGTTGCAGTAAATGTGGAGTGAAGCATCGGAATCTATAACTAGTGTCTCAGGAATGGTTCAAAACATAGACAGTAAGAAGAGTCAGTCTTCTTGTACTTTAGTCGACATTGAGCCTTTTCTATTTAATTGCGATGCAATTTCTGTGTTTCATCGTCAACAAGAAGGTCAGACGGATACAGTAAACCTGAAGTGAAGCATCGGAATCTATAACTAGTGTCACAGGAATGGTTCAAAACATAGACAGTAAGAAGAGTCAGTCTTCTTGTCCTTAAGTCGGCATTGTGCATTTTGTATTTAATTCCGATGCAATTTCTGTGTTTCATCGTCAACAAGAAGGTACAAGGGATACAGTAAACCTGGAGTGAAGCATCGGAATCTATAACTAGTGTCACAGTAATGGTTCAAAACATAGACAGTAAGAAGAGTCAGTCTACTTGTACTTAAGTCGGCATTGTGCCTTTTCTATTTAATTTCGATGCAATTTCTGTGTTTCATTGTCAATAAGAAGGTCCAAGGAATACAGTAAACCTGAAGTGAAGTATCGGAATCTATAACTAGTGCCACTGGAATGGTTCAAAATATAGACAGTAAGAAGAGTCAGTCTTCTTGTACTTAAGTCAGCATTGTGCCTTTTGTGTTTAATTCCGATGCATTTCCTGTGATTCATCGTCAATAAGAAGGTCCAAGGGATACAGTAAACCTGAAGTGAAGCATCGGAATCTATAACTAGAGTCACAGGAATGTTTCAAAACATAGTCAGTAAGAAGAGTCAGTCTTCTTGTCCTTAAGTCGGCACTGTGCTTTTTGTACTTAATTCCGATGCAATTTCTGTGTTTCATCGGCAATAAGGTCAGAGGGATACAGTAAAGCTGAAGTGAAGCATCGGAATCCTAAACTACTGTCACAGGAATGGTTCATAACATAGACAGTAGGAAGAGTCAGTCTTCTTGTACTTAAGTCGGCGTTGTGCCTTTTGTATTTAATTCCGATACTATTTCTGTGTTTCATCGTCAATAAGAAGGTACAAGGTATACAGTAAACCTGAAGTGAAGCATCGGAATCTATAACTAGTGTCACAGGAATGGTTCAAAACATAGACAGTAAGAAGAGTCAGTCTTCTTGTACTTAAGTCGGCATTGTGCCTTTTCTATTTAATTCTGATGCAATTTCTGTGTTTCATCGTCAATAAGAAGGTCCAAGGGTTACAGTAAACCTGGAGTGAAGCATCGGAATCTATAACTAGTGTCACAGGAATGGTTCAAACATAGACAGTAAGAAGAGTCAGTCTTCTTGTACTTTAGTCGACATTGTGCCTTTTCTATTTATCTCCGATGCAATTTCTGTGTTTCATCGTCAATAAGAATGTCCAAGGTATAAAGTAAACCTGAAGTAAAGCATCGGAATCTATAACTAGTGTCACAGGAATGGTTCAAAACTTAGTCAGTAAGAAGAGTCAGTCTTCTTGTACTTAAGTCAGCATTGTGCCTTTTCTATTTAATTGCGATTCAATTTCTGTGTTTCATCGTCAATAAGAAGGTCCAAGGGTTACAGTAAACCTGGAGTGAAGCATCGGAATCTATAACTAGTGTCACAGGAATGGTTCAAAACATAGACAGTAAGAAGAGTCAGTCTTCTTGTACTTAAGTCCACATTGAGCCTTTTCTATTTAATTCCGATGCAATTTCTGTGTATCATCGTCAATAAGAAGGTCGAAGGGATACAGTCAACCTGGAGTGAAGCATCGGAATCTATAACTAGTGTCACGGGGATGGTTCAAAACATAGACAGTAAGAAGAGTCAGTATTCTTGTACTTAAGTCGGTATTGTGCCTTTTGTATTTAATTCCGATGCAATTTCTGTGTTTCATCGTCAATAAGAATGTCCAAGGTATACAGTAAACCTGAAGTAAAGCATCGGAATCTATAACTAGTGTCACAGCAATGGTTCAAACTATAATCACTAAGAAGAGTGAGTCTTCTTGTACTTAAGTCGCATTGTGCCTTTTCTATTTAATTCCGATGCAATTTCTGTGTTTCATAGTCAATAAGAAGGTCCAAGGTATACAGTAAACCTGGAGTGAAGCATCGGAATCTATAACTCGTGTCACAGGCATGGTTCAAAACATAGACAGTAAGAAGAGTCAGTCTTCTTGTACTTGAGTCGGCATTGTGAGTTTTCTATTTAATTCCGATGCAATTTCGGTGCTTCATCGTCAATAAGAAGGTCAGAGGGATACAGTACACCTGAAGTGAAGCATCGGAATCTGTAACTAGTGTCACAGGAATGGTTAAAACATAGTCAGTAAGAAGAGTCAGTTTTCTTGTACTTAAGTCGGCATTATGCCTTTTCTATTTAATTCCGATGCAATTTCTGTGTTTCATCGTCAATAAGAAGGTAGAAGGGTTACAGTAAATGTGGAGTGAAGCATCGGAATCTATAACTAGTGTCACAGGAATGGTTCAAAACATAGACAGTAAGAAGAGTCAGTCTTCTTGTACTTAAGTCGACATTGTGCCTTTTCTATTTAATTCCGATGCAATTTCTGTGTTTCATCGTCAATAAGAAGGTACAAGGTATACAGTAAACCTGAAGTAAAGCATCGGAATCTATAACTAGTGTGATAGTAATGGTTCAAACTATAATCACTAAGAAGCGTCAGTCTTCTTGTACTTAAGTCGGCATTGTGCCTTTTCTATTTAATTCCGATGCAATTTCTGTGTTTCATCGGCAATAAAGTCAGAGGGATACAGTAAACCTGAAGTGAAGCATCGGAATCTATAACTAGTGTCACAGGAATGGTTCAAAACATAGACAGTAGGAAGAGTCAGTCTTCTTGTACTTAAGTCGGCATTGTGCCATTTGTATTTAATTCCGATGCAATTTCTGTGTTTCATTGTCAATAAGAAGGTGAGAGGGATACAGTAAACCTGAGGTGAAGCATCGGAATCCTAAACTAGTGTCACAGGAATGGTTCAAAATATAGACAGTAGGAAGAGTCAGTCTTCTTGCACTTAAGTCGGCATTGTGCCTTTTGTATTTAATTCCGACGCAATTTCTGTGTTTCATCGTCAATAAGAAGGTACAAGGTGTACAGTAAACCTGAAGTGAAGCATCGGAATCTATAACTAGTGTCACAGGAATGGTTCAAAACATAGTCAGTAAGAAGAGTCGGTCTTCTTGTACTTAAGTCAGCATTGTGCCTTTTCTATTTAATTCCGATGCAATTTCTGTGTTTCATCGTCAATAAGAAGGTCCAAGGGTTACAGTAAACCTGGAGTGAAGCATCGGAATCTATAAAAAGTGTGACAGCAATGGTTCAAAACATAGACAGTAAGAAGAGTCAGTCCTCTTGTACTTGAGTCGGCATTGTGAGTTTTCTATTTAATTCCGATACAATTTCGGTGTTTCATCGTCAATATGAAGGTCAGAGGGATACAGTAAACCTGAAGTGAAGCATCGGAATCTGTAACTAGTGTCACAGGAATTGTTCAAATATAGTCAGTAAGAAGAGTTAGTCTTCTTGTACTTAAGTCGGCATTGTGCATTTTCTGTTTAATTCCGATGCAATTTATGTGTTTCATCGTCAATAAGAAGGGCAGAGGGATACAGTAAACGTGAAGTCAATCATCGGAATCAATAACTAGTTTCACAGGAATGGGTCAAAACATAGTCAGTAAGAAGAGTCAGTCTTCTTGTACTTAAGTCGGCATTGTGCATTTTCTGTTTAATTCCGATGCAATATCTGTGTTTCATCGTCAATAAGAAGGTCCGAGGGATACAGTAAACCTGAAGTGAAGTATCGGAATCTATAACTAGTGTCACAGGAATGGTTCAAAACATAGTCAGTAAGAAGACTCAGTCTGCTTGTACTTAAGTCGGCATTGTGCCTTTTGTATTTAATTCCGATGCAAGTTCTGTGTTTCATCGTCAATAAGAAAGTCCAAGGGATACAGTAAACCTGAAGTGAAGCACCGGAATCTATAACTAGTGTTACATGAATGGTTCAAAACATAGTCAGTAAGAAGAGTCAGTCTTCTTGTACTTAAGTCGCCATTGTGCCTTTTGTATTTAATTCCGATGCAATTTCTGTGTTTCATCGTCAATAAGAAGATCCAAGGGATACAGTATACCTGGAGTGAAGCATCGGAATCTATAACTAGTGTCATAGTAATATTTCAAAACATAGACAGTAAGAAGAGTCAGTCTTCTTGTACTTAAGTTGGCATTGTGCCTTTTGTATTTAATTCCGATGAAATTCCTATGATTCATCGTCAATAAGAAGGTCCAAGGGATACAGTAAACCTGAAGTGAAGCATCGGAATCTATAACTAGTGTCACTGGAATGGTTCAAAATATAGACAGTAAGAATAGTCAGTCTTATTGTGCTTAAGTCGGCATTGTGCCTTTTGTATTCAATTCCGATGCAATTTCTGTGTTTCATCGGCAATAAGGTCAGAGGGATACAGTAAACCTCAAGTGAAGCATCGGAATCTATAACTAGAGTCACAGGAATTTTTCAAAACATAGTCAGTAAGAAGAATCAGTCTTCTTGTACTTAAGTCGGCATTGTGCCTTTTCTATTTAATTCCGATGCAATTTCTGTGATTCATCGTCAATAAGAAGGTCCAAGGGTTACAGTAAACCTGGAGTGAAGCATCGGAATCTATAACTAGTGTCACAGGAATGGTTCAAAACATAGACTGAAAGAAGATTCAGTCTTCTTGTACTTAAGTCGACATTGAGCCTTTTCTATTTAATTCCGATGCTATTTCTGTGTTTCATCGTCAATAAGAAGGTCCAAGGAATACAGTAAACCTGGAGTGAAGCCTCGGAATCTATAACTAGTGTCACAGGAATGGTTGAAACATAGACAGCAAGAAGAGTCAGTCTTCTTGTACTTAAGTCGGCATTGTGCCTTTTGTATTTAATTCCGATGCAATTTCTGTGTTTCATCGTCAATAAGAAGGGCAGACGGATACAGTAAACCTGAAGTGAAGCATCGGAATCTATAACTAGTGTCACAGGAATGGTTCAATACATAGACAGTAAGAAGAGTCAGTCTTCTTGTACTTAAGTCGGCATTGTGCCTTTTCTATTTAATTCCGATGCAATTTCTGTGTTTCATCGTCAATAAGAAGGTCCAAGGGTTACAGTAAACCTGGAGTGAAGCATCGGAATCTATAACTAGTGTCACAGGAATGGTTCAAACATAGACAGTAAGAAGAGTCAGTCTTCTTGTACTTTATTCGACATTGTGCCTTTTCTATTTATCTCCGATGCAATTTCTGTGTTTCATCGTCAATAAGAATGTCCAAGGTATACAGTAAACCTGAAGTAAAGCATCGGAATCTATAACTAGTGTCACAGGAATGGTTCAAAGCATAGACAGTAAGAAGAGTCAGTCTTCTTGTACTTGAGTCGGCATTGTGAGTTTTCTATTAAATTCCGATGCTATTTCGGTGTTTCATAGTCAATAACAAGGTCAGAGGGATACAGTAAACCAGAAGTGAAGCATCGGAATCTATAACTAGTGTCACTGGAATGGTGTAAAACATAGACAGAAAGAAGGGTCAGTCTTCTTGTACTTAAGTCGACATTGTGCTATTTCTATTTAATTCCGATGCAATTTCTGTGTTTCATCGACAATAAGAATGTCCAAGGTATACAGTAAACCTGAAGTAAAGCATCGGAATCTATAACTAGTGTCACAGCAATGGTTCAAACTATAATCACTAAGAAGAGTCAGTCTTCTTGTACTTAAGTCGGCATTGTGCCTTTTCTATTTAATTCCGATGCAATTTCTGTGTTTCATCGTCAATAAGAAGGTACAAGGTATACAGTAAACCTGAAGTAAAGCATCGGAATCTATAACTAGTGTCACAGCAATGGTTCAAACTATAATCACTAAGAAGAGTCAGTCGTCTTGTACTTAAGTCGGCATTGTGCCTCTTCTATTTAATTCCGATGCAATTTCTGTGTTTCATCGTCAATAAGAAGGTCCAAGGTATACAGTAAACCTGAAGTGAAGCATCGGAATCTATAACTAGTGTCACAGGAATGGTTCAAAACATAGACAGTAAGAAGAGTCAGTCTTCTTGTACTTGAGTCGGCATTGTGAGTTTTCTATTTAATTCCGATAAAATTCGGTGTTTCATCGTCAATAAGAAGGTCAGAGGGATACAGTAAACCTGAAGTGAAGCATCGGAATCTATAACTAGTGTCACTGGAATGGTTCAAAACATAGACAGTAAGAAGAGTCAGTTTTATAGTACTTAAGTCGCCATTGTGCCAATTGTATTAACTTCCGATGCAATTTCTGTGTTTCATCGTCAATACGAAGGTCCAAGGGATACAGTAAACCTGGAGTGAAGCATCGGAATCTATAACTAGTGTCACAGGAATGGTTCAAAACATAGACAGTAAGAAGAGTCAGTCTTCTTGTACTTAATTCGGCACTGTGCGTTTTGGATTTAATTTCGATGCAATTTCTGTGTTTCATCGTCAATAAGAAGGTCAGAGGGATACAGTAAACCTGAAGTGAAGCATCGGAATCTATAACTAGTGTCACAGGAATGGTTCATAACATAGTCAGTAAGAAGAGTCAGTCTTCTAGTTCTTAAGTCGGAATTGTGCGTTTTGCATTTAATTCAGATGCAATTTCTGTGTTTTATCGTCAATAAGGAGGTCCAAGGGATACAGTAAACATGAAGTGAAGCATCGAAATCTATAACTAGTGTCACAGGAATGGTTCAAAACATAGACATAATATCAGTCAGTCTGCTTGTACTTAAGTCGGCATCGAGCCATTTGTATTTAATTCCGTTGCAATTTATGTGTTTCATCGTCAATAAGAAGGGCAGAGGGATACAGTAAACCTGAAGTCAATCATCGGAATCAGTAACTAGTATCCCAGGAATGGGTCAAAACATAGACAGTAGGAAGTGTCAGTCTTCTTGTACTTAAGTCGGCATTGTGCATTTTCTATTTACTTCCGATGCAATTTCTTGGTGTCATCGTCAATAAGAAGGTCCAAGGGATATAGCAAACCTGGAGTGAAGCATCGGAATCTATAACTAGTGTCACAGGAATGGTTCAAAACATAGACAGTAAGAAGAGTCAGTCATCTTGTACTTAAGTCGGCATTGTGCCTTTTTTATTTAATTCCGATGAATTTCTGTGTTTCATCGTCAATAAGAAGGTCAGAGGGAAGCATCGGAATCTATAACTAGTGTCACAGGAATGGTTCAAAACATAGTCAGTAAGAAAAGTCAGTCTTCATGTACTTAAGTCGGCATTGTGCCTTTTGTATTTAATTCCGATGCAATTTCTGTGTTTCATCGTCAATAAGAAGGTCCACGGGATACAGTAGACCTGGAGTGAAGCATCGGAATCTTTAACTAGTGTCACAGGGATGTTTCAAATCATAGACACTAAGAAGAGTCAGTATTCTTGTACTTAAGTCGGCATTGTGCCTTTTGTATTTAATTCCGATGCAATTTCCGTGTTTCTTCTTCAATAAGAAGATCCAAGGGATACAGTAAACCTGAAGTGAAGCATCAGAATCTATAACTAATGTCACAGGAATGGTCAAAACATAGTCAGTAAGAAGAGTCATTCTTCTTGTACTTAAATCGGCATTGCGCCGTTTGTATTTAATTCCGATGCAATATCTGTGTTTCATCGTCAATAAGAAGGTCCGAGGGATACAGTACACCTGAAGTGAAGTATCGGAATCTATAACTAGTGTCACAGGAATGGTTCAAAACATAGTCAGTAAGAAGACTCAGTCTTCTAGTACTTAAGTCGGCATTGTGCCTTTTGTATTTAATTCCAATGCAAGTTCTGTGTTTCATCGTCAATAAGAAAGTCCAAGGGATACAGTAAACCTGAAGTGAAGCACCGGAATCTATAACTAGTGTTACATGAATGGTTCAAAACATAGTCAGTAAGAAGAGTCAGTCTTCTTGTACTGAAGTTGGTATTGTGCCTTTTGTATTTAATTCCGATGAAATTCCTATGATTCATCGTCAATAAGAAGGTCCAAGGGATACAGTAAACCTGAGGTGAAGCATCGGAATCTATAACTAGTGTCACAGGAATGGTTCAAAACATAGACAGTCAGAAGAGTCAGTCTTCTTGTACTTAAGTCGGCATTGTGAGTTTTCCATTTAATTCCGATGCAATTTCTGTGTTTCATCGTCAATAAGTAGATCAGAGGGATACAGTAAACCTGAAGTGAAGCATCGGAATCTATAACATTTGTCACCGGAATGGTTCAAACTATTATCAGTAAGAAGAGTCAGTCTTCTTGTACTTAAGTCGGCATTGTGCCTTTTCTATTTCATTCCGATGGAGTTTCTGTGTTTCATCGTCAATAAGAAGGTCCAAGGAATACAGTAAACCTGGAGTGAAGCATCGGAATCTATAACTAGTGTCACAGGAATGGTTGAAACATAGACAGCAAGAAGAGTCAGTCTTCTTGTACTTAAGTCGGCATTGTGCCTTTTGTATTTAATTCCGATGCAATTTCTGTGTTTCATCGTCAATAAGAAGGGCAGACGGATACAGTAAACCTGAAGTGAAGCATCGGAATCTATAACTAGTGTCACAGGAATGGTTCAATACATAGACAGTAAGAAGAGTCAGTCTTCTTGTACTTAAGTCGGCATTGTGCCTTTTGTATTTAATTCCGATGCAATTTCTGTGTTTCATCGTCAATAAGAGGGTCCAAGGGTTACAGTAAACCTGGAGTGAAGCATCGGTATCTATAACTAGTGTCACAGGAATGGTTCAAACATAGACAGTAAGAAGAGTCAGTCTTCTTGTACTTTATTCGATATTGTGCCTTTTCAATTTATCTCCGATGCAATTTCTGTGTTTCATCGTCAATAAGAATGTCCAAGGTATACAGTAAACCTGAAGTAAAGCATCGGAATCTATAACTAGTGTCACAGGAATGGTTCAAAGCATAGACAGTAAGAAGAGTCAGTCTTCTTGTACTTGAGTCGGCATTGTGAGTTTTCTATTAAATTCCGATGCTATTTCGGTGTTTCATAGTCAATAACAAGGTCAGAGGGATACAGTAAACCAGAAGTGAAGCATCGGAATCTATAACTAGTGTCACTGGAATGGTGTAAAACATAGACAGAAAGAAGGGTCAGTCTTCTTGTACTTAAGTCGACATTGTGCTATTTCTATTTAATTCCGATGCAATTTCTGTGTTTCATCGACAATAAGAATGTCCAAGGTATACAGTAAACCTGAAGTAAAGCATCGGAATCTATAACTAGTGTCACAGCAATGGTTCAAACTATAATCACTAAGAAGAGTCAGTCTTCTTGTACTTAGGTCGTCATTGTGCCTTTTCTATTTAATTCCGATGCAATTTCTGTGTTTCATCGTCAATAAGAAGGTACAAGGTATACAGTAAACCTGAAGTAAAGCATCGGAATCTATAACTAGTGTCACAGCAATGGTTCAAACTATAATCACTAAGAAGAGTCAGTCGTCTTGTACTTAAGTCGGCATTGTGCCTCTTCTATTTAATTCCGATGCAATTTCTGTGTTTCATCGTCAATAAGAAGGTCCAAGGTATACAGTAAACCTGAAGTGAAGCATCGGAATCTATAACTAGTGTCACAGGAATGGTTCAAAACATAGACAGTAAGAAGAGTCAGTCTTCTTGTACTTGAGTCGGCATTGTGAGTTTTCTATTTAATTCCGATAAAATTCGGTGTTTCATCGTCAATAAGAAGGTCAGAGGGATACAGTAAACCTGAAGTGAAGCATCGGAATCTATAACTAGTGTCACTGGAATGGTTCAAAACATAGACAGTAAGAAGAGTCAGTCTTATAGTACTTAAGTCGCCATTGTGCCAATTGTATTAACTTCCGATGCAATTTCTGTGTTTCATCGTCAATACGAAGGTCCAAGGGATACAGTAAACCTGGAGTGAAGCATCGGAATCTATAACTAGTGTCACAGGAATGGTTCAAAACATAGACAGTAAGAAGAGTCAGTCTTCTTGTACTTAATTCGGCACTGTGCGTTTTGGATTTAATTCCGATGCAATTTCTGTGTTTCATCGTCAATAAGAAGGTCAAAGGGATACAGTAAACCTGAAGTGAAGCATCGGAATCTATAACTAGTGTCACAGGAATGGTTCATAACATAGTCAGTAAGAAGAGTCAGTCTTCTAGTTCTTAAGTCGGAATTGTGCATTTTGCATTTAATTCAGATGCAATTTCTGTGTTTTATCGTCAATAAGGAGGTCCAAGGGATACAGTAAACATGAAGTGAAGCATCGAAATCTATAACTAGTGTCACAGGAATGGTTCAAAACATAGACATAATATCAGTCAGTCTGCTTGTACTTAAGTCGGCATCGAGCCATTTGTATTTAATTCCGTTGCAATTTATGTGTTTCATCGTCAATAAGAAGGGCAGAGGGATACAGTAAACCTGAAGTCAATCATCGGAATCAGTAACTAGTTTCACAGGAATGGGTCAAAACATAGACAGTAGGAAGTGTCAGTCTTCTTGTACTTAAGTCGGCATTGTGCATTTTCTATTTACTTCCGATGCAATTTCTTGGTGTCATCGTCAATAAGAAGGTCCAAGGGATATAGCAAACCTGGAGTGAAGCATCGGAATCTATAACTAGTGTCACAGGAATGGTTCAAAACATAGACAGTAAGAAGAGTCAGTCATCTTGTACTTAAGTCGGCATTGTGCCTTTTTTATTTAATTCCGATGAATTTCTGTGTTTCATCGTCAATAAGAAGGTCAGAGGGAAGCATCGGAATCTATAACTAGTGTCACAGGAATGGTTCAAAACATAGTCAGTAAGAAAAGTCAGTCTTCATGTACTTAAGTCGGCATTGTGCCTTTTGTATTTAATTCCGATGCAATTTCTGTGTTTCATCGTCAATAAGAAGGTCCACGGGATACAGTAGACCTGGAGTGAAGCATCGGAATCTATAACTAGTGTCACAGGGATGTTTCAAATCATAGACACTAAGAAGAGTCAGTATTCTTGTACTTAAGTCGGCATTGTGCCTTTTGTATTTAATTCCGATGCAATTTCCGTGTTTCTTCGTCAATAAGAAGATCCAAGGGATACAGTAAACCTGAAGTGAAGCATCAGAATCTATAACTAATGTCACAGGAATGGTCAAAACATAGTCAGTAAGAAGAGTCATTCATCTTGTACTTAAATCGGCATTGCGCCGTTTGTATTTAATTCCGATGCAATATCTGTGTTTCATCGTCAATAAGAAGGTCCGAGGGATACAGTACACCTGAAGTGAAGTATCGGAATCTATAACTAGTGTCACAGGAATGGTTCAAAACATAGTCAGTAAGAAGACTCAGTCTTCTTGTACTTAAGTCGGCATTGTGCCTTTTGTATTTAATTCCAATGCAAGTTCTGTGTTTCATCGTCAATAAGAAAGTCCAAGGGATACAGTAAACCTGAAGTGAAGCACCGGAATGTATAACTAGTGTTACATGAATGGTTCAAAACATAGTCAGTAAGAAGAATCAGTCTTCTTGTACTTAAGTTGGCATTGTGCCTTTTGTATTTAATTCCGATGAAATTCCTATGATTCATCGTCAATAAGAAGGTCCAAGGGATACAGTAAACCTGAGGTGAAGCATCGGAATCTATAACTAGTGTCACAGGAATGGTTCAAAACATAGACAGTCAGAAGAGTCAGTCTTCTTGTACTTAAGTCGGCATTGTGAGTTTTCCATTTAATTCCGATGCAATTTCTGTGTTTCATCGTCAATAAGTAGATCAGAGGGATACAGTAAACCTGAAGTGAAGCATCGGAATCTATAACATTTGTCACCGGAATGGTTCAAACTATTATCAGTAAGAAGAGTCAGTCTTCTTGTACTTAAGTCGGCATTGTGCCTTTTCTATTTCATTCCGATGGAGTTTCTGTGTTTCATCGTCAATAAGAAGGTCCAAGGAATACAGTAAACCTGGAGTGAAGCATCGGAATCTATAACTAGTGTCACAGGAATGGTTGAAACATAGACAGTAAGAAGAGTCAGTCTTCTTGTACTTAAGTCGGCATTGTGCCTTTGGTATTTAATTCCGATGCAATTTCTGTGTTTCATCGTCAATAAGAAGGTCAGACGGATACAGTAAACCTGAAGTGAAGCATCGGAATCTATAACTAGTGTCACAGGAATGGTTTAAAACATAGACAGTAAGAAGAGTCAGTCTTCTTGTCCTTAAGTCGGCATTGTGCATTTTGTATTTAATTCCGATGCAATTTCTGTGTTTCATCGTCAACAAGAAGGTACAAGGGATACAGTAAACCTGGAGTGAAGCATCGGAATCTATAACTAGTGTCACAGTAATGGTTCAAAACATAGACAGTAAGAAGAGTCAGTCTACTTGTACTTAAGTCGGCATTGTGCCTTTTGTATTTAATTTCGATGCAATTTCTGTGTTTCATTGCAATAAGAAGGTCCAAGGAATACAGTAAACCTGAAGTGAAGCATCGGAATCAATAACTAGTGCCACTGGAATGGTTCAAAATATAGACAGTAAGAAGAGTCAGTCTTCTTGTACTTAAGTCAGCATTGTGCCTTTTGTGTTTAATTCCGATGCATTTCTTGTGATTCATCGTCAATAAGAAGGTCCAAGGGATACAGTAAACCTGAAGTGAAGCATCGGAATCTATAACTAGAGTCACAGGAATGTTTCAAATCATAGTCAGTAAGAGGAGTCAGTCTTCTTGTACTTAAGTCGGCATTGTGCCTTTTCTATTTAATTCCGATGCAATTTCTGTGTTTCATCGTCAATAAGAAGGTCCAAGGGTTACAGTAAACCTGGAGTGAAGCATCGGAATCTATAACTAGTGTCACAGGAATGGTTCAAAAATAGACAGTAAGAAGGGTCAGTCTTCTTGTACTTTAGTCGACATTGTGCCTTTTCTATTTATCTCCGATGCAATTTCTGTGTTTCATCGTCAATAAGAATGTCCAAGGTATACAGTAAACCTGAAGTAAAGCATCGGAATCTATAACTAGTGTCACAGGAATGGTTCAAAGCATAGACAGTAAGAAGAGTCAGTCTTCTTGTACTTGAGTCGGCATTGTGAGTTTTCTATTAAATTCCGATGCAATTTCGGTGTTTCATAGCCAATAGCAAGGTCAGAAGGATACAGTAAACCAGAAGTGAAGCATCGGAATCTATAACTAGTGTCACAGGAATGGTTCAAAACATAGACAGTAAGAAGAGTCAGTCTTCTTGTCCTTAAGTCGGCATTGTGCATTTTGTATTTAATTCCGATGCAATTTCTGTGTTTCATCGTCAACAAGATGGTACAAGGGATACAGTAAACCTGGAGTGAAGCATCGGAATCTATAACTAGTGTCACAGTAATGGTTCAAAACATAGACAGTAAGAAGAGTCAGTCTACTTGTACTTAAGTCGGCATTGTGCCTTTTGTATTTAATTTCGATGCAATTTCTGTGTTTCATTGCAATAAGAAGGTCCAAGGAATACAGTAAACCTGAAGTGAAGCATCGGAATCAATAACTAGTGCCACTGGAATGGTTCAAAATATAGACAGTAAGAAGAGTCAGTCTTCTTGTACTTAAGTCAGCATTGTGCCTTTTGTGTTTAATTCCGATGCATTTCCTGTGATTCATCGTCAATAAGAAGGTCCAAGGGATACAGTAAACCTGAAGTGAAGCATCGGAATCTATAACTAGAGTCACAGGAATGTTTCAAAACATAGTCAGTAAGAAGAGTCAGTCTTCTTGTCCTTAAGTCGGCATTGTGCTTTTTGTACTTAATTCCGATGCAATTTATGTGTTTCATCGGCAATAAGGCCAGAGGGATACAGTAAAGCTGAAGTGAAGCATCGGAATCCTAAACTAGTGTCACAGGAATGGTTCATAACATAGACAGTAGGAAGAGTCAGTCTTCTTGTACTTAAGTCGGCATTATGCCTTTTGTATTTAATTCCGATACAATTTCTGTGTTTCATCGTCAATAAGAAGGTACAAGGTATACAGCAAACCTGAAGTGAAGCATCGGAATCTATAACTAGTGTCACAGGAATGGTTCAAAGCATAGACAGTAAGAAGAGTCAGTCTTCTTGTACTTAAGTCGGCATTGTGCCTTTTCTATTTAATTCCGATGCAATTTCTGTGTTTCATCGTCAATAAGAATGTCCAAGGTATACAGTAAACCTGAAGTAAAGCATCGGAATCTATAACTAGTGTCACAGGAATGGTTCAAAGCATAGACAGTAAGAAGAGACAGTCTTCTTGTACTTGAGTCGGCATTGTGAGTTTTCTATTATATTCCGATGCAATTTCGGTGTTTCATAGTCAATAACAAGGTCAGAAGGATACAGTAAACCAGAAGTGAAGCATCGGAATCTATAACTAGTGTCACTGGAATGGTTCAAAACATAGACAGAAAGAAGGGTCAGTCTTCTTGTACTTAAGTCGACATTGTGCTTTTTCTATGTAATTCCGATGCAATTTCTGTGTTTCATCGACAATAAGAATGTCCAAGGTATACAGTAAACCTGAAGTAAAGCATCGGAATCTATAACTAGTGTCACAGCAATGGTTCAAACTATAATCACTAAGAAGAGTCAGTCTTCTTGTACTTAAGTCGGCATTGTGCCTTTTCTATTTAATTCCGATGCAATTTCTGTGTTTCATCGTCAATAAGAAGGTACAAGGTATACAGTAAACCTGAAGTAAAGCATCGGAATCTATAACTAGTGTCACAGCAATGGTTCAAACCATAATCACTAAGAAGAGTCAGTCGTCTTGTACTTAAGTCGGCATTGTGCCTCTTCTATTTAATTCCGATGCAATTTCTGTGTTTCATCGTCAATAAGAAGGTCCAAGGTATACAGTAAACCTGAAGTGAAGCATCGGAATCTATAACTAGTGTCACAGGAATGGTTCAAAACATAGACAGTAAGAAGAGTCAGTCTTCTTGTACTTGAGTCGGCATTGTGAGTTTTCTATTTATTTCCGATGCAATTTCTGCGTTTCATCGACAATAAGAATGTCCAAGGTATACAGTAAACCTGAAGTAAAGCATCGGAATCTGTAACTAGTATCACAGCAATGGTTCAAACTATATTCACTAAGAAGAGTCAGTCTGCTTGTACTTAAGTCGGCATTGTGCCTTTTCTATTTAATTCCGATGCAATTTCTGTGTTTCATCGTCAATAAGAAGGAACAAGGTATACAGTAAACCTGAAGTGAAGCATCGGAATCTATAACTGGTGTCACAGCAATGGTTCAAACTATAATCACTAAGAAGAGTCAGTCTTCTTGTACTTAAGTCGGCATTGTGCCTTTTCTATTTAATTCCGATCCAATTTCTGTGTTTAATCGGCAATAAGGTCAGAGGGGTACAGTAAACCTGATGTGAAGCATCGGAATCTATAACTAGTGTCACAGGAATGGTTCAAACATAGACAGTAGGAAGAGTCAGTCTTCTTGTACTTAAGTCGGCATTGTGCCTTTTGTATTTAATTCCGATACAATTTCTGTGTTTCATCGGCAATAAGAAGGTACAAGGTATACAGTAAACCTGAAGTGAAGCATCGGAATCTATAACTAGTGTTACAGGAATGGTTCAAAACATAGTCAGTAAGAAGAGTCAGTCTTCTTGTACTTAAGTCGGCATTGTGCCTTTTCTATTTAATTTCGATGCAATTTCTGTGTTTCATCGTCAATAAGAAGTTCCAATGGTTACAGTAAACCTGGAGTGAAGCATCGGAATCTATAACTAGTGTCACAGGAATGGTTCAAACATAGACAGTAAGAAGAGTCAGTCTTCTTGTACTTTAGTCGACATTGTGCCTTTTC
Source organism: Schistocerca serialis cubense (assembly GCF_023864345.2). Classification (NCBI taxonomy): domain Eukaryota; kingdom Metazoa; phylum Arthropoda; class Insecta; order Orthoptera; family Acrididae; genus Schistocerca; species Schistocerca serialis. The sequence goes on along the minus strand of NW_026047584.1, from coordinate 9,075,373 downwards.
TATTTAATTCCGATGCAATTTCTGTGTTTCATCGTCAATAAGAATGTCCAACGTATACAGTAAACCTGAAGTAAAGCATCGGAATCTATAACTAGTGTCACAGGAATGGTTCAAAGCATAGACAGGAAGAAGAGTCAGTCTTCTTGTCCTTAAGTGGGCATTGTGCCGTTTGTATTTAATTTCGATGCAATTTCTGTGTTTCATCGGCAATAAGGTCAGAGGGATACAGTAAACCTGAAGTGAAGCATCGGAATCTATAACTAGTGTCACAGGAATGGTTCATAACATAGACAGTAGGAAGAGTCAGTCTTCTTGTACTTAAGTCGGCATTATGCCTTTTGTATTTAATTCCGATACAATTTCTGTGTTTCATCGTCAATAAGAAGGTACAAGGTATACAGCAAACCTGAAGTGAAGCATCGGAATCTATAACTAGTGTCACAGGAATGGTTCAAAGCATAGACAGTAAGAAGAGTCAGTCTTCTTGTACTTAAGTCGGCATTGTGCCTTTTCTATTTAATTCCGATGCAATTTCTGTGTTTCATCGTCAATAAGAATGTCCAAGGTATACAGTAAACCTGAAGTAAAGCATCGGAATCTATAACTAGTGTCACAGGAATGGTTCAAAGCATAGACAGTAAGAAGAGACAGTCTTCTTGTACTTGAGTCGGCATTGTGAGTTTTCTATTATATTCCGATGCAATTTCGGTGTTTCATAGTCAATAACAAGGTCAGAAGGATACAGTAAACCAGAAGTGAAGCATCGGAATCTATAACTAGTGTCACTGGAATGGTTCAAAACATAGACAGAAAGAAGGGTCAGTCTTCTTGTACTTAAGTCGACATTGTGCTTTTTCTATGTAATTCCGATGCAATTTCTGTGTTTCATCGACAATAAGAATGTCCAAGGTATACAGTAAACCTGAAGTAAAGCATCGGAATCTATAACTAGTGTCACAGCAATGGTTCAAACTATAATCACTAAGAAGAGTCAGTCTTCTTGTACTTAAGTCGGCATTGTGCCTTTTCTATTTAATTCCGATGCAATTTCTGTGTTTCATCGTCAATAAGAAGGTACAAGGTATACAGTAAACCTGAAGTAAAGCATCGGAATCTATAACTAGTGTCACAGCAATGGTTCAAACCATAATCACTAAGAAGAGTCAGTCGTCTTGTACTTAAGTCGGCATTGTGCCTCTTCTATTTAATTCCGATGCAATTTCTGTGTTTCATCGTCAATAAGAAGGTCCAAGGTATACAGTAAACCTGAAGTGAAGCATCGGAATCTATAACTAGTGTCACAGGAATGGTTCAAAACATAGACAGTAAGAAGAGTCAGTCTTCTTGTACTTGAGTCGGCATTGTGAGTTTTCTATTTATTTCCGATGCAATTTCTGCGTTTCATCGACAATAAGAATGTCCAAGGTATACAGTAAACCTGAAGTAAAGCATCGGAATCTGTAACTAGTATCACAGCAATGGTTCAAACTATATTCACTAAGAAGAGTCAGTCTGCTTGTACTTAAGTCGGCATTGTGCCTTTTCTATTTAATTCCGATGCAATTTCTGTGTTTCATCGTCAATAAGAAGGAACAAGGTATACAGTAAACCTGAAGTGAAGCATCGGAATCTATAACTGGTGTCACAGCAATGGTTCAAACTATAATCACTAAGAAGAGTCAGTCTTCTTGTACTTAAGTCGGCATTGTGCCTTTTCTATTTAATTCCGATCCAATTTCTGTGTTTAATCGGCAATAAGGTCAGAGGGGTACAGTAAACCTGATGTGAAGCATCGGAATCTATAACTAGTGTCACAGGAATGGTTCAAACATAGACAGTAGGAAGAGTCAGTCTTCTTGTACTTAAGTCGGCATTGTGCCTTTTGTATTTAATTCCGATACAATTTCTGTGTTTCATCGGCAATAAGAAGGTACAAGGTATACAGTAAACCTGAAGTGAAGCATCGGAATCTATAACTAGTGTTACAGGAATGGTTCAAAACATAGTCAGTAAGAAGAGTCAGTCTTCTTGTACTTAAGTCGGCATTGTGCCTTTTCTATTTAATTTCGATGCAATTTCTGTGTTTCATCGTCAATAAGAAGTTCCAATGGTTACAGTAAACCTGGAGTGAAGCATCGGAATCTATAACTAGTGTCACAGGAATGGTTCAAACATAGACAGTAAGAAGAGTCAGTCTTCTTGTACTTTAGTCGACATTGTGCCTTTTCTATTTAATTCCGATGCAATTTCTGTGTTTCATCGTCAATAAGAATGTCCAACGTATACAGTAAACCTGAAGTAAAGCATCGGAATCTATAACTAGTGTCACAGGAATGGTTCAAAGCATAGACAGGAAGAAGAGTCAGTCTTCTTGTCCTTAAGTGGGCATTGTGCCGTTTGTATTTAATTTCGATGCAATTTCTGTGTTTCATCGGCAATAAGGTCAGAGGGATACAGTAAACCTGAAGTGAAGCATCGGAATCTATAACTAGTGTCACAGGAATGTTTCAAAACATAGACAGTAGGAAGAGTCAGTCTTCTTGTACGTAAGTCGGCATTGTGCCATTTGTATTTAATTCCGATGCAATTTCTGTGTTTCATTGTCAACAAGAAGATCAGAGGGATACAGTAAACCTGAGGTGAAGCATCGGAATCCAACACTAGTGTCACAGGAATGGTTCAAAACATAGACAGTAAGAAGAGTCAGTCTTCTTGTACTTAAGTCGGCATTGTGCCTTTTGTATTTAATTCCGATGCAATTTCTGTGTTTCATCGTCAATAAGAAGGTACAAGGTATACAGTAAACCTGAAGTGAAGCATCGGAATCTATAACTGGTGTCACAGCAATGGTTCAAACTATAATCACTAAGAAGAGTCAGTCTTCTTGTACTTAAGTCGGCATTGTGCCTTTTCTATTTAATTCCGATCCAATTTCTGTGTTTAATCGGCAATAAGGTCAGAGGGATACAGTAAACCTGAAGTGAAGCATCGGAATCTATAACTAGTGTCACAGGAATGGTTCAAACATAGACAGTAGGAAGAGTCAGTCTTCTTGTACTTAAGTCGGCATTGTGCCATTTGTATTTAATTCCGATGCAATTTCTGACTTTCATTGTCAATAAGACGGTCAGAGGGATACAGTAAACCTAAAGTGAAGCATCGGAATCCAAAACTAGTGTCACAGGAATGGTTCAAAAGATAGACAGTAGGAAGAGTGAGTCTTCTTGTACTTAGGTCGGCATTGTGCCTTTTATATTTAATTCCGATGCAATTTCTGTGTTTCATCGTCAATAAGAAGGTACAAGGTATACAGTAAACCTGAAGTGAAGCATCGGAATCTATAACTAGTGACACAGGAATGGTTCAAAACAGAGTCAGTAAGAAGAGTCAGTCTTCTTGTACTTAAGTCAGCATTGTGCCTTTTCTATTTAATTCCGATGCAATTTCTGTGTTTCATCGTCAATAAGACGGTCCAAGGGTTACAGTAAACCTGGAGTGAAGCTTCGGAAGCTATAACTAGTGTCACAGGAATGGTTCAAAACATAGACTGAAAGAAGATTCAGTCTTCTTGTACTTAAGTCGACATTGAGCCTTTTCTATTTAATTCCCATGCAAATTCTGTGTTTCATCGTCAATAAGAATGTCGAAGGTATCCAGTAAACCTGAAGTAAAGCATCGGAATATATGAATAGTGTCACAGGAATGGTTCAAATTATAATCACTAAGAAGAGTCAGTCTGCTTGTACTTATGTCGGCATTGTGCCTTCTCTATTTAATTCCGATGCAATTTCTGTGTTTCATCGTCAATAAGAAAATCCAAGGGATACAGTAAACCTGGAGTGAAGCATCGGAATCTATAACTAGTGTCACAGGAATGGTTCAAACATAGACAGTAAGAAGAGTCAGTCTTCTTGTACTTTAGTCGACATTGTGCCTTTTCTATTTATCTCCGATGCAATTTCTGTGTTTCATCGTCAATAAGAATGTCCAAGGTATACAGTAAACCTGAAGTAAAGCATCGGAATCTATAACTAGTGTAACAGGAATGGTTCAAAGCATAGACAGTAAGAAGAGTCCGTCTTCTTGTACTTGAGTCGGCATTGTGAGTTTTCTATTAAATTCCGATGCAATTTCGGTGTTTCATAGTCAATAACAAGGTCAGAGGGATACAGTAAACCAGAAGTGAAGCATCGGAATCTATAACTAGTGTCACTGGAATGGTTCAAAACATAGACAGAAAGAAGGGTCAGTCTTCTTGTACTTAAGTCGACATTGTGCTTTTTCTATTTAATTCCGATGCAATTTCTGTGTTTCATCGACAATAAGAATTTCCAAGGTATACAGCAAACCTGAAGTAAAGCATCGGAATCTATAACTAGTGTCACAGCAATGGTTCAAACTATAATCACTAAGAAGAGTCAGTCTTCTTGTACTTAAGTTGGCATTGTGCCTTTTCTATTTAATTCCGATGCAATTTCTGTGTTTCATCGTCAATAAGAAGGTACAAGGTATACAGTAAACCTGAAGTAAAGCATCGGAATCTATAACTAGTGTCACAGCAATGGTTCAAACTATAATCACTAAGAAGCGTCAGTCGTCTTGTACTTAAGTCGGCATTGTGCCTCTTCTATTTAATTCCGATGCAATTTCTGTGTTTCATCGTCAATAAGAAGGTCCAAGGTATACAGTAAACCTGAAGTGAAGCATCGGAATCTATAACTAGTGTCACAGGAATGGTTCAAAACATAGACAGTAAGAAGAGTCAGTCTTCTTGTACTTGAGTCGGCATTGTGAGTTTTCTATTTAATTCCGATAAAATTTCGGTGTTTCATCGTCAATAAGAAGGTCAGAGGGATACAGTAAACCTGAAGTGAAGCATCGGAATCTATAACTAGTGTCACTGGAATGGTTCAAAACATAGACAGTAAGAAGAGTCAGTCTTCTTGTACTTAAGTCGACATTGTGCTTTTTCTATTTAATTCCGATGCAATTTCTGTGTTTCATCGACAATAAGAATGTCCAAGGTATACAGTAAACCTGAAGTAAGGCATCGGAATCTATAACTAGTATCACAGCAATGGTTCAAACTATATTCACTAAGAAGAGTCAGTCTACTTGTACTTAAGTCGGCATTGTGCCTTTTCTATTTAATTCCGATGCAATTTCTGTGTTTCATCGTCAATAAGAAGGAACAAGGTATACAGTAAACCTGAAGTGAAGCATCAGAATCTATAACTGGTGTCACAGCAATGGTTCAAACTATAATCACCAGGAAGAGTCAGTCTTCTTGTACTTAAGTCGGCATTGTGCCTTTTCTATTTAATTACGATCCAATTTCTGTGTTTAATCGACAATAAGGTCAGAGGGATACAGTAAACCTGAAGTGAAGCATCGGAATCTATAACTAGTGTCACAGGAATGGTTCAAACATAGACAGTAGGAAGAGTCAGTCCTCTTGTACTTAAGTCGGCATTGTGCCATTTGTATTTAATTCCGATGCAATTTCTGTGTTTCATTGTCAATAAGAAGGTCCAAGGAATACAGTAAAGCTGAAGTGAAGCATCGGAATCTATAACTAGTGCCACTGGAATGGTTCAAAATATAGACAGTAAGAAGAGTCAGTCTTCTTGTACTTAAGTCAGCATTGTGCCTTTTGTGTTTAATTCCGATGCATTTCCTGTGATTCATCGTCAATAAGAAGGTCCAAGGGATACAGTAAACCTGAAGTGAAGCATCGGAATCTATAACTAGAGTCACAGGAATGTTTCAAATCATAGTCAGTAAGAAGAGTCAGTCTTCTGGTACTTAAGTCGGCATTGTGCCTTTTGTACTTAATTCCGACGCAATTTCTGTGTTTCATCGGCAATAAGGTCAGAGGGATACAGTAAAGCTGAAGTGAAGCATCGGAATCCTAAACTAGTGTCACAGGAATGGTTCAAACATAGACAGTAGGAAGAGTCAGTCTTCTTGTACTTAAGTCGGCATTGTGCCATTTGTTTTTAATTTCGATACAATTTCTGTGTTTCATCGGCAATAAGAAGGTACAAGGAATACAGTAAACCTGAAGTGAAGCATCGGAATCTATAACTAGTGTCACAGGAATGGTTCAAAACATAGTCAGTAAGAAGAGTCAGTCTTCTTGTACTTAAGTCGGCATTGTGCCTTTTCTATTTAATTTCGATGCAATTTCTGTGTTTCATCGTCAATAAGAAGTTCCAATGGTTACAGTAAACCTGGAGTGAAGCATCGGAATCTATAACTAGCGTCACAGGAATGGTTCAAACATAGGCAGTAAGAAGAGTCAGTCTTCTTGTACTTTAGTCGACATTGTGCCTTTTCTATTTAATTCCGATGCAATTTCTGTGTTTCATCGTCAATAAGAATGTCCAACGTATACAGTAAACCTGAAGTAAAGCATCGGAATCTATAACTAGTGTCACAGGAATGGTTCAAAGCATAGACAGTAAGAAGAGTCAGTCTTCTTGTCCTTAAGTGGGCATTGTGCCGTTTGTATTTAATTTCGATGCAATTTCTGTGTTTCATCGGCAATAAGGTCAGAGGGATACAGTAAACCTGAAGTGAAGCATCGGAATCTATAACTAGTGTCACAGGACTGGTTCAAAACATAGACAGTAGGAAGAGTCAGTCTTCTTGTACGTAAGTCGGCATTGTGCCATTTGTATTTTATTCCGATGCAATTTCTGTGTTTCATTGTCAATAAGAAGATCAGAGGGATACAGTAAACCTGAGGTGAAACATCGGAATCCAACACTAGTGTCACAGGAATGGTTCAAAACATAGACATTAAGAAGAGTCAGTCTTCTTGTACTTAAGTCGGCATTGTGCCTTTTGTATTTAATTCCGATGCAATTTCTGTGTTTCATCGTCAATAAGAAGGTACAAGGTATACAGTAAACCTGAAGTGAAGCATCGGAATCTATAACTGGTGTCACAGCAATGGTTCAAACTATAATCACTAAGAAAGTCAGTCTTCTTGTACTTAAGACGGCATTGTGCCTTTTCTAATTAATTCCGATCCAATTTTTGTGTTTAATCGGCAATAAGGTCAGAGGGATACAGTAAACCTGAAGTGAAGCATCGGAATCTATAACTAGTGTCACAGGAATGGATAAAACATAGACAGTAGGAAGAGTCAGTCTTCTTGTACTTAAGTCGGCATTGTGCCATTTGTATTTAATTCCGATGCAATTTCTGTCTTTCATTGTCAATAAAAAGGTCAGAGGGATACAGTAAACCTAAAGTGAAGCATCGGAATCCAAAACTAGTGTCACAGGAATTGTTCAAAAAATAGACAGTAGGAAGAGTCAGTCTTCTTGTACTTAAGTCAGCATTGTGCCTTTTCTATTTAATTCCGATGCAATTTCTGTGTTTCATCGTCAATAAGACGGTCCAAGGGTTACAGTAAACCTGGAGTGAAGCTTCGGAAGCTATAACTAGTGTCACAGGAATGGTTCAAAACATAGACTGAAAGAAGATTCAGTCTTCTTGTACTTAAGTCGACATTGAGCCTTTTCTATTTATCTCCGATGCAATTTCTGTGTTTCATCGTCAATAAGAATGTCCAAGGTATACAGTAAACCTGACGTAAAGCATCGGAATCTATAACTAGTGTCACAGGAATGGTTCAAAGCATAGACAGTAAGAAGAGTCACTCTTCTTGTACTTGAGTCGGCATTGTGAGTTTTCTATTAAATTCCGATGCAATTTCGGTGTTTCATAGTCAATAACAAGGTCAGAGGGATACAGTAAACCAGAAGTGAAGCATCGGAATCTATAACTAGTGTCACTGGAATGGTTCAAAACATAGACAGAAAGAAGGGTCAGTCTTCTTGTACTTAAGTCGACATTGTGCTTTTTCTATTTAATTCCGATGCAATTTCTGTGTTTCATCGACAATAAGAATGTCCAAGGTATACAGTAAACCTGAAGTAAAGCATCGGAATCTATAACTAGTGTCACAGCAATGGTTCAAACTATAATCACTAAGAAGAGTCAGTCTTCTTGTACTTAAGTCGGCATTGTGCCTTTTCTATTTAATTCCGATGCAATTTCTGTGTTTCATCGTCAATAAGAAGGTACAAGGTATACAGTAAACCTGAAGTAAAGCATCGGAATCTATAACTAGTGTCACAGCAATGGTTCAAACTATAATCACTAAGAAGAGTCAGTCGTCTTGTACTTAAGTCGGCATTGTGCCTCTTCTATTTAATTCCGATGCAATTTCTGTGTTTCATCGTCAATAAGAAGGTCCAAGGTATACAGTAAACCTGAAGTGAAGCATCGGAATCTATAACTAGTGTCACAGGAATGGTTCAAAACATAGACAGTAAGAAGAGTCAGTCTTCTTGTACTTGAGTCGGCATTGTGAGTTTTCTATTTATTTCCGATGCAATTTCTGCGTTTCATCGACAATAAGAATGTCCAAGGTATACAGTAAACCTGAAGTAAAGCATCGGAATCTGTAACTAGTATCACAGCAATGGTTCAAACTATATTCACTAAGAAGAGTCAGTCTTCTTGTACTTAAGTCGGCATTGTGCCTTTTCTATTTAATTCCGATGCAATTTCTGTGTTTCATCGTCAATAAGAAGGAACAAGGTATACAGTAAACCTGAAGTGAAGCATCGGAATCTATAACTGGTGTCACAGCAATGGTTCAACTATAATCACTAAGAAGAGTCAGTCTTCTTGTACTTAAGTCGGCATTGTGCCTTTTCTATTTAATTCCGATCCAATTTCTGTGTTTAATCGGCAATAAGGTCAGAGGGGTACAGTAAACCTGAAGTGAAGCATCGGAATCTATAACTAGTGTCACAGGAATGGTTCAAACATAGACAGTAGGAAGAGTCAGTCTTCTTGTACTTAAGTCGGCATTGTGCCTTTTGTATTTAATTCCGATACAATTTCTGTGTTTCATCGGCAATAAGAAGGTACAAGGTATACAGTAAACCAGAAGTGAAGCATCGGAATCTATAACTAGTGTTACAGGAATGGTTCAAAAACATAGTCAGTAAGAAGAGTCAGTCATCTTGTACTTAAGTCGGCATTGTGCCTTTTCTATTTAATTTCGATGCAATTTCTGTGTTTCATCGTCAATAAGAAGTTCCAATGGTTACAGTAAACCTGGAGTGAAGCATCGGAATCTATAACTAGTGTCACAGGAATGGTTCAAACATAGACAGTAAGAAGAGTCAGTCTTCTTGTACTTTAGTCGACATTGTGCCTTTTCTATTTAATTCCGATGCAATTTCTGTGTTTCATCGTCAATAAGAATGTCCAACGTATACAGTAAACCTGAAGTAAAGCATCGGAATCTATAACTAGTGTCACAGGAATGGTTCAAAGCATAGACAGTAAGAAGAGTCAGTCTTCTTGTCCTTAAGTGGGCATTGTGCCGTTTGTATTTAATTTCGATGCAATTTCTGTGTTTCATCGGCAATAAGGTCAGAGGCATACAGTAAACCTGAAGTGAAGCATCGGAATCTATAACTAGTGTCACAGGAATGGTTCAAAACATAGACAGTAGGAAGAGTCAGTCTTCTTGTACGTAAGTCGGCTTTGTGCCATTTGTATTTAATTCCGATGCAATTTCTGTGTTTCATTGTCAATAAGAAGATCAGAGGGATACAGTAAACCTGAGGTGAAGCATCGGAATGCAACACTAGTGTCACAGGAATGGTTCAAAACATAGACAGTAAGAAGAGTCAGTCTTCTTGTACTTAAGTCGGCATTGTGCCTTTTGTATTTAATTCCGATGCAATTTCTGTGTTTCATCGTCAATAAGAAGGTACAAGGTATACAGTAAACCTGAAGTGAAGCATCGGAATCTATAACTGGTGTCACAGCAATGGTTCAAACTATAATCACTAAGAAGAGTCAGTCTTCTTGTACTTAAGTCGGCATTGTGCCTTTTCTATTTAATTCCGATCCAATTTCTGTGTTTAATCGGCAATAAGGTCAGAGGGATACAGTAAACCTGAAGTGAAGCATCGGAATCTATAACTAGTGTCACAGGAATGGTTCAAACATAGACAGTAGGAAGAGTCAGTCTTCTTGTACTTAAGTCGGCATTGTGCCATTTGTATTTAATTCCGATGCAATTTCTGTCTTTCATTGTCAATAAGACGGTCAGAGGGATACAGTAAACCTAAAGTGAAGCATCGGAATCCAAAACTAGTGTCACAGGAATGGTTCAAAAGAGAGACAGTAGGAAGAGTGAGTCTTCTTGTACTTAGGTCGGCATTGTGCCTTTTATATTTAATTCCGATGCAATTTCTGTGTTTCATCGTCAATAAGAAGGTACAAGGTATACAGTAAACCTGAAGTGAAGCATCGGAATCTATAACTAGTGTCACAGGAATGGTTCAAAACAGAGTCAGTAAGAAGAGTCAGTCTTCTTGTACTTAAGTCAGCATTGTGCCTTTTCTATTTAATTCCGATGCAATTTCTGTGTTTCATCGTCAATAAGACGGTCCAAGGGTTACAGTAAACCTGGAGTGAAGCTTCGGAAGCTATAACTAGTGTCACAGGAATGGTTCAAAACATAGACTGAAAGAAGATTCAGTCTTCTTGTACTTAAGTCGACATTGAGCCTTTTCTATTTAATTCCCATGCAATTTCTGTGTTTCATCGTCAATAAGAATGTCGAAGGTATCCAGTAAACCTGAAGTAAAGCATCGGAATATATGAATAGTGTCACAGGAATGGTTCAAATTATAATCACTAAGAAGAGTCAGTCTGCTTGTACTTATGTCGGCATTGTGCCTTTTCAATTTAATTCCGATGCAATTTCAGTGTTTCATCGTCAATAAGAAAATCCAAGGGATACAGTAAACCTGGAGTGAAGCATCGGAAGCTATAACTAGTGTCACAGGAATGGTTCAAACATAGACAGTAAGAAGAGTCAGTCTTCTTGTACTTTAGTCGACATTGTGCCTTTTCTATTTATCTCCGATGCAATTTCTGTGTTTCATCGTCAATAAGAATGTCCAAGGTATACAGTAAACCTGAAGTAAAACATCGGAATCTATAACTAGTGTAACAGGAATGGTTCAAAGCATAGACAGTAAGAAGAGTCCGTCTTCTTGTACTTGAGTCGGCATTGTGAGTTTTCTATTAAATTCCGATGCAATTTCGGTGTTTCATAGTCATTAACAAGGTCAGAGGGATACAGTAAACCAGAAGTGAAGCATCGGAATCTATAACTAGTGTCACTGGAATGGTTCAAAACATAGACAGAAAGAAGGGTCAGTCTTCTTGTACTTAAGTCGACATTGTGCTTTTTCTATTTAATTCCGATGCAATTTCTGTGTTTCATCGACAATAAGAATGTCCAAGGTATACAGCAAACCTGAAGTAAAGCATCGGAATCTATAACTAGTGTCACAGCAATGGTTCAAACTATAATCACTAAGAAGAGTCAGTCTTCTTGTACTTAAGTCGGCATTGTGCCTTTTCTATTTAATTCCGATGCAATTTCTGTGTTTCATCGTCAATAAGAAGGTACAAGGTATACAGTAAACCTGAAGTAAAGCATCGGAATCTATAACTAGTGTCACAGGAATGGTTCAAAACATAGACAGTAAGAAGAGTCAGTCTTCTTGTACTTGAGTCGGCATTGTGAGTTTTCTATTTAATTCCGATAAAATTTCGGTGTTTCATCGTCAATAAGAAGGTCAGAGGGATACAGTAAACCTGAAGTGAAGCATTGGAATCTATAACTAGTGTCACTGGAATGGTTCAAAACATAGACAGTAAGAAGAGTCAGTCTTCTTGTACTTAAGTCGACATTGTGCTTTTTCTATTTAATTCCGATGCAATTTCTGTGTTTCATCGACAATAAGAATATCCAAGGTATACAGTAAACCTGAAGTAAAGTATCGGAATCTATAACTAGTATCACAGCAATGGTTCAAACTATATTCACTAAGAAGAGTCAGTCTTCTTGTACTTAAGTTGGCATTGTGCCTTTTCTATTTAATTCCGATGCAATTTCTGTGTTTCATCGTCAATAAGAAGGAACAAGGTATACAGTAAACCTGAAGTGAAGCATCAGAATCTATAACTGGTGTCACAGCAATGGTTCAAACTATAATCACTAGCAAGAGTCAGTCTTCTTGTACTGAAGTCGGCATTGTGCCTTTTCTATTTAATTCCGATCCAATTTCTGTGTTTAATCGGCAATAAGGTCAGAGGGATACAGTAAACCTGAAGTGAAGCATCGGAATCTATAACTAGTGTCACAGGAATGGTTCAAACATAGACAGTAGGAAGAGTCAGTCTTCTTGTACTTAAGTCGGCATTGTGCCATTTGTATTTAATTCCGATGCAATTTCTGTGTTTCATTGTCAATAAGAAGGTCAGAGGGATACAGTAAACCTAAAGTGAAGCATCGGAATCCAAAACCAGTGTCACAGGAATGGTTCAAAACATAGACAGTAAGAAGAGTCAGTCTTCTTGTACTTAAGTCGGCATTGTGCCCTTTGTATTTAATTTCGATGCAATTTCTGTGTTTCATCGTCAACAAGAAGGTACAAGGGATACAGTAAACCTGGAGTGAAGCATCGGAATCTATAACTAGTGTCACAGTAATGGTTCAAAACATAGACAGTAAGAAGAGTCAGTCTTCTTGTACTTAAGTCGGCATTGTGCCTTTTGTATTTACTTTTGATGCAATTTCTGTGTTTCATTGTCAATAAGAAGGTCCAAGGAATACAGTAAACCTGAAGTGAAGCATCGGAATCTATAACTAGTGCCACTGGAATGGTTCAAAATATAGACAGTAAGAAGAGTCAGTCTTCTTGCACTTAAGTCAGCATTGTGCAATTTGTGTTTAATTCCGATGCATTTCCTGTGATTCATCGTCAATAAGAAGGTCCAAGGGATACAGTAAACCTGAAGTGAAGCATCGGAATCTATAACTAGAGTCACAGGAATGTTTCAAATCATAGTCAGTAAGAAGAGTCAGTCTTCTGGTACTTAAGTCGGCATTTTGCCTTTTGTACTTAATTCCGACGCAATTTCTGTGTTTCATCGGCAATAAGGTCAGAGGGATACAGTAAAGCTGAAGTGAAGCATCGGAATCCTAAACTAGTGTCACAGGAATGGTTCAAACATAGACAGTAGGAAGAGTCAGTCTTCTTGTACTTAAGTCGGCATTGTGCCTTTTGTATATAATTTCGATACAATTTCTGTGTTTCATCGGCAATAAGAAGGTACAAGGTATACAGTAAACCTGAAGTGAAGCATCGGAATCTATAACTAGTGTCACAGGAATGGTTCAAAACATAGTCAGTAAGAAGAGTCAGTCTTCTTGTACTTAAGTCGGCATTGTGCCTTTTCTATTTAATTTCGATGCAATTTCTGTGTTTCATCGTCAATAAGAAGTTCCAATGGTTACAGTAAACCTGGAGTGAAGCATCGGAATCTATAACTAGTGTCACAGGAATGGTTCAAATATAGACAGTAAGAAGAGTCAGTCTTCTTGTACTTTAGTCGACATTGTGCCTTTTCTATTTAATTCCGATGCAATTTCTGTGTTTCATCGTCAATAAGAATGTCCAACGTATACAGTAAACCTGAAGTAAAGCATCGGAATCTATAACTAGTGTCACAGGAATGGTTCAAAGCATAGACAGTAAGAAGAGTCAGTCTTCTTGTCCTTAAGTGGGCATTGTGCCGTTTGTATTTAATTTCGATGCAATTTCTGTGTTTCATCGGCAATAAGGTCAGAGGGATACAGTAAACCTGAAGTGAAGCATCGGAATCTATGACTAGTGTCACAGGAATGGTTCAAAACATAGACACTAGGAAGAGTCAGTCATCTTGTACGTAAGTCGGCATTGTGCCATTTGTATTTTATTCCGATGCAATTTCTGTGTTTCATTGTCAACAAGAAGATCAGAGGGACACAGTAAACCTGAGGTGAAGCATCGGAATCCAACACTAGTGTCACAGGAATGGTTCAAAACATAGACAGTAAGAAGAGTCAGTCTTCTTGTACTTAAGTCGGCATTGTGCCTTTTGTATTTAATTCCGATGCAATTTCTGTGTTTCATCGTCAATAAGAAGGTACAAGGTATACAGTAAACCTAAAGTGAAGCATCGGAATCTATAACTGGTGTCACAGCAATGGTTCAAACTATAATCACTGAGAAGAGTCAGTCTTCTTGTACTTAAGTCGGCATTGTGCCTTTTCTATTTAATTCCGATCCAATTTCTGTGTTTATTCGGCAATAAGGTCAGAGGGATACAGTAAACCTGAAGTGAAGCATCGGAATCTATAACTAGTGTCACAGGAATGGTTCAAACATAGACAGTAGGAAGAGTCAGTCTTCTTGTACTTAAGTCGGCATTGTGCCATTTGTATTTAATTCCGATGCAGTTTCTGTCTTTCATTGTCAATAAGACGGTCAGAGGGACACAGTAAACCTAAAGTGAAGCATCGGAATCCAAAACTAGTGTCACAGGAATGGTTCAAAAGATAGACAGTAGGAAGAGTGAGTCTTCTTGTACTTAGGTCGGCATTGTGCCTTTTATATTTAATTCCGATGCAATTTCTGTGTTTCATCGTCAATAAGAAGGTACAAGGTATACAGTAAACCTGAAGTGAAGCATCGGAATCTATAACTAGTGTCACAGGAATGGTTCAAAACAGAGTCAGTAAGAAGAGTCAGTCTTCTTGTACTTAAGTCAGCATTGTGCCTTTTCTATTTAATTCCGATGCAATTTCTGTGTTTCATCGTCAATAAGAAAATCCAAGGGATACAGTAAACCTGGAGTGAAGCATCGGAATCTATAACTAGTGTCACAGGAATGGTTCAAACATAGACAGTAAGAAGAGTCAGTCTTCTTGTACTTTAGTCGACATTGTGCCTTTTCTATTTATCTCCGATGCAATTTCTGTGTTTCATCGTCAATAAGAATGTCCAAGGTATACAGTAAACCTGAAGTAAAACATCGGAATCTATAACTAGTGTAACAGGAATGGTTCAAAGCATAGACAGTAAGAAGAGTCCGTCTTCTTGTACTTGAGTCGGCATTGTGAGTTTTCTATTAAATTCCGATGCAATTTCGGTGTTTCATAGTCAATAACAAGGTCAGAGGGATACAGTAAACCAGAAGTGAAGCATCGGAATCTATAACTAGTGTCACTGGAATGGTTCAAAACATAGACAGAAAGAAGGGTCAGTCTTCTTGTACTTAAGTCGACATTGTGCTTTTTCTATTTAATTCCGATGCAATATCTGTGTTTCATCGACAATAAGAATGTCCAAGGTATACAGCAAACCTGAAGTAAAGCATCGGAATCTATAACTAGTGTCACAGCAATGGTTCAAACTATAATCACTAAGAAGAGTCAGTCTTCTTGTACTTAAGTCGGCATTGTGCCTTTTCTATTTAATTCCGATGCAATTTCAGTGTTTCATCGTCAATAAGAAGGTACAAGGTATACAGTAAACCTGAAGTAAAGCATCGGAATCTATAACTAGTGTCACAGCAATGGTTCAAACTATAATCACTAAGAAGGGTCAGTCGTCTTGTACTTAAGTCGGCATTGTGCCTCTTCTATTTAATTCCGATGCAATTTCTGTGTTTCATCGTCAATAAGAAGGTCCAAGGTATACAGTAAACCTGAAGTGAAGCATCGGAATCTATAACTAGTGTCACAGGAATGGTTCAAAACATAGACAGTAAGAAGAGTCAGTCTTCTTGTAATTGAGTCGGCATTGTGAGTTTTCTATTTAATTCCGATAAAATTTCGGTGTTTCATCGTCAATAAGAAGGTCAGAGGGATACAGTAAACCTGAAGTGAAGCATTGGAATCTATAACTAGTGTCACTGGAATGTTTCAAAACATAGACAGTAAGAAGAGTCAGTCTTCTTGTACTTAAGTCGACATTGTGCTTTTTCTATTTAATTCCGATGCAATTTCTGTGTTTCATCGACAATAAGAATGTCCAAGGTATACAGTAAACCTGAAGTAAAGTATCGGAATCTATAACTAGTATCACAGCAATGGTTCAAACTATATTCACTAAGAAGAGTCAGTCTTCTTGTACTTAAGTTGGCATTGTGCCTTTTCTATTTAATTCCGATGCAATTTCTGTGTTTCATCGTCAATAAGAAGGAACAAGGTATACAGTAAACCTGAAGTGAAGCATCAGAATCTATAACTGGTGTCACAGCAATGGTTCAAACTATAATCACTAAGAAGAGTCAGTCTTCTTGTACTTAAGTCGGCATTGTGCCTTTTCTATTTAATTCCGATCCAATTTCTGTGTTTAATCGGCAATAAGGTCAGAGGGATACAGTAAACCTGAAGTGAAGCATCGGAATCTATAACTAGTGTCACAGGAATGGTTCAAACATAGACAGTAGGAAGAGTCAGTCTTCTTGTACTTAAGTCGGCATTGTGCCATTTGTATTTAATTCCGATGCAATTTCTGTGTTTCATTGTCAATAAGAAGGTCAGAGGGATACAGTAAACCTAAAGTGAAGCATCGGAATCCAAAACCAGTGTCACAGGAATGGTTCAAAACATAGACAGTAAGAAGAGTCAGTCTTCTTGTACTTAAGTCGGCATTGTGCCCTTTGTATTTAATTTCGATGCAATTTCTGTGTTTCATCGTCAACAAGAAGGTACAAGGGATACAGTAAACCTGGAGTGAAGAATCGGAATCTATAACTAGTGTCACAGTAATGGTTCAAAACATAGACAGTAAGAAGAGTCAGTCTTCTTGTACTTAAGTCGGCATTGTGCCTTTTGTATTTAATTTCGATGCAATTTCTGTGTTTCATTGTCAATAAGAAGGTCCAAGGAATACAGTAAACCTGAAGTGAAGCATCGGAATCTATAACTAGTGCCACTGGAATGGTTCAAAATATAGACAGTAAGAAGAGTCAGTCTTCTTGTACTTAAGTCAGCATTGTGCCTTTTGTGTTTAATTCCGATGCATTTCCTGTGATTCATCGTCAATAAGAAGGTCCAAGGGATACAGTAAACCTGAAGTGAAGCATCGGAATCTATAACTAGAGTCACAGGAATGTTTCAAATCATAGTCAGTAAGAAGAGTCAGTCTTCTGGTACTTAAGTCGGCATTTTGCCTTTTGTACTTAATTCCGACGCAATTTCTGTGTTTCATCGGCAATAAGGTCAGAGGGATACAGTAAAGCTGAAGTGAAGCATCGGAATCCTAAACTAGTGTCACAGGAATGGTTCAAACATAGACAGTAGGAAGAGTCAGTCTTCTTGTACTTAAGTCGGCATTGTGCCTTTTGTATATAATTTCGATACAATTTCTGTGTTTCATCGTCAATAAGAAGGTACAAGGTATACAGTAAACCTGAAGTGAAGCATCGGAATCTATAACTGGTGTCACAGCAATGGTTCAAACTATAATCACTAAGAAGAGTCAGTCTTCTTGTACTTAAGTTGGCATTGTGCCTTTTCTATTTAATTCCGATCCAATTTCTGTGTTTAATCGGCAATAAGGTCAGAGGGATACAGTAAACCTGAAGTGAAGCATCGGAATCTATAACTAGTGTCACAGGAATGGTTCAAACATAGACAGTAGGAAGAGTCAGTCTTCTTGTACTTAAGTCGGCATTGTGCCATTTGTATTTAATTCCGATGCAGTTTCTGTCTTTCATTGTCAATAAGACGGTCAGAGGGATACAGTAAACCTAAAGTGAAGCATCGGAATCCAAAACTAGTGTCACAGGAATGGTTCAAAACAGAGTCAGTAAGAAGAGTCAGTCTTCTTGTACTTAATTCAGCATTGTGCCTTTTCTATTTAATTCCGATGCAATTTCTGTGTTTCATCGTCAATAAGACGGTCCAAGGGTTACAGTAAACCTGGAGTGAAGCTTCGGAAGCTATAACTAGTGTCACAGGAATGGTTCAAAACATAGACTGAAAGAAGATTCAGTCTTCTTGTACTTAAGTCGACATTGAGCCTTTTCTATTTAATTCCCATGCAATTTCTGTGTTTCATCGTCAATAAGAATGTCGAAGGTATCCAGTAAACCTGAAGTAAAGCATCGGAATATATGAATAGTGTCACAGGAATGGTTCAAATTATAATCACTAAGAAGAGTCAGTCTGCTTGTACTTATGTCGGCATTGTGCCTTTTCTATTTAATTCCGATGCAATTTCTGTGTTTCATCGTCAACAAGAAAATCCAAGGGATACAGTAAACCTGGAGTGAAGCATCGGAATCTATAACTAGTGTCACAGGAATGGTTCAAACATAGACAGTAAGAAGAGTCAGTCTTCTTGTACTTTAGTCGACATTGTGCCTTTTCTATTTATCTCCGATGCAATTTCTGTGTTTCATCGTCAATAAGAATGTCCAAGGTATACAGTAAACCTGAAGTAAAACATCGGAATCTATAACTAGTGTAACAGGAATGGTTCAAAGCATAGACAGTAAGAAGAGTCCGTCTTCTTGTACTTGAGTCGGCATTGTGAGTTTTCTATTAAATTCCGATGCAATTTCGGTGTTTCATAGTCAATAACAAGGTCAGAGGGATACAGTAAACCAGAAGTGAAGCATCGGAATCTATAACTAGTGTCACTGGAATGGATCAAAACATAGACAGAAAGAAGGGTCAGTCTTCTTGTACTTAAGTCGACATTGTGCTTTTTCTATTTAATTCCGATGCAATTTCTGTGTTTCATCGACAATAAGAATGTCCAAGGTATACAGCAAACCTGAAGTAAAGCATCGGAATCTATAACTAGTGTCACAGCAATGGTTCAAACTATAATCACTAAGAAGAGTCAGTCTTCTTGTACTTAAGTCGGCATTGTGCCTTTTCTATTTAATTCCGATGCAATTTCTGTGTTTCATCGTCAATAAGAAGGTACAAGGTATACAGTAAACCTGAAGTAAAGCATCGGAATCTATAACTAGTGTCACAGCAATGGTTCAAACTATAATCACTAAGAAGGGTCAGTCGTCTTGTACTTAAGTCGGCATTGTGCCTCTTCTATTTAATTCCGATGCAATTTCTGTGTTTCATCGTCAATATGAAGGTCCAACGTATACAGTAAACCTGAAGTGAAGCATCGGAATCTATAACTAGTGTCACAGGAATGGTTCAAAACATAGACAGTAAGAAGAGTCAGTCTTCTTGTACTTGAGTCGGCATTGTGAGTTTTCTATTTAATTCCGATAAAATTTCGGTGTTTCATCGTCAATAAGAAGGTCAGAGGGATACAGTAAACCTGAAGTGAAGCATTGGAATCTATAACTAGTGTCACTGGAATGGTTCAAAACATAGACAGTAAGAAGAGTCAGTCTTCTTGTACTTAAGTCGACATTGTGCTTTTTCTATTTAATTCCGATGCAATTTCTGTGTTTCATCGACAATAAGAATGTCCAAGGTATACAGTAAACCTGAAGTAAAGTATCGGAATCTATAACTAGTATCACAGCAATGGTTCAAACTATATTCACTAAGAAGAGTCAGTCTTCTTGTACTTAAGTTGGCATTGTGCCTTTTCTATTTAATTCCGATGCAATTTCTGTGTTTCATCGTCAATAAGAAGGAACAAGGTATACAGTAAACCTGAAGTGAAGCATCAGAATCTATAACTGGTGTCACAGCAATGGTTCAAACTATAATCACTAAGAAGAGTCAGTCTTCTTGTACTTAAGTCGGCATTGTGCCTTTTCTATTTAATTCCGATCCAATTTCTGTGTTTAATCGGCAATAAGGTCAGAGGGATACAGTAAACCTGAAGTGAAGCATCGGAATCTATAACTAGTGTCACAGGAATGGTTCAAACATAGACAGTAGGAAGAGTCAGTCTTCTTGTACTTAAGTCGGCATTGTGCCATTTGTATTTAATTCCGATGCAATTTCTGTGTTTCATTGTCAATAAGAAGGTCAGAGGGATACAGTAAACCTAAAGTGAAGCATCGGAATCCAAAACCAGTGTCACAGGAATGGTTCAAAACATAGACAGTAAGAAGAGTCAGTCTTCTTGTACTTAAGTCGGCATTGTGCCCTTTGTATTTAATTTCGATGCAATTTCTGTGTTTCATCGTCAACAAGAAGGTACAAGGGATACAGTAAACCTGGAGTGAAGCATCGGAATCTATAACTAGTGTCACAGTAATGGTTCAAAACATAGACAGTAAGAAGAGTCAGTCTTCTTGTACTTAAGTCGGCATTGTGCCTTTTGTATTTAATTTCGATGCAATTTCTGTGTTTCATTGTCAATAAGAAGGTCCAAGGAATACAGTAAACCTGAAGTGAAGCATCGGAATCTATAACTAGTGCCACTGGAATGGTTCAAAATATAGACAGTAAGAAGAGTCAGTCTTCTTGTACTTAAGTCAGCATTGTGCCTTTTGTGTTTAATTCCGATGCATTTCCTGTGATTCATCGTCAATAAGAAGGTCCAAGGGATACAGTAAACCAGAAGTGAAGCATCGGAATCTATAACTAGAGTCACAGGAATGTTTCAAATCATAGTCAGTAAGAAGAGTCAGTCTTCTGGTACTTAAGTCGGCATTTTGCCTTTTGTACTTAATTCCGACGCAATTTCTGTGTTTCATCGGCAATAAGGTCAGAGGGATACAGTAAAGCTGAAGTGAAGCATCGGAATCCTAAACTAGTGTCACAGGAATGGTTCAAACATAGACAGTAGGAAGAGTCAGTCTTCTTGTACTTAAGTCGGCATTGTGCCTTTTGTATATAATTTCGATACAATTTCTGTGTTTCATCGGCAATAAGAAGGTACAAGGTATACAGTAAACCTGAAGTGAAACATCGGAATCTATAACTAGTGTCACAGGAATGGTTCAAAACATAGTCAGTAAGAGGAGTCAGTCTTCTTGTACTTAAGTCGGCATTGTGCCTTTTCTATTTAATTTCGATGCAATTTCTGTGTTTCATCGTCAATAAGAAGTTCCAATGGTTACAGTAAACCTGGAGTGAAGCATCGGAATCTATAACTAGTGTCACAGGAATGGTTCAAACATAGACAGTAAGAAGAGTCAGTCTTCTTGTACTTTAGTCGACATTGTGCCTTTTCTATTTAATTCCGATGCAATTTCTGTGTTTCATCGTCAATAAGAATGTCCAACGTATACAGTAAACCTGAAGTAAAGCATCGGAATCTATAACTAGTGTCACAGGAATGGTTCAAAGCATAGACAGTAAGAAGAGCCAATCTTCTTGTCCTTAAATGGGCATTGTGCCGTTTGTATTTAATTTCGATGCAATTTCTGTGTTTCATCGGCAATAAGGTCAAAGGGATACAGTAAACCTGAAGTGAAGCATCGGAATCTATAACTAGTGTCACAGGAATGGTTCAAAACATAGACAGTAGGAAGAGTCAGTCATCTTGTACGTAAGTCGGCATTGTGCCATTTGTATTTTATTCCGATGCAATTTCTGTGTTTCATTGTCAATAAGTAGATCAGAGGGATACAGTAAACCTGAGGTGAAACATCGGAATCCAACACTAGTGTCACAGGAATGGTTCAAAACATAGACAGTAAGAAGAGTCAGTCTTGTTGTACTTAAGTCGGCATTGTGCCTTTTGTATTTAATTCCGATGCAATTTCTGTGTTTCATCGTCAATAAGAAGGTACAAGGTATACAGTAAACCTGAAGTGAAGCATCGGAATCTATAACTGGTGTCACAGCAATGGTTCAAACTATAATCACTAAGAAGAGTCAGTCTTCTTGTACTTAAGTTGGCATTGTGCCTTTTCTATTTAATTCCGATCCAATTTCTGTGTTTAATCGGCAATAAGGTCAGAGGGATACAGTAAACCTGAAGTGAAGCATCGGAATCTATAACTAGTGTCACAGGAATGGTTCAAACATAGACAGTAGGAAGAGTCAGTCTTCTTGTACTTAAGTCGGCATTGTGCCATTTGTATTTAATTCCGATGCAGTTTCTGTCTTTCATTGTCAATAAGACGGTCAGAGGGATACAGTAAACCTAAAGTGAAGCATCGGAATCCAAAACTAGTGTCACAGGAATGGTTCAAAAGATAGACAGTAGGAAGAGTGAGTCTTCTTGTTCTTAGGTCGGCATTGTGCCTTTTATATTTAATTCCGATGCAATTTCTGTGTTTCATCGTCAATAAGAAGGTCCAAGGGATACAGTAAACCTGAAGTGAAGCATCGGAATCTATAACTAGTGTCACAGGAATGGTTCAAAACAGAGTCAGTAAGAAGAGTCAGTCTACTTGTACTTAAGTCAGCATTGTGCCTTTTCTATTTAATTCCGATGCAATTTCTGTGTTTCATCGTCAATAAGACGGTCCAAGGGTTACAGTAAACCTGGAGTGAAGCTTCGGAAGCTATAACTAGTGTCACAGGAATGGTTCAAAACATAGACTGAAAGAAGATTCAGTCTTCTTGTACTTAAGTCGACATTGAGCCTTTTCTATTTAATTCCCATGCAATTTCTGTGTTTCATCGTCAATAAGAATGTCGAAGGTATCCAGTAAACCTGAAGTAAAGCATCGGAATATATGAATAGTGTCACAGGAATGGTTCAAATTATAATCACTAAGAAGAGTCAGTCTGCTTGTACTTATGTCGGCATTGTGCCTTTTCTATTTAATTCCGATGCAATTTCTGTGTTTCATCGTCAATAAGAAAATCCAAGGGATACAGTAAACCTGGAGTGAAGCATCGGAATCTATGACTAGTGTCACAGGAATGGTTCAAACATAGACAGTAAGAAGAGTCAGTCTTCTTGTACTTTAGTCGACATTGTGCCTTTTCTATTTATCTCCGATGCAATTTCTGTGTTTCATCGTCAATACGAATGTCCAAGGTATACAGTAAACCTGAAGTAAAGCATCGGAATCTATAACTAGTGTAACAGGAATGGTTCAAAGCATAGACAGTAAGAAGAGTCCGTCTTCTTGTACTTGAGTCGGCATTGTGAGTTTTCTATTAAATTCCGATGCAATTTCGGTGTTTCATAGTCAATAACAAGGTCAGAGGGATACAGTAAACCAGAAGTGAAGCATCGGAATCTATAACTAGTGTGACTGGAATGGTTCAAAACATAGACAGAAAGAAGGGTCAGGCTTCTTGTACTTAAGTCGACATTGTGCTTTTTCTATTTAATTCCGATGCAATTTCTGTGTTTCATCGACAATAAGAATGTCCAAGGTATACAGCAAACCTGAAGTAAAGCATCGGAATCTATAACTAGTGTCACAGCAATGGTTCAAACTATAATCACTAAGAAGAGTCAGTCTTCTTGTACTTAAGTCGGCATTTTGCCTTTTCTATTTAATTCCGATGCAATTTCTGTGTTTCATCGTCAATAAGAAGGTACAAGGTATACAGTAAACCTGAAGTAAAGCATCGGAATCTATAACTAGTGTCACAGCAATGGTTCAAACTATAATCACTAAGAAGAGTCAGTCGTCTTGTACTTAAGTCGGCATTGTGCCTCTTCTATTTAATTCCGATGCAATTTCTGTGTTTCATCGTCAATAAGAAGGTCCAAGGTATACAGTAAACCTGAAGTGAAGCATCGGAATCTATAACTAGTGTCACAGGAATGGTTCAAAACATAGACAGTAAGAAGAGTCAGTCTTCTTGTACTTGAGTCGGCATTGTGAGTTTTCTATTTAATTCCGATAAAATTTCGGTGTTTCATCGTCAATAAGAAGGTCAGAGGGATACAGTAAACCTGAAGTGAAGCATCGGAATCTATAACTAGTGTCACTGGAATGGTTCAAAACATAGACAGTAAGAAGAGTTAGTCTTCTTGTACTTAAGTCGACATTGTGCTTTTTCTATTTAATTCCGATGCAATTTCTGTGTTTCATCGACAATAAGAATGTCCAAGGTATACAGTAAACCTGAAGTAAAGCATCGGAATCTATAACTAGTATCACAGCAATGGTTCAAACTATATTCACTAAGAAGAGTCAGTCTTCTTGTACTTAAGTCGGCATTGTGCCTTTTCTATTTAATTCCGATCCAATTTCTGTGTTTAATCGGCAATAAGGTCAGATGGATACAGTAAACCTGAAGTGAATAATCGGAATCTATAACTAGTGTCACAGGAATGGTTCAAACATAGACAGTAGGAAGAGTCCGTCTTCTTGTACTTAAGTCGGCATTCTGCCATTTGTATTTAATTCCGATGCAATTTCTGTGTTTCATTGTCAATAAGAAGGTCAGAGGGATACAGTAAACCTAAAGTGAAGCATCGGAATCCAAAACTAGTGTCACAGGAATGGTTCAAAACATAGACAGTAAGAAGAGTCAGTCTTCTTGTACTTAAGCCGGCATTGTGCCCTTTGTATTTAATTTCGATGCAATTTCTGTGTTTCATCGTCAACAAGAAGGTACAAGGGATACAGTAAACCTGGAGTGAAGCATCGGAATCTATAACTAGTGTCACAGTAATGGTTCAAAACATAGACAGTAAGAAGAGTCAGTCTTCTTGTACTTAAGTCGGCATTGTGCCATTTGTATTTAATTCCGATGCAATTTCTGTGTTTCATTGTCAATAAGAAGGTCAGAGGGATACAGTAAACCTAAAGTGAAGCATCGGAATCCAAAACTAGTGTCACAGGAATGGTTCAAAACATAGACAGTAAGAAGAGTCAGTCTTCTTGTACTTAAGTCGGCATTGTGCCCTTTGTATTTAATTTCGATGCAATTTCTGTGATTCATCGTCAATAAGAAGGTCCAAGGGATACAGTAAACCTGAAGTGAAGCATCGGAATCTATAACTAGAGTCACAGGAATGTTTCAAATCATAGTCAGTAAGAAGAGTCAGTCTTCTGGTACTTAAGTCGGCATTGTGCCTTTTGTACTTAATTCCGACGCAATTTCTGTGTTTCATCGGCAATAAGGTCAGAGGGATACAGTAAAGCTGAAGTGAAGCATCGGAATCCTCAACTAGAGTCACAGGAATGGTTCAAACATAGACAGTAGGAAGAGTCAGTCTTCTTGTACTTAAGTCGGCATTGTGCCTTTTGTATATAATTTCGATACAATTTCTGTGTTTCATCGGCAATAAGAAGGTACAAGGTATACAGTAAACCTGAAGTGAAGCATCGGAATCTATAACTAGTGTCACAGG
Source organism: Schistocerca serialis cubense (assembly GCF_023864345.2). NCBI lineage: Eukaryota > Metazoa > Arthropoda > Insecta > Orthoptera > Acrididae > Schistocerca > Schistocerca serialis. Next base: position 9,050,258 of record NW_026047584.1, on the reverse strand, counting down.
AATGGTTCAAAACATAGTCAGTAAGAAGAGTCAGTCTTCTTGTACTTAATTCGGCATTGTGCCTTTTCTATTTAATTTCGATGCAATTTCTGTGTTTCATCGTCAATAAGAAGTTCCAATGGTTACAGTAAACCTGGAGTGAAGCATCGGAATCTATAACTAGTGTCACAGGAATGGTTCAAACATAGACAGTAAGAAGAGTCAGTCTTCTTGTACTTTAGTCGACATTGTGCCTTTTCTATTTAATTCCGATGCAATTTCTGTGTTTCATCGTCAATAAGAATGTCCAACGTATACAGTAAACCTGAAGTAAAGCATCGGAATCTATAACTAGTGTCACAGGAATGGTTCAAAGCACAGACAGTAAGAAGAGTCAGTCTTCTTGTCCTTAAGTGGGCATTGTGCCGTTTGTATTTAATTTCGATGCAATTTCTGTGTTTCATCGGCAATAAGGTCAGTGGGATACAGTAAACCTGAAGTGAAGCATCGGAATCTATAACTAGTGTCACAGGAATGGTTCAAAACATAGACAGTAGGAAGAGTCAGTCATCTTGTACGTAAGTCGGCATTGTGCCATTTGTATTTTATTCCGATGCAATTTCTGTGTTTCATTGTCAATAAGAAGATCAGAGGGATACAGTAAACCTGAGGTGAAACATCGGAATCCAACACTAGTGTCACAGGAATGGTTCAAAACATAGACAGTAAGAAGAGTCAGTCTTCTTGTACTTAAGTCGGCATTGTACCTTTTGTATTTAATTCCGATGCAATCTCTGTGTTTCATCGTCAATAAGAAGGTACAAGGTATACAGTAAACCTGAAGTGAAGCATCGGAATCTATAACTGGTGTCACAGCAATGGTTCAAACTATAATCACTAAGAAGAGTCAGTCTTCTTGTACTTAAGTCGGCATTGTGCCTTTTCTATTTAATTCTGATCCAATTTTTGAGTATTTAATCGGCAATAAGGTCAGAGGGATACAGTAAACCTGAAGTGAAGCATCGGAATCTATAACTAGTGTCACAGGAATGGTTAAAACATAGACAGTAGGAAGAGTCAGTCTTCTAGTACTTAAGTCGGCATTGTGCCATTTGTATTTAATTCCGATGCAATTTCTGTCTTTCATTGTCAATAAGAAGGTCAGAGGGATACAGTAAACCTAAAGTGAAGCATCGGAATCCAAAACTAGTGTCACAGGAATGGTTCAAAAAATAGACAGTAGGAAGAGTCAGTCTTCTTGTACTTAAGTCAGCATTGTGCCTTTTCTATTTAATTCCGATGCAATTTCTGTGTTTCATCGTCAATAAGACGGTCCAAGGGTTACAGTAAACCTGGAGTGAAGCTTCGGAAACTATAACTAGTGTCACAGGAATGGTTCAAAACATAGACTGAAAGAAGATTCAGTCTTCTTGTACTTAAGTCGACATTGAGCCTTTTCTATTTAATTCCCATGCAATTTCTGTGTTTCATCGTCAATAAGAATGTCGAAGGTATCCAGTAAACCTGAAGTAAAGCATCAGAATATATGAATAGTGTCACAGGAATGGTTCAAATTATAATCACTAAGAAGAGTCAGTCTGCTTGTACTTATGTCGGCATTGTGCCTTTTCTATTTAATTCCGATGCAATTTCTGTGTTTCATCGTCAATAAGAAGGTCCAAGGGATACAGTAAACCTGGAGTGAAGCATCGGAATCTATAACTAGTGTCACAGGAATGGTTCAAACATAGACAGTAAGAAGAGTCAGTCTTCTTGTACTTTAGTCGACATTGTGCCTTTTCTATTTATCTCCGATGCAATTTCTGTGTTTCATCGTCAATAAGAATGTCCAAGGTATACAGTAAACCTGAAGTAAAGCATCGGAATCTATAACTAGTGTCACTGGAATGGTTCAAAGCATAGACAGTAAGAAGAGTCAGTCTTCTTGTACTTGAGTCGGCATTGTGAGTTTTCTATTAAATTCCGATGCAATTTCGGTGTTTCATAGTCAATAACAAGGTCAGAGGGATACAGTAAACCAGAAGTGAAGCATCGGAATCTATAACTAGTGTCACTGGAATGGTTCAAAACATAGACAGAAAGAAGGGTCAGTCTTCTTGTACTTAAGTCGACATTGTGCTTTTTCTATTTAAATCCGATGCAATTTCTGTGTTTCATCGACAATAAGAATGTCCAAGGTATACAGTAAACCTGAAGTAAAGCATCGGAATCTATAACTAGTGTCACAGCAATGGTTCAAACTATAATCACTAAGACGAGTCAGTCTTCTTGTACTTAAGTCGGCATTGTGCCTTTTCTATTTAATTCCGATGCAATTTTTGTGTTTCATCGTCAATAAGAAGGTACAAGGTATACAGTAAACCTGAAGTAAAGCATCGGAATCTATAACTAGTGTCACAGCAATGGTTCAAACTATAATCACTAAGAAGAGTCAGTCGTCTTGTACTTAAGTCGGCATTGTGCCTCTTCTATTTAATTCCGATGCAATTTCTGTGTTTCATCGTCAATAAGAAGGTCCAAGGTATACAGTAAACCTGAAGTGAAGCATCGGAATCTATAACTAGTGTCACAGGAATGGTTCAAAACATAGACAGTAAGAAGAGTCAGTCTTCTTGTACTTGAGTCGGCATTGTGAGTTTTCTATTTAATTTCGATAAAATTTCGGTGTTTCATCGTCAATAAGAAGGTCAGAGGGATACAGTAAACCTGAAGTGAAGCATCGGTATCTATAACTAGTGTCACTGGAATGGTTCAAAACATAGACAGTAAGAAGAGTCAGTCTTCTTGTACTTAAGTCGTCATTGTGCCTTTTCTATTTAATTCCGATGCAATTTCTGTGTTTCATCGACAATAAGAATGTCCAAGGTATACAGTAAACCTGAAGTAAAGCATCGGAATCTATAACTAGTATCACAGCAATGGTTCAAACTATATTCACTAAGAAGAGTCAGTCTTCTTGTACTTAAGTCGGCATTGTGCCTTTTCTATTTAATTCCGATGCAATTTCTGTGTTTCATCGTCAATAAGAAGGAACTAGGTATACAGTAAACCTGAAGTGAAGCATCGGAATCTATAACTGGTGTCACAGCAATGGTTCAAACTATAATCACTAAGAAGAGTCAGTCTTCTTGTACTTAAGTCGGCATTGTGTCTTTTCTATTTAATTCCTATCCAATTTCTGTGTTTAATCGGCAATAAGGTCAGAGGGATACAGTAAACCTGAAGTGAAGCATCGGAATCTATAACTAGTGTCACAGGAATGGTTCAAACATAGACAGTAGGAGGAGTCAGTCTTCTTGTACTTAAGTCGGCATTGTGCCACTTGTATTTAATTCCGATGCAATTTCTGTGTTTCATTGTCAATAAGAAGGTCAGAGGGATACAGTAAACCTAAAGTGAAGCATCGGAATCCAAAACTAGTGTCACAGGAATGGTTCAAAACATAGACAGTAAGAAGAGTCAGTCTTCTTGTACTTAAGTCGGCATTGTGCCCTTTGTATTTAATTTCGATGCAATTTCTGTGTTTCATCGTCAACAAGAAGGTACAAGGGATACAGTAAACCTGGAGTGAAGCATCGGAATCTATAACTAGTGTCACAGTAATGGTTCAAAACATAGACAGTAAGAAGAGTCAGTCTTCTTGTACTTAAGTCGGCATTGTGCCTTTTGTATTTAATTTCGATGCAATTTCTGTGTTTCATTGTCAATAGGAAGGTCCAAGGAATACAGTAAACCTGAAGTGAAGCATCGGAATCTATAACTAGTGCCACTGGAATGGTTCAAAATATAGACAGTAAGAAGAGTCAGTCTTCTTGTACTTAAGTCAGCATTGTGCCTTTTGTGTTTAATTCCGATGCATTTCCTGTGATTCATCGTCAATAAGAAGGTCCAAGGGATACAGTAAACCTGAAGTGAAGCATCGGAATCTATAACTAGAGTCACAGGAATGTTTCAAAACATAGTCAGTAAGAAAAGTCAGTCTTCTGGTACTTAAGTCGGCATTGTGCCTTTTGTACTTAATTCCGACGCAATTTCTGTGTTTCATCGGCAATAAGGTCAGAGGGATACAGTAAAGCTGAAGTGAAGCATCGGAATCCTAAACTAGTGTCACAGGAATGGTTCAAACATAGACAGTAGGAAGAGTCAGTCTTCTTGTACTTAAGTCAGCATTGTGCCTTTTGTATTTAATTCCGATACAATTTCTGTGTTTCATCGGCAATAAGAAGGTACAAGGTATACAGTAAACCTGAAGTGAAGCATCGGAATCTATAACAAGTGTCACAGGAATGGTTCAAAACATAGTCAGTAAGAAGAGTCAGTCTTCTTGTACTTAAGTCGGCATTGTGCCTTTTCTATTTAATTTCGATGCAATTTCTGTGTTTCATCGTCAATAAGAAGTTCCAATGGTTACAGTAAACCTGGAGTGAAGCATCGGAATCTATAACTAGTGTCACAGGAATGGTTCAAACATAGACAGTAAGAAGAGTCAGTCTTCTTGTACTTTAGTCGACATTGTGCCTTTTCTATTTAATTCCGATGCAATTTCTGTGTTTCATCGTCAATAAGAATGTCCAACGTATACAGTAAACCTGAAGTAAAGCATCGGAATCTATAACTGGTGTCACAGGAATGGTTCAAAGCATAGACAGTAGGAAGAGTCAGTCTTCTTGTACGTAAGTCGGCATTGTGCCATTTGTATTTAATTCCGATGCAATTTCTGTGTTTCATTGTCAATAAGAAGATCAGAGGGATACAGTAAACCTGAGGTGAAGCATCGGAATCCAACACTAGTGTCACAGGAATGGTTCAAAACATAGACTGTAAGAAGAGTCAGTCTTCTAGTACTTAAGTCGGCATTGTGCCTTTTGTATTTAATTCCGATGCAATTTCTGTGTTTCATCGTCAATAAGAAGGTACAAGGTATACAGTAAACCTGAAGTGAAGCATCGGAATCTATAACTGGTGTCACAGCAATGGTTCAAACTATAATCACTAAGAAGAGTCAGTCTTCTTGTACTTAAGTCGGCATTGTGCCTTTTCTATTTAATTCCGATCCAAGTTCTGTGTTTAATCGGCAATAAGGTCAGAGGGATACAGTAAACCTGAAGTGAAGCATCGGAATTTATAACTAGTGTCACAGGAATGGTTCAAACATAGACCGTAGGAAGAGTCAGTCTTCTTGTACTTAAGTCGGCATTGTGCCATTTGTATTTAATTCCGATGCAATTTCTGTCTTTCATTGTCAATAAGAAGGTCAGAGGGATACAGTAAACCTAAAGTGAAGCATCGGAATCCAAAACTAGTGTCACAGGAATGGTTCAAAAAATAGACAGTAGGAAGAGTCAGTCTTCTTGTACTTAAGTCAGCATTGTGCCTTTTCTATTTAATTCCGATGCAATTTCTGTGTTTCATCGTCAATAAGACGGTCCAAGGGTTACAGTAAACCTGGAGTGAAGCTTCGGAAGCTATAACTAGTGTCACAGGAATGGTTCAAAACATAGACTGAAAGAAGATTCAGTCTTCTTGTACTTAAGTCGACATTGAGCCTTTTCTATTTAATTCCCATGCAATTTCTGTGTTTCATCGTCAATAAGAATGTCGAAGGTATCCAGTAAACCTGAAGTAAAGCATCGGAATATATGAATAGTGTCACAGGAATGGTTCAAATTATAATCACTAAGAAGAGTCAGTCTGCTTGTACTTATGTCGGCATTGTGCCTATTCTATTTAATTCCGACGCAATTTCTGTGTTTCATCGTCAATAAGAAGGTCCAAGGGATACAGTAAACCTGGAGTGAAGCATCGGAATCTATAACTAGTGTCACAGGAATGGTTCAAACATAGACAGTATGAAGAGTCAGTCTTGTTGTACTTTAGTCGACATTGTGCCTTTTCTATTTATCTCCGATGCAATTTCTGTGTTTCATCGTCAATAAGAATGTCCAAGGTATACAGTAAACCTGAAGTAAAGCATCGGAATCTATAACTAGAGTCACAGGAATGGTTCAAAGCATAGACAGTAAGAAGAGTCAGTCTTCTTGTACTTGAGTCGGCATTGTGTGTTTTCTATTAAATTCCGATGCAATTTCGGTGTTTCATAGTCAACAACAAGGTCAGAGGGATACAGTAAACCAGAAGTGAAGCATCGGAATCTATAACTAGTGTCACTGGAATGGTTCAAAACATAGACAGAAAGAAGGGTCAGTCTTCTTGTACTTAAGTCGACATTGTGCTTTTTCTATTTAATTCCGATGCAATTTCTGTGTTTCATCGACAATAAGAATATCCAAGGTATACAGTAAACCTGAAGTAAAGCATCGGAATCTATAACTAGTGTCACAGCAATGGTTCAAACTATAATCACTAAGAAGAGTCAGTCTTCTTGTACTTAAGTCGGCATTGTGCCTTTTCTATTTAATTCCGATGCAATTTCTGTGTTTCATCGTCAATAAGAAGGTACAAGGTATACAGTAAACCTGAAGTAAAGCATCGGAATCTATAACTAGTGTCACAGCAATGGTTCAAACTATAATCACTAAGAAGAGTCACTCGTCTTGTACTTAAGTCGGCATTGTGCCTCTTCTATTTAATTCCGATGCAATTTCTGTGTTTCATCGTCAATAAGAAGGTCCAAGGTATACAGTAAACCTGAAGTGAAGCATCGGAATCTATAACTAGTGTCACAGGAATGGCTCAAAACATAGACAGTAAGAAGAGTCAGTCTTCTTGTACTTAAGTCGGCATTGTGCCTTTTGTATTTAATTTCGATGCAATTTCTGTGTTTCATTGTCAATAAGAAGGTCCAAGGAATACAGTAAACCTGAAGTGAAGCATCGGAATCTATAACTAGTGCCACTGGAATGGTTCAAAATATAGACAGTAAGAAGAGTCAGTCTTCTTGTACTAAAGTCACCTTTGTGCCTTTTGTGTTTAATTCCGATGCATTTCCTGTGACTCATCGTCAATAAGAAGGTCCAAGGGATACAGTAAACCTGAAGTGAAGCATCGGAATCTATAACTAGAGTCACAGGAATGTTTCAAAACATAGTCAGTAAGAAGAGTCAGTCTTCTGGTACTTAAGTCGGCATTGTGCCTTTTGTACTTAATTCCGACGCAATTTCTGTGTTTCATCGGCAATAAGGTCAGAGGGATACAGTAAAGCTGAAGTGAAGCATCGGAATCCTAAACTAGTGTCACAGGAATGGTTCAAACATAGACAGTAGGAAGAGTCAGTCTTCTTGTACTTAAGTCGGCATTGTGCCTTTTGTATTTAATTCCGATACAATTTTTGTGTTTCATCGGCAATAAGAAGGTACAAGGTATACAGTAAACCTGAAGTGAAGCATCGGAATCTATAACTAGTGTCACAGGAATGGTTCAAAACATAGTCAGTAAGAAGAGTCAGTCTTCTTGTACTTAAGTCGGCATTGTGCCTTTTCTATTTAATTTCGATGCAATTTCTGTGTTTCATCGTCAATAAGAAATTCCAATGGTTACAGTTAACCTGGAGTGAAGCATCGGAATCTATAACTAGTGTCACAGGAATGGTTCAAAGCATAGACAGTAAGAAGAGTCAGTCTTCTTGTCCTTAAGTGGGCATTGTGCCGTTTGTATTTAATTTCGATGCAATTTCTGTGTTTCATCGGCAATAAGGTCAGAGGGATACAGTAAACCTGAAGTGAAGCATCGGAATCTATAACTAGTGTCACAGGAATGGTTCAAAACATAGACAGTAGGAAGAGTCAGTCTTCTTGTACGTAAGTCGGCATTGTGCCATTTGTATTTAATTCCGATGCAATTTCTGTGTTTCATTGTCAATAAGAAGATCAGAGGGATACAGTAAACCTGAGGTGAAGCATCGGAATCCAACACTAGTGTCACAGGAATGGTTCAAAACATAGACAGTAAGAAGAGTCAGTCTACTTGTACTTAAGTCGGCATTGTGCCTTTTGTATTTAATTCCGATGCAATTTTTGTGTTTCATCGTCAATAAGAAGGTACAAGGTATACAGTAAACCTGAAGTGAAGCATCCGAATCTATAACTGGTGTCACAGCAATGGTTCAAACTATAATCACTAAGAAGAGTCAGTCTTCTTGTACTTAAGTCGGCAATGTGCCTTTTCTATTTAATTCCGATCCAATTTCTGTGTTTAATCGGCAATAAGGTCAGAGGGATACAGTAAACCTGAAGTGAAGCATCGGAATCTATAACTAGTGTCACAGGAATGGTTCAAACATAGACAGTAGGAAGAGTCAGTCTTCTTGTACTTAAGTCGGCATTGTGCCATTTGTATTTAATTCCGATGCAATTTCTGTCTTTCATTGTAAATAAGAAGGTCAGAGGGATACAGTAAACTTAAAGTGAAGCATCGGAATCCAAAACTAGTGTCACAGGAATGGTTCAAAAGATAGAAAGTAGGAAGAGTCAGTCTTCTTGTACTTAGGTCGGCATTGTGCCTTTTATATTTAATTCCGATGCAATTTCTGTGTTTCATCGTCAATAAGAAGGTACAAGGTATACAGTAAACCTGAAGGGAAGCATCGGAATCTATAACTAGTGTCACAGGAATGGTTCAAAACAGAGTCAGTAAGAAGAGTCAGTCTTCTTGTACTTAAGTCAGCATTGTGCCTTTTCTATTTAATTCCGATGCAATTTCTGTGTTTCATCGTCAATAAGACGGTCCAAGGGTTACAGTAAACCTGGAGTGAAGCATCGGAAGCTATAACTAGTGTCACAGGAATGGTTCAAAACATAGACTGAAAGAAGATTCAGTCTTCTTGTACTTAAGTCGACATTGAGCCTTTTCTATTTAATTCCCATGCAATTTCAGTGTTTCATCGTCAATAAGAATGTCGAAGGTATCCAGTAAACCTGAAGTAAAGCATCGGAATATATGAATAGTGTCACAGGAATGGTTCAAATTATAATCACTAAGAAGAGTCAGTCTGCTTGTACTTATGTCGGCATTGTGCATTTTCTATTTAATTCCGATGCAATTTCTGTGCTTCATCGTCAATACGAAGGTCCAAGGGATACAGTAAACCTGGAGTGAAGCATCGGATTCTATAACTAGTGTCACAGGAATGGTTCAAACATAGACAGTTAGAAGAGTCAGTCTTCTTGTACTTAAGTCGGCATTGTGAGTTTTCTATTTAATTCCGTTGCAATTTCTGTGTTTCATCGTCAATAAGAAGGTCAGACGGATACAGTAAACCTGAAGTGAAGCATCGGAATCTATAACTAGTGTCACAGGAATGGTTCAAAACATAGACAGTAAGAAGAGTCAGTCTTCTTGTCCTTAAGTCTGCATTGTGCATTTTGTATTTAATTCCGATGCAATTTCTGTGTTTCATCGTCAATAAGAAGGTACAAGGGATACACTAAACCTGGAGTGAAGCATCGGAACCTATAACTAGTGTCACAGTAATGGTTCAAAACATAGACAGTAAGAAGAGTCAGTCTTCTTGTCCTTAAGTCGGCATTGTGCCTTTTGTACTTAATTATGATGCAATTTCTGTGTTTCATCGGCAATAAGGTCAGAGGGATACAGTAAAGCTGAAGTGAAGCATCGGAGTCCTAAACTAGTGTCACAGGAATGGTTCATAACATATACAGTAGGAAGAGTCAGTCTTCTTGTACTTTAATCGACATTGTGCCATTTCTATTTAATTCCGATGCAATTTCTGTGTTTCATCGTCAATAAGAATGTCCAAGGTATACAGTAAACCTGAAGTAAAGCATCGGAATCTATAACTAGTGTCACAGGAATGGTTCAAAGCATAGACAGTAAGAAGAGTCCGTCTTCTTGTAGTTGTGCCGGCATTGTGAGTTTTCTATTTAATTCCGATGCAATTTCGGTGTTTCATAGTCAATAACAAGGTCAGAGGGATACAGTAAACCAGAAGTGAAGCATCGGAATCTATAACTAGTGTCACAGGAATGGTTCAAACATAGTCAGTAAGAAGAGTCAGTCTTCTTGTACTTAAGTGGGCATTGTGCCTTTTCTATTTAATTCCGATGCAATTTCTGTCTTTCATCGTCAATAAGAAGGTCCAAGGGTCACAGTAAAATTGGAGTGAAGCATCGGAAGCTATAACTAGTGTCACAGGAATGGTTCAAAACATAGACAGTAAGAAGAGTCAGTCTTCTTGTACTTAAGTCGACATTGTGCCTTTTCTATTTAATTCCGATGCAATTTCTGTGTTTCATCGTCAATAAGAATGTCCAAGGTATACAGTAAACCTGAAGTAAAGCATCGGAATCTATAACTAGTGTGACAGCAATGGTTCAAACTATATTCACTAAGAAGAGTCAGTCTTCTTGTACTTAAGTCGGCATTGTGCCTTTTCTATTTAATTCCGATGCAATTTCTGTGTTTCATCGTCAATAAGAAGGTCCAAGGTATACAGTAAACCTGGAGTGAAGCATCGGAATCTATAACTAGTGTCACAGGAATAGTTCAAAACATCGAGAGTAAGAAGAGTCAGTGTTCTTGTACTTAAGTCGGCATTGTGCCTTTTGTATTTAATTTCGATGCAATTTCTGTGTTTCATTGTCAATAAGAAGGTCCAAGGAATACAGTAAACCTGAAGTGAAGCATCGGAATCTATAACTAGTGCCACTGGAATGGTTCAAAATATAGACAGTAAGAAGAGTCAGTCTTCTTGTACTAAAGTCACCATTGTGCCTTTTGTGTTTAATTCCGATGCATTTCCTGTGATTCATCGTCAATAAGAAGGTCCAAGGGATACAGTAAACCTGAAGTGAAGCATCGGAATCTATAACTAGAGTCACAGGAATGTTTCAAAACATAGTCAGTAAGAAGAGTCAGTCTTCTGGTACTTAAGTCGGCATTGTGCCTTTTGTACTTAATTCCGACGCAATTTCTGTGTTTCATCGGCAATAAGGTCAGAGGGATACAGTAAAGCTGAAGTGAAGCATCGGAATCCTAAACTAGTGTCACAGGAATGGTTCAAACATAGACAGTAGGAAGAGTCAGTCTTCTTGTACTTAAGTCGGCATTGTGCCTTTTGTATTTAATTCCGATACAATTTCTGTGTTTCATCGGCAATAAGAAGGTACAAGGTATCCAGTAAACCTGAAGTGAAGCATCGGAATCTATAACTAGTGTCACAGGAATGGTTCAAAACATAGTCAGTAAGAAGAGTCAGTCTTCTTGTACTTAAGTCGGCATTGTGCCTTTTCTATTTAATTTCGATGCAATTTCTGTGTTTCATCGTCAATAAGAAATTCCAATGGTTACAGTAAACCTGGAGTGAAGCATCGGAATCTATAACTAGTGTCACAGGAATGGTTCAAACATAGACAGTAAGAAGAGTCAGTCTTCTTGTACTTTAGTCGACATTGTGCCTTTTCTATTTAATTCCGATGCAATTTCTGTGTTTCATCGTCAATAAGAATGTCCAACGTATACAGTAAACCTGAAGTAAAGCATCGGAATCTATAACTAGTGTCACAGGTATGGTTCAAAGCATAGACAGTAAGAAGAGTCAGTCTTCTTGTCCTTAAGTGGGCATTGTGCCGTTTGTATTTAATTTCGATGCAATTTCTGTGTTTCATCGGCAATAAGGTCAGAGGGATACAGTAAACCTGAAGTGAAGCATCGGAATCTATAACTAGTGTCACAGGAATGGTTCAAAACATAGACAGTAGGAAGAGTCAGTCTTCTTGTACGTAAGTCGGCATTGTGCCATTTGTATTTAATTCCGATGCAATTTCTGTGTTTCATTGTCAATAAGAAGATCAGAGGGATACAGTAAACCTGAGGTGAAGCATCGGAATCCAACACTAGTGTCACAGGAATGGTTCAAAACATAGACAGTAAGAAGAGTCAGTCTTCTTGTACTTAAGTCGGCATTGTGCCTTTTGTATTTAATTCCGATGCAATTTCTGTGTTTCATCGTCAATAAGAAGGTACAAGGTATACAGTAAACCTGAAGTGAAGCATCCGAATCTATAACTGGTGTCACAGCAATGGTTCAAACTATAATCACTAAGAAGAGTCAGTCTTCTTGTACTTAAGTCGGTATTGTGCCTTTTCTATTTAATTCCGATCCAATTTCTGTGTTTAATCGGCAATAAGGTCAGAGGGATACAGTAAACCTGAAGTGAAGCATCGGAATCTATAACTAGTGTCACAGGAATGGTTCAAACATAGACAGTAGGAAGAGTCAGTCTTCTTGTACTTAAGTCGGCATTGTGCCATTTGTATTTAATTCCGATGCAATTTCTGTCTTTCATTGTCAATAAGAAGGTCAGAGGGATACAGTAAACTTAAAGTGAAGCATCGGAATCCAAAACTAGTGTCACAGGAATGGTTCAAAAGATAGACAGTAGGAAGAGTCAGTCTTCTTGTACTTAGGTCGGCATTGTGCCTTTTATATTTAATTCCGATGCAATTTCTGTGTTTCATCGTCAATAAGAAGGTACAAGGTATACAGTAAACCTGAAGGGAAGCATCGGAATCTATAACTAGTGTCACAGGAATGGTTCAAAACAGAGTCAGTAAGAAGAGTCAGTCTTCTTGTACTTAAGTCAGCATTGTGCCTTTTCTATTTAATTCCGATGCAATTTCTGTGTTTCATCGTCAATAAGACGGTCCAAAGGTTACAGTAAACCTGGAGTGAAGCATCGGAAGCTATAACTAGTGTCACAGGAATGGTTCAAAACATAGACTGAAAGAAGATTCAGTCTTCTTGTACTTAAGTCGACATTGAGCCTTTTCTATTTAATTCCCATGCAATTTCTGTGTTTCATCGTCAATAAGAATGTCGAAGGTATCCAGTAAACCTGAAGTAAAGCATCGGAATATATGAATAGTGTCACAGGAATGGTTCAAATTATAATCACTAAGAAGAGTCAGTCTGCTTGTACTTATGTCGGCATTGTGCCTTTTCTATTTAATTCCGATGCAATTTCTGTGCTTCATCGTCAATAAGAAGGTCCAAGGGATACAGTAAACCTGGAGTGAAGCATCGGATTCTATAACTAGTGTCACAGGAATGGTTCAAAACATAGACAGTTAGAAGAGTCAGTCTTCTTGTACTTAAGTCGGCATTGTGAGTTTTCTATTTAATTCCGTTGCAATTTCTGTGTTTCATCGTCAATAAGAAGGTCAGAAGGATACAGTAAACCTGAAGTGAAGCATCGGAATCTATAACTAGTGTCACAGGAATGGTTCAAAACATAGACAGTAAGAAGAGTCAGTCTTCTTGTCCTTAAGTCTGCATTGTGCATTTTGTATTTAATTCCGATGCAATTTCTGTGTTTCATCGTCAATAAGAAGGTACAAGGGATACACTAAACCTGGAGTGAAGCATCGGAACCTATAACTAGTGTCACAGTAATGGTTCAAAACATAGACAGTAAGAAGAGTCAGTCTTCTTGTCCTTAAGTCGGCATTGTGCCTTTTGTACTTAATTATGATGCAATTTCTGTGTTTCATCGGCAATAAGGTCAGAGGGATACAGTAAAGCTGAAGTGAAGCATCGGAATCCTAAACTAGTGTCACAGGAATGGTTCATAACATATACAGTAGGAAGAGTAAGTCTTCCTGTACTTAAGTCGGCATTGTGCCTTTTGTATTTAATTCCGATACAATTTCTGTGTTTCATCGTCAATAAGAAGGTACAAGGTATACAGTAAACCTGAAGTGAAGCATCGGAATCTATAACTAGTGTCACAGGAATGGTTCAAAACATAGTCAGTAAGAAGAGTCAGTCTTCTTGTACTTAAGTCGGCATTGTGCCTTTTCTATTTAATTCCGATGCAATTTCTGTGTTTCATCGTCAATAAGAAGGTCCAAGGGTTACAGTAAACCTGGAGTGAAGCATCGGAATCTATAACTAGTGTCACAGGAATGGTTAAAACATAGACAGTAAGAAGAGTCAGTCTTCTTGTACTTTAATCGACATTGTGCCATTTGTATTTAATTCCGATGCAATTTCTGTGTTTCATCGTCAATAAGAATGTCCAAGGTATACAGTAAACCTGAAGTAAAGCATCGGAATCTATAACTAGTGTCACAGGAATGGTTCAAAGCATAGACAGTAAGAAGAGTCAGTCTTCTTGTAGTTGAGTCGGCATTGTGAGTTTTCTATTTAATTCCGATGCAATTTCGGTGTTTCATAGTCAATAACAAGGTCAGAGGGATACAGTAAACCAGAAGTGAAGCATCGGAATCTATAACTAGTGTCACAGGAATGGTTCAAACATAGTCAGTAAGAAGAGTCAGTCTTCTTGTACTTAAGTGGGCATTGTGCCTTTTCTATTTAATTCCGATGCAATTTCTGTCTTTCATCGTCAATAAGAAGGTCCAAGGGTTACAGTAAACCTGGAGTGAAGCATCGGAAGCTATAACTAGTGTCACAGGAATGGTTCAAAACATAGACAGTAAGAAGAGTCAGTCTTCTTGTACTTAAGTCGACATTGTGCCTTTTCTATTTAATTCCGATGCAATTTCTGTGTTTCATCGTCAATAAGAATGTCCAAGGTATACAGTAAACCTGAAGTAAAGCATCGGAATCTATAACTAGTGTGACAGCAATGGTTCAAACTATAATCACTAAGAAGAGTCAGTCTTCTTGTACTTAAGTCGGCATTGTGCCTTTTCTATTTAATTCCGATGCAATTTCTGTGTTTCATCGTCAATAAGAAGGTCCAAGGTATACAGTAAACCTGGAGTGAAGCATCGGAATCTATAACTAGTGTCACAGGAATAGTTCAAAACATCGACAGTAAGAAGAGTCAGTCTTCTTGTACTTGAGTCGGCATTGTGAGTTTTCTATTTAATTCCGATGCAATTTCGGTGTTTCATCGTCAATAAGAAGGTCAGAGGGATACAGTAAACCTGAAGTGAAGCATCGGAATCTATAACTAGTGTCACAGGAATGGTTCAAACATAGTAAGTAAGAAGAGTCAGTCTTCTTGTCCTTAAGTCGGCATTGTGCCGTTTGTATTTAATTCCGATGCAATTTCTGTGTTTCATCGGCAATAAGGTCAGAGGGATACAGTAAACCTGAAGTGAAGCATCGGAATCTATAACTAGTGTCACAGGAATGGTTCAAAACATAGACAGTAGGAAGAGTCAGTCTTCTTGTACGTAAGTCGGCATTGTGCCATTTGTATTTAATTCCGATGCAATTTATGTGTTTCATTGTCAATACGAAGATCAGAGGGATACAGTAAGCCTGAGGTGAAGCATCGGAATCCAACACTAGTGTCACGGGAATGGTTCAAAACATAGACAGTAAGAATAGTCAGTCTTCTTGTACTTAAGTCGGCATTGTGCCTTTTGTATTTAATTCCGATGCAATTTCTGTGTTTCATCGTCAATAAGAAAGTACAAGGTATACAGTAAACCTGAAGTGAAGCATCGGAATCTATAACTGGTGTCACAGCAATGGTTCAAACTATAATCACTAAGAAGAGTCAGTCATCTTGTACTTAAGTCGACATTGTGCCTTTTCTATTTAATTCCGATCCAATTTCTGTGTTTAATCGGCAATAAGGTCAGAGGGATACAGTAAACCTGAAGTGAAGCATCGGAATCTATAACTAGTGTCACAGGAATGGTTCAAACATAGACAGTAGGAAGAGTCAGTCTTCTTGTACTTAAGTCGGCATTGTGCCATTTGTATTTAATTCCGATGCAATTTCTGTCTTTCATTGTCAATAAGAAGGTCAGAGGGATACAGTAAACTTAAAGTGAAGCATCGGAATCCAAAACTAGTGTCACAGGAATGGTTCAAAAGATAGACAGTAGGAAGAGTCAGTCTTCTTGTACTTAGGTCGGCATTGTGCCTTTTATATTTAATTCCGATGCAATTTCTGTGTTTCATCTTCAATAAGAAGGTACAAGGTATACAGTAAACCTGAAGGGAAGCATCGGAATCTATAACTAGTGTCACAGGAATGGTTCAAAACAGAGTCAGTAAGAAGAGTCAGTCTTCTTGTACTTAAGTCAGCATTGTGCCTTTTCTATTTAATTCCCATGCAATTTCTGTGTTTCATCGTCAGAAAGAATGTCGAAGGTATCCAGTAAACCTGAAGTAAAGCATCGGAATATATGAATAGTGTCACAGGAATGGTTCATATTATAATCACTAAGAAGAGGCAGTCTGCTTGTACTTATGTCGGCATTGTGCCTTTTCTATGCAATTCCGATGCAATTTCTGTGCTTCATCGTCAATAAGAAGGTCCAAGGGATACAGTAAACCTGGAGTGAAGCATCGGATTCTATAACTAGTGTCACAGGAATGGTTCAAAACATAGACAGTTAGAAGAGTCAGTCTTCTTGTACTTAAGTCGGCATTGTGAGTTTTCTATTTAATTCCGTTGCAATTTCTGTGTTTCATCGTCAATAAGAAGGTCAGACGGATACAGTAAACCTGAAGTGAAGCATCGGAATCTATAACTATTGTCACAGGAATGTTTCAAAACATAGACAGTAAGAAGAGTCAGTCTTCTTGTCCTTAAGTCTGCATTGTGCATTTTGTATTTAATTCCGATGCAATTTCTGTGTTTCATCGTCAATAAGAAGGTACAAGGGATACACTAAACCTGGAGTGAAGCATCGGAACCTATAACTAGTGTCACAGTAATGGTTCAAAACATAGACAGTAAGAAGAGTCAGTCTTCTTGTCCTTAAGTCGGCATTGTGCCTTTTGTACTTAATTATGATGCAATTTCTGTGTTTCATCGGCAATAAGGTCAGAGGGATACAGTAAAGCTGAAGTGAAGCATCGGAATCCTAAACTAGTGTCACAGGAATGGTTCATAACATATACAGTAGGAAGAGTCAGTCTTCCTGTACTTAAGTCGGCATTGTGCCTTTTGTATTTAATTCCGATACAATTTCTGTGTTTCATCGTCAATAAGAAGGTACAAGGTATACAGTAAACCTGAAGTGAAGCATCGGAATCTATAACTAGTGTCACAGGAATGGTTCAAAACATAGTCAGTAAGAAGAGTCAGTCTTCTTGTACTTAAGTCGGCATTGTGCCTTTTCTATTTAATTCCGATGCAATTTCTGTGTTTCATCGTCAATAAGAAGGTCCAAGTGTTACAGTAAACCTGGAGTGAAGCATCGGAATCTATAACTAGTGTCACAGGAATGGTTCAAACATAGACAGTAAGAAGAGTCAGTCTTCTTGTACTTTAATCGACATTGTGCCATTTCTATTTAATTCCGATGCAATTTCTGTGTTTCATCGTCAATAAGAATGTCCAAGGTATACAGTAAACCTGAAGTAAAGCATCGGAATCTATAACTAGTGTCACAGGAATGGTTCAAAGCATAGACAGTAAGAAGAGTCAGTCTTCTTGTAGTTGAGTCGGCATTGTGAGTTTTCTATTTAATTCCGATGCAATTTCGGTGTTTCATAGTCAATAACAAGGTCAGAGGGATACAGTAAACCAGAAGTGAAGCATCGGAATCTATAACTAGTGTCACAGGAATGGTTCAACATAGTCAGTAAGAAGAGTCAGTCTTCTTGTACTTAAGTGGGCAATGTGCCTTTTCTATTTAATTCCGATGCAATTTCTGTCTTTCATCGTCAATAAGAAGGTCCAAGGGTTACAGTAAACCTGGAGTGAAGCATCGGAAGCTATAACTAGTGTCACAGGAATGGTTCAAAACATAGACAGTAAGAAGAGTCAGTCTTCTTGTACTTAAGTCGACATTGTGCCTTTTCTATTTAATTCCGATGCAATTTCTGTGTTTCATCGCCAATAAGAATGTCCAAGGTATACAGTAAACCTGAAGTAAAGCATCGGAATCTATAACTAGTGTGACAGCAATGGTTCAAACTATAATCACTAAGAAGAGTCAGTCTTCTTGTACTTAAGTCGGCATTGTGCCTTTTCTATTTAATTCCGATGCAATTTCTGTGTTTCATCGTCAATAAGAAGGTCCAAGGTATACAGTAAACCTGGAGTGAAGCATCGGAATCTATAACTAGTGTCACAGGAATGGTTCAAAACATCGACAGTAAGAAGAGTCAGTCTTCTTGTACTTGAGTCGGCATTGTGAGTTTTCTATTTAATTCCGATGCAATTTCGGTGTTTCATCGTCAATAAGAAGGTCAGAGGGATACAGTAAACCAGAAGTGAAGCATCGGAATCTATAACTAGTGTCACAGGAATGGTTCAAACATAGTAAGTAAGAAGAGTCAGTCTTCATGTACTTAAGTCGGCATTGTGCCTTTTCTATTTAATTCCGATGCAATTTCTATGTATCATCGTCAATAAGAAGGTTCAAGGGTTACAGTAAACCTGGAGTGAAGCATCGGAATCTATAACTAGTGTAACAGGAATGGTTCAAATCATAGACAGTAAGAAGAGTCAGTCTTCTTGTACTTAAGTCGACATTGTGCTTTTTCTATTTAATTCCGATGCAATATCTGTGTTTCATCGACAATAAGAATGTCCAAGGTATACAGTAAACCAAAAGTAAAGCATCGGAATCTATAACTAGTGTCACAGCAATGGTTCAAACTATAATCTCTAAGAAGAGTCAGTCTTCTTGTACTTAAGTCGGCATTGTGCCTTTTCTATTTAATTCCGATGCAATTTCTGTGTTTCATCGGCAATAAGGTCAGAGGGATACAGTAAACCTGAAGAGAAGCATCGGAATCTATAACTAGAGTCACAGGAGTGTTTGAAATCATAGTCAGTAAGAAGAGTCAGTCTTCTTGTCCTTAAGTCGGCATTGTGCCGTTTGTATTTAATTCCGATGCAATTTCTGTGTTTCATCGGCAATAAGGTCAGAGGGATACAGTAAACCTGAAGTGAAGCATCGGAATCTATAACTAGTGTCACAGGAATGGTTCAAAACATAGACAGTAGGAAGAGTCAGTCTTCTTGTACGTAAGTCGGCATTGTGCCATTTGTATTTAATTCCGATGCAATTTATGTGTTTCATTGTCAATAAGAAGATCAGAGGGATACAGTAAACCTGAGGTGAAGCATCGGAATCCAACACTAGTGTCACGGGAATGGTTCAAAACATAGACAGTAAGAAGAGTCAGTCTTCTTGTACTTAAGTCGGCATTGTGCCTTTTGTATTTAATTCCGATGCAATTTCTGTGTTTCATCGTCAATAAGAAAGTACAAGGTATACAGTAAACCTGAAGTGAAGCATCGGAATCTATAACTGGTGTCACAGCAATGGTTCAAACTATAATCACTAAGAAGAGTCAGTCATCTTGTACTTAAGTCGGCATTGTGCCTTTTCTATTTAATTCCGATCCAATTTCTGTGTTTAATCGGCAATAAGGTCAGAGGGATACAGTAAACCTGAAGTGAAGCATCGGAATCTATAACTAGTGTCACAGGAATGGTTTAAACATAGACAGTAGGAACAGTCAGTCTTCTTGTACTTAAGTCGGCATTGTGCCATTTGTATTTAATTCCGATGCAATTTCTGTGTTTCATTGTCAATAAGAAGGTCAGAGGGATACAGTAAACCTAAAGTGAAGCATCGGAATCCAAAACTAGTGTCACAGGAATGGTTCAAAAGATAGACAGTAGGAAGAGTCAGTCTTCTTGTACTTAAGTCGGCAATGTGCCTTTTATATTTAATTCCGATGCAATTTCTGTGTTTCATCGTCAATAAGAAGGTACAAGGTATACAGTAAACCTGAAGTGAAGCATCGGAATCTATAACTAGTGTCACAGGAATGGTTCAAATCATAGTCAGTAAGAAGAGTCAGTCTTCTTGTACTTAAGTCGGCATTGTGCCTTTTCTATTTAATTCCGATGCAATTTCTGTGTTTCATCGTCAATAAGAAGGTCCAAGGTATACAGTAAACATGGAGTGACGCATCGGAATCTATAACTAGTGTCACAGGAATGGTTCAAAACATAGACAGTAAGAAAAGTCAGTCTTCTTGTACTTGAGTCGGCATTGTGAGATTTCTATTTAATTCCGATGCAATTTCGGTGTTTCATCGTCAATAAGAAGGTCAGAGGGATACAGTAAACCTCAAGTGAAGCATCGGAATCTATAACTAGTGTCACAGGAATGGTTCAAAACATAGACAGTAAGAAGAGTCAGTCTTCGTGTACTAAAGTTGGCATTTTGCCTTTTGTATTTAATTCCAACGCTATTTCTGTGTGTCACCGTCAATAACAAGGTCCAAGGGATACAGTAAACCTGAAGTGAAGCATCGGAATCTATAACTATTGTCACCGGAATGGTTCAAACTATTATCAGTAAGAAGAGTCAGTCTTCTTGTACTTAAGTCGGCATTGTGCCTTTTCTATTTCATTCCGATGGAGTTTCTGTGTTTCATCGTCAATAAGAAGGTCCAAGGAATACAGTAAACCTGGAGTGAAGCATCGGAATCTATAACTACTGTCACAGGAATGGTTGAAACATAGACAGTAAGAAGAGTCAGTCTTCTTGTACTTATGTCGGCATGGTGCCTTTTGTATTTAATTCCGATGCAATTTCTGTGTTTCATCGTCAATAAGAAGGTCAGAGGGATACAGTAAACCTGAAGTGCAGCATCGGAATCTATACCTAGTGTCACAGGAATGGTTCAAAACATAGACAGTAAGACGAGTCAGTCTTCTTGTCCTTAAGTCGGCATTGTGCATTTTGTATTTAATTCCGATGCAATTTCTGTGTTTCATCGTCTACAAGAAGGTACAAGGGATACAGTAAACCTGGAGTGAAGCATCGGAATTTGAAACTAGTGTCACAGTAATGGTTCAAAACATAGACAGTAAGAAGAGTCAGTCTTCTTGTCCTTAAGTCGGCATTGTGCCTTTTGTACTTAATTCCGATGCAATTTCTGTGTTTCATCGGCAATAAGGTCAGAGGGATACAGTAAAGCTGAAGTGAAGCATCGGAATCCTAAACTAGTGTCACAGGAATGGTTCATAACATAGACAGTAGGAAGAGTCAGTCTTCTTGTACTTAAGTCGGCATTGTGCCTTTTGTATTTAATTCCGATTCAATTTCTGTGTTTCATCGTCAATAAGAAGGTACAAGGTATACAGTAAACCTGAAGTGAAGCATCGGAATCTATAACTAGTGTCACAGGAATGGTTCAAAACATAGTCAGTAAGAAGAGTCAGTCTTCTTGTACTTAAGTCGGCATTGTGCCTTTTCTATTTAATTCCGATGCAATTTCTGTGTTTCATCGTCAATAAGAAGGTCCAAGGGTTACAGTAAACCTGGAGTGAAGCATCGGAATCTATAACTAGTGTCACAGGAATGGTTCAAACATAGACAGTAAGAAGAGTCAGTCTTCTTGTACTTTAGTCGACATTGGCCTTTTCTATTTAATTCCGATGCAATTTCTGTGTTTCATCGTCAATAAGAATGTCCAAGGTATACAGTAAACCTGAAGCAAAGCATCGGAATCTATAACTAGTGTCACAGGAATGGTTCAAAGCATAGACAGTAAGAAGAGTCAGTCTTCTTGTACTTGAGTCGGCATTGTGAGTTTTCTATTTAATTCGGATGCAATTTCGGTGTTTCATAGTCAATAACAAGGTCAGAGGGATACAGTAAACCAGAAGTGAAGCATCGGAATCTATAACTAGTGTCACAGTAATGGTTCAAACATAGTCAGTAAGAAGAGTCAGTCTTCTTGTACCTAAGTGGGCATTGTGCCTTTTCTATTTAATTCCGATGCAATTTCTGTGTTTCATCGTCAATAAGAAGGTCCAAGGGTTACAGTAAACCTGGAGTGAACCATCGGAATCTATAACTAGTGTCACAGGAATGGTCCAAAACATAGACAGTAAGAAGAGTCAGTCTTCTTGTACTTAAGTCGACATTGTGCCTTTTCTATTTAATTCCGATGCAATTTCTGTGTTTCATCGTCAATAAGAATGTCCAAGGTATACAGTAAACCTGAAGTTAAGCATCGGAATCTATAACTAGTGTCACAGCAATAGTTCAAACTATAATAACTAAGAAGAGTCAGTCTTCTTGTACTTAAGTCGGCATTCTGCCTTTTCTATTTAATTCCGATGCAATTTCTGTGTTTCATCGTCAATAAGAATGTCCAAGGTATACAGTAAACCTGAAGCAAAGCATCGGAATCTGTAACTAGTGTCACAGGAATGGTTCAAAGCATAGACAGTAAGAAGAGTCAGTCTTCTTGTACATGAGTCGGCATTGTGAGTTTTCTATTTAATTCCGATGCAATTTCGGTGTTTCATAGTCAATAACAAGGTCAGAGGGATACAGTAAACCAGAAGTGAAGCATCGGAATCTATAACTAGTGTCACAGGAATGGTTCAAACATAGTCAGTAAGAAGAGTCAGTCTTCTTGTACTTAAGTGGCCATTGTGCCTTTTCTATTTAATTCCGATGCAATTTCTGTGTTTCATCGTCAATATGAAGGTCCAAGGGTTACAGTAAACCTGGAGTGAAGCATCGGAATCTATAACTAGTGTCACAGGAATGGTTCAAAACATAGACAGTAAGAAGAGTCAGTGTTCTTGTACTTAAGTCGACATTGTGCTTTTTCTATTTAATTCCGATGCACTTTCTGTGTTTCATCGTCAATAAGAATGTCCAAGGTATACAGTAAACCTGGAGTGAAGCATCAGAATCTATAACTAGTGTCACAGGAATGGTTCAAAAACATAGGCAGTAAGAAGAGTCAGTCTTCTTGTACTTGAGTCGGCATTGTGAGTTATCTATTTAATTCCGATGCAATTTCGGTGTTTCATCGTCAATAAGAAGGTCAGAGGGTTACAGTAAACCTAAAGTGAAGCATCGGTATCTATAACTAGTGTCACAGGAATGGTTCAAACATAGTCAGTAAGAAGAGTCAGTCTTCTTGTACTTATGTCGGCATTGTGCCTTTTCTATTTAATTCCGATGCAATTTCTGTGTTTCATCGTCAATAAGAAGGTCCAAGGGTTACAGTAAACCTGGAGTGAAGCATAGGAATCTATAACTAGTGTCACAGGAATGGTTCAAAACATAGACAGTAAGAAGAGTCAGTGTTCTTGTACTTAAGTCGACATTGTGCTTTTTCTATTTAATTCCGATGCACTTTCTGTGTTTCATCGACAATAAGAATGTCCAAGGTATACAGTAAACCTGAAGTAAAGCATCGGAATCTATAACTAGTGTCACAGCAATGGTTCAAACTATAATCACCAAGAAGAGTCAGTCTTCTTGTACTTAAGTCGGCATTGTGCCATTTGTATTTAATTCCGATGCAATTTCTGTGTTTCATTGTCAATAAGAAGATCAGAGGGATACAGTAAACCTGAGGTGAAGCATCGGAATCCAACACTAGTGACACAGGAATGGTTCAAAATATAGACAGTAAGAAGAGTCAGTCTTCTTGTACTTAAGTCGGCATTGTGCCTTTTGTATTTAATTCCGTTGCAATTTCTGTGTTTCATCGTCAATAAGAAGGTACAAGGTATACAGTAAACCTGAAGTGAAGCATCGGAATCTATAACTAGTGTCACAGCAATGGTTCAAACTATAATCACTAAGAAGAGTCAGTCTTCTTGTACTTAAGTCGGCATTGTGCCTTTTCTATTTAATTCCGATGCAATTTCTGTGTTTCATCGGCAATAAGGTCAGAGGGATACAGTAAACCTGAAGTGAAGCATCGGAATCTATAACTAGTGTCACAGGAATGGTTCAAACATAGACAGTAGGAAGAGTCAGTCTTCTTGTACTTAAGTCGGCATTGTGCCATTTGAATTTAATTCCGATGCAATTTCTGTGTTTCATTGTCAATAAGAAGGTCAGAGGGATACAGTAAACCTAAAATGAAGCATCGGAATCCAAAACTAGTGTCACAGGAATGGTTCAAAAGATAGACAGTAGGAAGAGTCAGTCTTCTTGTACGTAAGTCGGCATTGTGCCTTTTGTATTTAATTCCGATGCAATTTCTGTGTTTCATCGTCAATAAGAAGGTACAAGGTATACAATAAACCTGAAGTGAAGCATCGGAATCTATAACTAGTGTCACAGGAATGGTTCAAAACATAGTCAGTAAGAAGAGTCAGTCTACTTGTACTTAAGTCGGCATTGTGCCTTTTCTATTTAATTCCGATGCAACTTCTGTGTTTCATTGTCAATAAGAAGGGCCAAGGCATACAGTAGACATGGAGTGAAGCATCGGAATCTATAACTAGTGTCACAGGAATGGTTCAAAACATAGACAGTAAGATGAGTCGGTCTTCTTGTACTTGAGTCGGCATTGTGAGTTTTCTGTTTAACTCCGATGCAATTTCAGTGTTTCATCGTCAATAAGAAGGTCAGAGGGATACAGTAAACCTGAAGTGAAGCATCGGATTCTATAACTAGTGTCACAGGAATGGTTCAAACATAATCAGTAAGAAGAGTCAGTCTTCTTGTACTTAAGTCGGCATTGTGCCTTTTCTATTTAATTCCGATGCAATTTCTGTGTTTCATCGTCAATAAGAAGGTCCAAGGGTTACAGTAAACCTGGAGTGATGCATCGGAATCTATAACTAGTGTCACAGGAATGGTTCAAAACATAGACAGTAAGAAGAGTCAGTCTTCTTGTACTTAAGTCGGCATTGTGCCTTTTGTATTTAATACCGATGCAATTTCTGTGTTTCATCGGCAATAAGGTCAGAGGGATTCAGTAAACCTGAAGTGAAGCTTCGGAATCTATAACTAGTGTCACAGGAATGGTTCAAAATATAGACGGCAGGAAGAGTCAGTCTTCTTGTACTTAAGTCGGCATTGTGCCATTTGTATTTAATTCCGATGCAGTTTATGTGTTTCATTGTCAATAAGAAGGTCGGAGGGATACAGAAAACCTGAGGTGAAGCATCGGAATCCAAAACTAGTGTCACAGGAATGGTTCAAAACATAGACAGTAGGAAGAGTCTGTCTTCTTGTACTTAAGTCGGCATTGTGCCTTTTGTATTTAATTCCGATGCAATTTCTGTGTTTCGTCGTCAGTAAGAAGGTACAAGGTATACAGTAATCCTGAAGTGAAGCATCGGAATCTATAACTAGTTTCACAGGAATGGTTCAAAGCATAGTCAGTAAGAAGAGTCAGTCTTCTTGTACTTAAGTCGGCATTGTGCCTTTTCTAATTAATTCCGATGCAATTTCTGTGTTTCGTCGTCAATAAGAGTGTCCAAGGGTTACAGTAAACCTGGAGTGAAGCATCAGAATCCATAACTAGTGTCACAGGAATGGTTCAAAGCATAGACAGTAAGAAGAGTCAGTCTTCTTGTACGTAAGTCGACATTTAGCCTTTTCTATTTAATTCCGATGCAATTTCTGTGCTTCATCGTCAATAAGAATGTCGAAGGTATACAGTAAACCTGAAGTAAAGCATCGGAATCTATGACTAGTGTCACAGCAATGGTTCAAACTATAATCACTAAGAAGAGTCAGTCTTCTTGTACTTAAGTCGGCATTGTGCCTTTTCTATTTAATTCCGATGCAATTACTGTGTTTCATCGTCAATAAGAAGGTTCAAGGGATACAGTAAACCTGGAGTGAAGCATCGGAATCCATAACTAGTGTCACGGGAATGGTTCAAAACATAGACAGTAAGAAGAGTCAGTCTTCTTGTACTTAAGTCGGCATTGTGAGTTTTCTATTTAATTCCGATGCGATTTCTGTGTTTCATCGTCAATAAGTAGATCAGAGGGATACAGTAAACCTGAAGTGAAGCATCGGAATCTATAACTAGTATCACAGAAATGGTTCAAAACATAGACAGTAAGAAGAGTCAGTCTTCGTGTACTAAAGTTGGCATTTTGCCTTTTGTATTTAATTCCAATGCTATTTCTGTGTGTCGCCGTCAATAACAAGGTCCAAGGGATACAGTAAACCTGAAGTGAAGCATCGGAATCTATAACTATTGTCACCGGAATGGTTCAAACTATTATTAGTAAGAAGAGTCAGTCTTCTTGTACTTAAGTCGGCATTGTGCCTTTTCTATTTCATTCCGATGCAGTTTCTGTGTTTCATCGTCAATAAGAAGGTCCAAGGAATACAGTAAACCTGGAGTGAAGCATCGGAATCTATAACTAGTGTCACAGTAATGGTTCAAAACATAGACAGTAAGAAGAGTCAGTCTTCTTGTACTTAAGTCGACATTGTGCCTTTTCTATTTAATTCCGATGTAATTTCTGTGTTTCATCGTCAATAAGAATGTCCAAGGTATACAGTAAACCTAAAGTAAAGCATCGGAATCCATAACTAGTGTCACAGCAATGGTTCAAACTATAATCACAAAGAAGAGTCAGTCTTCTTGTACCTAAGTCGGCATTGTGCCTTTTCTATTTAATTCCGATGCAATTTCTGTGTTTCATCGGCAATAAGGTCAGAGGGATACAGTAAACCAGAAGTGAAGCATCGGAATCTATAACTAGGGTCACAGGAGTGTTTCAAATCATAGTCAGTAAGAAGAGTCAGTCTTCTTGTCCTTAAGTCGGCATTGTGCCTTTTGTATTTAATTCCGTTGCAATTTCTGTGTTTCATCGTCAATAAGAGTGTCCAAGGTATACAATAAACCTGAAGTAAAGCATCGGAATCCATAATTAGTGTCACAGCAATGGTTCAAACTATAATCACTAAGAAGAGTCAGTCTTCCTGAACTTAAGTCGGCATTGTGCCTTTTCTATTTAATTCCGATGCAATTTCTGTGTTTCATCGTCAATAAGAAGGTCCAAGGGATACAGTAAACCTGGAATGAAGCATCGAAATCTATAACCAGTGTCACAGGAATGGTTCAAAACATAGACAGTAAGAAGAGTCAGTCTTCTTGTTTTTAAGTCGGCATTGTGCCTATTGTATTTAATTTCGATGCAATTTCTGTGTTTCATCGTCAATAAGAAGGTCCAAGGAATACAGTAAACCTGAAGTGAAGCGTCGAAATCTGTAACTAGTGTCACTGGAATGGTTCAAAATATAGACAGTAAGAAGAGTCAGTCTTCTTGTACTTAAGTCGGCATTGTGCCTATTGTATTTAATTTCGATGCAATTTCTGTGTTTCATCGTCAATAAGAAGGTCCAAGGAATTTCAGTAAACCTGAAGTGAAGCGTCGGAATCTGTAACTAGTGTCACTGGAATGGTTCAAAATATAGACAGTATGAAGAGTCAGTCTTCTTGTACTTAAGTCGGCATTGTGCCTATTGTATTTAATTTCGATGCTATTTCTGTGTTTCATCGTCAATAAGAAGGTCCAAGGAATACAGTAAACCTGAAGTGAAGCGTCGGAATCTGTAACTAGTGTCACTGGAATGGTTCAAAATATAGACGGTAAGAAGAGTCAGTCTTCTTGTACTTAAGTCAGCATTGTGCCTTTTGTGTTTAATTCCGATGCAATTCCTGTGATTCATCGTCAATAAGAAGGTCCAAGGGATACAGTAAACGTGAAGTAAAGCATCGGAATCTATAACTAGTGTCACAGCAATGGTTCAAATTATAATCACTAAGAAGAGTCAGTCTTCTTGTACTTCAGTCGGCATTGTGTCTTTTCTATTTAATTCCGATGCAATTTCTGTGTTTCATCGTCAATAAGAAGGTCCAAGGTATACAGTTAACCTGGAGTGAAGCTTCGGAATCTATAACTAGTGTCACAGGAATGGTTCAAAACATAGACAGTAAGAAGAGTCAGTCTTCTTGTACTTAAGTCAGCATTGTGCCTTTTGTGTTTATTTCCGAAGCAATTTCTGTGTTTCATCGTCAATAAGAAGGTCAGAGGGGTACAGTAAACCTAAAGTGAAGCATCGGAATCTATAACTAGTGTCACAGGAATGGTTCAAAACATAGACAGTCAGAAGAGTCAGTCTTCTTGTACTAAAGTCGACATTGTGCCTTTTCTATTTAATTCCGATGCAATTTCTGTGTTTCATCGTCAATATGAATTTCCAAGGTATACAGTAAACCTGAAGTAAAGCATCGGAATCCATAACTAAAGTCACAGCAATGGTTCAAACTATAATGACTAGGAAGAGTCACTCTTCCTGAAGATAAGTCGGCATTGTGCCTTTTCTATTTAATTCCGATGCAATTTCTGTGTTTCATCGTCAATAAGAAGGTCCAAGGGATACAGTAAACCTGGAGTGAAGCATCGGAATCTATAACAAGTGTCACAGGAATGGTTCAAAACATAGACATTAAGAAGAGTCAGTCTTCTTGTACTTAAGTCGGCATTGTGCCTTTTCCATTTAATTCCGATGCAATTTCTGTGTTTCATCGTCAATAAGTAGGTCCAAAGGTTACAGTACACCTGGAGTGAAGCATCGGAATCTATAACTAGTGTCACAGGAATGGTTCAAAACATAGACAGTAAGAAGAGTCAGTCCTCTTGTACTTAAGTCGGCATTGTGCCTTTTCCATTTAATTCCGATGCAATTTCTGTGTTTCATCGTCAATAAGTAGGTCCAAGGGTTACAGTAAACCTGGAGTGAAGGATCGGAATCTATAACTAGTGTCACAGGAATGGTTCAAAACATAGACAGTAAGAAGAGTCAGTCTTCTTGTACTTAAGTCGGCATTGTGCCTTTTGTATTTAATTCCGATGCAGTTTCTGTGTTTCATCGGCAATAAGGTCAGAGGGATACAGTAAACCTGAAGTGAAGCATCGGAATCTATAACTATTGTCACCGGAACGGTTCCAACTATTATCAGTAAGAAGAGTCAGTCCTCTTGTACTTAAGTCGGCATTGTGCCATTTCTATTTCATTCCGATGCAGTTTCTGTGTTTCATCGTCAATAAGAAGGTCCAAGGGATACAGTAAACCTGGAGTGAAGCATCGGAATCTATAACTAGTGTCACAGGAATGGTTCAAAACACAGACATTAGAAAGAGTCAGTCTTCTTGTACTTAAGTCGGCATTGTGCCTTTTGTTTTTAATTCCGATGCAATTTCTGTGTTTCATTGTCAATAAAAAGGTCAGAGGGATACAGTAAACCTGAAGTGAAGCATCGGAATCTATAACTAGTGTCACAGGAATGGTTCAAAACATAGACAGTAAGAAGAGTCAGTCTTCTTGTCCTTAAGTCGGCATTGTGCCTTTTGTATTTAATTCCGATGCAATTTCTGTGTTTCATCGTCAACAAGAAGGTTCAAGGGATACAGTAAACCTGGAGTGAAGCATCGGAATCTATACCTAGTGTCACAGTAATGGTTCAAAACATAGACAGTAAGAAGAGTCAGTCTTCTTGTACTTAAGTCGGCATTGTGCCTTTTGTATTTAATTTCGATGCAATTTCTGTGTTTCATCGTCAATAAGAAGGTCCAAGGAATACAGTAAACCTGAAGTGAAGCATCGGAATCTATAACTAGTGTCACTGGAATGGTTCAAAATATAGACAGTACGAAGAGTCAGTCTTCTTGTACTTAAGTCGGCATTGTGCCTTTTGTATTTAATTCCGATGCAATTTCTGTGTTTCATCGGCAATAAGGTCAGTGGGATACAGTAAAGCTGAAGTGAAGCATCGGAATCTATAACTAGTGTCACAGGAATGGTTCAAAACATAGACAGTAGGAAGAGTCAGTCTTCTTGTACTTAAGTCGGCATTGTGCCTCTTGTATTTAATTCCGATGCAATTTCTGTGTTTCATCGTCAATAAGTAGGTCCAAAGGTTACAGTAAACCTGGAGTGAAGCATCGGAATCTATAACTAGTGTCACAGGAATGGTTCAAAACATAGACAGTAAGAAGAGTCAGTCTTCTTGTACTTAAGTCGGCATTGTGCCTTTTCCATTTAATTCCGAAGCAATTTCTGTGTTTCATCGTCAATAAGTAGGTCCAAGGGTTACAGTAAACCTGGAGTGAAGGATCGGAATCTATAACTAGTGTCACAGGAATGGTTCAAAACATAGACAGTAAGAAGAGGCAGTCTTCTTGTACTTTAGTCGGCATTGTGCCTTTTGTATTTAATTCCGATGCAATATCTGTGTTTCATCGGCAATAAGGTCAGAGGGATACAGTAAACCTGAAGTGAAGCATCGGAATCTATAACTAGTGTCACAGGAATGGTTCAAAACATAGACAGTAGGAAGAGTCAGTCTTCTTGTACTTAAGTCGGCATTGTGCCATTTGTATTTAATTCCAATGCAGTTTCTGTGTTTCATTGTCAATAGGAAGGTCAGAGGGATACAGTAAACCTGAGGTGAAGCATCGGAATCCAAAACTAGTGTCACAGGAATGGTTCGAAACATAGACAGTAGGAAGAGTCAGTCTTCTTGTACTTAAGTCGGCATTGTGCCTCTTGTATTTAATTCCGTTGCAATTTCTGTGTTTCATCGTCGATAAGAATGTCCAAGGTATACAGTAAACCTGAAGTAAAGCATCGGAATCCATAACTAGTGTCACAGCAATGGTTCAAACTATAATCACTAAGAAGAGTCAGTCCTCCTGAAGTTAAGTCGGCATTGTGCCTTTTCTATTTAATTCCGATGCAATTTCTGTGTTTCATCGTCAATAAGAAGGTCCAAGGGATACAGTAAACCTGGAGTGAAGCATCGGAATCTATAACAAGTGTCACAGGAATGGTTCAAAACATAGACATTAAGAAGAGTCAGTTTTCTTGTTTTTAAGTCGGCATTGTGAGTTTTCTATTTAATTCCGATGCAATTTCTGTGTTTCATCGTCAATAAGAAGGTCAGAGGGGTACAGTAAACCTGAAGTGAAGCATCGGAATCTATAACTAGTGACACAGGAATGGTTCAAATCATAGACAGTAAGAAGAGTCAGTCTTCATGTACTAAAGTTGGCATTTTGCCTTTTGTATTTAATTCCAATGCTATTTCTGTGTGTCACCGTCAATAACAAGGTCCAAGGGATACAGTAAACCTGAAGTGAAGCATCGGAATCTATAACTATTGTCACCGGAATGGTTCAAACTATTATCAGTAAGAAGAGTCAGTCCTCTTGTACTTAATTCGGCATTGTGCCATTTCTATTTCATTCCGATGCAGTTTCTGTGTTTCATCGTCAATAAGAAGGTCCAAGGGATACAGTAAACCTGGAGTGAAGCATCGGAATCTATAACTAGTGTCACAGGAATGGTTCAAAACACAGACATTAGAAAGAGTCAGTCTTCTTGTACTTAAGTCGGCATTGTGCCTTTTGTTTTTAATTCCGATGCAATTTCTGTGTTTCATTGTCAATAAAAAGGTCAGAGGGATACAGTAAACCTGAAGTGAAACATCGGAATCTATAACTAGTGTCACAGGAATGGTTCAAAACATAGACAGTAAGAAGAGTCAGTCTTCTTGTCCTTAAGTCGGCAATGTGCCTTTTGTATTTAATTCCGATGCAATTTCTGTGTTTCATCGTCAACAAGAAGGTTCAAGGGATACAGTAAACCTGGAGTGAAGCATCGGAATCTATACCTAGTGTCACAGTAATGGTTCAAAACATAGACAGTAAGAAGAGTCAGTCTTCTTGTACTTAAGTCGGCATTGTGCCTTTTGTATTTAATTTCGATGCAACTTCTGTGTTTCATCGTCAATAAGAAGGTCCAAGGAATACAGTAAACCTGAAGTGAAGCATCGGAATCTATAACTAGTGTCACTGGAATGGTTCAAAATATAGACAGTACGAAGAGTCAGTCTTCTTGTACTTAAGTCGGCATTGTGCCTTTTGTATTTAATTCCGATGCAATTTCTGTGTTTCATCGGCAATAAGGTCAGTGGGATACAGTAAAGCTGAAGTGAAGCATCGGAATCTATAACTAGTGTCACAGGAATGGTTCAAAACATAGACGGTAGGAAGAGTCAGTCTTCTTGTACTTAAGTCGGCATTGTGCCTCTTGTATTTAATTCCGATGCAATTTCTGTGTTTCATCGTCAATAAGAAGGTCCAAGGGTTACAGTAAACCTGGAGTGAAGCATCGGAATCCATAACTAGTGTCACAGGAATGGTTCAAACATAGACAGTAAGAAGAGTCAGTCTTCATGTACTTAAGTCGACATTGTGCCTTTTCGATTTAATTCCGATGCAATTTCTGTGTTTCATCGTCAATAAGAATGTACAAGGTATACAGTAAACCTGAAGTAAAGCATCGGAATCTATAACTAGTGTCACAGCAATGGTTCAAACTATATTCACTAAGATGAGTCAGTATTCTTTTACTTAAGTCGGCATTGTGTCTGTTCTATTTAATTCAGATGCAATTTCTGTGTTTCATCGTCAATAAGAAGGTCCAAGGTATACAGTAATCCTGGAGTGAAGCATCGGAATCTATAACTAGTGTCACAGGAATGGTTCAAAGCATAGACAGTAAGGGAGTCAGTCTTCTTGTACTTGAGTCGGCATTGTGAGTTTTCTATTTAATTCCGATGCAATTACTGTGTTTCATCGTCAATAAGAAGGTCCAAGGGTTACAGTAAACCTGGAGTGAAGCATCGGAATCTATAACTAGTGTCACAGGAATGGTTCAAACATAGACAGTCAGAAGAGTCAGTCTTCTTGTACTTAAGTCGACATTGTGCCTTTTCTATTTAATTCCGATGCAGTTTCTGTGTTTCATCGTCAATAAGAATGTCCAAGGTATACAGTAAACGTGAAGTAAAGCATCGGAATCTTTAACTAGTGTCACAGCAATGGTTCAAACTATAATCACAAAGAAGAGTCAGTCTTCTTGTACTTAAGTCGGCATTGTGCCTTTTCTATTAAATTCCGATGCAATTTCTGTGTCTCATCGTCAATAAGAAGGTCCAAGGTATACAGTAAACCTGGAGTGAAGTATCGGAATCTATAACTAGTGTCACAGGAATGGTTCAAAACATAGACAGTAAGAAGAGTCAGTCTTCTTGTACTTGAGTCGGCATTGTGAGTTTTCTATTTAATTCCGATGCAATTTCGGTGTTTCATCGTCAATAAGAAGGTCAGAGGGATACAGTAAACCTGAAGTGAAGCATCGGAATCTATAACTAGTGTCACAGGAATGGTTTAAACATAGTCAGTGAGAAGAGTCAGTCTTCTTGTACTTAAGTCGCATTGTGCCTTTTCTATTTAATTCCAATACAATTTCTGTGTTTCATCGTCAATAAGAAGGTCCAAGGGTTACAGTAAACCTGGAGTGAAGCATCGGAATCTATAACTAGTGTCACAGTAATGGTTCAAAACATAGACAGTAAGAAGAGTCAGTCTTCTTGTACTTAAGTCGGCATTGTGCCTTTTGTATTTAATTCCGATGCAATTTCTGTGTTTCATCGGCAATAAGGTCAGAGGGATACAGTAAACCTGAAGTGAAGCATCGGAATCTATAACTAGTGTCACAGGAATGGTTCAAAACATAGACAGTAGGAAGAGTCAGTCTTCTTGTACTTAAGTCGGCATTGTGCCATTTGTATTTAATTCCAATGCAGTTCCTGTGTTTCATTGTCAATAGGAAGGTCAGAGGGATACAGTAAACCTGAGGTGAAGCATCGGAATCCAAAACTAGTGTCACAGGAATGGTTCGAAACATAGACAGTAGGAAGAGTCAGTCTTCTTGTACTTAAGTCGGCATTGTGCCTTTGTATTTAATTCCGTTGCAATTTCTGTGTTTCATCGTCAATAAGAATGTCCAAGGTATACAGTAAACCTGAAGTATAGCATCGGAATCCATAACTCGTGTCACAGCAATGGTTCAAACTATAATCACTAAGAAGAGTCAGTCTTCCTGAAATCAAGTCGGCATTGTGCCTTTTCTGTTTAATTCCGATGCAATTTCTGTGTTTCATCGTCAATAAGAAGGTCCAAGGGATACAGTAAACCTGGAGTGAAGCATCGGAATCTATAACAAGTGTCACAGGAATGGTTCAAAACATAGACATTAAGAAGAGTCAGTCTTCTTGTTTTTAAGTCGGTATTGTGAGTTTTCTATTTAATTCCGATGCAATTTCTGTGTTTCATAGTCAATAAGAAGGTCAGAGGGGTACAGTAAACCTGAAGTGAAGCATCGGAATCTATAACTAGTGTCACAGTAATGGTTCAAATCATAAACAGTAAGAAGAGTCAGTCTTCTTGTACTAAAGTTGGCATTTTGCCTTTTGTATTTAATTATAATGCTATTTCTGTGTGTCACCGTCAATAACAAGGTCCAAGGGATACAGTAAACCTGAAGTGAAGCATCGGAATCTATAACTATTGTCACCGGAATGGTTCAAACTATTATCAGTAAGAAGAGTCAGTCCTCTTGTACTTAAGTCGGCATTGTGCCATTTCTATTTCATTCCGATGCAGTTTCTGTGTTTCATCGTCAATAAGAAGGTCCAAGGGATACAGTAAACCTGGAGTGAACTATCGGAATCTATAACTAGTGTCACAGGAATGGTACAAAACACAGACATTAGAAAGAGTCAGTCTTCTTGTACTTAAGTCGGCATTGTGCCTTTTGTTTTTAATTCCGATGCAATTTCTGTGTTTCATTGTCAATAAAAAGGTCAGAGGGATACAGTAAACCTGAAGTGAAGCATCGGAATCTATAACTAGTGTCACAGGAATGGTTCAAAACATAGACAGTAAGAAGAGTCAGTCTTCTTGTCCTTAAGTCGGCATTGTGCCTTTTGTATTTAATTCCGATAAAATTTCTGTGTTTCATCGTCAACAAGAAGGTTCAAAGGATACAGTAAACCTGGAGTGAAGCATCGGAATCTATACCTAGTGTCACAGTAATGGTTCAAAACATAGACAGTAAGAAGAGTCAGTCTTCTTGTACTTAAGTCGGCATTGTGCCTTTTGTATTTAATTTCGATGCAATTTCTGTGTTTCATCGTCAATAAGAATGTCCAAGGAATACAGTAAACCTGGAGTGAAGCATCGGAATCTATAACTAGTGTCACTGGAATGGTTCAAAATATAGACAGTACGAAGAGTCAGTCTTCTTGTACTTAAGTCGGCATTGTGCCTTTTGTATTTAATTCCGATGCAATTTCTGTGTTTCATCGTCAATAAGAAGGTCCAAGGGTTACAGTAAACCTGGAGTGAAGCATCGGAATCCATAACTAGTGTCACAGGAATGGTTCAAACATAGACAGTAAGAAGAGTCAGTCTTCATGTACTTAAGTCGACATTGTGCCTTTTCGATTTAATTCCGATGCAGTTTCTGTGTTTCATCGTCAATAAGAATGTACAAGGTATACAGTAAACCTGAAGTAAAGCATGGGAATCTATAACTAGTGTCACAGCAATGGTTCAAACTATAATCACTAAGATGAGTCAGTCTTCTTTTACTTAAGTCGGCATTGTGCCATTTCTATTTAATTCAGATGCAATTTCTGTGTTTCATCGTCAATAAGAAGGTCCAAGGTATACAGTAAACCTGGAGTGAAGCATCGGAATCTATAACTAGTGTCACAGGAATGGTTCAAAACATACACAGTAAGAAGAGTCAGTCTTCTTGTACTTGAGTCGGCATTGTGAGTTTTCTATTTAATTCCGATGCAATTTCGGTGTTTCATCGTCAATAAGAAGGTCAGAGGGATACAGTAAACCTGAAGTGAAGCATCGGAATTTATAACTAGTGTCACAGGAATGGTTTAAACATAGTCAGTGAGAAGAGTCAGTCTTCTTGTACTTAAGTCGGCATTGTGCCTTTTCTATTTAATTCCAATGCAATTTCTGTGTTTCATCGTCAATAAGAAGGTCCAAGGGTTACAGTAAATCTGGAGTGAAGCATCGGAATCTATAACTAGTGTCACAGGAATGGTTCAAACATACACAGTAAGAAGAGTCAGTCTTCTTGTACTTGAGTCGGCATTGTGAGTTTTCTATTTAATTCCGATGCAATTTCGGTGTTTCATCGTCAATAAGAAGGTCAGAGGGATACAGTAAACCTGAAGTGAAGCATCGGAATTTATAACTAGTGTCACAGGAATGGTTTAAACATAGTCAGTGAGAAGAGTCAGTCTTCTTGTACTTAAGTCGGCATTGTGCCTTTTCTATTTAATTCCAATGCAATTTCTGTGTTTCATCGTCAATAAGAAGGTCCAAGGGTTACAGTAAATCTGGAGTGAAGCATCGGAATCTATAACTAGTGTCACAGTAATGGTTCAAAACATAGACAGTAAGATGAGTCAGTGTTCTTGTACTTAAGTCGACATTGTGCCTTTTCTATTTAATTCCGATGCAATTTCTGTGTTTCATCGTCAATAAGAATGTCCAAGGTATACAGATAAACCTGAAGTAAAGCATTGGAATCCATAACTAGTGTCACAGCTATGGCTCAATCTATAATCACTAAGAAGAGTCAGTCTTCTTATACTTAAGTCGGCATTGTGCCTTTTCTATTTAATTCCTATGCAATTTCTGTGTTTCATCGGCAATAAGGTCAGAGGGATACAGTGAACCTGAAGTGAAGTATCGGAATCTATAACTAGAGTCACAGGAGTGTTTCTAATCATAGTCTGTAAGAAGAGTCAGTCTTCTTGTCCTTAAGTCGGCATTGAGCCTTTTGTATTTAATTCGGTTGCAATTTCTGTGTTTCATCGTCAATAAGAATGTCCAAGGTATACAATAAACCTGAAGTAAAGCATCGGAATCCATAACTAGTGTCACAGCAATGGTTCAAACTATAATCACTAAGAAGAGTCAGTCTTCCTGAACTTAAGTCGGCATTGTGCCTTTTCTATTCAATTCCGATGCAATTTCTGTGTTTCATCGTCAATAACAAGGTCCAAGGGAAACAGTAAACCTGGAGTGAAGCATCGAAATCTATAACTAGTGTCACAGGAATGGTTCAAAACATAGACAGTAAGATGAGTCAGTCTTCTTGTTTTTAAGTCGGCAATGTGAGTTTTCTATTTAATTCCGATGCAATTTCTGTGTTTCATCGTCAATAAGAAGGTCAGAGGGGTACAGTAAACATGAAGTGAAGCATCGGAATCTATAACTAGTGTCACAGGAATGGTTCAGAACATAGACAGTAAGAAGAGTCAGTCTTCGTGTACTAAAGTTGGCATTTTGCCTTTTGTATTTAATTCCAATGCTATTTCTGTGTGTCACCGTCAATAACAATTTCCAAGGGATACAGTAAACCTGAAGTGAAGCATCGGAATCTATAACTATTGTCACCGGAATGGTTCAAACTATTATCAGTAAGAAGAGTTAGTCCTCTTGTACTTAAGTCGTCATTGTGCCATTTCTATTTCATTCCGATGCAGTTTATGTGTTTCATCGTCAATAAGAAGGTCCAAGGGTTACAGTAAACCTGGAGTGAGGCATCGGAATCTATAACTATTGTCACAGGAATGGTTCAAAACATAGACAGTAGAAAGAGTCAGTCTTCTTGTACTTAAGTCGGCATTGTGCCTTTTGTTTTTAATTCCGATGCAATTTCTGTGTTTCATTGTCAATAAGAAGGTCAGAGGGATACAGTAAACCTGAAGTGAAGCATCGGAATCTATACCTAGTGTCACAGTAATGGTTCAAAACATAGACAGTAAGAAGAGTCAGTCTTCTTGTACTTAAGTCGGCATTGTGCCTTTTGTATTTAATTTCGATGCAATTTCTGTGTTTCATCGTCAATAAGAATGTCCAAGGAATACAGTAAACCTGGAGTGAAGCATCGGAATCTATAACTAGTGTCACTGGAATGGTTCAAAATATAGACAGTACGAAGAGTCAGTCTTCTTGTACTTAAGTCGGCATTGTGCCTTTTGTATTTAATTCCGATGCAATTTCTGTGTTTCATCGTCAATAAGAATGTACAAGGTATACAGTAAACCTGAAGTAAAGCATGGGAATCTATAACTAGTGTCACAGCAATGGTTCAAACTATAATCACTAAGATGAGTCAGTCTTCTTTTACTTAAGTCGGCATTGTGCCATTTCTATTTAATTCAGATGCAATTTCTGTGTTTCATCGTCAATAAGAAAGTCCAAGGTATACAGTAAACCTGGAGTGAAGCATCGGAATCTATAACTAGTGTCACAGGAATGGTTCAAAACATACACAGTAAGAAGAGTCAGTCTTCTTGTACTTGAGTCGGCATTGTGAGTTTTCTATTTAATTCCGATGCAATTTCGGTGTTTCATCGTCAATAAGAAGGTCAGAGGGATACAGTTAACCTGAAGTGAAGCAACGGAATTTATAACTAGTGTCACAGGAATGGTTTAAACATAGTCAGTGAGAAGAGTCAGTCTTCTTGTGCTTAAGTCGGCATTGTGCCTTTTCTATTTAATTCCAATGCAATTTCTGTGTTTCATCGTCAATAAGAAGGTCCAAGGGTTACAGTAAATCTGGAGTGAAGCATCGGAATCTATAACTAGTGTCACAGGAATGGTTCAAACATACACAGTAAGAAGAGTCAGTCTTCTTGTACTTGAGTCGGCATTGTGAGTTTTCTATTTAATTCCGATGCAATTTCGGTGTTTCATCGTCAATAAGAAGGTCAGAGGGATACAGTAAACCTGAAGTGAAGCATCGGAATTTATAACTAGTGTCACAGGAATGGTTTAAACATAGTCAGTGAGAAGAGTCAGTCTTCTTGTACTTAAGTCGGCATTGTGCCTTTTCTATTTAATTCCAATACAATTTCTGTGTTTCATCGTCAATAAGAAGGTCCAAGGGTTACAGTAAATCTGGAGTGAAGCATCGGAATCTATAACTAGTGTCACAGTAATGGTTCAAAACATAGACAGTAAGAAGAGTCAGTGTTCTTGTACGTAAGTCGACATTGTGCCTTTTCTATTTAATTCCGATGCAATTTCTGTGTTTCATCGTCAATAAGAATGTCCAAGGTATACAGATAAACCTGAAGTAAAGCATCGGAATCCATAACTAGTGTCACAGCTATGGCTCAATCTATAATCACTAAGAAGAGTCAGTCTTCTTATACTTAAGTCGGCATTGTGCCTTTTCTATTTAATTCCGATGCAATTTCTGTGTCTCATCGGCAATAAGTTCAGAGGGATACAGTGAACCTGAAGTGAAGTATCGGAATCTATAACTAGAGTCACAGGAGTGTTTCAAATCATAGTCTGTAAGAAGAGTCAGTCTTCTTGTCCTTAAGTCGGCATTGAGCCTTTTGTATTTAATTCGGTTGCAATTTCTGTGTTTCATCGTCAATAAGAATGTCCAAGGTATACAATAAACCTGAAGTAAAGCATCGGAATCCATAACTAGTGTCACAGCAATGGTTCAAACTATAATCACTAAGAAGAGTCAGTCTTCCTGAACTTAAGTCGGCATTGTGCCTTTTCTATTCAATTCCGATGCAATTTCTGTGTTTCATCGTCAATAACAAGGTCCAAGGGAAACACTAAACCTGGAGTGAAGCATCGAAATCTATAACTAGTGTCACAGGAATGGTTCAAAACATAGACAGTAAGATGAGTCAGTCTTCTTGTTTTTAAGTCGGCATTGTGAGTTTTCTATTTAATTCCGATGCAATTTCTGTGTTTCATCGTCAATAAGAAGGTCAGAGGGGTACAGTAAACATGAAGTGAAGCATCGGAATCTATTACTAGTGTCACAGGAATGGTTCAGAACATAGACAGTAAGAAGAGTCAGTCTTCGTGTACTAAAGTTGGCATTTTGCCTTTTGTATTTAATTCCAATGCTATTTCTGTGTGTCACCGTCAATAACAATTTCCAAGGGATACAGTAAACCTGAAGTGAAGCATCGGAATCTATAACTATTGTCACCGGAATGGTACAAACTATTATCAGTAAGAAGAGTTAGTCCTCTTGTACTTAAGTCGTCATTGTGCCATTTCTATTTCATTCCGATGCAGTTTATGTGTTTCATCGTCAATAAGAAGGTCCAAGGGATACAGTAAACCTGGAGTGAGGCATCGGAATCTATAACTATTGTCACAGGAATGGTTCAAAACATAGACAGTAGAAAGAGTCAGTCTTCTTGTACTTAAGTCGGCATTGTGCCTTTTGTTTTTAATTCCGATGCAATTTCTGTGTTTCATTGTCGATAAGAAGGTCAGAGGGATACAGTAAACCTGAAGTGAAGCATCGGAATCTATAACTAGTGTCACAGGAATGGTTCAAAACATAGACAGTAAGAAGAGTCAGCCTTCTTGTACTTAAGTCGGCATTGTGCCTTTTGTATTTAATTTCGATGCAATTTCTGTGTTTCATCGTCAATAAGAAGGTCCAAGGAATACAGTAAACCTGAAGTGAAGCATCGGTATTTATAACTAGTGTCACTGGAATGGTTCAAAATATAGACAGTAAGAAGAGTCAGTCTTCTTGTACTTAAGTCAGCATTGTGCATTTTGTGATTAATTCCGATGCAATTCCTGTGATTCATCGTCAATAAGAAGGTCCAAGGGATACAGTGAACCTGAAGTGAAGCATCGGAATCTATAACTAGAGTCACAGCAATGTTTCAAAACATAGTCAGTAAGAAG
Organism: Schistocerca serialis cubense; assembly: GCF_023864345.2. Classification (NCBI taxonomy): domain Eukaryota; kingdom Metazoa; phylum Arthropoda; class Insecta; order Orthoptera; family Acrididae; genus Schistocerca; species Schistocerca serialis. Next base: position 9,009,939 of record NW_026047584.1, on the reverse strand, counting down.
AGTCAGTCTTCTTGTCCGTAAGTCGGCATTGTGCCTTTTGTATTTAATTCCGATGCAATTTCGGTGTTTCATCGGCAATAAGGTCAGAGGAATACAGTAAAGCTGAAGTGAAGCATCGGAATCTATAACTAGGGTCACAGGAATGGTTCAAAACATAGACAGTAGGAAGAATCAGTCTTCTTGTACTTAAGTCGGCATTGTGCCTTTTGTATTTAATTCCAATGCAGTTTCTGTGTTTCATTGTCAATAGGAAGGTCAGAGGGATACAGTAAACCTGAAGTGAAGCATCGGAATCTATAACTAGTGTCACAGGAATGGTTCAAAACATAGACAGTAAGAAGAGTCAGTCTTCTTGTCCTTAAGTCGGCATTGTGCCTTTTGTATTTAATTCCGATGCAATTTCTGTGTTTCATCGTCAACAAGAAGGTTCAAGGGATACAGTAAACCTGGAGTGAAGCATCGGAATCTATACCTAGTGTCATAGTAATGGTTCAAAACATAGACAGTAAGAAGAGTCAGTCTTCTTGTACTTAAGTCGGCATTGTGCCTCTTGTATTTAATTCCGATGCAATTTCTGTGTTTCATCGTCAATAAGTAGGTCCAAGGGTTACAGTAAACCTGGAGTGAGGGATCGGAATCTATAACTAGTGTCACAGGAATGGTTCAAAACATAGACAGTAAGAAGAGTCAGTCTTCTTGTACTTAAGTCGGCATTGTGCCTTTTGTATTTAATTCCGATGCAAATTCTGTGTTTCATCGGCAATAAGGTCAGAGGGATACAGTAAACCTGAAGTGAAGCATCGGAATCTATAACTAGTGTCACAGGAATGGTTCAAAACATAGACAGTAGGAAGAGTCAGTCTTCTTGTACTTAAGTCGGCATTGTGCCTCTTGTATTTAATTCCGATGCAATTTCTGTGTTTCATCGTCAATAAGTAGGTCCAAAGGTTACAGTAAAACTGGAGTGAAGCATCGGAATCTATAACTAGTGTCACAGGAATGGTTCAAAACATAGACAGTAAGAAGAGTCAGTCTTCTTGTACTTAAGTCGGCATTGTGCCTTTTGTATTTAATTCCGATGCAATTTCTGTGTTTCATTGTCAATAGGAAGGTCAGAGGGATACAGTAAACCTGAGGTGAAGCATCGGAATCCAAAACTAGTGTCACAGGAATGGTTCGAAACATAGACAGTAGGAAGAGTCAGTCTTCTTGTACTTAAGTCGGCATTGTGCCTCTTGTATTTAATTCCGTTGCAATTTCTGTGTTTCATCGTCAATAAGAATGTCCAAGGTATACAGTAAACCTGAAGTAAAGCATCGGAATCCATAACTAGTGTCACAGCAATGGTTCAAACTATAATCACTAAGAAGAGTCAGTCCTCCTGAAGTTAAGTCGGCATTGTGCCTTTTCTATTTAATTCCGATGCAATTACTGTGTTTCATCGTCAATAAGAAGGTCCAAGGGATACAGTAAACCTGGAGTGAAGCATCGGAATCTATAACAAGTGTCACAGGAATGGTTCAAAACATAGACATTAAGAAGAGTCAGTTTTCTTGTTTTTAAGTCGGCATTGTGAGTTTTCTATTTAATTCCGATGCAATTTCTGTGTTTCATCGTCAATAAGAAGGTCAGAGGGGTACAGTAAACCTGAAGTGAAGCATCGGAATCTATAACTAGTGACACAGGAATGGTTCAAATCATAGACAGTAAGAAGAGTCAGTCTTCATGTACTAAAGTTGGCATTTTGCCTTTTGTATTTAATTCCAATGCTATTTCTGTGTGTCACCGTCAATAACAAGGTCCAAGGGATACAGTAAACCTGAAGTGAAGCATCGGAATCTATAACTATTGTCACCGGAATGGTTCAAACTATTATCAGTAAGAAGAGTCAGTCCTCTTGTACTTATGTCGGCATTGTGCCATTTCTATTTCATTCCGATGCAGTTTCTGTGTTTCATCGTCAATAAGAAGGTCCAAGGGATACAGTAAACCTGGAGTGAAGCATCGGAATCTATAACTAGTGTCACAGGAATGGTTCAAAACACAGACATTAGAAAGAGTCAGTCTTCTTGTACTTAAGTCGGCATTGTGCCTTTTGTTTTTAATTCCGATGCAATTTCTGTGTTTCATTGTCAATAAAAAGGGCAGAGGGATACAGTAAACCTGAAGTGAAACATCGGAATCTATAACTAGTGTCACAGGAATGGTTCAAAACATAGACAGTAAGAAGAGTCAGTCTTCTACTACTTAAGTCGGCATTGTGCCTTTTGTATTTAATTCCGATGCAATTTCTGTGTTTCATCGTCAACAAGAAGGTTCAAGGGATACAGTAAACCTGGAGTGAAGCATCGGAATCTATACCTAGTGTCACAGTAATGGTTCAAAACATAGACAGTAAGAAGAGTCAGTCTTCTTGTACTTAAGTCGGCATTGTGCCTTTTGTATTTAATTTCGATGCAATTTCTGTGTTTCATCGTCAATAAGAAGGTCCAAGGAATACAGTAAACCTGAAGTGAAGCATCGGAATCTATAACTAGTGTCACTGGAATGGTTCAAAATATAGACAGTACGAAGAGTCAGTCTTCTTGTACTTAAGTCGGCATTGTGCCTTTTGTATTTAATTCCGATGCAATTTCTGTGTTTCATCGGCAATAAGGTCAGTGGGATACAGTAAAGCTGAAGTGAAGCATCGGAATCTATAACTAGTGTCACAGGAATGGTTCAAAACATAGACAGTAGGAAGAGTCAGTCTTCTTGTACTTAAGTCGGCATTGTGCCTCTTGTATTTAATTCCGATGCAATTTCTGTGTTTCATCGTCAATAAGAAGGTCCAAGGGTTACGGTAAACCTGGAGTGAAGCATCGGAATCCATAACTAGTGTCACAGGAATGGTTCAAACATAGACAGTAAGAAGAGTCAGTCTTCATGTACTTAAGTCGACATTGTGCCTTTTCGATTTAATTCCGATGCAATTTCTGTGTTTCATCGTCAATAAGAATGTACAAGGTATACAGTAAACCTGAAGTAAAGCATCCGAATCTATAACTAGTGTCACAGCAATGGTTCAAACTATAATCACTAAGATGAGTCAGTCTTCTTTTACTTAAGTCGGCATTGTGCCTTTTCTATTTAATTCAGATGCAATTTCTGTGTTTCATCGTCAATAAGAAGGTCCAAGGTATACAGTAAACCTGGAGTGAAGCATCGGAATCTATAACTAGTGTCACAGGAATGGTTCAAAGCATAGACAGTAAGGAGAGTCAGTCTTCTTGTACTTGAGTCGGCATTGTGAGTTTTCTATTTAATTCCGATGCAATTACTGTGTTTCATCGTCAATAAGAAGGTCCAAGGGTTACAGTAAACCTGGAGTGAAGCATCGGAATCTATAACTAGTGTCACAGGAATGGTTCAAAACATAGACAGTAAGAAGAGTCAGTCATCTTGTACTTAAGTCGGCATTGTGCCTTTTCCATTTAATTCCGATGCAATTTCTGTGTTTCATCGTCAATAAGTAGGTCCAAGGGTTACAGTAAACCTGGAGTGAAGGATCGGAATCTATAACTAGTGTCACAGGAATGGTTCAAAACATAGACAGTAAGAAGAGTCAGTCTTCTTGTACTTAAGTCGGCATTGTGCCTTTTGTATTTAATTCCGATGCAAATTCTGTGTTTCATCGGCAATAAGGTCAGAGGGATACAGTAAACCTGAAGTGAAGCATCGGAATCTATAACTAGTGTCACAGGAATGGTTCAAAACATAGACAGTAGGAAGAGTCAGTCTTCTTGTACTTAAGTCGGCATTGTGCCTCTTGTATTTAATTCCGATGCAATTTCTGTGTTTCATCGTCAATAAGTAGGTCCAAAGGTTACAGTAAAACTGGAGTGAAGCATCGGAATCTATAACTAGTGTCACAGGAATGGTTCAAAACATAGACAGTAAGAAGAGTCAGTCTTCTTGTACTTAAGTCGGCATTGTGCCTTTTGTATTTAATTCCGATGCAATTTCTGTGTTTCATTGTCAATAGGAAGGTCAGAGGGATACAGTAAACCTGAGGTGAAGCATCGGAATCCAAAACTAGTGTCACAGGAATGGTTCGAAACATAGACAGTAGGAAGAGTCAGTCTTCTTGTACTTAAGTCGGCATTGTGCCTCTTGTATTTAATTCCGTTGCAATTTCTGTGTTTCATCGTCAATAAGAATGTCCAAGGTATACAGTAAACCTGAAGTAAAGCATCGGAATCCATAACTAGTGTCACAGCAATGGTTCAAACTATAATCACTAAGAAGAGTCAGTCCTCCTGAAGTTAAGTCGGCATTGTGCCTTTTCTATTTAATTCCGATGCAATTACTGTGTTTCATCGTCAATAAGAAGGTCCAAGGGATACAGTAAACCTGGAGTGAAGCATCGGAATCTATAACAAGTGTCACAGGAATGGTTCAAAACATAGACATTAAGAAGAGTCAGTTTTCTTGTTTTTAAGTCGGCATTGTGAATTTTCTATTTAATTCCGATGCAATTTCTGTGTTTCATCGTCAATAAGAAGGTCAGAGGGGTACAGTAAACCTGAAGTGAAGCATCGGAATCTATAACTAGTGACACAGGAATGGTTCAAATCATAGACAGTAAGAAGAGTCAGTCTTCATGTACTAAAGTTGGCATTTTGCCTTTTGTATTTAATTCCAATGCTATTTCTGTGTGTCACCGTCAATAACAAGGTCCAAGGGATACAGTAAACCTGAAGTGAAGCATCGGAATCTATAACTATTGTCACCGGAATGGTTCAAACTATTATCAGTAAGAAGAGTCAGTCCTCTTGTACTTATGTCGGCATTGTGCCATTTCTATTTCATTCCGATGCAGTTTCTGTGTTTCATCGTCAATAAGAAGGTCCAAGGGATACAGTAAACCTGGAGTGAAGCATCGGAATCTATAACTAGTGTCACAGGAATGGTTCAAAACACAGACATTAGAAAGAGTCAGTCTTCTTGTACTTAAGTCGGCATTGTGCCTTTTGTTTTTAATTCCGATGCAATTTCTGTGTTTCATTGTCAATAAAAAGGTCAGAGGGATACAGTAAACCTGAAGTGAAACATCGGAATCTATAACTAGTGTCACAGGAATGGTTCAAAACATAGACAGTAAGAAGAGTCAGTCTTCTTGTCCTGAAGTCGGCATTGTGCCTTTTGTATTTAATTCCGATGCAATTTCTGTGTTTCATCGTCAACAAGAAGGTTCAAGGGATACATTAAACCTGGAGTGAAGCATCGGAATCTATACCTAGTGTCACAGTAATGGTTCAAAACATAGACAGTAAGAAGAGTCAGTCTTCTTGTACTTAAGTCGGCATTGTGCCTTTTGTATTTAATTTCGATGCAATTTCTGTGTTTCATCGTCAATAAGAAGGTCCAAGGAATACAGTAAACCTGAAGTGAAGCATCGGAATCTATAACTAGTGTCACTGGAATGGTTCAAAATATAGACAGTACGAAGAGTCAGTCTTCTTGTACTTAAGTCGGCATTGTGCCTTTTGTATTTAATTCCGATGCAATTTCTGTGTTTCATCGGCAATAAGGTCAGTGGGATACAGTAAAGCTGAAGTGAAGCATCGGAATCTATAACTAGTGTCACAGGAATGGTTCAAAACATAGACAGTAGGAAGAGTCAGTCTTCTTGTACTTAAGTCGGCATTGTGCCTCTTGTATTTAATTCCGATGCAATTTCTGTGTTTCGTCGTCAATAAGAAGGTCCAAGGGTTACGGTAAACCTGGAGTGAAGCATCGGAATCCATAACTAGTGTCACAGGAATGGTTCAAACATAGACAGTAAGAAGAGTCAGTCTTCATGTACTTAAGTCGACATTGTGCCTTTTCGATTTAATTCCGATGCAATTTCTGTGTTTCATCGTCAATAAGAATGTACAAGGTATACAGTAAACCTGAAGTAAAGCATCCGAATCTATAACTAGTGTCACAGCAATGGTTCAAACTATAATCACTAAGATGAGTCAGTCTTCTTTTACTTAAGTCGGCATTGTGCCTTTTCTATTTAATTCAGATGCAATTTCTGTGTTTCATCGTCAATAAGAAGGTCCAAGGTATACAGTAAACCTGGAGTGAAGCATCGGGATCTATACCTAGTGTCACAGGAATGGTTCAAAGCATAGACAGTAAGGAGAGTCAGTCTTCTTGTACTTGAGTCGGCATTGTGAGTTTTCTATTTAATTCCGATGCAATTACTGTGTTTCATCGTCAATAAGAAGGTCCAAGGGTTACAGTAAACCTGGAGTGAAGCATCGGAATCTATAACTAGTGTCACAGGAATGGTTCAAACATAGACAGTAGGAAGAGCCCAGTCTTCTTGTACTTAAGTCGACATTGTGCCTTTTCTATTTAATTCCGATGCAGTTTCTGTGTTTCATCGTCAATAAGAATGTCCAAGGTATACAGTAAACGTGAAGTAAAGCATCGGAATCTTTAACTAGTGTCACAGCAATGGTTCAAACTATAATCACTAAGAAGAGTCAGTCTTCTTGTACTTAAGTCGGCATTGTGCCTTTTCTATTAAATTCCGATGCAATTTCTGTGTTTCATTGTCTATAAGAAGGTCCAAGGTATACAGTAAACCTGGAGTGAAGCATCGGAATCTATAACTAGTGTCACAGGAATGGTTCAAAACATAGACAGTAAGAAGAGTCAGTCTTCTTGTACTTGAGTCGGCATTGTGAGTTTTCTATTTAATTCCGATGCAATTTCGGTGTTTCATCGTCAATAAGAAGGTCAGAGGGATACAGTAAACCTGAAGTGAAGCATCGGAATCTATAACTAGTGTCACAGGAATGGTTTAAACATAGTCAGTGAGAAGAGTCAGTCTTCTTGTACTTAAGTCGCATTGTGCCTTTTCTATTTAATTCCAATACAATTTCTGTGTTTCATCGTCAATAAGAAGGTCCAAGGGTTACAGTAAACCTGGAGTGAAGCATCGGAATCTATAACTAGTGTCACAGTAATGGTTCAAAACATAGACAGTAGGAAGAGTCAGTCTTCTTGTACTTAAGTCGGCATTGTGCCTTTTGTATTTAATTCCGATGCAATTTCTGTGTTTCATCGGCAATAAGGTCAGAGGGATACAGTAAACCTGAAGTGAAGCATCGGAATCTATAACTAGTGTCACAGGAATGGTTCAAAACATAGACAGTAGGAAGAGTCAGTCTTCTTGTACTTAAGTCGGCATTGTGCCATTTGTATTTAATTCCAATGCAGTTTCTGTGTTTCATTGTCAATAGGAAGGTCAGAGGGATACAGTAAACCTGAGGTGAAGCATCGGAATCCAAAACTAGTGTCACAGGAATGGATCGAAACATAGACAGTAGGAAGAGTCAGTCTTCTTGTACTTAAGTCGGCATTGTGCCTTTTGTATTTAATTCCGTTGCAATTTCCGTGTTTCATCGTCAATAAGAATGTCCAAGGTATACAGTAAACCTGAAGTAAAGCATCGGAATCCATAACTAGTGTCACAGCAATGGTTCAAAGTATAATCACTAAGAAGAGGCAGTCTTCCTGAAATTAAGTCGGCATTGTGCCTTTTCTATTTAATTCCGATGCAATTTCTGTGTTTCATCGTCAATAAGAAGGTCCAAGGGATACAGTAAACCTGGAGTGAAGCATCGGAATCTATAACAAGTGTCACAGGAATGGTTCAAAACATAGACATTAAGAAGAGTCAGTCTTCTTGTTTTTAAGTCGGCATTGTGAGTTTTCTATTTAATTCCGATGCAATTTCTGTGTTTCATAGTCAATAAGAAGGTCAGAGGGGTACAGTAAACCTGAAGTGAAGCATCGGAATCTATAACTAGTGTCACAGTAATGGTTCAAATCATAGACAGTAAGAAGAGTCAGTCTTCTTGTACTAAAGTTGGCATTTTGCCTTTTGTATTTAATTCCAATGCTATTTCTGTGTGTCACCGTCAATAACAAGGTCCAAGGGATACAGTAAACCTGAAGTGAAGCATCGGAATCTATAACTATTGTCACCGGAATGGTTCAAACTATTATCAGTAAGAAGAGTCAGTCCTCTTGTACTTATGTCGGCATTGTGCCATTTCTATATCATTCCGATGCAGTTTCTGTGTTTCATCGTCAATAAGAAGGTCCAAGGGATACAGTAAACCTGGAGTGAAGCATCGGAATCTATAACTAGTGTCACAGGAATGGTACAAAACACAGACATTAGAAAGAGTCAGTCTTCTTGTACTTAAGTCGGCATTGCGCCTTTTGTTTTTAATTCCGATGCAATTTCTGTGTTTCATTGTCAATAAAAAGGTCAGAGGGATACAGTAAACCTGAAGTGAAGCATCGGAATCTATAACTAGTGTCACAGGAATGGTTCAAAACATAGACAGTAAGAAGAGTCAGTCTTCTTGTCCTTAAGTCGGCATTGTGCCTTTTGTATTTAATTCCGATGCAATTTCTGTGTTTCATCGTCAACAAGAAGATTCAAGGGATACAGTAAACATGGAGTGAAGCATCGGAATCTATACCTAGTGTCACAGTAATGGTTCAAAACATAGACAGTAAGAAGAGTCAGTCTTCTTGTACTTAAGTCGGCATTGTGCCTTTTGTATTTAATTTCGATGCAATTTCTGTGTTTCATCGTCAATAAGAAGGTCCAAGGAATACAGTAAACCTGAAGTGAAGCATCGGAATCTATAACTAGTGTCACTGGAGTGGTTCAAAATATAGACAGTACGAAGAGTCAGTCTTCTTGTACTTAAGTCGGCATTGTGCCTTTTGTATTTAATTCCGATGCAATTTCTGTGTTTCATCGTCAATAAGAAGGTCCGAGGGTTACAGTAAACCTGGAGTGAAGCATCGGAATCCATAACTAGTGTCACAGGAATGGTTCAAACATAGACAGTAAGAAGAGTCAGTCTTCATGTACTGAAGTCGACATTGTGCCTTTTCGATTTAATTCCGATGCAATTTCTGTGTTTCATCGTCAATAAGAATGTACAAGGTATACAGTAAACCTGAAGTAAAGCATCGGAATCTATAACTAGTGTCACAGCAATGGTTCAAACTATAATCACTAAGATGAGTCAGTCTTCTTTTACTTAAGTCAGCATTGTGCCATTTCTATTTAATTCAGATGCAATGTCTGTGTTTCATCGTCAATAAGAAGGTCCAAGGTATACAGTAAACCTGGAGTGAAGCACCGGAATCTATAACTAGTGTCACAGGAATGGTTCAAAGCATAGACAGTAAGGGGAGTCAGTCTTCTTGTACTTGAGTCGGCATTGTGAGTTTTCTATTTAATTCCGATGCAATTACTGTGTTTCATCGTCAATAACAAGGTCCAAGGTATACAGTAAACCTGGAGTGAAGCATCGGAATCTATAACTAGTGTCACAGGAATGGTTCAAAACATACACAGTAAGAAGAGCTAGTCTTCTTGTACTTGAGTCGGCATTGTGAGTTTTCTATTTAATTCCGATCCAATTTCGGTGTTTCATCGTCAATAAGAAGGTCAGAGGGATACAGTAAACCTGAAGTGAAGCATCGGAATTTATAACTAGTGTCACAGGAATGGTTTAAACATAGTCAGTGAGAAGAGTCAGTCTTCTTGTACTTAAGTCGGCATTGTGCCTTTTCTATTTAATTCCAATGCAATTTCTGTGTTTCATCGTCAATAAGAAGGTCCAAGGGTTACAGTAAAACCTGGAGTGAATCATCGGAATCTATAACTAGTGTCACAGTAATGGTTCAAAACATAGACAGTAAGAAGAGTCAGTGTTCTTGTACTTAAGTCGACATTGTGCCTTTTCTATTTAATTCCGATGCAATTTCTGTGTTTCATCGTCAATAAGAATGTCCAAGGTATACAGATAAACCTGAAGTAAAGCATCGGAATCCATAACTAGTGTCACAGCTATGGCTCAAACTATAATCACTAAGAAGAGTCAGTCTTCTTATACTTAAGTCGGCATTGTGCCTTTCCTATTTAATTCCAATGCAATTTCTGTGTTTCATCGGCAATAAGGTCAGAGGGATACAGTGAACCTGAAGTGAAGCATCGGAATCTATAACTAGAGTCACAGGAGTGTTTCAAATCATAGTCTGTAAGAAGAGTCAGTCTTCTTGTCCTTAAGTCGGCATTGAGCCTTTTGTATTTAGTTCGGTTGCAATTTCTGTGTTTCATCGTCAATAAGAATGTCCAAGGTATACAATAAACCTGAAGTAAAGCATCGGAATCCATAAGTAGTGTCACAGCAATGGTTCAAACTATAATCACTAAAAAGAGTCAGTCTTCCTGAACTTAAGTCGGCATTGTGCCTTTTCTATTCAATTCCGATGCAATTTCTGTGTTTCATCGTCAATAACAAGGTCCAAGGGAAACAGTAAACCTGGAGTGAAGCATCGAAATCTATAACTAGTGTCACAGGAATGGTTCAAAACATAGACAGTAAGATGAGTCAGTCTTCTTGTTTTTAAGTCGGCATTGTGAGTTTTCTATTTAATTCCGATGCAATTTCTGTGTTTCATCGTCAATAAGAAGGTCAGAGGGGTACAGTAAACATGAAGTGAAGCATCGGAATCTATAACTAGTGTCACAGGAATGGTTCAGAACATAGACAGTAAGAAGAGTCAGTCTTCGTGTACTAAAGTTGGCATTTTGCCTTTTGTATTTAATTCCAATGCTATTTCTGTGTGTCACCGTCAATAACAATTTCCAAGGGATACAGTAAACCTGAAGTGAAGCATCGGAATCTATAACTATTGTCACCGGAATGGTTCAAACTATTATCAGTAAGAAGAGTTAGTCCTCTTGTACTTAAGTCGTCATTGTGCCATTTCTATTTCATTCCGATGCAGTTTATGTGTTTCATCGTCAATAAGAAGGTCCAAGTGATACAGTAAACCTGGAGTGAGGCATCGGAATCTATAACTATTGTCACAGGAATGGTTCAAAACATAGACAGTAGAAAGAGTCAGTCTTCTTGTACTTAAGTCGGCATTGTGCCTTTTGTTTTTAATTCCGATGCAATTTCTGTGTTTCATTGTCGATAAGAAGGTCAGAGGGATACAGTAAACCTGAAGTGAAGCATCGGAATCTATCACTAGTGTCACAGGAATGGTTCAAAACATAGACAGTAAGAAGAGTCAGTCTTCTTGTCCTTAAGTCGGCATTGTGCCTTTTGTATTTAATTCCGATGCATTTTCTGTGTTTCATCGTCAACAAGAAGGTCCAAGGGATACAGTGAACCTGAAGTGAAGCATCGGAATCTATAACTAGAGTCACAGCAATGTTTCAAAACATAGTCAGTAAGAAGAGTCAGTCTTCTTGTCCGTAAGTCGGCATTGTGCCTTTTGTATTTAATTCCGATGCAATTTCGGTGTTTCATCGGCAATAAGGTCAGAGGAATACAGTAAAGCTGAAGTGAAGCATCGGAATCTATAACTAGGGTCACAGGAATGGTTCAAAACATAGACAGTAGGAAGAATCAGTCTTCTTGTACTTAAGTCGGCATTGTGCCTTTTGTATTTAATTCCAAAGCAGTTTCTGTGTTTCATTGTCAATAGGAAGGTCAGAGGGATACAGTAAACCTGAGGTGAAGCATCGGAATCCAAAACTAGTGTCACAGGAATGGTTCGAAACATAGACAGTAGGAAGAGTCAGTCTTCTTGTACTTAAGTCGGCATTGTGCCTTTTGTATTTAATTCCGTTGCAATTTCTGTGTTTCATCGTCAATAAGAATGTCCAAGGTATACAGTAAACCTGAAGTAAAGCATCGGAATCCATAACTAGTGTCACAGCAATGGTTCAAACTATAATCACTAAGAAGAGTCAGTCCTCCTGAAATTAAGTCGGCATTGTGCCTTTTCTATTTAATTCCGATGCAGTTTCTGTGTTTCATCGTCAATAAGAAGGTCCAAGGGATACAGTAAACCTGGAGTGAAGCATCGGAATCTATAACTAGTGTCACAGGAATGGTTCAAAACATACACAGTAAGAAGAGTCAGTCTTCTTGTACTTGAGTCGGCATTGTGAGTTTTCTATTTAATTCCGATGCAATTTCGGTGTTTCATCGTCAATAAGAAGGTCAGAGGGATACAGTAAACCTGAAGTGAAGCATCGGAATTTATAACTAGTGTCACAGGAATGGTTTAAACATAGTCAGTGAGAAGAGTCAGTCTTCTTGTACTTAAGTCGGCATTGTGCCTTTTCTATTTAATTCCAATGCAATTTCTGTGTTTCATCGTCAATAAGAAGGTCCAAGGGTTACAGTAAACCTGGAGTGAAGCATCGGAATCTATAACTAGTGTCACAGTAATGGTTCAAAACATAGACAGTAAGAAGAGTCAGTGTTCTTGTACTTAAGTCGACATTGTGCCTTTTCTATTTAGTTCCGATGCAATTTCTGTGTTTCATCGTCTATAAGAATGTCCAAGGTATACAGATAAACCTGAAGTAAAGCATCGGAATCCATAACTAGTGTCACAGCTATGGCTCAAACTATAATCACTAAGAAGAGTCAGTCTTCTTATACTTAAGTCGGCATTGTGCCTTTTCTATTTAATTCCGATGCAATTTCTGTGTTTCATCGGCAATAAGGTCAGAGGGATACAGTGAACCTGAAGTGAAGCATCGGAATCTATAACTAGAGTCACAGGAGTGTTTCAAATCATAGTCTGTAAGAAGAGTCAGTCTTCTTGTCCTTAAGTCGGCATTGAGCCTTTTGTATTTAATTCGGTTGCAATTTCTGTGTTTCATCGTCAATGAGAATGTCCAAGGTATACAATAAACCTGAAGTAAAGCATCGGAATCCATAACTAGTGTCACAGCAATGGTTCAAACTATAATCACTAAGAAGAGTCAGTCTTCCTGAACTTAAGTCGGCATTGTGCCTTTTCTATTCAATTCCGATGCAATTTCTGTGTTTCATCGTCAATAACAAGGTCCAAGGGAAACAGTAAACCTGGAGTGAAGCATCGAAATCTATAACTAGTGTCACAGGAATGGTTCAAAACATAGACAGTAAGATGAGTCAGTCTTCTTGTTTTTAAGTCGGCATTGTGAGTTTTCTATTTAATTCCGATGCAATTTCTGTGTTTCATCGTCAATAAGAAGGTCAGAGGGGTACAGTAAACATGAAGTGAAGCATCGGAATCTATAACTAGTGTCACAGGAATGGTTCAGAACATAGACAGTAAGAAGAGTCAGTCTTCGTGTACTAAAGTTGGCATTTTGCCTTTTGTATTTAATTCCAATGCTATTTCTGTGTGTCACCGTCAATAACAATTTCCAAGGGATACAGTAAACCTGAAGTGAAGCATCGGAATCTATAACTATTGTCACCGGAATGGTTCAAACTATTATCAGTAAGAAGAGTTAGTCCTCTTGTACTTAAGTCGTCATTGTGCCATTTCTATTTCATTCCGATGCAGTTTATGTGTTTCATCGTCAATAAGAAGGTCCAAGGGATACAGTAAACCTGGAGTGAGGCATCGGAATCTATCACTAGTGTCACAGGAATGGTTCAAAACATAGACAGTAAGAAGAGTCAGTCTTCTTGTCCTTAAGTCGGCATTGTGCCTTTTGTATTTAATTCCGATGCATTTTCTGTGTTTCATTGTCGATAAGAAGGTCAGAGGGATACAGTAAACTTGAAGTGAAGCATCGGAATCTATCACTAGTGTCACAGGAATGGTTCAAAACATAGACAGTAAGAAGAGTCAGTCTTCTTGTCCTTAAGTCGGCATTGTGCCTTTTGTATTTAATTTCGATGCATTTCTGTGTTTCATCGTCAACAAGAAGGTCCAAGGGTTACAGTGAACCTGAAGTGAAGCATCGGAATCTATAACTAGAGTCACAGCAATGTTTCAAAACATAGTCAGTAAGAAGAGTCAGTCTTCTTGTCCGTAAGTCGGCATTGTGCCTTTTGTATTTAATTCCGATGCAATTTCGGTGTTTCATCGGCAATAAGGTCAGAGGAATACAGTAAAGCTGAAGTGAAGCATCGGAATCTATCACTAGTGTCACAGGAATGGTTCAAAACATAGACAGTAAGAAGAGTCAGTCTTCTTGTCCATAAGTCGGCATTGTGCCTTTTGTATTTAATTCCGATGCATTTTCTGTGTTTCATCGTCAACAAGAAGGTCCAAGGGATACAGTGAACCTGAAGTGAAGCATCGGAATCTATAACTAGAGTCACAGCAATGTTTCAAAACATAGTCAGTAAGAAGAGTCAGTCTTCTTGTCCGTAAGTCCGCATTGTGCCTTTTGTATTTAATTCCGATGCAATTTCGGTGTTTCATCGGCAATAAGGTCAGAGGAATACAGTAAAGCTGAAGTGAAGCATCGGAATCTATAACTAGGGTCACAGGAATGGTTCAAAACATAGACAGTAGGAAGAATCAGTCTTCTTGTACTTAAGTCGGCATTGTGCCTTTTGTATTTAATTCCAAAGCAGTTTCTGTGTTTCATTGTCAATAGGAAGGTCAGAGGGATACAGTAAACCTGAGGTGAAGCATCGGAATCCAAAACTAGTGTCACAGGAATGGTTCGAAACATAGGCAGTAGGAAGAGTCAGTCTTCTTGTACTTAAGTCGGCATTGTGCCTTTTGTATTTAATTCCGATACAATTTCTGTGTTTCATCGTCAATAAGAATGTCCAAGGTATACAGTAAACCTGAAGTAAAGCATCGGAATCCATAACTAGTGTCACAGCAATGGTTCAAACTATAATCACTAAGAAGAGTCAGTCCTCCTGAAATTAAGTCGGCATTGTGCCTTTTCTATTTAATTCCGATGCAATTTCTGTGTTTCATCGTCAATAAGAAGGTCCAAGGGATACAGTAAACCTGGAGTGAAGCATCGGAATCTATAACAAGTGTCACAGGAATGGTTCAAAACATAGACATTAAGAAGAGTCAGTCTTCTTGTTTTTAAGTCGGCATTGTGAGTTTTCTATTTAATTCCGATGCAATTTCTGTGTTTCATAGTCAATAAGAAGGTCAGAGGGGTACAGTAAACCTGAAGTGAAGCATCGGAATCTATAACTAGTGCCACAGTAATGGTTCAAATCATAGACAGTAAGAAGAGTCAGTCTTCTTGTACTAAAGTTGGCATTTTGCCTTTTGTATTTAATTCCAATGCTATTTCTGTGTGTCACCGTCAATAACAAGGTCCAAGGGATACAGTAAACCTGAAGTGAAGCATCGGAATCTATAACTATTGTCACCGGAATGGTTCAAACTATTATCAGTAAGAAGAGTCAGTCCTCTTGTACTTAAGTCGGCATTGGGCCATTTCTATTTCATTCCGATGCAGTTTCTGTGTTTCATCGTCAATAAGAAGGTCCAAGGGATACAGTAAACCTGGAGTGAAGCATCGGAATCTATAACTAGTGTCACAGGAATGGTTCAAAACATACACAGTAAGAAGAGTCAGTCTTCTTGTACTTTTGTCGGCATTGTGAGTTTTCTATTTAATTCCGATGCAATTTCGGTGTTTCATCGTCAATAAGAAGGTCAGAGGGATACAGTAAACCTGAAGTGAAGCATCGGAATTTATAACTAGTGTCACAGGAATGGTTTAAACATAGTCAGTGAGAAGAGTCAGTCTTCTTGTACTTAAGTCGGCATTGTGCCTTTTCTATTTAATTCCAATGCAATTTCTGTGTTTCATCGTCAATAAGAAGGTCCAAGGGTTACAGTAAACCTGGAGTGAAGCATCGGAATCTATAACTAGTGTCACAGTAATGGTTCAAAACATAGACAGTAAGAAGAGTCAGTGTTCTTGTACTTAAGTCGACATTGTGCCTTTTCTATTTAGTTCCGATGCAATTTCTGTGTTTCATCGTCAATAAGAATGTCCAAGGTATACAGATAAACCTGAAGTAAAGCATCGGAATCCATAACTAGTGTCACAGCTATGGCTCAAACTATAATCACTAAGAAGAGTCAGTCTTCTTATACTTAAGTCGGCATTGTGCCTTTTCTATTTAATTCCGATGCAATTTCTGTGTTTCATCGGCAATAAGGTCAGAGGGATACAGTGAACCTGAAGTGAAGCATCGGAATCTATAACTAGAGTCACAGGAGTGTTTCAAATCATAGTCTGTAAGAAGAGTCAGTCTTCTTGTCCTTAAGTCGGCATTGAGCCTTTTGTATTTAATTCGGTTGCAATTTCTGTGTTTCATCGTCAATAAGAATGTCCAAGGTATACAATAAACCTGAAGTAAAGCATCGGAATCCATAACTAGTGTCACAGCAATGGTTCAAACTATAATCACTAAGAAGAGTCAGTCTTCCTGAACTTAAGTCGGCATTGTGCCTTTTCTATTCAATTCCGATGCAATTTCTGTGTTTCATCGTCAATAACAAGGTCCAAGGGAAACAGTAAACCTGGAGTGAAGCATCGAAATCTATAACTATTGTCACAGGAATGGTTCAAAACATAGACAGTAAGATGAGTCAGTCTTCGTGTACTAAAGTTGGCATTTTGCATTTTGTATTTAATTCCAATGCTATTTCTGTGTGTCACCGTCAATAACAATTTCCAAGGGATACAGTAAACCTGAAGTGAAGCATCGGAATCTATAACTAGTGTCACAGGAATGGTTCAGAACATAGACAGTAAGAAGAGTCAGTCTTCGTGTACTAAAGTTGGCATTTTGCATTTTGTATTTAATTCCAATGCTATTTCTGTGTGTCACCGTCAATAACAATTTCCAAGGGATACAGTAAACCTGAAGTGAAGCATCGGAATCTATAACTATTGTCACCGGAATGGTTCAAACTATTATCAGTAAGAAGAGTTAGTCCTCTTGTACTTAAGTCGTCATTGTGCCATTTCTATTTCATTCCGATGCAGTTTATGTGTTTCATCGTCAATAAGAAGGTCCAAGGGATACAGTAAACCTTTAGTGAGGCATCGGAATCAATAACTATTGTCACAGGAATGGTTCAAATCATAGACAGTAGAAAGAGTCAGTCTTCTTGTACTTAAGTCGGCATTGTGCCTTTTGTTTTTAATTCCGATGCAATTTCTGTGTTTCATTGTCGATAAGAAGGTCAGAGGGATACAGTAAACCTGAAGTGAAGCATCGGAATCTATAACTAGTGTCACAGGAATGGTTCAAAACATAGACAGTAAGAAGAGTCAGTCTTCTTGTCCTTAAGTCGGCATTGTGCCTTTTGTATTTAATTCCGATGCATTTTCTGTGTTTCATCGTCAACAAGAAGGTTCAAGGGATACAGTAAACCTGGAGTGAAGCATCGGAATCCATACCTAGTGTCACAGTAATGGTTCAAATTCATAGACAGTAAGAAGAGTCAGCCTTCTTGTACTTAAGTCGGCATTGTGCCTTTTGTATTTAATTTAGATGCAATTTCTGTGTTTCATCGTCAATAAGAAGGTCCAAGGAATACAGTAAACCTGAAGTGAAGCATCGGTATCTATAACTAGTGTCACAGGAATGGTTCAAAACATAGACAGTAGGAAGAATCAGTCTTCTTGTACTTAAGTCGGCATTGTGCCTTTTGTATTTAATTCCGATGGAATTTCTGTGTTTCATTGTCAATAAGAAGGTCAGAGGGATACAGTAAACCTGAGGTGAAGCATCGGAATCCAAAACTAGTGTCACAGGAATGTTTCAAAGCATAGACAGTAGGAAGAGTCAGTCTTCTTGTACTTAAGTCGGCATTGTGCCTTTTGTATTTAATTCCGATACAATTTCTGTGTTTCATCGTCAATAAGAAGGTTCTAGGTATACAGTATACCTGAAGTGAAGCATCGGAATCTATAACTAGTGTCACAGGAATGGTTCAAACATAGTCAGTAAGAAGAGTCAGTCTTCTTGTACTTAAGTCGGCATTGTGCCTTTTCTATTTAATTCCGATGCAATTTCTGTGTTTCATCGTCAATAAGAAGGTCCAAGGGTTACAGTAAACCTGGAGTGAAGCATCGGAATCTATAACTAGTGTCACAGGAATGGTTCAAACATAGACAGTCAGAAGAGTCAGTCTTCTTGTACTTAAGTCGACATTGTGCCTTTTCTATTTAATTCCGATGCAATTTCTGTGTTTCATCGTCAATAAGAATGTCCAAGGTATACAGTAAACGTGTAGTAAAGCATCAGAATCTATAACTAGTGTCACAGCAATGGTTCAAACTATAATCACTAGGAAGAGTCAGTCTTCTTGTACTTAAGTCGCCATTGTGCCTTTTCTATTTAAATCCGATGCAATTTCTGTGTTTCATCGTCAATAAGAAGGTCCAAGGTATACAGTAAACCTGGAGTGAAGCATCGGAATCTATAACTAGTGTCACAGGAATGGTTCAAAACATAGACAGTAAGAAGAGTCAGTCTTCTTGTACTTGAGTCGGCATTGTGAGTTTTCTATTTAAATCCGATGCAATTTCGGTGTTTCATCGTCAATAACAAGGTCAGAGGGATACATTAGACCTGAAGTGAAGCATCGGAATCTATAACTAGTGTCACAGGAATGGTATAAACATAGTCAGTAAGAAGAGTCAGTCTTCTTGTACTTAAGTCGGCATTGTGCCTTTTCTATTTAACTCCAATGCAATTTCTGTGTTTCATCGTCAATAAGAAGGTCCAAGGGTTACAGTAAACCTGGAGTGAAGCATCGGAATCTATAACTAGTGTCACAGGAATGGTTCAAAGCATAGACAGTAAGAAGAGTCAGTGTTCTTGTACTTAAGTCGACAATGTGCCTTTTCTATTTAATTCCGATGTAATTTCTGTGTTTCATCGTCAATAAGAATGTCCAAGGTATACAGTAAACCTGAAGTAAAGCATCGGAATCTATAACTTGTGTCTCAGCAATGGTTCAAACTATAATCACTAAGAAGAGTCAGTCTTCTTGTACTTAAGTCGGCATTGTGCCTTTTCTATTTAATCCCGATGCAATTTCTGTGTTTCATCGGCAATAACAAGGTCCAAGGGAAACAGTAAACCTGGAGTGAAGCATCGAAATCTATAACTATTGTCACAGGAATGGTTCAAAACATAGACAGTAAGATGAGTCAGTCTTCTTGTTTTTAAGTCGGCATTGTGAGTTTTCTATTTAATTCCGATGCAATTTCTGTGTTTCATCGTCAATAAGAAGGTCAGAGGGGTACAGTAAACATGAAGTGAAGCATCGGAATCTATAACTAGTGTCACAGGAATGGTTCAGAACATAGACAGTAAGAAGAGTCAGTCTTCGTGTACTAAAGTTGGCATTTTGCCTTTTGTATTTAATTCCAATGCTATTTCTGTGTGTCACCGTCAATAACAATTTCCAAGGGATACAGTAAACCTGAAGTGAAGCATCGGAATCTATAACTATTGTCACCGGAATTGTTCAAACTATTATCAGTAAGAAGAGTTAGTCCTCTTGTACTTAAGTCGTCATTGTGCCATTTCTATTTCATTCCGATGCAGTTTATGTGTTTCATCGTCAATAAGAAGGTCCAAGGGATACAGTAAACCTGGAGTGAGGCATCGGAATCTATAACTATTGTCACAGGAATGGTTCAAAACATAGACAGTAGAAAGAAACAGTCTTCTTGTACTTAAGTCGGCATTGTGCCTTTTGTTTTTAATTCCGATGCAATTTCTGTGTTTCATTGTCGATAAGAAGGTCAGAGGGATACAGTAAACCTGAAGTGAAGCATCGGAATCTATAACTAGTGTCACAGGAATGGTTCAAAACATAGACAGTAAGAAGAGTCAGTCTTCTTGTCCTTAAGTCGGCATTGTGCCTTTTGTATTTAATTCCGATGCTTTTTCTGTGTTTCATCGTCAACACGAAGGTTCAAGGGATACAGTAAACCTGGAGTGAAGCATCGGAATCCATACCTAGTGTCACAGTAATGGTTCAAAACATAGACAGTAAGAAGAGTCAGCCTTCTTGTACTTAAGTCGGCATTGTGCCTTTTGTATTTAAATTAGATGCAATTTCTGTGTTTCATCGTCAATAAGAAGGTCCAAGGAATACAGTAAACCTGAAGTGAAGCATCGGTATCTATAACTAGTGTCACTGTAATGGTTCAAAATATAGACAGTAAGAAGAGTCAGTCTTCTTGTACTTAAGTCAGCATTGTGCACTTTGTGTTTAATTCCGATGCAATTCCTGTGATTCATCGTCAATAAGAAGGTCCAAGGGATACAGTGAACCTGAAGTGAAGCATCGGAATCTATAACTAGAGTCACAGCAATGTTTCAAAACATAGTCAGTAAAAAGAGTCTGTCTTCTTGTCCGTAAGTCGGCATTGTGCCTTTTGTATTTAATTCCGATGCAATTTCGGTGTTTCATCGGCAATAAGGTCAGAGGAATACAGTAAAGCTGAAGTGAAGCATCGGAATCTATAACTAGGGTCACAGGAATGGTTCAAAACATAGACAGTAGGAAGAATCAGTCTTCTTGTACTTAAGTCGGCATTGTGCCTTTTGTATTTAATTCCGATGGAATTTCTGTGTTTCATTGTCAATAAGAAGGTCAGAGGGATACAGTAAACCTGAGGTGAAGCATCGGAATCCAAAACTAGTGTCACAGGAATGTTTCAAAGCATAGACAGTAGGAAGAGTCAGTCTTCTTGTACTTAAGTCGGCATTGTGCATTTTGTATTTAATTCCGATACAATTTCTGTGTTTCATCGTCAATAAGAAGGTACTAGGTATACAGTATACCTGAAGTGAAGCATCGGAATCTATAACTAGTGTCACAGGAATGGTTCAAACATAGTCAGTAAGAAGGGTCAGTCTTCTTGTACTTAAGTCGGCATTGTGCCTTTTCTATTTAATTCCGATGCAATTTCTGTGTTTCATCGTCAATAAGAAAGTCCAAGGGTTACAGTAAACCTGAAGTGAAGCATCGGAATCTATAACTAGTGTCACAGGAATGGTTCAAACATAGACAGTCAGAAGAGTCAGTCTTCTTGTACTTAAGTCGACATTGTGCCTTTTCTATTTAATTCCGATGCAATTTCTGTGTTTCATCGTCAATAAGAATGTCCAAGGTATACAGTAAACGTGTAGTAAAGCATCAGAATCTATAACTAGTGTCACAGCAATGGTTCAAACTATAATCACTAAGAAGAGTCAGTCTTCTTGTACTTAAGTCGCCATTGTGCCTTTTCTATTTAAATCCGATGTAATTTCTGTGTTTCATCGTCAATAAGAAGGTCCAAGGTATACAGTAAACCTGGAGTGAAGCATCGGAATCTATAACTAGTGTCACAGGAATGGTTCAAAACATAGACAGTAAGAAGAGTCAGTCTTCTTGTACTTGAGTCGGCATTGTGAGTTTTCTATTTAAATCCGATGCAATTTCGGTGTTTCATCGTCAATAACAAGGTCAGAGGGATACATTAAACCTGAAGTGAAGCATCGGAATCTATAACTAGTGTCACAGGAATGGTTTAAACATAGTCAGTAAGAAGAGTCAGTCTTCTTGTACTTAAGTCGACATTGTGCCTTTTCTATTTAATTCCGATGCAATTCCTGTGATTCATCGTCAATAAGAAGGTCCAAGGGATACAGTAAACCTGGAGTGAGGCATCGGAATCTATAACTATTGTCACAGGAATGGTTCAAAACATAGACAGTAGAAAGAGTCAGTCTTCTTGTACTTAAGTCGGCATTGGGCCTTTTGTTTTTAATTCCGATGCAATTTCTGTGTTTCATTGTCGATAAGAAGGTCAGAGGGATACAGTAAACCTGAAGTGAAGCATCGGAATCTATAACTAGTGTCACAGGAATGGTTCACAACATAGACAGTAAGAAGAGTCAGTCTTCTTGTCCTTAAGTCGGCATTGTGCCTTTTGTATTTAATTCCGATGCATTTTCTGTGTTTCATCGTCAACAAGAAGGTTCAAGGGATACAGTAAACCTGGAGTGAAGCATCGGAATCCATACCTAGTGTCACAGTAATGGTTCAAAACATAGACAGTAAGAAGAGTCAGCCTTCTTGTACTTAAGTCGGCATTGTGCCTTTTGTATTTAATTTAGATGCAATTTCTGTGTTTCATCGTCAATAAGAAGGTCCAAGGAATACAGTAAACCTGAAGTGAAGCATCGGTATCTATAACTAGTGTCACTGGAATGGTTCAAAATATAGACAGTAAGAAGAGTCAGTCTTCTTGTACTTAAGTCAGCATTGTGCATTTTGTGTTTAATTCCGATGCAATTCCTGTGATTCATCGTTAATAAGAAGGTCCAAGGGATACAGTGAACCTGAAGTGAAGCATCGGAATCTATAACTAGAGTCACAGCAATGTTTCAAAACATAGTCAGTAAGAAGAGTCAGTCTTCTTGTCCGTAAGTCGGCATTGTGCCTTTTGTATTTAATTCCGATGCAATTTCGGTGTTTCATCGGCAATAAGGTCAGAGGAATACAGTAAAGCTGAAGTGAAGCATCGGAATCTATAACTAGGGTCACAGGAATGGTTCAAAACATAGACATTAGGAAGAATCAGTCTTCTTGTACTTAAGTCGGCATTGTGCCTTTTGTATTTAATTCCGAAAAAATTTCTGTGTTCCATTGTCAATAAGAAGGTCAGAGGGATACAGTAAACCTGAGGTGAAGCATCGGAATCCAAAACTAGTGTCACAGGAATGTTTCAAAGCATAGACAGTAGGAAGAGTCAGTCTTCTTGTACTTAAGTCGGCATTGTGCCTTTTGTATTTAATTCCGATACAATTTCTGTGTTTCATCGTCAATAAGAAGGTACTAGGTATACAGTATACCTGAAGTGAAGCATCGGAATCTATAACTAGTGTCACAGGAATGGTTCAAACATAGTCAGTAAGAAGAGTCAGTCTTCTTGTACTTAAGTCGGCATTGTGCCTTTTCTATTTAATTCCGATGCAATTTCTGTGTTTCATCGTCAATAAGAAGGTCCAAGGGTTACAGTAAACCTGGAGTGAAGCATCGGAATCTATAACTAGTGTCACAGGAATGGTTCAAACATAGACAGTCAGAAGAGTCAGTCTTCTTGTACTTAAGTCGACATTGTGCCTTTTCTATTTAATTCCGATGCAATTTCTGTGTTTCATCGTCAATAAGAATGTCCAAGGTATACAGTAAACGTGTAGTAAAGCATCAGAATCTATAACTAGTGTCACAGCAATGGTTCAAACTATAATCACTAAGAAGAGTCAGTCTTCTTGTACTTAAGTCGCCATTGTGCCTTTTCTATTTAAATCCGATGCAATTTCTGTGTTTCATCGTCAATAAGAAGGTCCAAGGTATATAGTAAACCTGGAGTGAAGCATCGGAATCTATAACTAGTGTCACAGGAATGGTTCAAAACATAGACAGTAAGAAGAGTCAGTCTTCTTGTACTTGAGTCGGCATTGTGAGTTTTCTATTTAAATCCGATGCAATTTCGGTGTTTCATCGTCAATAACAAGGTCAGAGGGATACATTAAACCTGAAGTGAAGCATCGGAATCTATAACTAGTGTCACAGGAATGGTTTAAACATAGTCAGTAAGAAGAGTCAGTCTTCTTGTACTTAAGTCGGCATTGTGCCTTTTCTATTTAATTCCAATGCAATTTCTGTGTTTCATCGTCAATAAGAAGGTCCAAGAGTTACAGTAAACCTGGAGTGAAGCATCGGAATCTATAACTAGTGGCACAGGAATGGTTCAAAGCATAGACAGTAAGAAGAGTCAGTGTTCTTGTACTTAAGTCGACAATGTGCCTTTTCTATTTAATTCCGATGTAATTTCTGTGTTTCATCGTCAATAAGAATGCCCAAGGTATACAGTAAACCTGAAGTAAAGCATCGGAATCCATAACTTGTGTCTCAGCAATGGTTCAAACTATAATCACTAAGAAGAGTCAGTCTTCTTGTACTTAAGTCGGCATTGTGCCTTTTCTATTTAATCCCGATGCAATTTCTGTGTTTCATCGGCAATAAGGTCAGAGGGATACAGTAAACCTGAAGTGAAGCATCGGAATCTATAACTAGAGTCACAGGAGTGTTTCAAATCATAGTCAGTAAGAAGAGTCAGTCTTCTTGTCCTTAAGTCGGCATTGTGCCTTTTGTATTTAATTCCGATGCAATTTCTGTGTTTCATCGGCAATAAGGTCAGAGGGATACAGTAAACCTGAAGTGAAGCATCGGAATCTATAACTAGTGTCACAGGAATGGTTCCAAACATAGACAGCAGGAAGAGTCAGTTTTCTTGTACTTAAGTCGGCATTGTGCCATTTGTATTTAAGTCCGATGCAATTTCTGTGTTTCATTGTCAATAAGAAGGTCAGAGGGATACAGTAAACCTGAAGTGAAGCATCGGAATCCAAATCTAGTGTCACAGGAATGGTTCAAATCATAGACAGTAGGCAGAGACAGTCTTCTTGTACTTAAGCCGGCATTGTGCCTTTTGTATTTAATTCCAATGCAATTTCTGTGTTTCATCGTCAATAAGAAGGTCCAAGGGTTACAGTAAACCTGGAGTGAAGCATCGGAATCTATAACTAGTGTCACAGGAATGGTTCAAACATAGACAGTAAGAAGAGTCAGTCTTCTTGTACTTAAGTCGACATTGTGCCTTTTCTATTTAATTCCGATGCAATTTCTGTGTTTCAACGTCAATAAGAATGTCCAAGGTATACAGTAAACCTGAAGTAAAGCATCGGAATCTGTAACTAGTGTCGCAGCAATGGTTCAATCTATAATCACTAAGATGAGTCAGTCTTCTTTTACTTAAGTCGGCATTGTGCCTTTTCTATTTAATTCCAATGCAATTTCTGTGTTTCATCGTCAATAAGAAGATCCAAGGTATACAGTAAACCTGGAGTGAAGCATCGGAATCTATAACTAGTGTCACAGGAATGGTTCAAAACATAGACAGTAAGGAGAGTCAGTCTTCTTGTACTTGAGTCGGCATTGTGAGTTTTCTATTTAATTCCTATGCAATTTCGGTGTTTCATCCTCAATAAGAAGGTCAGAGGGATACAGTAAACCTGAAGTGAAACATCGGAATCCATAACTAGTGTCACAGGAATGGTTGAAACATAGTCAGTAAGAAGAGTCAGTCTTCTTGTACTTAAGTCGGCATTGTGCCTTTTCTATTTAATTCCGATGCAATTTCTGTGTTTCATCGTCAATTAGAAGGTCCAAGGGTTACAGTAAACCTGGAGTGAAGCATCGGAATCTATAACTAGTGTCACAGGAATGGTTCAAACATAGACAGTAAGAAGAGTCAGTCTTCTTGTACTTAAGTCGACATTGTGCCTTTTGTATTTAATTCCGATGCAATTTCTGTGTTTCATCGTCAATAAGAATGTCCAAGGTATTCAGTAAACCTGAAGTAAAGCATCGGAATCTATAACTAGTGTCACAGCAATGGTTCAAACGATAATCACTAAGAAGAGTCAGTCTTCTTGTACTTAAGTCGGCATTGTGCCTTTTCTATTTAATTCCGATGCAATTTCTGTGTTTCATCGTCAATAAGAGTGTCCAAGGGATACAGTAAACCTGTAGTGAAGCATCGGAATCTATAACTAGTGTCACAGGAATGGTTCAAAACATAGACCGTAAGAAGAGTCAGTCTTCTTGTACTTAAGTCGGCATTGTGAGTTTTCTCTTTAATTCCGATGCAATTTCTGTGTTTCATCGTCAATAAGAATGTCAGAGGGATACAGTAAACTTGAAGTGAAGCATCGGAATCTAAAACTAGTGTCACAGGAATGGTTCAAAACATAGACAGTAAGAAGAGTCAGTCTTCTTGTACTTAAGTCGGCATTGTGCCTTTTGTATTTAATTTCGATGCAATTTCTGTGTTTCATCGTCAATAAGAAAGTCCAAGGAATACAGTAAACCTGAAGTGAAGCATCGGAATCTATAACTAGTGTCACAGTAATGGTTCAAAACATAGACAGTAAGAAGAGTCAGTCTTCTTGTACTTAAGTCGGCATTGTGCCTTTTGTATTTAATTTCGATGCAATTTCTGTGTTTCATCGTCAATAAGAAAGTCCAAGAAATACAGTAAACCTAAAGTGAAGCATCGGAATCTATAACTAGTGTCACTGGAATGGTTCAAAATATAGACAGTAAGAAGAGTCAGACTTCTTGTACTTAAGTCGGCATTGTGCATTTTGTGTCTAATTCCGATGCAATTCCTGTGATTCATCGTCAATAAGACGATCCAAGGGATACGGTAAACCTGAAGTGAAGCATCGGAATCTATAACTAGAGTCACAGGAATGTTTCAAAACATAGTCAGTAAGAAAAGTCAGTCTTCATGTCCTTAAGTCGGCATTGTGCCTTTTGTATTTAATTCCGATGCAATTTCTGTGTTTCATCCGCAATAAGGCCAGAGGGATACATTAAACCTGAAGTGAGGCATCGGAATCTATAACTAGTGTCACAGGAATGTTTCAAAACATAGTCAGTAAGAAGAGTCAGTCATCTTGTACTTAAGTCGGCATTGTGCCTTTTCTATTTAATTCCGATGCAATTTCTGTGTTTCATCGTCAATAAGAAGGTCCAAGGGTCACAGTAAACCTGGAGTGAAGCATCGGAATCTATAACTAGTGTCACAGGAATGGTTCAAAACATAGACAGTAGGAAGAGTCAGTCTTCTTGTACTTAAGTCGGCATTGTGCCTTTTGTATTTAATTCCGATGCAATTTCTGTGTTTCATCGTCAATAAGTAGGCAGAGGGATGCAGTAACCCTGAAGTGAAGCATCGGAATATATAACTAGTGTCACAGGAATGGTTGATACATAGACAGTAAGAAGAGTCAGTCTTCATGTCCTTAAGTCGGCATTGTGCCTATTGTATTTAATTCCGATGCAATTTCTGTGTTTCATCGGCAATAAGGTCAGAGGGATAAGGTAAACCTGAAGTGAAGCATCGGAATCTATAACTAGTGTCACAGGAATGGTTCAAAACATAGTCAGTAAGAAGAGTCAGTCAATTTGTACTTAAGTCGGCATTGTGCCTTTTCTATTTAATTCCGATGCAATTTCTGTGTTTCATCGTCAATAAGAAGGTCCAAGGGTCACAGTAAACCTGGAGTGAAGAATCGGTATCTATAACTATTGTCACAGGAATGGTTCAAAACATAGACAGTAGGAAGAGTCAGTCTTGTTGTACTTAAGTCGGCATTGTGTCTTTTGTATTTAATTCCGATGCAATTTCTGTGTTTCATCGTCAATAAGAAGGTCCAAGGGTTACAGCAAACCTGGAGTGAAGCATCGGAATCTATAACTAGTGTCACAGGAATGGTTCAAAACATAGACAGGAAGAAGAGTCAGTCTTCTTGTACTTAAGTCGACATTGAGCCTTTTCTATTTAATTCCGATGCAATTTCTGTGTTTCATCGTCAATAAGAATGTCCAAGGTATACAGTAAACCTGGAGTGAAGCATCGGAAACTATAACTAGTGTCACACGAATGGTTCAAATCGTAGACAGTAAGAAGAGTCAGTCTTCTTGTACTTAAGTCGGCATTGTGCTTTTTCTATTTCATTCCGATGCAGTTTCTGTGTTTCATCGTCAATAAGAAGGTCCAAGGTATACAGTAAACCTGGAGTGAAGCATCGGAATCTATAACTAGTGTCACAGGAATGGTTCAAAAAATAGACAGTAAGAAGAGTCAGTCTTCTTGTACTTAAGTCAGCATTGTGCCTTTTGTATTTAATTCCGATGCAATTTCTGTGTTTCATCGTCAATAAGAAGGTCAGAGGGATGCAGTGACCCTGAAGTGAAGCATCGGAATATATAACTAGTGTCACAGGAATGGTTGATACATAGACAGTAAGAAGAGTCAGTCTTCTTGTACTTAAGTCGGCATTGTGCCTTTTGTTTTTAATTCCGATGCAATTTCTGTGTTTCATCGTCAACAAGAAGGTCCAAAGGATACAATAAACCTGGAGTGAAGCTTCGGATTCTATAACTAGTGTCACAGTAATGGTTCAAATCATAGACAGTAAGAAGAGTCAGTCTTCTTGTACTTCAGTCGGCATTGTGCCTTTTGTATATAATTTCGATGCAATTTCTGTGTTTCATCGTCAATAAGAAGGTCCAAGGAATACAGAAAACCTGAAGTGAAGCATCAGAATCTATAACTAGTGTCACTGGAATGGTTCAAAATATAGACAGTAACAAGAGTCAGTCTTCTTGTACTTCAGTCGGCATTGTGCCTTTTGTATTTAATTCCGATGCAATTTCTGTGTTTCATCGTCAATAAGAAGGTACAAGGTATACAGTAAACCTGAAGTGAAGCATCGGAATCTATAACTAGTGTCACAGGAATGGTACAAAACATAGTCAGTAAGAAGAGTCAGTCTTCTTGTACTTAAGTCGGCATTGTGCCTTTTCTATTTAATTCCGATGCAATTTCTGTGTTTCATCGTCACTAAGAATGTCCAAGGGTTACAGTAAACCTGGAGTGAAGCATCGGAATCTATAACTAGTGTCACAGGAATGGTTCAAAACATAGACAGTAAGAAGAGTTAATCTTCTTGTACTTAAGTCGACATTGTGCCTTTTTTATTTAATTCCGATGCAATATCTGTGTTTCATCGTCAATAAGAATGTCCAAGGTATACAGTAAACCTGAAGTAAAGCATCGGAATCTATAACTAGTGTCCCATCAATGGTTCAAACATAGACAGTAAGAAGAGTCAGTCTTCTTGTACTTAAGTCAGCATTGTGAGTTTTCTATTTAATTCCGATGCAATTTCGGTGTTTCATCGTCTATAAGAAGGTCAGAGGGATACAGTAAACCTGAAGTGAAGCGTCGGAATCTATAACTAGTGTCACAGGAATGGTTCAAACTATTATCAGAAAGAAGAAACAATCTTCTTGTACTTAAGTCGGCATTGTGCCTTTTCAATTTCATTCCGATGCAATTTCTGTGTTTCATCGTCAATAAGAAGGTCCAAGGGATACAGTAAACCTGGAGTGAAGCATCGGAATTATAACTAGTGTCACAGGAATGGTTCAAAGAATAGACAGTAAGAATAGTCAGTCTTCTTGTACTTAAGTCGGCATTGTGCCTTTTGTATTTAATTCCGAAGCAATTTCTGTGTTTCATCGCCAATAAGAAGGTCAGAGGGATACAGTAATCCTGAAGTGAAGCATCGGAATCTATAACTAGTGTCACAGGAATGGTTGAAACATAGACAGAAAGAAGAGTCAGTCTTCTTGTACTTAAGTCGGCATTGTGCTTTTGTATTTAATTCCGATGCAATTTCTGTGTTTCATCGTCAATAAGAAGGTCAGAAGGATACAGTAAACCTGAAGTGAAGCATCGGAATCTATAACTAGTGTCACAGGAATGGTTCAAAGCATAGTCAGTAAGAAGAGTCAGTCTTCTTGCCCTTAAGTCGGCATTGTGCCTTTTTTATTTAATTCCGATGCAATTTCTGTTTTATCGTCAACAAGAAGGTCCAAGGGATACAGTAATCCTGGAGTGAAGCATCGGAATCTATAACTAGTGTCACAGTAGTGGTTCAAAACATTGACAGTAAGAAGAGTCAGTCTTCTTGTACTTAAGTCGGCATTGTGCCTTTTGTATTTAATTTCGATGCAATTTCAGTGTTCATCGTCTATAAGAAGGTCCAAGGAATACAGTAAACCTGAAGTGAAGCATCGGAATCTATAACTAGTGTCACTGGAATGGTTCAAAATATAGACAGTAAGAAGAGTCAGTCTTCTTGTCCTTAAGTCGGCATTGTGCCTTTTGTATTTAATTCCGATGCAATTTCTGTAATTCATCGTCAATAAGAAGTTTCAAGGGATACAGTAAACCTGAAGTGAAGCATCGGACTCTATAACTAGTGTCACAGAATTGGTTCAAAGCATAGACAGTAGGAAGAGTCAGTCTTCTTGTACTTAAGTCGGCATTGTGCCTTTTGTATTTTATTCCGATGCAATTTCTGTGTTTCATCGTCAATAAGAAGGTCCAAGGGAAACAGTAAACCTGAAGTGAAGCATCGGAATCTATAACTTGTGTCACAGGAATGGTTCAAAACCTAGACAGTAAGAAGAGTCAGTCTTCTTGTACTTAAGTCGGCATTGTGGCTTTTGTATTTAATTACGATGCAATTTCTGTTTTTCATCGTAAATAAGAAGGTCAGAGGGATACAGTAAACCTGAAGTGAAGCATCGGAATCTATAACTAGAGTCACAGGAATGGTTCAAAGCATAGTCAGTAAGAAGAGTCAGTCTTCTTGCCCTTTAGTCGGCATTGTGCCTTTTGTATTTACTTCCGATGCAATTTCTGTGTTTCATCGGCAATAAAGTCAAAGCGATACAGTAAACCTGAAGTGAAGCATCGGAATCTATAACTAGTGTCACAGGAATGGTTCAAAACATAGACAGTAGGAAGAATCAGTCTTCTTGTACTTAAGTCGGCATTGTGCCTTTTGTATTTAATTCCGATGTAATTTCTGTGATTCATTGTCAATAAGAAGGTCAGAGAGATACTGTAAACCTGAAGTGAAGCATCGGAATCTATAACTAGTGTCACAGGAATGGTTCAAAACATAGTCAGTAAGAAGAGACTGTCTTCTTGTACTTAAGTCGGCATTGTGCCTTTTGTCTTTAATTCCGATGCAATTTCTGTGTTTCATCGTTAATAAGAAGGTCCAAGGTAAACAGTAAACCTGAAGTAAAGCATCGCAATCTATAACTAGTGTCACAGCAATGGTTCAAACTATAATCACTAAGAAGAGTCAGTCTTCTTGTACTTAAGTCGGCATTGTGCCTTTTCTATTTAATTCCGATGCAATTTCTGTGTTTCATCGTCAATAAGAATGTCCAAGGGATACAGTAAACCCGGAGTGAAGAATCGGAATCTATATCTAGTGTCACAGGAATGGTTCAAAACATAGACAGTAAGAAGAGTCAGTCTTCTTGTACTTAAGTCGGCATTGTGAGTTTTCTTTTTAATTCCGATGCAATTTCTGTGTTTCATCGTTAATAAGAAGGTCAGAGGGATACAGTAAACTAGAAAGTGAAGCATCGGAATCTATAACTAGTGTCACAGGAATGGTTCAAAACATAGACAGTAAGACGAGTCAGCCTTCGTGTACTAAAGTTGGCATTTTGCCTTTTGTATTTAATTCCAATGCCATTTCTGTGTGTCACCGTCAATAACAAGGTCCAAGGGATACAGTAAACCTGAAGTGAAGCATCGGAATCTATAACTATGGTCACCGGAATGGTTTAAACTATTATCAGTAAGAAAGTCAGTCCTCTTGTACTTAATTCGGCATTGTGCCTTTTCTATTTCATTCCGATGCAGTTTCTGTGTTTCATCGTCAATAAGAAGGTCCAAGGGATACAGTAAACCTGGAGTGAAGCATCGGAATAAATAACTAGTATCACAGGAATGGTTCAAACATAGACAGTAAGAAGAGTCAGTCTTCTTGTACTTAAGTCGACATTGTGCCTTTTGTATTTAATTCCGATGCAATTTCTGTGTTTCATCGTCAATAAGAAGGTCCAAGGTATACAGTAAACCTGAAGTAAAGCATCGGAATCTATAACTAGTGTCACAGCAATGGTTCAAACTATAATCACTAAGAAGAGTCAGTCTTCTTGTACTTAAGTCGGCATTGTGCCTTTTCTATTTAATTCCGATGCAATTTCTGTGTTTCATCGTCAATAAGAGTGTCCAAGGGATACAGTAAACCTGGAGTGAAGCATCGGAATCTATAACTAGTGTCACAGGAATGGTTCAAAACATAGACAGTAAGAAGAGTCAGTCTTCTTGTACTTAAGTCGGCATTGTGATTTTTCTCTTTAATTCCGATGCAATTTCTGTGTTTAATCGTCAATAAGAAGGTCAGAGGGTTACAGTAAACCTGAAGTGAAGCATCGGAATCTATAACTAGTGTCACAGGAATGGTTCAAAACATAGACAGTAAGAAGAGTCAGTCTTCGTGAACTAAAGTTGGCATTTTGCCTTTTGTATTTAATTCCAATGCTATATCTGCGTGTCACCGTCAATAACAAGGTCCAAGGGATACAGTAAACCTGAAGTGAAGCATCGGAATCTATAACTATTGTCACCGGAATGGTTCAAACTATTATCAGTAAGAAGAGTCAGTCCTCTTGTACTTAAGTCGGCATTGTGCCTTTTCTATTTCATTCCGATGCAGTTTCTGTGTTTCATCGTCAATTAGAAGGTCCAAGGGATGCAGTAAACCTGGAGTGAAGCATCGGAATCAATAACTAGTATCACAGGAATGGTTGAAACATAGACAATAAGAAGAGTCAGTCTTCTTGTACTTAAATCGGCATTGTGCCTTTTGTATTTAATTCCGATGCAATTTCTGTGTTTCATCGTCAATAAGAATGTCAGAGGGATACAGTAAACTTGAAGTGAAGCATCGGAATCTAAAACTAGTGTCACAGGAATTGTTCAAAACGTAGACAGTAAGAAGAGTCAGTCTTCTTGTCCTTAAGTCGGCATTGTGCCTTTTGTATTTAATTCCACTGCAATTTCTGTGTTTCATCGTCAACAAGAAGGTACAAGGGATACAGTAAACCTGGAGTGAAGCATCGGAATCTATAACTAGTGTCACAGTAATGGTTCAAAACATAGACAGTAAGAAGAGTCAGTCTTCTTGTACTTAAGTCGGCATTGTGCCTTTTGTATTTAATTTCGATGCAATTTCTGTGTTTCATCGTCAATAAGAAAGTCCAAGGAATACAGTAAACCTGAAGTGAAGCATCGGAATCTATAACTAGTGTCACTGGAATGGTTCAAAATACAGACAGTAAAAAGAGTCAGACTTCTTGTACTTAAGTCGGCATTGTGCATTTTGTGTTTAATTTCGATGCAATTCCTGTGATTCATCGTCAATAAGAAGATCCAATGAATACAGTAAACCTGAAGTGAAGCATCGGAATCTATAACTAGAGTCACAGGAATGTTTCAAAACATAGTCAGTAAGAAGAGTCAGTCTTCATGTCCTTAAGTCGGCATTGTGCCTTTTGTATTTAATTCAGATGCAATTTCTGTGTTTCATCGGCAATAGGGTCAGAGGGATACAGTAAACCTGAAGGGAAGCATCGGAACCTATAACTAGTGTCACAGGAATGGTTCAAAACATAGAGAGTAAGAAGAGTCAGTCTTCTTGTACTTAAGTCTACATTGAGCCTTTTGTATTTAATTTCGATGCAATTTCTGTGTTTCATGGTCAATAAGAATGTCCAAGGTATACAGTAAACCTGGAGTGAAGCATCGGAATCTATAACGAGTGTCACAGGAATGGTTCAAATCATAGACAGTAAGAAGAGTCAGTCTTCTTGTACTTAAGTCGGCATTGTGAGTTTTCTTTTAATTCCGATGCAATTTCTGTGTTTCATCGTCAATAAGAAGGTCAGAGGGATACAGTAAACCTGAAGTGAAGCATCGGAATCTATAACTATTGTCACCGGAATGGTTCAAACTATTATCAGTAAGTAGAGTCAGTCCTCTTGTACTTAAGTCGGCATTGTGCCTTTTCTATTTCATTCCGATGCAGTTTGTGTGTTTCATCGTCAATAAGAAGGTCCAAGGGATACAGTAAACCTGGAGTGAAGCATCAAAATCAATAACGAGTATCACAGGGATGGTTGAAACATAGACAGTAAGAAGAGTCAGTCTTCTTTTACTTAAGTCGGCATTGCGCCTTTTCTTTTTAATTCCGATGCAATTTCTGTGTTTCATCGTCAATAAGAGGGTCAGAGGGATACAGTAAACCTGAAGTGAAGCATCGGAATCTATAACTGGTGTCGCAGGAATGGTTCAAAACATAGACAGTAAGAAGAGTCAGTCTTCTTGTCCTTAAGTCGGCATTGTGCCTTTTGTATTTAATTCCAATGCAATTTCTGTGTTACATCGTCAACAAGAAGGTACAAGGGATACAGTAAACCTGGAGTGAAGCATCGGAATCTATAACTAGTGTCACAGTAATGGTTCAAAACATAGACAGTGGGAAGAGTCAGTCTTCTTGTACTTAAGTCGGCATTGTGCCTTTTGTATTTAATTTCGATGCAATTTCTGTGTTTCATCGTCAATAAGAAAGTCCAAGGAATACAGTAAACCTGAAGTGAAGCATCGGAATCTATAACTAGTGTCACTGGAATGGTTCAAAATATAGACAGTAAGAAGAGTCAGACTTCTTGTACTTAAGTCGGCATTGTGCATTTTGTGTCTAATTCCGATGCAATTCCTGTGATTCATCGTCAATAAGACGACCCAAGGGATACGGTAAACCTGAAGTGAAGCATCGGAATCAATAACTAGAGTCACAGGAATGTTTCAAAACATAGTCAGTAAGAAAAGTAAGTCTTCATGTCCTTAAGTCGGCATTGTGCCTTTTGTATTTAATTCCGATGCAATTTCTGTGTTTCATCCGCAATAAGGCCAGAGGGATACATTAAACCTGAAGTGAGGCATCGGAATCTATAACTAGTGTCACAGGAATGGTTCAAAACATAGTCAGTAAGAAGAGTCAGTCATCTTGTACTTAAGTCGGCATTGTGCCTTTTCTATTTAATTCCGATGCAATTTCTGTGTTTCATCGTCAATAAGAAGGTCCAAGGGTCACAGTAAACCTGGAGTGAAGCATCGGAATCTATAACTAGTGTCACAGGAATGGTTCAAAACATAGACAGTAGGAAGAGTCAGTCTTCTTGTACTTAAGTCGGCATTGTGCCATTTGTATTTAATTCCGATGCAATTTCTGTGTTTCATCGTCAATAAGAAGGTCCAAGGGTACAGTAAACCTGGAGTGAAGCATCGGAATCTATAACTAGTGTCACAGGAAAGGTTCAAAACATAGACAGCAAGAAGAGTCAGTCTTCTTGTACTTAAGTCGACATTGAGCCTTTTCTATTTAATTCCGATGCAATTTCTGTGTTTCATCGTCAATAAGAATGTCCAAGGTATACAGTAAACCTGGAGTGAAGCATCGGAATCTATAACTAGTGTCACACGAATGGTTCAAATCATAGACAGTAAGAAGAGTCAGTCTTCTTGTACTTAAGTCGGCATTGTGCCTTTTCTATTTCATTCCGATGCAGTTTCTGTGTTTCATCGTCAATAAGAAGGTCCAAGGGTCACAGTAAACCTGGAGTGAAGCATCGGAATCTATAACTAGTGTCACAGGAATGGTTCAAAAAATAGACAGTAAGAAGAGTCAGTCTTCTTGTACTTAAGTCGGTATTGTGCCTTTTGTATTTAATTCCGATGCAATTTCTGTGTTTCATCGTCAATAAGAAGGCAGAGGGATGCAGTAACCCTGAAGTGAAGCATCGGAATATATAACTAGTGTCACAGGAATGGTTGATACATAGACAGTAAGAAGAGTCAGTCTTCATGTCCTTAAGTCGGCATTGTGCCTATTGTATTTAATTCCGATGCAATTTCTGTGTTTCATCGGCAATAAGGTCAGAGGGATAAGGTAAACCTGAAGTGAAGCATCGGAATCTATAACTAGTGTCACAGGAATGGTTCAAAACATAGTCAGTAAGAAGAGTCAGTCAATTTGTACTTAAGTCGGCATTGTGCCTTTTCTATTTAATTCCGATGCTATTTCTGTGTTTCATCGTCAATAAGAAGGTCCAAGGGTCACAGTAAACCTGGAGTGAAGAATCGGTATCTATAACTATTGTCACAGGAATGGTTCAAAACATAGACAGTAGGAAGTGTCAGTCTTGTTGTACTTAAGTCGGCATTGTGTCTTTTGTATTTAATTCCGATGCAATTTCTGTGTTTCATCGTCAATAAGAAGGTCCAAGGGTTACAGCAAACCTGGAGTGAAGCATCGGAATCTATAACTAGTGTCACAGGAATGGTTCAAAACATAGACAGGAAGAAGAGTCAGTCTTCTTGTACTTAAGTCGGCATTGTGAGTTTTCTCTTTAATTCCGATGCAATTTCTGTGTTTAATCGTCAATAAGAAGGTCAGAGGGTTACAGTAAACCTGAAGTGAAGCATCGGAATCTATAACTAGTGTCACAGGAATGGTTCAAAACATAGACAGTAAGAAGAGTCAGTCTTCGTGAACTAAAGTTGGCATTTTGCCTTTTGTATTTAATTCCAATGCTATATCTGCGTGTCACCGTCAATAACAAGGTCCAAGGGATACAGTAAACCTGAAGTGAAGCATCGGAATCTATAACTATTGTCACCGGAATGGTTCAAACTATTATCAGTAAGAAGAGTCAGTCCTCTTGTACTTAAGTCGGCATTGTGCCTTTTCTATTTCATTCCGATGCAGTTTCTGTGTTTCATCGTCAATAAGAATGTCAGAGGGATACAGTAAACTTGAAGGGAAGCTTCGGAATCTAAAACTAGTGTCACAGGAATGGTTCAAAACGTAGATAGTAAGAAGAGTCAGTCTTCTTGTCCTTAAGTCGGCATTGTGCCTTTTGTATTTAATTCCAAAGCAATTTCTGTGTTTCATCGTCAACAAGAAGGTACAAGGGATACAGTAAACCTGGAGTGAAGCATCGGAATCTATAACTAGTGTCACAGTAATGGTTCAAAACATAGACAGTAAGAAGAGTCAGTCTTCTTGTACTTAAGTCGGCATTGTGCCTTTTGTATTTAATTTCGATGCAATTTCTGTGTTTCATCGTCAATAAGAAAGTCCAAGGAATACAGTAAACCTGAAGTGAAGCATCGGAATCTATAACTAGTGTCACTGGAATGGTTCAAAATATAGACAGTAAAAAGAGTCAGACTTCTTGTACTTAAGTCGGCATTGTGCATTTTGTGTTTAATTTCGATGCAATTCCTGTGATTCATCGTCAATAAGAAGATCCAAGGAATACAGTAAACCTGAAGTGAAGCATCGGAATCTATAACTAGAGTCACAGGAATGTTTCAAAACATAGTCAGTAAGAAGAGTCAGTCTTCATGTCGTTAAGTCGGCATTGTGCCTTTTGTATTTAATTCAGATGCAATTTCTGTGTTTCATCGGCAACAAGGTCAGAGGGATACAGTAAACCTGAAGTGAAGCATCGGAACCTATAACTAGTGTCACAGGAATGGTTCAAAACATAGAGAGTAAGAAGAGTCAGTCTTCTTGTACTTAAGTCTACATTGAGCCTTTTCTATTTAATTCCGATGAAATTTCTGTGTTTCATCGTCAATAAGAATGTCCAAGGTATACAGTAAACCTGGAGTGAAGCATCGGAATCTAAAACTAGTGTCACAGGAATGGTTCAAAACGTAGATAGTAAGAAGAGTCAGTCTTCTTGTCCTTAAGTCGGCATTGTGCCTTTTGTATTTAATTCCAAAGCAATTTCTGTGTTTCATCGTCAACAAGAAGGTACAAGGGATACAGTAAACCTGAAATGAAGCATCGGAATCTATAACAATTGTCACCGGAATGGTTCAAACTATTATCAGTAAGTAGAGTCAGTCCTCTTGTACTTAAGTCGGCATTGTGCCTTTTCTATTTCATTCCGATGCAGTTTGTGTGTTTCATCGTCAATAAGAAGGTCCAAGGGATACAGTAAACCTGGAGTGAGGCATCGAAATCAATAACGAGTATCACAGGGATGGTTGAAACATAGACAGTAAGAAGAGTCAGTCTTCTTTTACTGAAGTCGGCATTGCGCCTTTTCTTTTTAATTCCGATGCAATTTCTGTGTTTCATCGTCAATAAGAAGGTCCAAGGGTCACAGTAAACCTGGAGTGAAGCATCGGAATCTATAACTAGTGTCACAGGAATGGTTCAAAACATAGACAGTAGGAAGAGTCAGTCTTCTTGTACTTAAGTCGGCATTGTGCCTTTTGTATTTAATTCCGATGCAATTTCTGTGTTTCATCGTCAATAAGAAGGTCCAAGGGTACAGTCAACCTGGAGTGAAGCATCGGAATCTATAACTAGTGTCACAGGAAAGGTTCAAAACATAGACAGCAAGAAGAGTCAGTCTTCTTGTACTTAAGTCGACATTGAGCCTTTTCTATTTAATTCCGATGCAATTTCTGTGTTTCATCGTCAATAAGAATGTCCAAGGTATACAGTAAACCTGGAGTGAAGCATCGGAATCTATAAATAGTGTCACACGAATGGTTCAAATCATAGACAGTAAGAAGAGTCAGTCTTCTTGTACTTAAGTCGGCATTGTGCCTTTTCTATTTCATTCCGATGCAGTTTCTGTGTTTCATCGTCAATAAGAAGGTCCAAGGGTCACAGTAAACCTGGAGTGAAGCATCGGAATCTATAACTAGTGTCACAGGAATGGTTCAAAAAATAGACAGTAAGAAGAGTCAGTCTTCTTGTACTTAAGTCGGTATTGTGCCGTTTGTATTTAATTCCGATGCAATTTCTGTGTTTCATCGTCAATAAGAAGGCAGAGGGATGCAGTAACCCTGAAGTGAAGCATCGGAATATATAACTAGTGTCACAGGAATGGTTCAAAACATAGTCAGTAAGAAGAGTCAGTCAATTTGTACTTAAGTCGGCATTGTGCCTTTTCTATTTAATTCCGATGCAATTTCTGTGTTTCATCGTCAATAAGAAGGTCCAAAGGGTCACAGTAAACCTGGAGTGAAGAATCGGTATCTATAACTATTGTCACAGGAATGGTTCAAAACATAGACAGTAGGAAGAGTCAGTCTTGTTGTACTTAAGTCGGCATTGTGTCTTTTGTATTTAATTCCGATGCAATTTCTGTGTTTCATCGTCAATAAGAAGGTCCAAGGGTTACAGCAAACCTGGAGTGAAGCATCGGAATCTATAACTAGTGTCACAGGAATGGTTCTAAACATAGACAGGAAGAAGAGTCAGTCTTCTTGTACTTAAGTCGGCATTGTGCCTTTTCTATTTAATTCCGATGCAATTTCTGTGTTTCATCGTCAATAAGAATGTCCAAGGTATACAGTAAACCTGGAGTGAAGCATCGGAAACTATAACTAGTGTCACACGAATGGTTCAAATCGTAGACAGTAAGAAGAGTCAGTCTTCTTGTACTTAAGTCGGCATTGTGCTTTTTCTATTTCATTCCGATGCAGTTTCTGTGTTTCATCGTCAATAAGAAGGTCCACGGTATACAGTAAACCTGGAGTGAAGCATCGGAATCTATAACTAGTGTCACAGGAATGGTTCAAAAAATAGACAGTAAGAAGAGTCAGTCTTCTTGTACTTAAGTCAGCATTGTGCCTTTTGTATTTAATTCCGATGCAATTTCTGTGTTTCATCGTCAATAAGAAGGTCAGTGGGATGCAGTGACCCTGAAGTGAAGCATCGGAATATATAACTAGTGTCACAGGAATGGTTGATACATAGACAGTAAGAAGAGTCAGTCTTCTTGTACTTAAGTCGGCATTGTGCCTTTTGTTTTTAATTCCGATGCAATTACTGTGTTTCATCGTCAACAAGAAGGTCCAAAGGATACAATAAACCTGGAGTGAAGCTTCGGATTCTATAACTAGTGTCACAGTAATTGTTCAAATCATAGACAGTAAGAAGAGTCAGTCTTCTTGTACTTCAGTCGGCATTGTGCCTTTTGTATTTAATTTCGATGCAATTTCTGTGTTTCATCGTCAATAAGAAGGTCCAAGGAATACAGAAAACCTGAAGTGAAGCATCAGAATCTATAACTAGTGTCACTGGAATGGTTCAAAATATAGACAGTAACAAGAGTCAGTCTTCTTGTACTTCAGTCGGCATTGTGCCTTTTGTATTTAATTCCGATGCAATTTCTGTGTTTCATCGTCAATAAGAAGGTACAAGGTATACAGTAAACCTGAAGTGAAACATCGGAATCTATAACTAGTGTCACAGGAATGGTACAAAACATAGTCAGTAAGAAGAGTCAGCCTTCTTGTACTTAAGTCGGCATTGTGCCTTTTCTATTTAATTCCGATGCAATTTCTGTGTTTCATCGTCACTAAGAATGTCCAAGGGTTACAGTAAACCTGGAGTGAAGCATCGGAATCTATAACTAGTGTCACAGGAATGGTTCAAAACATAGACAGTAAGAAGAGTTAGTCTTCTTGTACTTAAGTCGACATTGTGCCTTTTTTATTTAATTCCGATGCAATTTCTGTGTTTCATCGTCAATAAGAATGTCCAAGGTATACAGTAAACCTGAAGTAAAGCATCGGAATCTATAACTAGTGTCACATCAATGGTTCAAACATAGACAGTAATAAGAGTCAGTCTTCTTGTACTTAAGTCAGCATTGTGAGTTTTCTATTTAATTCCGATACAATTTCGGTGTTTCATCGTCTATAAGAAGGTCAGAGGGATACAGTAAACCTGAAGTGAAGCGTCGGAATCTATAACTAGTGTCACAGGAATGGTTCAAACTATTATCAGAAAGAAGAAACAATCTTCTTGTACTTAAGTCGGCATTGTGCATTTTCAATTTCATTCCGATGCAATTTCTGTGTTTCATCGTCAATAAGAAGGTCCAAGGGATACAGTAAACCTGGAGTGAAGCATCGGAATTATAACTAGTGTCACAGGAATGGTTGAAACATAGACAGTAAGAAGAGTCAGTCTTCTTGTACTTAAGTCGGCATTGTGGTTTTGTATTTAATTCCGATGCAATTTCTGTGTTTCATCGTCAATAAGAAGGTCAGAAGGATACAGTAAACCTGAAGTGAAGCATCGGAATCTATAACTAGTGTCACAGGAATGGTTCAAAGCATAGTCAGTAAGAAGAGTCAGTCTTCTTGCCCTTAAGTCGGCATTGTGCCTTTTTTATTTAATTCCGATGCAATTTCTGTTTTATCGTCAACAAGAAGGTCCAAGGGATACAGTAATCCTGGAGTGAAGCATCGGAATATATAACTAGTGTCACAGTAGTGGTTCAAAACATTGACAGTAAGAAGAGTCAGTCTTCTTGTACTTAAGTCGGCATTGTGCCTGTTGTATTTAATTTCGATGCAATTTCAGTGTTCATCGTCTATAAGAAGGTCCAAGGAATACAGTAAACCTGAAGTGAAGCATCTGAATCTATAACTAGTGTCACTGGAATGGTTCAAAATATAGACAGTAAGAAGAGTCAGTCTTCTTGTCCTTAAGTCGGCATTGTGCCTTTTGTATTTAATTCCGATGCAATTTCTGTAATTCATCGTCAACAAGAAGTTTCAAGGGATACAGTAAACCTGAAATGAAGCATCGGACTCTATAACTAGTGTCACAGAATTGGTTCAAAGCATAGACAGTAGGAAGAGTCAGTCTTCTTGTACTTAAGTCGGCATTGTGCCTTTTGTATTTTATTCCGATGCAATTTCTGTGTTTCATCGTCAATAAGAAGGTCCAAGGGAAACAGTAAACCTGAAGTGAAGCATCGGAATCTATAAGTAGTGTCACAGGAATGGTTCAAATCCTAGACAGTAAGAAGAGTCAGTCTTCTTGTACTTAAGTCGGCATTGTGGCTTTTGTATTTAATTACGATGCAATTTCTGTTTTTCATCGTAAATAAGAAGGTCAGAGGGATACAGTAAACCTGAAGTGAAGCATCGGAATCTATAACTAGAGTCACAGGAATGGTTCAAAGCATAGTCAGTAAGAAGAGTCAGTCTTCTTGCGCTTTAGTCGGCATTGTGCCTTTTGTATTTACTTCCGATGCAATTTCTGTGTTTCATCGGCAATAAAGTCAAAGGGATACAGTAAACCTGAAGTGAAGCATCGGAATCTATAACTAGTGTCACAGGAATGGTTCAAAACATAGACAGTAGGAAGAATCAGTCTTCTTGTACTTAAGTCGGCATTGTGCCTTTTGTATTTAATTCCGATGTAATTTCTGTGATTCATTGTCAATAAGAAGGTCAGAGGGATACCGTAAGCCTGAAGTGAAGCATCGGAATCTATAACTAGTGTCACAGGAATGGTTCAAAACATAGTCAGTAAGAAGAGACTGTCTTCTTGTACTTAAGTCGGCATTGTGCCTTTTGTCTTTAATTCCGATGCAATTTCTGTGTTTCATCGTCAATAAGAAGGTCCAAGGTAAACAGTAAACCTGAAGTAAAGCATCGCAATCTATAACTAGTGTCACAGCAATGGTTCAAACTATAATCACTAAGAAGAGTCAGTCTTCTTGTACTTAAGTCGGCATTGTGCCTTTTCTATTTAATTCCGATGCAATTTCTGTGTTTCATCGTCAATAAGAACGTCCAAGGGATACAGTAAACCCGGAGTGAAGAATCGGAATCTATATCTAGTGTCACAGGAATGGTTCAAAACATAGACAGTAAGAAGAGTCAGTCTTCTTGTACTTAAGTCGGCATTGTGAGTTTTCTTTTTAATTCCGATGCAATTTCTGTGTTTCATCGTTAATAAGAAGGTCAGAGGGATACAGTAAACTAGAAAGTGAAGCATCGGAATCTATAACTAGTGTCACAGGAATGGTTCAAAACATAGACAGTAAGAAGAGTCAGTCTTCGTGTACTAAAGTTGGCATTTTGCCTTTTGTATTTAATTCCAATGCTATTTCTGTGTGTCACCGTCAATAACAAGGTCCAAGGGATACAGTAAACCTGAAGTGAAGCATCGGAATCTATAACTATTGTCACCGGAATGGTTTAAACTATTATCAGTAAGAAAGACAGTCCTCTTGTACTTAATTCGGCATTGTGCCTTTTCTATTTCATTCCGATGCAGTTTCTGTGTTTCATCGTCAATAAGAAGGTCCAAGGGATACAGTAAACCTGGAGTGAAGCATCGGAATAAATAACTAGTATCACAGGAATGGTTGAAACATAGACAGTAAGAAGAGTCAGTCTTCTTGTACTTAAGTCGGCATTGCGCCTCTTGTATTTAATTCCGATGCAATTTCTGTGTTTCATCGTCAATAAGAAGGTCAGAGGGATAGAGTAAACCTGAAGTGAAGCATCGGAATCTATAACTAGAGTCACAGGAATGTTTCAAAACATAGTCAGTAAGAAGAGTCAGTCTTCATGTCCTTAAGTCGGCATTGTGCCTTTTATATTTAATTCCGATGCAATTTCTGTGCTTCATTGGCAATAACGTAAGAGGGATACAGTACACCTGAAGTGAAGCATCGGAAACTATAACTAGTGTCACAGGAATGGTTCAAAACATAGACAGTAGTAAGAGTCAGTCTTCTTGTACTTAAGTCGGCATTGTGCCTTTTGTATTTAAGTCCGATGCAATTTCTGTGTTTCATTGTCAACAAGAAGGTCCAAGGTTTACAGTAAACCTGGAGTGAAGCATTGGAATCTATAACTAGTGTCACATGAATGGTTCAAATCATAGACAGTAAGAAGAGTCAGTCTTCTTGTACTTAAGTCGGCATTGTGAGTTTTCTATATAATTCCGATGCAATTTCGATGTTTCATCGTCAATATGAAGGTCAGAGGGATACAGTAAACCTGAAGTGAAGCATCGGAATCTATAACTAGTGTCACAGGAATGGTTCAAAACATAGTCAGTAAGAAGAGTCAGTCATCTTGTACTTAAGTCGGCATTGTGCCTTTTCTATTTAATTCCGATGGAATTTCTGTGTTTCATCTTCAATAAGAAGGTCCAAGGGTCACAGTAAACCTGGAGTGAAGCATCGGAATCTATAACTAGTGTCACAGGAATGGTTCAAAACATAAACAGTAGGAAGAGTCAGTCTTCTTGTACTTAAGTCGGCATTGTGCCTTTTCTATTTAATTCCGATGCAATTTCTGTGTTTCATCGTCAATAAGAAAGTCCAAGGGATACAGTAAACCCGGAGTGAAGAATCGGAATCTATAACTAGTGTCACAGGAATGG
Organism: Schistocerca serialis cubense; assembly: GCF_023864345.2. NCBI lineage: Eukaryota > Metazoa > Arthropoda > Insecta > Orthoptera > Acrididae > Schistocerca > Schistocerca serialis. The sequence goes on along the minus strand of NW_026047584.1, from coordinate 8,966,221 downwards.
TTCAAAACATAGACAGTAAGAAGAGTCAGTCTTCTTGTACTTAAGTCGGCATTGTGAGTTTTCTTTTTAATTCCGATGCAATTTCTGTGTTTCATCGGTAATAAGAAGGTCAGAGGGATACAGTAAACTTGAAGTGAAGCATCGGAATCTATAACTAGTGTCACAGGAATGGTTCAAAACATAGACAGTAAGAAGAGTCAGTCTTCGTGTACTAAAGTTGGCATTTTGCCTTTTGTATTTAATTCCGATGAAATTTCTGCGTTCCATCGTCAATAAGAAGGTCCAAGGAATTCAATAAACCTGAAGTGAAGCATCGGAATATATAACTAGTGTCACTGGAATGGTTCAAAATATAGACAGTAAGAAGAGTCAGTCTTCTTGTCCTGAAGTCGGCATTGTGCCTTTTGTATTTAATTCCGATGCAATTTCTGTAATTCATCGTCAATAAGAAGTTTCATGGGATACAGTAAACCTGAAGTGAAGCATCGGACTCTATAACTAGTGTCACAGAATTGGTTCAAAGCATAGACAGTAGGAAGAGTCAGTCTTCTTGTACTTAAGTCGGCATTGTGGCTTTTGTATTTAATTACGATGCAATTTCTGTGTTTCATCGTAAATAAGAAGGTCCGAGGGATACAGTATACCTGAAGTGAAGCATCGGAATCTATAACTAGAGTCACAGGAATGGTTCAAAGCATAGTCAGTAAGAAAAGTCAGTCTTCTTGTCCTTTAGTCGGCATTGTGCGTTTTGTATTTACTTCCGATGCAATTTCTGTGTTTCATCGGCAATAAAGTCAAAGGGATACAGTAAACCTGAAGTGAAGCATCGGAATCTATAACTAGTGTCACAGGAATGGTTCAAAACATAGACAGTATGAAGAGTCAGTCTTCTTGTACTTAAGTCGGCATTGTGCCTTTTGTATTTAATTCCGATGTAATTTCTGTGATTCATTGTCAATAAGAAGGTCAGAGGGATACAGTAAACCTGAAGTGAAGCATCGGAATCTATAACTAGTGTCACAGGAATGGTTCAAAACATAGTCAGTAAGAAGAGACTGTCTTCTTGTACTTAAGTCGGCATTGTGCCTTTTGTCTTTAATTCCGATGCTATTTCTGTGTGTCACCGTCAATAACAAGGTCCAAGGGATACAGTAAACCTGAAGTGAAGCAACGGAATCTATAACTATTGTCACCGGAATGGATCAAACTATTATCAGTAAGAAAGTCAGTCCTCTTGTACTTAATTCGGCATTGTGCCTTTTCTATTTCATTCCGATGCAGTTTCTGTGTTTCATCGTCAATAAGAAGGTCCAAGGGATACAGTAAACCTGGAGTGAAGCATCGGAATCTATAACTAGAGTCGCAAGAATGTTTCAAAACATAGTCAGTAAGAAGAGTCAGTCTTCTTGTACTTAAGTCAGCATTGTGCCATTTGTATTTAATTCCGATGCAATTTCTGTGTTTCATCGTCAATAAGAAGGTCAGAGGGATGCAGTGACCCTGAAGTGAAGCATCGGAATATATAACTAGTGTCACAGGAATGGTTGATACATAGACAGTAAGAAGAGTCAGTCTTCTTGTACTTAAGTCGGCATTGTGCCTTTTGTTTTTAATTCCGATGCAATTTCTGTGTTTCATCGTCAACAAGAAGGTCCAAAGGATACAATAAACCTGGAGTGAAGCTTCGGATTCTATAAGTAGTGTCACACGAATGGTTCAAATCGTAGACAGTAAGAAGAGTCAGTCTTCTTGTACTTAAGTCGGCATTGTGCTTTTTCTATTTCATTCCGATGCAGTTTCTGTGTTTCATCGTCAATAAGAAGGTCCAAGGTATACAGTAAACCTGGAGTGAAGCATCGGAATCTATAACTAGTGTCACAGGAATGGTTCAAAAAATAGACAGTAAGAAGAGTCAGTCTTCTTGTACTTAAGTCAGCATTGTGCCTTTTGTATTTAATTCCGATGCAATTTCTGTGTTTCATCGTCAATAAGAAGGTCAGAGGGATGCAGTGACCCTGAAGTGAAGCATCGGAATATATAACTAGTGTCACAGGAATGTTTGATACATAGACAGTAAGAAGAGTCAGTCTTCTTATACTTAAGTCGGCATTGTGCCTTTTGTTTTTAATTCCGATGCAATTTCTGTGTTTCATCGTCAACAAGAAGGTCCAAAGGATACAATAAACCTGGAGTGAAGCTTCGGATTCTATAACTAGTGTCACAGTAATGGTTCAAATCATAGACAGTAAGAAGAGTCAGTCTTGTTGTACTTCAGTCGGCATTGTGCCTTTTGTATTTAATTTCGATGCAATTTCTGTGTTTCATCGTCAATAAGAAGGTCCAAGGAATACAGAAAGCCTGAAGTGAAGCATCAGAATCTATAACTAGTGTCACTGGAATGGTTCAAAATATAGACAGTAACAAGAGTCAGTCTTCTTGTACTTCAGTCGGCATTGTGCCTTTTGTATTTAATTCCGATGCAATTTCTGTGTTTCATCGTCACTAAGAATATCCAAGGGTTACAGTAAACCTGGAGTGAAGCATCGGAATCTATAACTAGTGTCACAGGAATGGTTCAAAACATAGACAGTAAGAAGAGATAGTCTTCTTGTACTTAAGTCGACATTGTGCCTTTTTTATTTAATTCCGATGCAATTTCTGTGTTTCATCGTCAATAAGAATGTCCAAGGTATACAGTAAACCTGAAGTAAAGCATCGGAATCTATAACTAGTGTCACATCAATGGTTCAAACATAGACAGTAAGAAGAGTCAGTCTTCTTGTACTTAAGTCAGCATTGTGAGTTTTCTATTTAATTCCGATGCAATTTCGGTGTTTCATCGTCTATAAGAAGGTCAGAGGGATACAGTAAACCTGAAGTGAAGCGTCGGAATCTATAACTAGTGTCACAGGAATGGTTCAAACTATTATCAGAAAGAAGAAACAATCTTCTTGTACTTAAGTCGGCATTGTGCCTTTTCAATTTCATTCCGATGCAATTTCTGTGTTTCATCGTCAATAAGAAGGTCCAAGGGATACAGTAAACCTGGAGTGAAGCATCGGAATTATAACTAGTGTCACAGGAATGGTTCAAAGAATAGACAGTAAGAATAGTCAGTCTTCTTGTACTTAAGTCGGCATTGTGCCTTTTGTATTTAATTCCGAAGCAATTTCTGTGTTTCATCGCCAATAAGAAGTCAGAGGGATACAGTAAACCTGAAGTGAAGCATCGGAATCTATAACTAGTGTCACAGGAATGGTTCAAAGCATAGTCAGTAAGAAGAGTCAGTCTTCTTGCCCTTAAGTTGGCATTGTGCCTTTTTTATTTAATTCCGATGCAATTTCTGTGTTATCGTCAACAAGAAGGTCCAAGGTATACAGTAATCCTGGAGTGAAGCATCGGAATCTATAACTAGTGTCACAGTAGTGGTTCAAAACATTGACAGTAAGAAGAGTCAGTCTTCTTGTACTTAAGTCGGCATTGTGCCTTTTGTATTTAATTTCGATGCAATTTCAGTGTTCATCGTCTATAAGAAGGTCCAAGGAATACAGTAAACCTCAAGTGAAGCATCGGAATCTATAACTAGTGTCACTGGAATGGTTCAAAATATAGACAGTAAGAAGAGTCAGTCTTCTTGTCCTTAGGTCGGCATTGTGCCTTTTGTATTTAATTCCGATGCAATTTCTGTAATTCATCGTCAATAAGAAGTTTCAAGGGATACAGTAAACCTGAAGTGAAGCATCGGACTCTCTAACTAGTGTCACAGAATTGGTTTAAAGCATAGACAGTAGGAAGAGTCAGTCTTCTTGTACTTAAGTCGGCATTGTGCCTTTTGTATTTTATTCTGATGCAATTTCTGTGTTTCATCGTCAATAAGAAGGTCCAAGGGAAACAGTAAACCTGAAGTGAAGCATCGGAATCTATAACTAGTGTCACAGGAATGGTTCAAATCCTAGACAGTAAGAAGAATCAGTCTTCTTGTACTTAAGTCGGCATTGTGGCTTTTGTATTTAATTACGATGCAATTTCTGTTTTTCATCGTAAATAAGAAGGTCAGAGGGATACAGTAAACCTGAAGTGAAGCATCGGAATCTATAACTAGAGTCACAGGAATGGTTCAAAGCATAGTCAGTAAGAAGAGTCAGTCTTCTTGCCAATTAGTCGGCATTGTGCCTTTTGTATTTACTTCCGATGCAATTTCTGTGTTTCATCGGCAATAAGGTCAAAGGGATACAGTAAACCTGAAGTGAAGCATCGGAATCTATAACTAGTGTCACAGGAATGGTTCAAAACATAGACAGTAGGAAGAATCAGTCTTCTTGTACTTAAGTCGGCATTGTGCCTTTTGTATTTAATTCCGATGTAATTTCTGTGATTCATTGTCAATAAGAAGGTCAGAGGGATACAGTAAACCTGAAGTGAAGCATCGGAATCTATAACTAGTGTCACAGGAATGGTTCAAAACATAGTCAGTAAGAAGAGACTGTCTTCTTGTACTTAAGTCGGCATTGTGCCATTTGTCTTTAATTCCGATGCAATTTCTGTGTTTCATCGTCAATAAGAAGGTCCAAGGTAAACAGTAAACCTGAAGTAAAGCATCGCAATCTATAACTAGTGTCACAGCAATGGTTCAAATTATAATCACTAAGAAGAGTCAGTCTTCTTGTACTTAAGTCGGCATTGTGCCTTTTCTATTTAATTCCGATGCAATTTCTGTGTTTCATCGTCAATTAGAATGTCCAAGGGATACAGTAAACCCGGAGTGAAGAATCGGAATCTATATCTAGTGTCACAGGAATGGTTCAAAACATAGACAGTAAGAAGAGTCAGTCTTCTTGTACTTAAGTCGGCATTGTGAGATTTCTTTTTAATTCTGATGCAATTTCTGTGTTTCATCGTTAATAAGAAGGTCAGAGGGATACAGTAAACTGGAAAGTGAAGCATCGGAATCTATAACTAGTGTCACAGGAATGGTTCAAAACATAGACAGTAAGAAGAGTCAGTCTTCGTGTACTAAAGTTGGCATTTTGCCTTTTGTATTTAATTCCAATGCTATTTCTGTGTGTCACCGTCAATAACAAGGTCCAAGGGATACAGTAAACCTGAAGTGAAGCATCGGAATCTATAACTATTGTCACCGGAATGGTTTAAACTATTATCAGTAAGAAAGTCAGTCCTCTTGTACTTAATTCGGCATTGTGCCTTTTCTATTTCATTACGATGCAGTTTCTGTGTTTCATCGTCAATAAGAAGGTCCAAGGGATACAGTAAACCTGGAGTGAAGCATCGGAATAAATAACTAGTATCACAGGAATGGTTGAAACATAGACAGTAAGAAGAGTCAGTGTTCTTGTACTTAAGTCGGCATTGCGCCTCTTGTATTTAATTCCGATGCAATTTCTGTGTTTCATCGTCAATAAGAAGGTCAGAGGGATAGAGTAAACCTGAAGTGAAGCATCGGAATCTATAACTAGAGTCACAGGAATGTTTCAAAACATAGTCAGTAAGAAGAGTCAGTCTTCATGTCCTTAAGACGGCATTGTGCCTTTTGTATTTAATTCCGATGCAATTTCTGTGCTTCATTGGCAATAACGTAAGAGGGATACAGTAAACCTGAAGTGAAGCATCGGAAACTATAACTAGTGTCACAGGAATGGTTCAAAACATAGACAGTAGTAAGAGTGAGACTTCTTGTACTTAAGTCGGCATTGTGCCTTTTGTATTTAATTCCGATGCAATTTCTGTGTTTCATTGTCAACAAGAAGGTCCAAGGTATACAGTAAACCTGGAGTGAAGCATTGGAATCTATAACTAGTGTCACATGAATGGTTCAAATCATAGACAGTAAGAAGAGTCAGTCTTCTTGTACTTAAGTCGGCATTGTGAGTTTTCTATATAATTCCGATGCAATTCCGATGTTTCATCGTCAATATGAAGGTCAGAGGGATACAGTAAACCTGAAGTGAAGCATCGGAATCTATAACTAGTGTCACAGGAATGGTTCAAAACATAGTCAGTAAGAAGAGTCAGTCATCTTGTACTTAAGTCGGCATTGTGCCTTTTCTATTTTATTCCGATGGAATTTCTGTGTTTCATCTTCAATAAGAAGGTCCAAGGGTCACAGTAAACCTGGAGTGAAGCATCGGAATCTATAACTAGTGTCACAGGAATGGTTCAAAACATGAACAGTAGGAAGAGTCAGTCTTCTTGTACTTAAGTCGGCATTGTGCCTTTTCTATTTAATTCCGATGCAATTTCTGTGTTTCATCGTCAATAAGAAAGTCCAAGGGATACAGTAAACCCGGAGTGAAGAATCGGAATCTATAACTAGTGTCACAGGACTGGTTCAAAACATAGACAGTAAGAAGAGTCAGTCTTCTTGTACTTAAGTCGGCATTGTGAGTTTTCTTTTTAATTCCGATGCAATTTCTGTGTTTCATCGTTAATAAGAAGGTCAGCGGGATACAGTAAACTTGAAGTGAAGCATCGGAATCTATAACTAGTGTCACAGGAATGGTTCAAAACATAGACAGTAAGAAGAGTCAGTCTTCGTGTACTAAAGTTGGCATTTTGCCTTTTGTATTTAATTCCGATGAAATTTCTGCGTTCCATCGTCAATAAGAAGGTCCAAGGAATTCAATAAACCTGAAGTGAAGCATCGGAATATATAACTAGTGTCACTGGAATGGTTCAAAATATAGACAGTAAGAAGAGTCAGTCTTCTTGTCCTGAAGTCGGCATTGTGCCTTTTGTATTTAATTCCGATGCAATTTCTGTTATTCATCGTCAATAAGAAGTTTCATGGGATACAGTAAACCTGAAGTGAAGCATCGGACTCTATAACTAGTGTCACAGAATTGGTTCAAAGCATAGACAGTAGGAAGAGTCAGTCTTCTTGTACTTAAGTCGGCATTGTGGCTTTTGTATTTAATTACGATGCAATTTCTGTGTTTCATCGGCAATAAAGTCAAAGGGATACAGTAAACCTGAAGTGAAGCATCATAATCTATAACTAGTGTCACAGGAATGGTTCAAAACATAGACAGTAGGAAGAGTCAGTCTTCTTGTACTTAAGTCGGCATTGTGCCTTTTGTATTTAATTCCGATGTAATTTCTGTGATTCATTGTCAATAAGAAGGTCAGAGGGATACAGTAAACCTGAAGTGAAGCATCGGAATCTATAACTAGTGTCACAGGAATGGTTCAAAACATAGTCAGTAAGAAGAGACTGTCTTCTTGTACTTAAGTCGGCATTGTACCTTTTGTCTATAATTCCGATGCTATTTCTGTGTGTCACCGTCAATAACAAGGTCCAAGGGATACAGTAACCTGAAGTGAAGCATCGGAATCTATAACTATTGTCACCGGAATGGATCAAACTATTATCAGTAAGAAAGTCAGTCCTCTTGTACTTAATTCGGCATTGTGCCTTTTCTATTTCATTCCGATGCAGTTTCTGTGTTTCATCGTCAATAAGATGGTCCAAGGGATACAGTAAACCTGGAGTGAAGCATCGGAATCTATAACTAGAGTCGCAGGAATGTTTCAAAACATAGTCGGTAAGAAGAGTCAGTCTTCATGTCCTTAAGTCGGCATTGTGCCTTTTGTATTTAATTCCGATGCAATTTCTGTGCTTCATCGGCAATAACGTCACAGGGATACAGTAAACCTGAAGTGAAGCATCGGAATCTATAACTAGTGTCACAGGAATGGTTCAACACATAGACAGTAGTAAGAGTCAGTCTTCTTGTACTTAAGTCGGCGTTGTGCCTTTTGTATTTAATTCCGATGGAATTTTTGTGTTTCATCGTCAATAAGAAGGTCAGAGGGATACAGTAAACCTGAAGTGAACCATCGGAATCTATAACTAGTGTCACAGGAATGGTTCAAAACATAGTCAGTAAGAAGAGTCAGTCTCCTTGGCCTTAAGTAGGCATTGTGCCTTTTGTATTTAATTCCGATGCAATTTCTGTGTTTCATCGTCAACAAGAAGGTCCAAAGGATACAATAAACCTGGAGTGAAGCTTCGGAATCTATAACTAGTGTCACAGTAATGGTTCAAAACATAGACAGTAAGAAGAGTCAAACTTCTTGTACTTAAGTCGGCATTGTGCCTTTTGTATTTAATTTCGATGCAATTTCTGTGTTTCATCGTCAATAAGAAGGTCCAAGGAATACAGCAAATCTGAAGTGAAGCATCGGAATCTATAACTAGTGTCACTGGAATGGTTCAAAATATAGACAGTAAGAAGGGTCAGTCTTCTTGTACTTAAGTCGGCATTGTGCCTTTTGTATTTAATTCCGATGCAATTCCTGTGATTCATCGTCAATGAGAAGGTCCAAGGGATACAGTAAACCTGAAGTGAAGCATCGGACTCTATAACTAGTGTCACAGGAATGGTACAAAACATAATCAGTAAGAAGAGTCAGTCTTCTTGTACTTAAGTCGGCATTGTGCCTTTTCTATTTAATTCCGATGCAATTTCTGTGTTTCATCATCAATAAGAAAGTCCAAGGGTTACAGTAAACCTGGAGTGAAGAATCGGAATCTATAACTAGTGTCACAGGAATGGTTCAAAACATAGACAGTAAGAAGAGTCCTTCTTCTTGTACTTAAGTCGACATTGTACCTTTTTTATTTAATTCCAATGCAATTTCTGTGTTTCATCGTCAATAAGAATGTCCAAGGTATACAGTAAACCTGAAGTAAAGCATCGGAATCTATAACTAGTGTCACAGCAATGGTTCAAACTATAATCACAAAGAAGAGTCTGTCTTCTTGTACTTAAGTCGGCATTGTGCCTTTTCTATTTAATTCCGATGCAATTTCTGTGTTTCATCATCAATAAGAAGGTCCAAGGTATACAGTAAACCAGGAGTGAAGCATCGGAATCTATAACTAGTGTCACAGCAATGGTTCAAAACATAGATAGTAAGAAGAGTCAGTCTTCTTGTACTTAAGTCAGCATTCTGAGTTTTCTATTTAATTCCGATGCAATTTCGGTGTTTCATCGTCTATAAGAAGGTCAGAGGGATACGGTAATCCTGAAGTGAAGCATCGGAATCTATAACTAGTGTCACAGGAATGGTTCAAAACATAGACAAAAAGGAGAGTCAGTCGTCGTGTACTAAAGTTGGCATTTTGCATTTTGTATTTAATTCCAATGCTATTTCTGTGTGTCACCGTCAATAACAAGGTCCAAGGGATACAGTAATCCTGAAGTGAAGCATCGGAATCTATAACTATTGTCACAGGAATGGTTCAAACTATTATCAGTAAGAAGAGTCAGTCTTCTTGTACTTAAGTCGGCATTGTGTCTTTTCAATTTCATTCCGATGCAGTTTCTGTGTTTCAACGTCAATAAGAAGGTCCAAGGGATACAGTAAACCTGGAGTGAAGCATCGGAATCTATAACTAGTGTTACAGGAATGGTTCAAAAAATAGACAGTAAGAAGAGTCAGTCTTCTTGTACTTAAGTCGGCATTGTGCTTTTGTATTTAATTCCGATGCAATTTCTGTGTTTCATCGTGAATAAGAAGGTCAGAAGGATACAGTAAACCTGAAGTGAAGCATCGGAATCTGTAACTAGTGTCACTGGAATGGTTCAAAATATAGACAGTAAGAAGAGTCAGTCTTCCTGCCCTTAAGTCGGCATTGTGCCTTTTGTATTTAATTCCGATGCGATTTCTGTCATTCATAGTCAATAAGAAGTTAAAAGGGATACAGTAAACCTGACGTGAAGCATCGGACTCTATAACTAGTGTCACAGAATTGGTTCAAAACATAGACAGTAGGAAGAGTCAGTCTTCTTGTACTTAAGTCGGCATTGTGGCTTTTGTATTTAATTACGATGCAATTTCTGTGTTTCATTGTCAATAAGAAGGTCAGAGGGATACAGTAAACCTGAAGTGAAGCATCGGAATCCAAAACTAGAGTCGCAGGAATGGTTCAAAACATAGACATTGGGAAGAGTCAGTCTTCTTGTACTTAACTCGGCATTGTGCCTTTTGTTTTTAATTCCGATGCAATTTCTGTGTTTCATCGTCAATCAGAAGGTCCAAGGTATACAGTAAACCTGAAGTGAAGCATCGGAATCTATAACTAGTGTCACAGGAATGGTTCAAAACATAGACAGTAAGAAGAGTCAGTCTTCTTGTACTTAAGTCGACATTGTGCCTTTTCTATTTAATTCTGATGCAATTTCTGTGTTTCATCGTCAATAAGAATGTCCAAGGTATACAGTAAACCTGAAGTAAAGCGTCGGAATCTATAACTAGTGTCACAGCAATGGTTCAAAATATAGACAGTAAGAAGGGTCAGTCGTCTTGTACTTAAGACGGCATTGTGATTTTTGTATTTGATTCCGATGCAATTCCTGTGATTCATCGTCAATGAGGAGGTCCAAGGGATACAGTCAACCTGAAGTGAAGTATCGGACTCTATAACTCGTGTCACAGAATTGGTTCAAAACATAGACAGTTGGAAGAGTCAGTCTTCTAGTACCTAAGTCGGCATTGTGCCTTTTGTATTTAATTCCGATGCAATTTCTGTGTTTCATCGTCAATAAGAAGGTACAAGGTATACTGTAAACCTGAAGTGAAGCATCGGAATCTATAACTAGTGTCACAGGAATGGTACAAAACATAGTCAGTAAGAAGAGTCAGTCTTCTTGTACTTAAGTCGGCATTGTGCCTTTTCTATTTAATTCCGATGCAATATCTGTGTTTCATCGTCAATAAGAAGGTCCAAGTGGTTCAGTAAACCTGGAGTGAAGCATCGGAATCTATAACTAGTGTCACAGGAATGGTTCAAAACATAGACAGTAAGAAGAGTCAGTCTCCTTGTACTTAAGTCGACATTATGCCTTTTTTATTTAATTCCGATGCAATTTCTGTGTTTCATCGTCAATAAGAATGTCCAAGGTATACACTAAACCTGAAGTAATGCATCGGAATCTATAACTAGTGTCACAGCAATGGTTCAAACTATAATCACAGAGAAGAGTCTGTCTTCTTGTACTTAAGTCGGCATTGTGCCATTTCTATTTAATTCCGATGCAATTTCTGTGATTCATCGTCAATAAGAAGTTCCAAGGGATACAGTAAACCTGAAGTGAAGCATCGGACTCTATAACTAGTGTCACAGAAATGGTTCAAAACATAGACAGTAGGAAGAGTCAGTCTTCTTGTACTTAAGTCGGCATTGTGGCTTTTGTATTTAATTACGATGCAATTTCTGTGTTTCATTTTCAATAAGAAGGTCAGAGGGATACAGTAAACCTGAAGTGAAGCATCGGAATCCAAAACTAGTGTCACAGGAATGGTTCAAAACATAGACATTGGGAAGAGTCAGTCTTCTTGTACTTAAGTCGGCATTGTGCCTTTTGTATTTAATTCCGATGCAATTTCTGTGTTTCATCGTCAATAAGAAGGTCCAAGGTATACAGTAAACCTGAAGTGAAGCATCGGAATCTATAACTAGTGTCACAGGAATGGTTCAAAACTAAGACAGTAAGAAGAGTCAGTCTTCTTGTACTTAAGTCGACATTGTGCCTTTTCTATTTAATTCTGATGCAATTTCTGTGTTTCATCGTCAATAAGAATGTCCAAGGTATACAGTAAACCTGAAGTAAAGCGTCTGAATCTATAACTAGTGTCACGGCAATGGTTCAAACTATAGTCACTAAAAAGAGTCAGTCTTCTTGTACTTAAGTCGGCATTGTGCTTTTTCTATTTAATTCCGATGCAATTTCTGTGTTTCATCGTCAATAAGAAGGTCCAAGGGATACAGTAAACCTGGAGTGAAGCATCGGAATCTATAACTAGTGTCACAGGAATGGTTCAAAACATTGACAGTAAGAAGAGTCAGTCTTCTTGTACTTAAGTCGGCATTGTACCTTTTCTAATTAATTCCGATGCAATTTCTGTGTTTCATCGTCAATAAGAAGGTCTGAGGGATACAGTAACCCTGAAGTGTAGCATCGGAATCTATAACTAGTGTCAAAGGAATGGTTGATACATAGACAGTAAGAAGAGTCAGTCTTCTTGTACTTAAGTCGGCATTGTGCCATTTGTATTTAATTCCGATGCAATTTCTGTGTTTCATCGTCAATAAGAAGGTACAAGGTATACTGTAAACCTGAAGTGAAGCATAGGAATCTATAACTAGTGTCACAGGAATGGTACAAAACATAGTCAGTAAGAAGAGTCAGTCTTCTTGTACGTAAGTCGGCATTGTGCATTTTCTATTTAATTCCGATGCAATTTCTGTGTTTCATCGTCAATAAGAAGGTCCAAGGGTTACAGTAAACCTGGAGTGAAGTATGGGAATCTATAACTAGTCTCACAGCAATGGTTCAAAACATAGACAGTAAGAAGAGTCAGTCTTCTTGTACTTAAGTCAGCATTGTGAGTTTTCTATTTAATTCCGATGCAATTTCGGTGTTTCATCGTCTATAAGAAGGACAGAGGGATACAGTAAACCTGAATTGAAGCATCGGAATGTATAGCTAGTGTCACAGGAAAGGTTCAAAACATAGACAATAAGAAGAGTCAGTCGTCGTGTACTTAAGTCGGCATTGTGCCTTTTGTATTTAATTCCAATGCTTTTTCTGTGTGTCACCATCAATAAGAAGGTCCAAGGGAACAGTAAACCTGAAGTGAAGCATCGGAATCTATAACTAGTGTCACAGGAATGGTTCAAATCATAGACAGTAAGAAGAGTCAGTCTTCTTGTACTTAAGTCGGCATTGTGGCTTTTGTATTTAATTACGATGCAATTTCTGTGTTTCATCGTCAATAAGAAGGTCAGAGGGATACAGTAAACCTGAAGTGAAGCATCAGAATCTATAACTAGAGTCACAGGAATGGTTCAAAACATAGTCAGTAAGAAGAGTCAGTCTTCTTGTCCTTAAGTCGGCATTGTGCCATTTGTATTTACTTCCGATGCAATTTCTGTGTTTCATCGGCAATAAAGTCAGAGGGATACAGTAAACCTGAAGTGAAGCATCGGAATCTATAACTAGAGTCACAGGAATGGTTCAAAACATAGTCAGTAAGGAGAGTCAGTCTTCTTGTCCTTAAGTCGGCATTGTGCCTTTTCTATTTAATTCCGATGCAATTTCTGTGTTTCATCGTCAATAAGAAGGTCAGAGGGATACAGTAACCCTGAAGTGAAGCATCGGAATCTATGACTACTGTCAAAGGAATGGTTGATACGTAGACAGTAAGAAGAGTCAGTCTTCTTGTACTTAAAACGGCATTGTGCCTATTGTATTTAATTCCGATGAAATTTCTGCGTTTCATCGTCAATAAGAAGGTCCAAGGATTCCAATAACCCTGAAGTGAAGCATCGGAATATATAACTAGTGTCACTGGATTGGTTCAAAATATAGACAGTAAGAAGAGTCACTCTTCTTGTCCTTAAGTCGGCATTGTGCCTTTTGTAATTCATTCCGATGCTATTTCTGTGTTTCATCGTCAATAAGAAGGTCCAAGGGATACAGTAGAACTGGAGTGAAGCATCGGAATCTATAACTAGTGTCAATGGAATGGTTCAATTCATAGACAGTAAGAAGAGTCCGTCTTCTTGTACTTAAGTCGGCATTGTGCCTTTTGTATTTAATTCCGATGCAATTTCTGAGTTTCATCGTCAATAAGAAGGTCAGAGGGATACAGTAAACCTGAATTGAATCATCGGAATCTATAACTAGTGTCACAGGAATGGTTCAAAACATAGTCAGTAAGAAGAGTCAGTCTTCTTGTACTTAAGTCGGCATTGTGCCTTTTCTATTTAATTCCGATGCAATTTCTGTGTTTCATCGTCTATAAGAAGGTCCAAGGGATACAGTAGAACTGGAGTGAAGCATCGGAATCTATAACTAGTGTCAATGGAATGGTTCAATTCATAGACAGTAAGAAGAGTCCGTCTTCTTGTACTTAAGTCGGCATTGTGCCTTTTGTATTTAATTCCGATGCAATTTCTGAGTTTCATCGTCAATAAGAAGGTCAGAGGGATACAGTAACCCTGAAGTGAAGCATCGGAATCTATAACTAGTGTCACAGGAATGGTTAAAAACATAGCCAGTAAGAAGTCAGTCTTCTTGTACTTAAGTCGGCCTTGTGCATTTTCAATTTAATTCCGATGCAATTTCTGTGTTTCATCGTCAATAAGAAGGCCCAAGGGATACAGTAAACCTGGAGTGAAGCATCGGAATCTATAACTAGTGTCAATGGAATGGTTCAATACATAGACAATAAGAAGAGTCAGTCTTCTTGTACTTAAGTCGGCATTGTGCCTTTTGTATTTAATTGCGATGCAATTTCTGAGTTTCATCGTCAATAAGAAGGTCAGAGGGATACAGTAAACCTGAAGTGAAGCATCGGAATCTATAACTAGTGTCACAGGAATGGTTGAAAACATAGTCAGTAATAGAGTCAGTCTTCTTGTCCTTAAGTCGGCATTGTGCCTTTTGTATTTCATTCCGATGCAATTTCTGTGTTTCATCGTCAATAAGAAGGTCCAAGGGATATAGTAAACCTGGAGTGAAGCATCGGAATCTATAACTAGTGTCACAGGAATGGTTCATAACATAGACTGTAAGAAGAGTCATTCTTCTTGTACTTAAGTCGGCATTGTGCCTTTTTTATTTAATTCCGTTGCAATATCTGTGTTTCATCGTCAATAAGAATGTCCAAGGGATACCGTAAAAATGAATTGAAGCATCGGAATCTATAACTAGTGTCACAAGAATGGTTCAAATCATTGTCAGTAAGAAGAGTCGGTCTTCATGTACTTAAGTCGGCATTGTGCCTTTTGTATATAATTCCGATGCAATTTCTGTTTTTCATCTTCTATAAGAAGGTCCAAGAGATACTGTAAACCTGAAGTGAAGCATCGGAATCTACAACTAGTGCCACAGGAATGGTTCATAACATAGACAATAAGAAGAGTCGGTCTTCTTGTATTTAAGTCCGCATTGTGCCTTTTCTATTTAATTCTGATGCAATCTCTGTGTTTCATCGTCAATAAGAAGGTCACAGGGATACAGTAAACCTGAAGTGAAGCATCGGAATCTATAACTAGTGTCACAGGAATGGTTCAACACATAGTCAGTATGAACAGTCAGTCTTCTTGTCCTTAAGTCGGCATTGTGCATTTTGTATTTAATTCCGATGCAATTTCTGTGTTCCATCGTCAATAAGAAGGTCCAAGGGGTACAGTAAACCTCAAGTGCAGCATCGGACTCTATAACTAGTGGCACAGAAATGGTTCAAAACGTAGACAGTAGGAAGAGTCACTCTTCTTGTACTTAAGTCGGCATTGTGAATTTTGTTTTTTATTCCGATGCAATTTCTGTGTTTCATTCGCAATAAGAAGGTCCAAGGGAAACAGTAAACCTGATGTGATGCATCGCAATCTATAACTAGTGTCACAGGAATGGTTCAAAACATAGTCAGTAGGAAGAGACAGTCTTCTTGTCCTTAAGTCGCCATTGTGCCTTTTGTATTTAATTCCGAAGCTATTTCTGTGTTTCATCGGCAATAAGGTCAGAGGTATACAGTAAACCTGAAGTGAGGCATCGGAATCTATAACTAGTGTCACAGGAATGGTTCAAAACATAGACAGTAGGATGAGTCAGTTTTTTGTACTTAAGTCGGCATTGTGCCTTTTGTATTTAATTCCCATGCAATTTCTGTGTTTCATCGTCAATAAGAAGGTAAAAGGGATACAGTAAACGTGGAGTGAAGCATTGGAATCTACAACTAGTGCCACAGGAATGGTTCAAAACATAGACAGTAAGAAGAGTCAGTCTTCTTGTACTTAAGTCGGCATTGTGCCTTTTCTATTTATTTCCGATGCAATTCCTGTGTTTCATCGTCTATAATAATGTCCAAGGGATACAGTAGAACTGGAGTGAAGCATCGGAATCTATAAATGGTGTCAATGGAATGGATCAATTCATACACAGTAAGAAGAGTCAGTCTTCTTGTACTTAAGTCGGCATTGTGCCTTTTGTATTTAATTCCGATGCAATTTCTGAGTTTCATCGTCAAGAAGAAGGTCAGAGGGATACAGTAACCCTGAAGTGAAGCATCGGAATCTATAACTAGTGTCACAGGAATGGTTCAAAACATAGTCAGTAAGAAGTCAGTCTTCTTGTAAATAAGTCGGCATTGTGCATTTTCAATTTAAATCCGATGCAATATCTGTGTTTCATCGTCAATAAGAAGGCCCAAGGGATACAGTAAACCTGGAGTGAAGCATCGGAATCTATAACTAGTGTCAATGGAATGGTTCAACACATAGTCAGTATGAACAGTCAGTCTCCTTTTCCTTAAGTCGGCATTGTGCCTTTTGTATTTAATTCCGATGCAAATTCTGTGTTTCATCGTCAATAAGAAGGTCCAAGGGGTACAGTAAACCTGAAGTGCAGCATCGGACTCCATAACTAGTGTCACAGAAATGGTTCAAAACGTAGACAGTAGGAAGAGTCAGTCTTCTTGTACTTAAGTCGGCATTGTGCCATTTGTCTTTAATTCCGATGCAATTTCTGTGTTTCATTCGCAATAAGAAGGTCCAAGGGAAACTGTAAACCTGAAGTGAAGCATCGCAATCTATAACTAGTGTCACAGGAATGGTTCAAAACATAGTCAGTAAGAAGATACTGCCTTCTTGTCCTTAAGTCGCCATTGTGCCTTTTGTATTTAATTCCGAAGCAATTTCTGTGTTTCATCGCCAATAAGGTCAGAGGGATACAGTAAACCTGAAGTGAAGCATCGGAATCTATAACTAGTGTCACAGGAATGGTTCAAAACATAGACAGTAGGATGAGTCAGTTTTCTTGTACTTAAGTCGGCAGTGTGCCTTTTGTATTTAATTCCCATGCAATTTCTGTGTTTCACCGTCAATAAGAAGGACAGTGAGATACAGTAAACCTGAAGTGAAGCATCGGAATCTACAACTAGTGCCACAGGAATGGTTCAAAACATAGACAGTAAGAAGAGTCAGTCTTCTTGTACTTATGTCGGCATTGTGCCTTTTCTATTTAATTCTGAAGCAATCTCTGTAATTCATCGTCAAGAAGAAGGTCACAGGGATACAGTAAACCTGAAGTGAAGCATCGGAATCTATAACCAGTGTCACAGGAATGGTTCAACACATAGTCAGTAAGAACAGTCAGTCTTGTTGTCCTTAAGTCGGCATTGTGCCTTTTGTATTTAATTCCGATGCAATTTCTGTGTTTCATCGTCAATAAGAAGGTCCAAGGGATACAGTAAACCTGAAGTGCAGCATCGGACTCTAAAACTAGTGTCACAGAAATGGTTCAAAACGTAGACAGTTGGAAGAGTCAGTCTTCTTGTACTTAAGTCGGCATTGTGCCTTTTGTTTTTAATTCCGATGCAATTTCTGTGTTTCATTCGCATTAAGAAGGTCCAAGGGAAACAGTTAACCAGAAGTGAAGCATCGCAATCTATAACTAGTGTCACAGGAATGGTTCAAAACATAGTCGGTAAGGAGAGACAGTCTTCTTGTCCTTAAGTCGCCATTGTGCCTTTTGTATTTAATTCCGAAGCAATTTCGGTGTTTCATCGGCAATAAGGTCAGAGGGATACAGTAAACTTGAAGTGAAGCATCGGAATCTATAACTAGTGTCACAGGAATGGTTCAAAACATAGACAGTAGGATGAGTCAGTTTTCTTGTACTTAAGTCGGCATTGTGCCTTTTGTATTTAATTCCCATGCAATTTCTGTGTTTCATTGTCAATAAGAAGGTCAGAGGGATACAGTAAACCTGAAGTGAAGCATCGGAATCCAAAACTAGTGTCACAGGAATGGTTCAAAACATAGACAGTAGGAAGAGTATGTCTTCTTGTACTTAAGTCGGCATTGTGACTTTTGTATTTAATTCCGATGCAATTTCTGTGTTTCATCGTCAATAAGAACTTCCAAGGTATACAGTAAAACTGTAGTGTAGCATCGGAATCTATAACTAGTATCACAGGAATGGTTCAAAACTAAGTCAGTAAGACGAGTCAGTCTTCTTGTCCTTAAGTCGGCATTGTGCCTTTTGTATTTAATTACGATGCAATTTCTGTGTTTCATCGTCAATAAGAAGGTCCAGGGGATACAGTAAACCTGGAGTGTAGCATCGGGATCCATAACTAGTGTCACAGGAATGGTTCAAAACATAGACAGTAAGAAGAGTCAGTCTTCGTGTACTAAAGTTGGCAATTGGCCTTTTGTATTTAATTCCGATGCAATATCTGTGTTTCATCGTCAATAAAAAGGTCCAAGGGATACTGTAAACATGAAGTGAAGCATCGGAATCTATAACTAGTGTCACAGGAATGGTTCAAAACATAGTTAGTAAGAAGAGTCGGTCTTCTTGTACTTAAGTCGGCATTGTGCCTTTTCTACTTAATTCCGATGCAATTTCTGTGTTTCATCGTTAATAACAAGGTCCAAGGGATACAGTGAACCTGGAGTGAAGCATCGGAATCCATAACTAGTGTCAATGGAATGGGTCAAAACATAGACAGTAAGAAGAGTCAGTCTTCTTGTACTTAAGTCGGCATTATACCTTTTGTATTTAATTCCGATGCAATTTCTGTGTTTCACCGTCAATAAGAAGGTCAGAGGGATACAGTAAACCTGACGTGAAGCATCGGAATCTATTGCTAGTGTCACAGGAATGGTTCAAAACATAGACAGTAAGAAGAGTCAGTTTTCTTGTACTTAAGTCGGCATTGTGCCTTTTGCATTTAATTCCGATGCAATTTCTGTGCTTCATCGTGAATAAGAAGGTCCAGGGAATACAGTAAACCTGAAGTGCAGCATCGGACTCTACAACTAGTGTCACAGAAATGGTTCAAAACGTAGAAAGTAGGAAGAGTCAGTCTTCTTGTACTTAAGTCGGCATTGTGCCTTTTGTTTTTCATTCCGATGCAATTTCTGTGTCTCATTCGCAATAAGAAGGTCCAAGGGAAACAGTAAACCTGATGTGAAGCATCGCAATCTATAACTAGTGTCACAGGAATGGTTCAAAACATAGTCAGTAAGAAGAGACAGACTTCTTGTCCTTACGTCGCCATTGTGCCTTTTGTATTTAATTCCGAAGAAATTTCTGTGTTTCATCGGCAATAAGGTCAGAGGGACTCAGTAAACCTGAAGTGAAGCATCGGAATCTATAACTAGTGTCACAGGAATGGTTCAAAACATAGACAGTAGGATGAGTCAGTTTTCTTGTACTTAAGTCGGCATTGTGCCTTTTGTATTTAATTCCCATGCAATTTCTGTGTTTCACCGTGAATAAGAAGGACAGTGGGATACAGTAAACCTGAAGTGAAGCATCGGAATCTATAACTAGTGTCACAGGAATGGTTCAAACATAGACAGTAGGAAGAGTCAGTTTTCTTGTACTTAAGTCGGCATTGTGCCTTTTGTATTTAATTCCGATGCAATTTCTGTGTTTCTTCGTCAATAAGAAGGTAAAAGGGATACAGTAAACCTGGAGTGAAGCATCGGAATCTACAACTAGTGCCACAGGAATGGTTCAAAACATACACAGTAAGAAGAGTCAGTCTTCTTGTACTTATGTCGGCATTGTGCCTTTTCTATTTAATTCCGATGCAATCTCTGTGTTTCATCGTCAATAAGAAGATCACAGGGATACAGTAAACCTGAAGTGAAGCATCGGAATCTATAACTAGTGTCACAGGAATGGTTCAACACATAGTCAGTATGAACAGTCAGTCTTTTTGTCCTTAAGTCGGTATTGTGCCTTTTGTATTTAATTCCGATGCAATTTCTGTGTTTCATCGTCAATAAGAAGGTCCAAGGGATACAGTAAACCTGAAGTGCAGCATCGGACTCTATAACTATTGTCACAGAAATGGTACAAAACGTAGACAGTAGGAAGAGTCAGTCTTCTTGTACTTAAGTCGCCATTGTGCCTTTTGTATTTAATTCCGAAGCAATTTCTGTGTTTCATCGGCAATAAGGTCAGAGGGATTCAGTAAACCTGAAGTGAAGCATCGGAATCCATAACTAGTGTCAATGGAATGGGTCAAAACATAGACAGTAAGAAGAGTCAGTCTTCTTGTACTTAAGTCGGCATTATACCTTTTGAATTTAATTCCGATGCAATTTCTGTGTTTCATCGTCAATAAGAAGGTCAGAGGGATACAGTAAACCTGAAGTGAAGCATCGGATTCCACAACTAGTGTCACAGGAATGGTTCAAAACATAGACAGTAGGAAGAATCCGCCTTCTTGTAGTTATGTCGGCATTGTGCCTTTTGTATTTAATTCCGATGCATTGTCTGTGTTTCATCGTCAATAAGAAGGTCCAAGGTGTACAGTAAACCTGAAGTAAAGCATCGGAATCTATAACTAGTGTCACAGGAATTCTTCAAACATAGACAGTAAGAAGAGTCAGTCTTCTTGTACTTAAGTCGGCATTGTGCCTTTCGTATTTAATTCCGATGCAATTTCTGTGTTTCACCGTCAATAAGAAGGTCAGAGGGATACAGTAATCCTGAAGTGACGCATCGGAATCTATAACCAGTGTCACAGTAATGGTTCAAACATTGACAGTAAGAGGAGTCGGTCTTCGGGTACTTAAGTCGGCATTGTCCCTTTTGTATTTAATTCCGATGCAATTTCCGTGTTTCATCGTTAAGAAGAAGGTCAGAGGGATACAGTAAACCTGAAGTGAAGCATCGGAATCTATAACTAGTGTCACAGGAATGGTTCAAGGCGTAGTCAGTAAGAAGAGTCAGTCTTCGGGTACTTAAGTCGGTATTGTCCCTTTTGTATTTAATTCCGATGCAATTAATGTGTTTCATCGTCAATAAGAAGTTCCAAGGGATACAGTAAACCTGAATGAAGCATCGGACTCTATAACTAGTGTCACAGAATTTGTTCAACACATAGACAGTAGGAAGAGTCAGTCTTCTTGTACTTTAGTCGGCATTGTGCCTTTTGAATTTAATTCCGATGCAATTTCTGTGTTTCATCGTCAATAAGAAAGTCCACGGGAAACAGTAAACCTGAAGTGAAGCATCGGAATCTATAACTAGTGTCACAGGAATGGTTCAAATCATAGACAGTAAGAAGAGTCAGTCTTCTTGTATTTAAGTCGGCATTGTGGCTCTTGTATTTGATTACGATGAAATTTCTGTGTTTCATCGTCAATAAGAAGGTCAGAGGGATACAGTAAACCTGAAGTGAAGCATCGTAATCCATAACTAGAGTCACAGGAATGGTTCAAATCATAGTCAGTAAGAAGAGTCAGTCTTCTTGTCCTTAAGTCGGCATTGTGCCTTTTGTATTTAATTACGATGCAATTTCTGTGTTTCATCGGCAATAAAGTCAGAGGGATACAGTAAACGTGAAGTGAAGCATCGGAATCTATAACTAGTGTCACAGGAATGGTTCAAAACATAGACAGTAGGAACAGTCAGTCTTCTTGTACTTAAGGCGGCATTGTGCCTTTTGTATTTAATTCCGATGCAATTTCTGTGTTTCATCGTCAATAAGAAGGTCTAAGGGGTACAGTAAACCTGAAGTGAAGCATCGGAATCTATAACTAGTGTCACAGGAATGGTTGAAACATAGACAGTAAGAAGAGTCTGTCTTCGGGTACTTAAGTCGGCATTGTGCCTTTTGTATTTAATTCCGATGCAATTTCTGTGTTTCATAGTCAATAAGAATGTCCAAGGTATACAGTAAACCGGAAGTAAAGCGTCGGAATCTATAACTAGTGTCACAGCAATGGTTCAAATTATAATCACAAAGAGGAGTCAGTCTTCTAGTACTTAAGTCGGCATTGTGCCTTTTCTATTTAATTCCGATGCAATTTCTGTGTTTCATCGTCAATGAGAAGGTCCAAGGGATACAGTAAACCTGGAGTGAAGCATCGGAATCTATAACTAGTGTCACAGGAATGGTTCAAAACATAGACAGTACGAAGAGTCTGTCTTCTTGTACTTAAGTCGGCATTGTGCCTTTTCCATTTAATTCCGATGCAATTTCTGTGTTTCATCGTCAATAAGAAGGTCAGAGGGATACAGTAAACCTGAAGTGAAGCATCGGAATCTGTAACTAGTGTCACAGGAATGGTTCAAAACATAGTCAGTAAGAAGAGACAGTCTTCTTGTCCTTAAGTCGCCATTGTGCCTTTTGTATTTAATTCCGAAGCAATTTCTGTGTTTCATCGGCAATAAGGTCAGAGGGATACAGTAAACCTGAAGTGAAGCATCGGAATCTATAACTAGTGTCACAGGAATGGTTCAAAACATAGACAGGAGGATGAGTCAGTTTTGTTGTACTTAGGTCGGCATTGTGCCTTTTGTATTTAATTCCCATGCATTTTCTGTGTTTCATTGTCAATAAGAAGGTTGAGGGATACAGTAAAACTGAAGTGGAGCATCGGAATCCAATACTACTGTCACAGGAATGGTCCAAAACATAGATAGTAGGAAGAGTCAGTCTTCTTGTACTTAAGTCGGCATTGTGCCTTTTGTATTTAATTCCGATGCAATTTCTGTGTTTCACCGTCAATAAGAAGGTCAGAGGGATACAGTAAACCTGGAGTGAAGCATCGGAATCCATAAATAGTGTCAATGGAATGGGTCAAAACATAGACAGTAAGAAGAGTCAGTCTTCTTGTACTTAAGTCGGCATTATACATTTTGTATTTAATTCCGATGCAAAGTCTGTGTTTCATCGTCAATAAGAAGGTCAGAGGGATACAGTAAACCTGAAGTGAAGCATCGGAATCCACAACTAGTGTCACAGGAATGGTTCAAAACATAGACAGTAGGAAGAATCAGCCTTCTTGTAGTTATGTCGGCATTGTGACTTTTGTATTTAATTCCGATGAATTTTCTGTGTTTCATCGTCAATAAGAAGGTCCAAGGTATACAGTAAACCTGAAGTAAAGCATCGGAATCTATAACTAGTGTCACAGAAATTCTTCAAACATAGTCAGTAAGAAGAGTCAGTCTTCTTGTACTTAATTCGGCATCGTGCCTTTCGTATTTAATTCCGATGCAATTTCTGTGTTTCACCGTCAATAAGAAGGTCAGAGGGATACAGTAATCCTGAAGTGAAGCATCGGAATCTATAACCAGTGTCACAGGAATGGTTCAAACATTGACAGTAAGAAGAGTCAGTCTTCGGGTACTTAACTCGGCATTGTCATTTGTATTTAATTCCGATGCAATTTCCGTGTTTCATCGTTAATAAGAAGGGCAGAGGGATACAGTAAATCTGAAGTGAAGCATCGGAATCTATAACTAGTGTTACAGGAATGGTTCAAGGCATAGTCAGTAAGAAGAGTCAGTCTTCGGGTACTTACGTCGGCATTGTCCCTTTTGTATTTAATTCCGATGCAATTTCTGTGTTTCATCGTCAATAAGAAGTTCCAAGGGATACAGTAAACCTGAAGTGAAGCATCGGACTCTATAACTAGTGTCACAGAATTGGTTCAAAACATAGACAGTAGGAAGAGTCAGTCTTCTTGTACTTAAGTCGGCATTGTGCCTTTTGTATTTAATTCCGATGCAATTTCTGTGTTTCATCGTCAATAAGAAGGTCCACGGGAAACAGTAAACCTGAAGTGAAGCATCGGAATATATAACTTGTGTCACAGGAATGGTTCAAATCATAGACAGTAAGAAGAGTCAGTCTTCTTGTACTTAAGTCGGCATTGTGGCACTTGTATTTAATTACGATGCAATTTCTGTGTTTCATCGTCAATAAGAAGGTCAGAGGGATACAGTAAACCTGAAGTGAAGCATCAGAATCTATAACTAGAGTCACAGGAATGGTTCAAAACATAGTCAGTAAGAAGAGTCAGTCCTCTTGTCCTTAAGTCGGCATTGTGCCTTTTGTATTTAATTACGTTGCAATTTCTGTGATTCATCGGCAATAAAGTCAGAGGGATACAGTAAACGAGAAGTGAAGCATCGGAATCTATATCTAGTGTCACAGGAATGGTTCAAAACATAGACAGTAGGAACAGTCAGTCTTCTTGTACTTAAGTCGGCATTGTGCCTTTTGTATTTAATTCCGATGCAATTTCTGTGTTTCATCGTCAATAAGAAGGTCAGAGGGATACAGTAAACCTGAAGTGAAGCATCGGAATCTATAAGTAGTGTCACAGGAATGGTTCAAAACATAGTCAGTAAGAAGAGTCAGTCTTCTTGTACTTAAGTCGGCATTGTGCCTTTTCTATTTATTCCCGATGCAATTTCTGTGTTTCATCGTCAATAAGAAGGTCAGAGGGATACAGTAAACCTGATGTGAAGCATCGGAATCTATAACTAGTGTCACAGGAATGGTTCAAAACTTAGTCAGTAAGAAGAGTCAGTCTTCTTGTACTTAAGTCGGCATTGTGCCTTTTGTATTTAATTCCGATGCAATTTCTGTGTTTCATCGTCAATAAGAAGGTCAGAGGGATACAGAAAACCTGAAGTAAAGCATCGGAATCTATAACTAGTGTCACAGGAATGGTTGAAACATAGACAGTAAGAAGAGTCTGTCTTCTTGTACTTAAGTCGGCATTGTGCCTTTTGTATTTAATTCCGATGCAATTTCCGTGTTTCATCGTCAATAAGAAGGTCCAAGGGATACAGTAAACATGAAGTGAAGCATCGGAATCTATAACTAGTGTCACAGGAATGGTTCAAAACATAGTCAGTAAGAAGAGTCAGTCTTTTTTGACCATAAGTCGGCATTGTGCCTTTTTTATTTAATTCCGATGCACTTTCTGTGTTTCATCGCCAACAAGATGGTCCAAGGGATACAGTAAACCTGCAGTGGAGCATCGGAATCTATAACTAGTAACACAGTAATGGTTCAAAGCATTGACAGTAAGAAGAGTCAGTCTTCTTGTATTTAAGGCGGCATTGTGCCTTTTGTATTTAGTTTCGATGCAATTTCTGTGTTTCATCGTCAATAAGAAGGGCCAAGGAATACAGTAAACCCGAAGTGAAGCATCGGAATCTAAAACTAGTGTCACTGGAATGGTTCAAAATATAGACAGTAAGAAGAGTCAGTCTTCTTGTAGTTAAGTCGGCATTGTGCCTTGTGTATTTAATTCCGATGCAGTTCCTGTGATTCATCGTCAATAAGAAGGTCCATGGGATACAGTAAGCCTGAAGTGAAGCATCGGACTCTATTACTAGTGTCACAGAATTGGTTCAAAGCATAGACAGTAGGAAGAGTCAGTCTTCTTGTACTTAAGTCGGCATTGTGCCTTTTGTACTTAATTCCGATGAAATTTCTGTGTTTCATCGTCAATAAGAAGGTCCAAGGAATTCAGTAAACCTGAAGTGAAGCATCGGAATCTATAACTAGTGTCACTGGAATGGTTCAAAATATAGACAGTAGGAAGAGTCAGTCTTCTTGTACTTAAGTTGGCATTGTGTCTTTTCTATTTAATTCCGATGCAATTTCTGTGTTTCATCGTCAATAAGAATGTCCAAGGTATACAGTAAACCTGAAGTAAAGCGTCGGAATCTATAACTAGTGTCACAGCAATGGTTCAAACTATAATCACTAAGAAGAGTCAGTCTACTTGTACTTTAGTCGGCATTGTGCTTTTTCTATTTAATTCCGATGCAATTTCTGTGTTTCATCGTCAATAAGAAGGTCCAAGGGATATAGTAAACCTGGAGTGAAGCATCGGAATCTATAACTAGTGGCACAGGAATGGTTCATAACATAGACAGTAAGAAGAGTCAGTCTTCTTGTACTTGAGTCGGCATTGTGCCCTTTACATTTTATTCCGATGCAATTTCTGTGTTTCATCGTCAATAAGAATGTCCAAGGGATACAGTAAAAATGAAGTGAAGCATCGGAATCTATAACTAGTGTCACAGGAATGGTTCAAATCATTGTCAGTAAGAAGACTCGGTCTTCATGTACTTAAGTCGGCATTGTGCCTTTTGTATATAATTCCGATGCAATTTCTGTGTTTCATCGTCTATAAGAAGGTCCAAGGGATACAGTAAACCTGAAGTGAAGCATCGGAATCTACAACTAGTGCCACAGGAATGGTTCAAAACATAGACAGTAAGATGAGACAGTCTTCTTGTACTTAAGTCGGCATTGTGCCTTTTCTATTTCATTCCGATGCAATCTCTGTGTTTAATCGTCAATACGAAGGTCACTGGGATACAGTAAACCTGAAGTGAAGCATCGGAATCTACAACTAGTGCCACAGGAATGGTTCAAAACATAGACAGTAAGAAGAGTCAGTCTTCTTGTTCTTAAGTCGGCATCGTGCCTTTTCTATTTAATTCCGATGCAATCTCTGTGTTTCATCGTCAATAAGAAGGTCACAGGGATACAGTAAGCCTTAAGTGAAGCATCGGAATCTATAACTAGTGTCACAGGTATGGTTCAAAACATAGTCAGTATGAACAGTCAGTCATCTTGTCCTTAAGTCGCCATTGTGCCATTTGTATTTAATTCCGATGCAATTTCTGTGTTTCATCGGCAATAAGGTCAGAGGGATACAGTAAACCTGAAGTGAAGCATCGGAATCTATAACTAGTGTTACAGGAATGGTCCAAAACATAGACAGTAGGAAGAGTCAGTCTTCTTGTACTTAAGTCGGCATTGTGATTTTTGTATTTAATTCCGATGCAATATCTGTGTTTCATCGTCAATAAGAAGGTCAGAGGGATACAAAAAACCTGAAGTGAAGCATCGGAATCTATAACTAGTGTCACAGGAATGGTTCAAAACTAAGTCACTAAGAAGAGTCAGTCTTCTTGTCCTTAAGTCGGCATTGTGCCTTTTGTATTTAATTCCGATGCAATTTCTGTGTGTCATCGTCAATAAGAAGGTCCAGGGGATACAGTAAACCTGGAGTATAGCATCGGGATCCATAACTAGTGTCACAGGAATGGTTCAAAACATAGACAGTAAGAAGAGTCAGTCTTCGTGTACTAAAGTTGGCAATTTGCCTTTTGTATTTAATTCCGTTGCAATTTCTGTGTTTCATCGTCAATAACAAGATCCAAGGGATACAGTGAACCTGGAGTGAAGCATCGGAATCCATGACTAGTGTCAATGGAATGGGTCAAAACATAGACAGTAAGAAGAGTCAGTCTCTTCGTGTACTAAAGTTGGCAATTTGCCTTTTGTATTTAATTCCCTTGCAATTTCTGTGTTTCATCGTCAATACAAAGGTCCAAGGGCAACTGTAAACCTGAAGTGAGGCATCGGAATCTATAACTAGTGTCACAGGAATGGTTCAAAACATAGTCAGTAAGAAGAGTCAGTCTTCTTGTAGTTAAGTCGGCATTGTGCCTTTTCTATTTAATTCCGATGCCATTTCTGTGTTTCACCGTCAATATGAAGGTCCAAGGGATACAGTAAACCTGGAGTGAAGCATCGGAATCTATAACTAGTGTCACAGGAATGGTTCAAAACATAGACAGTAAGAAGAGTCAGTCTTCTTGTACTTAAGTCGACATTGTGCCTTTTGTATTTAATTCCGATGCAATTTCTGTGTTTCATCGTCAATAAGAAGGTCAGAGGGATACAGTAAACCCGAAGTGAAGCATCGGCATCTATAAGTAGTGTCACAGGAATGGTTCAAAACATAGTCAGTAAGAAGAGTCAGTCTTCTTGTACTTAAGTCGGCATTGTGCCTTTTCTATTTATTTCCGATGCAATTTCTGTGTTTAATCGTCAATAAGAAGGTCAGAGGGATACAGTAAACCTGATGTGAAGCATCGGAATCTATAACTAGTGTCACAGGAATGGTTCAAAACTTAGTCAGTAAGAAGAGTCAGTCTTCTTGTACTTAAGTCGGCATTGTGCCTTTTGTATTTAATTCCGATGCAATTTCTGTGTTTCATCGTCAATAAGAAAGTCAGAGGGATACAGAAAACCTGAAGTGAAGCATCGGAATCTATAACTAGTGTCACAGGAATGGTTGAAACATAGACAGTAAGAAGAGTCTGTCTTCTTGTACTTAAGTCGGCATTGTGCCTTTTGTATTTAATTCCGATGCAATTTCCGTGTTTCATCGTCAATAAGAAGGTCCAAGGGATACAGTAAACATGAAGTGAAGCATCGGAATCTATAACTAGTGTCACAGGAATGGTTCAAATCATAGTCAGTAAGAAGAGTCAGTCTTTTTTGACCATAAGTGGGCATTGTGCCTTTTTTATTTAATTCCGATGCACTTTCTGTGTTTCATCGCCAACAAGATGGTCCAAGGGATACAGTAAACCTGCAGTGGAGCATCGGAATCTATAACTAGTAACACAGTAATGGTTCAAAGCATTGACAGTAAAAAGAGTCAGTCTTCTTGTAATTAATGCGGCATTGTGCCTTTTGTATTTAGTTTCGATGCAATTTCTGTGTTTCATCGTCAATAAGAAGGGCCAAGGAATACAGTAAACCCGAAGTGAAGCATCGGAATCTATAACTAGTGTCACTGGAATGGATCAAAATATAGATAGTAAGAAGAGTCAGTCTTCTTGTAGTTAAGTCGGCATTGTGCCTTGTGTATTTAATTCCGATGCAGTTCCTGTGATTCATCGTCAATAAGAAGGTCCAAGGGATACAGTAAGCCTGAAGTGAAGCATCGGACTCTATTACTAGTGTCACAGAATTGGTTCAAAGCATAGACAGTAGGAAGAGTCAGTCTTCTTGTACTTAAGTCGGCATTGTGCCTTTTGTACTTAATTCCGATGAAATTTCTGTGTTTCATCGTCAATAAGAAGGTCCAAGGAATTCAGTAAACCTGAAATGAAGCATCGGAATCTATAACTAGTGTCACTGGAATGGTTCAAAATATAGACAGTAGGAAGAGTCAGTCTTCTTGTACTTAAGTTGGCATTGTGTCTTTTCTATTTAATTCCGATGCAATTTCTGTGTTTCATCGTCAATAAGAATGTCCAAGGTATACAGTAAACCTGAAGTAAAGCGTCGGAATCTATAACTAGTGTCACAGCAATGGTTCAAACTATAATCACTAAGAAGAGTCAGTCTACTTGTACTTTAGTCGGCATTGTGCTTTTTCTATTTAATTCCGATGCAATTTCTGTGTTTCATCGTCAATAAGAAGGTCCAAGGGATATAGTAAACCTGGAGTGAAGCATCGGAATCTATAACTAGTGGCACAGGAATGGTTCATAACATAGACAGTAAGAAGAGTCAGTCTTCTTGTACTTAAGTCGGCATTGTGCCCTTTACATTTTATTCCGATGCAATTTCTGTGTTTCATCGTCAATAAGAATGTCCAAGGGATACAGTAAAAATGAAGTGAAGCATCGGAATCTATAACTAGTGTCACAGGAATGGTTCAAAACATAGTCAGTAAGAAGAGTCAGTCTTCTTGTACTTAAGTCGGCATTGTGCCTTTTCTATTTAATTCCGATGCCATTTCTGTGTTTCACCGTCAATATGAAGGTCCAAGGGATACAGTAAACCTGGAGTGAAGCATCGGAATCTATAACTAGTGTCACAGGAATGGTTCAAAACATAGACAGTAAGAAGAGTCAGTCTTCTTGTACTTAAGTCGACATTGTGCCTTTTCTATTTAATTCCGATGCAATTTCGGTGTTTCATCGTCAATAAGAATGTCCGAGGTATACAGTAAACCTGAAGTAAAGCGTCGGAATCTCTAACTAGTGTCACAGGAATGGTTCAAACTATAATCACTAAGAGGAGTCAGTCTTCTTGTACTTAAGTCGGCATTGTGCCTCTTCTATTTAATTCCGATGCAATTTCTGTGTTTCATCGTCAATAAGAAGGTCAGAGGGATACAGTAAATCTGAAGTGAAGCATCGGAATCTATTGCTAGGGTCACAGGAATGGTTCAAAACAGAGTCAGTAAGAAGAGTCAGTCTTCTTGTACTTAAGTCGGCATTGTGCCTTTTGTATTTAATTCCGATGCAATTTCTGTGTTTCATCGTCAATAAGAAGGTCCAAGGTATACAGTAAACCTGAAGTGAAGCATCGGAATCTATAACTAGTGTCACAGGAATGGTTCAAAACTAAGTCAGTAAGAAGAGTCAGTCTTCTTGTCCGTAAGTCAGAATTGTGCCTTTTGTATTTAATTCCGATGCAATTTCTGTGTTTTATCGTCAATAAGAAGGTCCAGGGGATACAGTGAACTTGGAGTGTATCATCGTGATCCATAACTAGTGTCACAGGAATTTTTCAAAACATAGACAGTTAGAAGAGTCAGTCTCTTCGTGTACTAAAGTTAGCAATTTGCCTTTTGTATTTAATACCGTTGCAATTTCTGTGTTTCATCGTCAATACAAAGGTCCAAGGGCAACTGTAAACCTAAAGTGAAGCATCGGAATCTATAACTAGTGTCACAGGAATGGTTCAAAACGTAATCAGTAAGAAGAGTCAGTCTTCTTGTACTTAAGTCGGCATTGTGCCATTTCTATTTAATTCCGATGCCATTTCTGTGTTTCATCGTCAATATGAAGGTCCAAGGGATACAGTAAACCTGGAGTGAAGCATCGGAATCTATAACTAGTGTCACAGGAATGGTTCAAAACATAGACAGTAAGAAGAGTCAGTCTTCTTGTACTTAAGTCGACATTGTGCCTTTTCTATTTAATTCCGATGCAATTTCGGTGTTTCATCGTCAATAAGAATGTCCAAGGTATACAGTAAACCTGAAGTAAAGCGTCGAAATCTCTAACTAGTGTCACAGCAATGGTTCAAACTATAATCACTAAGAGGAGTCAGTCTCCTTGTACTTAAGTCGGCATTGTGCCTTTTTTATTTAATTCCGATGCAATTTCTGTGTTTCATCGTCAATAAGAAGGTCAGAGGGATACAGTAAATCTGAAGTGAAGCATCGGAATCTATTGCTAGGGTCACAGGAATGGTTCAAAACAGAATCAGAAAGAAGAGTCAGTCTTCTTGTACTTAAGTCGGCATTGTGCCTTTTGTATTTAATTCCGATGCAATTTCTGTGTTTCATCGTCAATAAGAAGGTCTAAGGTATACAGTAAACCTGAAGTGAAGCATCGGAATCTATAACTAGTGTCACAGGAATGGTTCAAAACTAAGTCAGTAAGAAGAGTCAGTCTTCTTGTCCGTAAGTCAGAATTGTGCCTTTTCTATTTAATTCCGATGCAATTTCCGTGTTTCATCGTCAATAAGAAGGTCAGAGGGATACAGTAAACCTGAAGTGAAGCATCGGAATCTATAACTAGTGTCACAGGAATGGTTCAAAACATAGTCAGTAAGAAGAGTCAGTCTTCTTGTACTTAAGTCGGCATTGTGCCTTTTGTATTTAATTCCGATGCAATTTCTGTGTTACATCGTCAATAAGAAGGTCAGAGGGACACAGTAAACCTGAAGTGAAGCATCGGAATCTATAACTAGTGTCACAGGAATGGTTGAAACATAGACAGTAAGAAGAGTCTGTCTTCTTGTACTTAAGTCGGCATTGTGCCTTTTGTATTTAATTTCGATGCAATTTCCGTGTTTCATCGTCAATAAGAAGATCCGAGGGATACAGTAAACATGAAGTGAAGCATCGGAATCTATAACTAGTGTCACAGGAATGGTTCAAAACATAGTCAGTAAGAAGAGTCAGTCTTCTTGTCCATAAGTCGGCATTGTGCCTTTTTATTTAATTCCGATGCAATTTCTGTGTTTCATCGCCAACAAGATGGTCCAAGGGACACAGTAAACCTGCAGAGGAGCATCGGAATCTATAACTAGAGTCACAGTAATGGATCAAAACATTGACAGTAAGAAGAGTCAGTCTTCTTGTATTTAAGTCGGCATTGTGCCTTTTGTATTTTGTTTCGATGCAATTTCTGTGTTTCATCGTCAATAAGAAGGTCCAAGGAATATAGTAAACCTGAAGTGAAGCATCGGAATCTATAACTAGTTTCAATGGAATGGTTCAAAGTATAGACAGTAAGAAGAGTCAGTCTTCTTGTAGTTAAGTCGGCATTGTGCCTTGTGTATTTAATTCCGATGCAATTCCTGTGATTCATCGTCAATAAGAAGGTCCAAGGGATACAGTAAACCTGAAGTGAAGCATCGAACTCTATTACTAGTGTCACAGAATTGGTTAAAAGCATAGACAGTAGGAAGAGTCAGTCCTCTTGCACTTAAGTCGGCATTGTGCCTTTTGTATTTGATTCCGATGCAATTTCTGTGTTTCATCGTCAATAAGAAGGTCCAAGGGAAACAGTAAACCTGAAGTGAAGCATCGGCATCTATAACTAGTGTCAACGGAATGGTTCAAATTATAGTCCGTAAGAAGAGTCAGTCTTCTTGTACATAAGTCGGCATTGTGCCATTTCTATTTAATTCCGATGCAATTTCAGTGTTTCATCGTCAATAAGAAGGTCAGAGGGATACAGTAAACCTGAAGTGAAGCATCGGAATCTATAACTAGTGTCACAGGAATAGTTCAAAACATAGTCAGTAAGAAGAGTCAGTCTGCTTGTACTTAAGTCTGCATTGTGCCTTTTCTATTTAATTCCGATGCAATTTCTGTGTTTCATCGTCGATAAGAAGGTCCAAGGGATACAGTAGACCTGCAGTGAAGCATCGGAATCCATAACTAGTGTCAATGGAATGGTTCAATTCATAGACAGGAAGAAGAGTCAGTCTGCTTGTACTTAAGTCGGCAATGTGCCATTTTGTATTTAATTCTGATGCAATTTCTGAGTTTCATCGTCAATAAGAAGGTCAGAGGGATACAGTAAACCTGAAGTGATGCATCGGAATATATAACTAGTGTCACAGGAATGGTTAAAAACATAGTCAGTAAGAAGTCAGTCTTCTTGTACTTAAGTCGGCATTGTGCCTTTTCAATTTAATTCCGATGCAATTTCTGTGTTTCATCGTCAATAAGAAGGTCCAAGGGATACAGTAAACCAGGAGTGAAGCATCGGAATCTATAACTAGTGTCAATGGAATGGTTCAAAACATAGTCAGTAAGAAGAGTCGGTCTTCTTGTACTTAAGTCGGCATTGTGCCTTTTCTATTTTATTCCGATGCAATTTCTGTGTTTCATCGTCTATTAGAAAGTCCAAGGTATACTGTAAACCTGAAGTGAAGCATCGGAATCTATAACTGGTGACACAGGAATGGTTCAAAACATTGTCAGTAAGACGAGTCAGTCTTCTTGTACTTAAGTCGGCATTGTGCCTTTTGTATTTAATTGCGGTGCAATTACTGTGTTTCATCGTCAATAAGAAGGTCAGAGGGATACAGTAAACCTGAAGTGAAGCATCGGAATCTATAACTAGTGTCACAGGAATGGTTGAAACATAGACAGTAAGAAGAGTCCGTCTTCTTGTACTTAAGTCGGCATTGTGCCTTTTGTATTTAATTCCGATGCAATTTCCGTGTTTCATCGTCAATAAGAAGGTCCAAGGGATACAGTAAACATGAAGTGAAGCTTCGGAATCTATAACTAGTGTCACAGGAATGGTTCAAAACATAGTCAGTAAGAAGAGTCAGTCTTCTTGTCCATAAGTCGGCATTGTGCCTTTTTTATTTACTTCCGATGCAATTTCTGTGTTTCATCGCCAACAAGATGGTCCAAGGGATACAGTAAACCTGCAGTGGAGCATCGGAATTTATAACTAGTGTCACAATAATGGTTCAAAGCATTGACAGTAAGAAGAGTCAGTCTTCTTGTATTTAAGTCGGCATTGTGCCTTTTGTATTTAGTTTCGATGCAATTTCTGTGTTTCATCGTCAATAAGAAGGTGCAAGGAATGCAGTAAACCTGAAGTGAAGCATCGGAATCCACAACTAGTGTCACAGGTATGGTTCAAAACATAGACAGTTGGAAGAGTCTGTCTTGTTGTACTTAACTCGGCATTGTGCCTTTTGTACTTAATTCCGGTGCAATGTCTGTGTTTCATCGTCAATAAGAAGGTCCAAGTTATACAGTAAACCGGAAGTTAAGCATCGGAATCTATAACTAGTGTCACAGGAAAGGTTCAAACTATAATCAGTAAGAACAGTCATCCTTCTTGTACTTATGTCGGCATTGTGGCTGTTGTATTTAATTCCGATGCAATTTCTGTGTTTCATCGTCAATAAGAAGGTCCAAGGGATACAGTAAACCTGGAGTGAAGCATCGGAATCTATAACTAGTGTCACAGGAATGTTTCTAAACATAGACAGTAAAAAGAGTCAGTCTTCTTGTACTTAAGTCGGCATTGTGCCTTTCGTATTTAATTCCGATGCAATTTCTGTGTTTCACCGTCAATAAGAAGGTCAGAGGGATACAGTAAACCTGAAGCATCGGAATCTATTACGAGTGTCACAGGAATGGTTCAAAACATAGTCAGTAGGAAGAGTCAGTCTTCTTGTCCTTAAGTCGGCATTGTGCCTTTTGTATTTAATTCCGATGCAATATCTGTGTTTCATCGTCAACAAGAAGGTCCAAGGGATACAGTAAACCTGGAGTAAAGCATCGGAATCTATAACTAGTGTCACAGTATTGGTTCAAAGCATAGACAGTAGGAAGAGTCAGTCTTCTTGTACTTAAGTCGGCATTGTGCCTTTTGTATTTAATTCCGATGCAATTTCTGTGTTTCATCGTCAATAAGAAGGTCAGAGGGATACAGTAAACCTGAAGTGAAGCATCGGAATCTATAACTAGTGTCACCGGAATGGTTCAAAACATAGTCAGTAAGAAGAGTCAGTCTTCTTGTACATAAGTCGGCATTGTGCCTTTTCTATTTAATTCCGATGCAATTTCTGTGTTTCATCGTCAATAAGAATATCCAAGGTATACAGTAAACCTGAAGTAAAGCGTCGGAATCTATAACTAGTGGCACAGCAATGGTTCAAACTATAATCACTAAGAAGAGTCAGTCTACTTGTACTTTAGTCGGCATTGTGCTTTTTCTATTTAATTCAGATGCAATTTCTGTGTTTCATTGTCAATAAGAAGGTCCAAGGGATGTAGTAAACCTGGAGTGAGGCATCGGAATCCATAACTAGTGTCACAGGAATGGTTCAAAACTAAGTCAGTAAGAAGAGTCAGTCTTCTTGTCTGTAAGTCGGAATTGTGCCTTTCTATTTAATTCCGATGCAATTTCTGTGTTTTATCGTCAATAAGAAGGTCCAGGGGATACAGTGAACTTGGAGTGTATCATCGGGATCCATAACTAGTGTCACAGGAATGGTTCAAAACATAGACAGTTAGAAGAGTCAGTCTCTTCGTGTACCAAAGTTGGCAATTTGCCTTTTGTATTTAATTCCGTTGCAATTTCTGTGTTTCATCGTCAATACAAAGGTCCAAGGGCAACTGTAAACCTGAAGTGAAGCATCGGAATCTATAACTAGTGTCACAGGAATGGTTCAAAACATAGTCAGTAAGAAGAGTCATTCTTCTTGTACTTAAGTCGGCATTGTGCCTTTTCTATTTAATTCCGATGCCATTTCTGTGTTTCATCTTCAATATGAAGGTCCAAGGGATACAGTAAAAGTGGAGTGAAGCATCGGAATCTATAACTAGTGTCACAGGAATGGTTCAAAACATAGACAGTAAGAAGAGTCAGTCTTCTTGTACTTAAGTCGACATTGTGCCTTTTCTATTTAATTCCGATGCAATTTCGGTGTTTCATCGTCAATAAGAATGTCCAAGGTATACAGTAAACCTGAAGTAAAGCGTCGGAATCTCTAACTAGTGTCACAGCAATGGTTCAAACTATAATCACTAAGAGGAGTCAGTCTTCTTGTACTTAAGTCGGCATTGTGCCTTTTCTATTTAATTCCGATGCAATTTCTGTGTTTCATCGTCAATAAGAAGGTCCAAGGGATACAGTAAAACTGGAGTGAAGCATCGGAATCTATAACTAGTCTCACAGGAATGGTTCAAAACATAGACAGTAAGAAGAGTCAGTCTTCTTGTACTTAAGTCGGCATTGTGCCTTTTCTATTTAATTCCGATGCAATTTCTGTGTTTCATCGTCAATAAGAAGGTCAGAGGGACACAGTAAACCTGAAGTGAAGCATCGGAATCTATAACTAGTGTCACAGGAATGGTTGAAACATAGACAGTAAGAAGAGTCTGTCTTCTTGTACTTAAGTCGGCATTGTGCCTTTTGTATTTAATTCCGATGCAATTTCCGTGTTTCATCGTCAATAAGAAGATCCGAGGGATACAGTAAACATGAAGTGAAGCATCGGAATCTATAACTAGTGTCACAGGAATGGTTCAAAACATAGACAGTAAGAAGAGTCAGTCTTCTTGTACTTAAGTCGGCATTGTGCCTTTTCTATTTAATTCCGATGCAATTTCTGTGTTTCATCGTCAATAAGAAGGTCAGAGGGACACAGTAAACCTGAAGTGAAGCATCGGAATCTATAACTAGTGTCACAGGAATGGTTGAAACATAGACAGTAAGAAGAGTCTGTCTTCTTGTACTTAAGTCGGCATTGTGCCTTTTGTATTTAATTCCGATGCAATTTCCGTGTTTCATCGTCAATAAGAAGATCCGAGGGATACAGTAAACATGAAGTGAAGCATCGGAATCTATAACTAGTGTCACAGGAATGGTTCAAAACATAGTCAGTAAGAAGAGTCAGTCTTCTTGGCCATAAGACGGCATTGTGCCTTTTTTATTTAATTCCGATGCAATTTCTGTGTTTCAACGCCAACAAGATGGTCCAAGGGACACAGTAAACCTGCAGAGGAGCATCGGAATCTATAACTAGTGGCACAGCAATGGTTCAAACTATAATCACTAAGAAGAGTCAGTCGACTTGTACTTTAGTCGGCATTGTGCTTTTTCTATTTAATTCAGATGCAATTTCTGTGTTTCATTGTCAATAAGAAGGTCCAAGGGATGTAGTAAACCTGGAGTGAAGCATCGGAATCTATAACTAGTGTCACAGGAATGGTTCAAAACTAAGTCAGTAAGAAGAATCAGTCTTCTTGTCTGTAAGTCGGAATTGTGCCTTTCTATTTAATTCCGATGCAATTTCTGTGTTTTATCGTCAATAAGAAGGTCCAGGGGATACAGTGAACTTGGAGTGTATCATCGGGATCCATAACTAGTGTCACAGGAATGGTTCAAAACATAGACAGTTAGAAGAGTCAGTCTCTTCGTGTACTAAAGTTGGCAATTTGCCTTTTGTATTTAATTCCGTTGCAATTTCTGTGTTTCATCGTCAATACAAAGGTCCAAGGGCAACTGTAAACCTGAAGTGAAGCATCGGAATCTATAACTAGTGTCACAGGAATGGTTCAAAACATAGTCAGTAAGAAGAGTCATTCTTCTTGTACTTAAGTCGGCATTGTGCCTTTTCTATTTAATTCCGATGCCATTTCTGTGTTTCATCGTCAATATGAAGGTCCAAGGGATACAGTAAACCTGGAGTGAAGCATCGGAATCTGTAACTAGTGTCACAGGAATGGTTCAAAACATAGACAGTAAGAAGACTCAGTCTTCTTGTACTTAAGTCGACATTGTGCCTTTTCTATTTAATTCCGATGCAATTTCGGTGTTTCATCGTCAATAAGAATGTCCAAGGTATACAGTAAACCTGAAGTAAAGCGTCGGAATCTCTAACTAGTGTCACAGCAATGGTTCAAACTATAATCACTAAGAGGAGTCAGTCTTCTTGTACTTAAGTCGGCATTGTGCCTTTTCTATTTAATTCCGATGCAATTTCTGTGTTTCATCGTCAATAAGAAGGTCCAGGGGATACAGTGAACTTGGAGTGTATCATCGGGATCCATAACTAGTGTCACAGGAATGGTTCAAAACATAGACAGTTAGAAGAGTCAGTCTCTTCGTGTACTAAAGTTGGCAATTTGCCTTTTGTATTTAATTCCGTTGCAATTTCTGTGTTTCATCGTCAATACAAAGGTCCAAGGGCAACTGTAAACCTGAAGTGAAGCATCAGAATCTATAACTAGTGTCACAGGAATGGTTCAAAACATAGTCAGTAAGAAGAGTCATTCTTCTTGTACTTAAGTCGGCATTGTGCCTTTTGTATTTAATTCCGATGCAATTTCCGTGTTTCATCGTCAACAAGAAGATCCGAGGGATACAGTAAACATGAAGTGAAGCATCGGAATCTATAACTAGTGTCACAGGAATGGTTCAAAACATAGTCAGTAAGAAGAGTCAGTCTTCTTGTCCATAAGTCGGCATTGTGCCTTTTTTATTTAATTCCGATGCAATTTCTGTGTTTCAACGCCAACAAGATGGTCCAAGGGACACAGTAAACCTGCAGAGGAGCATCGGAATCTATAACTAGTGTCACAGTAATGGATCAAAACATTGACAGTAAGAAGAGTCAGTCTTCTTGTATTTAAGTCGGCATTGTGCCTTTTGTATTTTGTTTCGATGCAATTTCTGTGTATCATCGTCAATAAGAAGGTCCAAGGAATATAGTAAACCTGAAGTGAAGCATCGGAATCTATAACTAGTTTCACTGGAATGGTTCAAAGTATAGACAGTAAGAAGAGTCAGTCTTCTTGTAGTTAAGTCGGCATTGTGCCTTGTGTATTTAATTCCGATGCAATTCCTGTGATTCATCGTCAATAAGTAGGTCCAAGGGATACAGTAAACCTGAAGTGAAGCATCGAACTCTATTACAAGTGTCACAGAATTGGTTAAAAGCATAGACAGTAGGAAGAGTAAGTCTTCTTGTACTTAAGTCGGCATTGTGCCTTTTGTACTTAATTCCGATGAAATTTCTGTGTTTCATCGTCAATAAGAAGGTCCAAGGAATTCAGTAAACCTGAAGTGAAGCATCGGAATCTATAACTAGTGTCACTGGAATGGTTCAAAATATAGACAGTAAGAAGAGTCATTCTTCTTGTCCTTATGTTGGCATTGTGCCTTTTGTATTTAATTCCGATCCAATTTCTTTGATTCTTCGTCAATAAGAAGTTCCAAGGGATACAGTAAACCTGAAGTGAAGCATCGGACTCTATAACTAGTGTCACAGAATTGGTTCAAAACATAGACAGTAGGAAGAGTCAGTCCTCTTGCACTTAAGTCGGCATTGTGCCTTTTGTATTTGATTCCGATGCAATTTCTGTGTTTCATCGTCAATAAGAAGGTCCAAGGGAAACAGTAAACCTGAAGTGAAGCATCGGAATCTATAACTAGTGTCAACGGAATGGTTCAAATTATAGTCCGTAAGAAGAGTCAGTCTTCTTGTACATAAGTCGGCATTGTGCCATTTCTATTTAATTCCCATGCAATTTCAGTGTTTCATCGTCAATAAGAAGGTCAGAGGGATACAGTAAACCTGAAGTGAAGCATCGGAATCTATAACTAGTGTCACAGGAATAGTTCAAAACATAGTCAGTAAGAAGAGTCAGTCTGCTTGTACTTAAGTCTGCATTGTGCCTTTTCTATTTAATTCCGATGCAATTTCTGTGTTTCATCGTCGATAAGAAGGTCCAAGGGATACAGTACACCTGCAGTGAAGCATCGGAATCCATAACTAGTGTCAATGGAATGGTTCAATTCATAGACAGTAAGAAGAGTCAGTCTTCTTGTACTTAAGTCGGCATTGTGCCTTTTTGTATTTAATTCTGATGTAATTTCTGAGTTTCATCGTCAATAAGAAGGTCAGAGGGATACAGTAAACCTGAAGTGATGCATCGGAATATATAACTAGTGTCACAGGAATGGTTAAAAACATAGTCAGTAAGAAGTCAGTCTTCTTGTACTTAAGTCGGCTTTGTGCCTTTTCAATTTAA
Organism: Schistocerca serialis cubense; assembly: GCF_023864345.2. Taxonomy (NCBI): domain Eukaryota; kingdom Metazoa; phylum Arthropoda; class Insecta; order Orthoptera; family Acrididae; genus Schistocerca; species Schistocerca serialis. Next base: position 8,926,500 of record NW_026047584.1, on the reverse strand, counting down.
TTCCGATGCAATTTCTGTGTTTCATCGTCAATAAGAAGGTCCAAGGGATACAGTAAACCAGGAGTGAAGCATCGGAATCTATAACTAGTGTCAATGGAATGGTTCAAAACATAGTCAGTAAGAAGAGTCAGTCTTCTTGTACTTAAGTCGGCATTGTGCCTTTTATATTTTATTCCGATGCAATTTCTGTGTTTCATCGTCTATTAGAAAGTCCAAGGTATACTGTAAACCTGAAGTGAAGCATCGGAATCTATAACTGGTGACACAGGAATGGTTCAAAACTTTGTCAGTAAGAAGAGTCAGTCTTCTTGTCCATAAGTCGGCATTGTGCCTTTTTTAGTTACTTCCGATGCAATTTCTGTGTTTCTTCGCCAACAAGATGGTCCAAGGGATACAGTAAACCTGCAGTGGAGCATCGGAATCTATAACTAGTGTCACAATAATGGTTCAAAGCATTGACAGTAAGAAGTGTCAGTCTTCTTGTATTTAAGTCGGCATTGTGCCTTTTGTATTTAGTTTCGATGAAATTTCTGTGTTTCATCGTCATTAAGAAGGTGCAAGGAATACAGTAAACCTGAAGTGAAGCATCGGAATCCATAACTAGTGTCACAGGAATGGTTCAAAACATAGACAGTAGGAAGAGTCTGACTTGTTGTACTTAACTCGGCATTGTGCCTTTTGTACTTAATTCCGGTGCAATGTCTGTGTTTCATCGTCAATAGGAAGGTCCAAGTTATACAGTAAACCGGAAGTAAAGCATCGGAATCTATAACTAGTGTCACAGGAAAGGTTCAAACTATAATCAGTAAGAACAGTCATCCTTCTTGTACTTATGTCGGCATTGTGGCTGTTGTATTTAATTCCGATGCAATTTCTGTGTTTCATCGTCAATAAGAAGGTCCAAGGGATACAGTAAACCTGGAGTGAAGCATCGGAATCTATAACTAGTGTCACAGGAATGTTTCTAAACATAGACAGTAAAAAGAGTCAGTCTTCTTGTACTTAAGTCGGCATTGTGCCTTTCGTATTTAATTCCGATGCAATTTCTGTGTTTCACCGTCAATAAGAAGGTCAGAGGGATACAGTAAACCTGAAGTGAAGCATCGGAATCTATAACTAGTGTCACCGGAATGGTTCAAAACATAGTCAGTAAGAAGAGTCAGTCTTCTTGTACATAAGTCGGCATTGTGCCTTTTCTATTTAATTCCGATGCAATTTCAGTGTTTCATCGTCAATAAGAAGGTCAGAGGGATACAGTAAACGTGAAGTGAAGCATCGGAATCTATAACTAGTGTCACAGGAATAGTTCAAAACATAGTCAGTAAGAAGAGTCAGTCTGCTTGTACTTAAGTCTGCATTGTGCCTTTTCTATTTAATTCCGATGCAATTTCTGTGTTTCATCGTCAATAAGAATGTCCAAGGTATACAGTAAACCTGAAGTAAAGCGTCGGAATCTATAACTAGTGGCACAGCAATGGTTCAAACTATAATCACTAAGAAGAGTCAGTCTACTTGTACTTTAGTCGGCATTGTGCTTTTTCTATTTAATTCAGATGCAATTTCTGTGTTTCATTGTCAATAAGAAGGTCCAAGGGATGTAGTAAACCTGCAGTGAAGCATCGGAATCTATAACTAGTGTCACAGGAATGGTTCAAAACTAAGTTAGTAAGAAGAGTCAGTCTTCTTGTCCGTAAGTCGGAATTGTGCCTTTCTATTTAATTCCGATGCAATTTCTGTGTTTTATCGTCAATAAGAAGGTCCAGGGGATACAGTGAACTTGGAGTGTATCATCGGGATCCATAACTAGTGTCACAGGAATGGTTCAAAACATAGACAGTTAGAAGAGTCAGTCTCTTCGTGTACTAAAGTTGGCAATTTGCCTTTTGTATTTAATTCCGTTGCAATTTCTGTGTTTCATCGTCAATACAAAGGTCCAAGGGCAACTGTAAACCTGAAGTGAAGCATCAGAATCTATAACTAGTGTCACAGGAATGGTTCAAAACATAGTCAGTAAGAAGAGTCATTCTTCTTGTACTTAAGTCGGCATTGTGCCTTTTCTATTTAATTCCGATGCCATTTCTGTGTTCCATAGTCAATATGAAGGTCCAAGGGATACAGTAAACCTGGAGTGAAGCATCGGAATCTATAACTATTGTCACAGGAATGGTTCAAAACATAGACAGTAAGAGGAGTCAGTCTTCTTGTACTTAAGTCGACATTGTGCCTTTTCTATTTAATTCCGATGCAATTTCGGTGTTTCATCGTCAATAAGAATGTCCAAGGTATACAGTAAACCTGAAGTAAAGCGTCGGAATCTCTAACTAGTGTCACAGCAATGGTTGAAACTATAATCACTAAGAGGAGTCAGTCTTCTTGTACTTAAGTCGGCATTGTGCCTTTTCTATTTAATTCCGATGCAATTTCTGTGTTTCATCGTCAATAAGAAGGTCCAAGGGATACAGTAAAACTGGAGTGAAGCATCGGAATCTATAACTAGTGTCACAGGAATGGTTCAAAACATAGACAGTAAGAAGTGTCTGTCTTCTTGTACTTAAGTCGGCATTGTGCCTTTTGTATTTAATTCCGATGCAATTTCCGTGTTTCATCGTCAATAAGAAGATCCGAGGGATACAGTAAACATGAAGTGAAGCATCGGAATCTATAACTAGTGTCACAGTAATGGATCAAAACATTGACAGTAAGAAGAGTCAGTCTTCTTGTATTTAAGTCGGCATTGTGCCTTTTGTATTTTGTTTCGATGTAATTTCTGTGTTTCATCGTCAATAAGAGGGTCCAAGGAATATAGTAAACCTGAAGTGAAGCATCGGAATCTATAACTAGTGTCACTGGAATGGTTCAAAGTATAGACAGTAAGAAGAGTCAGTCTTCTTGTAGTTAAGTCGGCTTTGTGCCTTGTGTATTTAATTCCGATGCAATTCCTGTGATTCATCGTCAATAAGAAGGTCCAAGGGATACAGTAAACCTGAAGTGAAGCATCGGACTCTATTACTAGTGACACAGAATTGGTTCAAAGCATAGACAGTAGGAAGAGTAAGTCTTCTTGTACTTAAGTCGGCATTGTGCCTTTTGTACTTAATTCCGATGAAATTTCTGTGTTTCATCGTCAATAAGAAGGTCCAAGGAATTCAGTAAACCTGAAGTGAAGCATCGGAATCTATAACTAGTGGTTCTGGAATGGTTCAAAATATAGACAGTAAGAAGAGTCAGCCATCTTGTCCTTAAGTTGGCATTGTGCCTTTTGTACTTAATTCCGATCCAATTTCTGTTATTCTTCGTCAATAAGAAGTTCCAAGGGATACAGTAAACCTGAAGTGAAGCATCGGACTCTATAACTAGTGTCACCGGAATGGTTCAAATTATAGTCCGTAAGAAGAGTCAGTCTTCTTGTACATAAGTCGGCATTGTGCCATTTCTATTTAATTCCGATGCAATTTCAGTGTTTCATCGTCAATAAGAAGGTCAGAGGGATACAGTAAACCTGAAGTAAAGCATCGGAATCTATAACTAGTGTCACAGGAATAGTTCAAAACATAGTCAGTAAGAAGAGTCAGTCTGCTTGTACTTAAGTCTGCATTGTGCCTTTTCTATTTAATTCCGATGCAATTTCTGTGTTTCATCGTCGATAAGAAGGTCCAAGGGATACAGTAGACCTGCAGTGAAGCATCGGAATCCATAACTAGTGTCAATGGAATGGTTCAATTCATAGACAGTAAGAAGAGTCAGTCTTCTTGTACTTAAGTCGGCATTGTGCCTTTTTGTATTTAATTCCGATGCAATTTCTGAGTTTCATCGTCAATAAGAAGGTCAGAGGGATACAGTAAAGCTGAAGTGAAGCATCGGAATATATAACTAGTGTCACAGGAATGGTTAAAAGCATAGTCAGTAAGAAGTCACTCTTCTTGTACTTAAGTCGGCATTGTGCGTTTTCAATTTAATTCCGATGCAATTTCGGTGTTTCATCGTCAATACGAAGGTCCAAGGGATACAGTAAACCAGGAGTGAAGCATCGGAATCTATAACTAGTGTCAATGGAATGGTTCAAAACATAGTCAGTAAGAAGAGTCAGTCTTCTTGTACTTAAGTCGGCATTGTGCCTTTTCTATTTTATTCCGATGCAATTTCTGTGTTTCATCGTCTATTAGAAAGTCCAAGGTATACTGTAAACCTGAAGTGAAGCATCGGAATCTATAACTAGTGACACAGGAATGGTTCAAAACATAGTCAGTAAGAAGAGTCAGTCTTCTTGTACTTAAGTCGGCATTGTGACTTTTGTATTTAATTCATATGAATTTCTGTGTTTCATCGTCAATAAGAAGGTCAGAGGGATACAGTAAACCTGAAGTGAAGCATCGGAATCTATAACTAGTGTCACAGGAATGGTTGAAACATAGACAGTAAGAAGAGTCTGTCTTCTTGTACTTAAGTCGGCATTGTGCCTTTTGTATTTAGTTACGATGCAATTTCCGTGTTTCATCGTCAATAAGAAGGTCCAAGGGATACAGTAAACATGAAGTGAAGCATCGGAATCTATAACTAGTGTCACAGGAATGGTTCAAAACATAGTCAGTAAGAAGAGTCAGTCTTCTTGTCCATAAGTCGGCATTGTGCATTTTTAATTTAATTCCGATGCAATTTCTGTGTTTCATCGCCAACAAGATGGTCCAAGGGATACAGTAAACCTGCAGTGGAGCATCGGAATCTATAACTAGTGTCACAGTAATGGTTCAAAACATTGACAGTAAGAAGAGTCAGTCTTCTTGTATTTAAGTCGGTATTGTGCTTTTTGTATTTAGTTTCGATGCAATTTCTGTGTTTCATCGTCAATAAGAAGGTCCAAGGTATACAGTAAACCGGAAGAAAAGCATCGGAATCTATAACTAGTGTCACAGGAAAGGTTCAAACTATAATCAGTAAGAACAGTCATCCTTCTTGTACTTATGTCGGCATTGTGGCTTTTGTATTTAATTCCGATGCAATTTCATGTTTCATCGTCAATAAGAAGGTCCAAGGGATACAGTAAACCTGGAGTGAAGCATCGGAATCTATAACTAGTGTCACAGGAATGTTTCAAAACATAGACAGTAAAAAGAGTCAGTCTTCTTGTACTTAAGTCGGCATTGTGCGTTTCGTATTTAATTCCGATGCAATTTCTGTGTTTCACCGTCAATAAGAAGGTCAGAGGGATACAGTAAACCTGAAGCATCGGAATCTATTACGAGTGTCACAGGAATGGTTCAAAACATAGTCAGTAGGAAGAGTCAGTCTTCTTGTCCTTAAGTCGGCATTGTGCCTTTTGTATTTAATTCCGATGCAATATCTGTGTTTTATCGTCAACAAGAAGGTCCAAGGGATACAGTAAACCTGGAGTAAAGCATCGGAATCTATAACTAATGTCACAGTATTGGTTCAAAGCATAGACAGTAGGAAGAGTCTGTCTTCTTGTACTTAAGTCGGCATTGTGCCTTTTGTATTTAATTCCGATGCAATTTCTGTGTTTCATCGTCAATAAGAAGATCCGAGGGATACAGTAAACATGAAGTGAAGCATCGGAATCTATAACTAGTGTCACAGGAATGGTTCAAAACATAGACAGTAAGAAGAGTCAGTCTTCTTGTACTTAAGTCGGCATTGTGCCTTTTCTATTTAATTCCGATGCAATTTCTGTGTTTCATCGTCAATAAGAAGGTCAGAGGGACACAGTAAACCTGAAGTGAAGCATCGGAATCTATAACTAGTGTCACAGGAATGGTTGAAACATAGACAGTAAGAAGAGTCTGTCTTCTTGTACTTAAGTCGGCATTGTGCCTTTTGTATTTAATTCCGATGCAATTTCCGTGTTTCATCGTCAATAAGAAGATCCGAGGGATACAGTAAACATGAAGTGAAGCATCGGAATCTATAACTAGTGTCACAGGAATGGTTCAAAACATAGTCAGTAAGAAGAGTCAGTCTTCTTGTCCATAAGACGGCATTGTGCCTTTTTTATTTAATTCCGATGCAATTTCTGTGTTTCAACGCCAACAAGATGGTCCAAGGGACACAGTAAACCTGCAGAGGAGCATCGGAGTCTATAACTAGTGGCACAGCAATGGTTCAAACTATAATCACTAAGAAGAGTCAGTCTACTTGTACTTTAGTCGGCATTGTGCTTTTTCTATTTAATTCAGATGCAATTTCTGTGTTTCATTGTCAATAAGAAGGTCCAAGGGATGTAGTAAACCTGGAGTGAAGCATCGGAATCTATAACTAGTGTCACAGGAATGGTTCAAAACTAAGTCAGTAAGAAGAATCAGTCTTCTTGTCTGTAAGTCGGAATTGTGCCTTTCTATTTAATTCCGATGCAATTTCTGTGTTTTATCGTCAATAAGAAGGTCCAGGGGATACAGTGAACTTGGAGTGTATCATCGGGATCCATAACTAGTGTCACAGGAATGGTTCAAATCATAGACAGTTAGAAGAGTCAGTCTCTTCGTGTACTAATGTTGGCAATTTGCCTTTTGTATTTAATTCCGTTGCAATTTCTGTGTTTCATCGTCAATACAAAGGTCCAAGGGCAACTGTAAACCTGAAGTGAAGCATCGGAATCAATAACTAGTGTCACAGGAATGGTTCAAAACATAGTCAGTAAGAAGTCAGTCTTCTTGTACTTAAGTCGGCATTGTGCCTTTTTGTATTTAATTCTGATGTAATTTCTGAGTTTCATCGTCAATAAGAAGGTCAGAGGGATACAGTAAACCTGAAGTGATGCATCGGAATATATAACTAGTGTCACAGGAATGGTTAAAAACATAGTCAGTAAGAAGTCAGTCTTCTTGTACTTAAGTCGGCATTGTGCCTTTTCAATTTAATTCCGATGCAATTTCTGTGTTTCATCGTCAATAAGAAGGTCCAAGGGATACAGTAAACCAGGAGTGAAACATCGGAATCTATAACTAGTGTCAATGGAATGGTTCAAAACATAGTCAGTAAGAAGAGTCAGTCTTCTTGTACTTAAGTCGGCATTGTGCCTTTTATATTTTATTCCGATGCAATTTCTGTGTTTCATCGTCTATTAGAAAGTCCAAGGTATACTGTAAACCTGAAGTGAAGCATCGGAATCTATAACTGGTGACACAGGAATGGTTCAAAACTTTGTCAGTAAGACGAGTCAGTCTTCTTGTACTTAAGTCGGCATTGTGCCTTTTGTATTTAATTTCGGTGCAATTTCTGTGTTTCATCGTCAATAAGAAGGTCAGAGGGATACAGTAAACCTGAAGTGAAGCATCGGAATCTATAACTAGTGTCACAGGAATGGTTGAAACATAGACAGTAAGAAGAGTCCGTCTTCTTGTACTTAAGTCGGCATTGTGCCTTTTGTATTTAATTCCGATGCAATTTCCGTGTTTCATCGTCAATAAGAAGGTCCAAGGGATACAGTAAACATGAAGTGAGCTTCGGAATCTATAACTAGTATCACAGGAATGGTTCAAAACATAGTCAGTAAGAAGAGTCAGTCTTCTTGTCCATAAGTCGGCATTGTGCCTTTTTTAGTTACTTCCGATGCAATTTCTGTGTTTCTTCGCCAACAAGATGGTCCAAGGGATACAGTAAACCTGCAGTGGAGCATCGGAATCTATAACTAGTGTCACAATAATGGTTCAAAGCATTGACAGTAAGAAGTGTCAGTCTTCTTGTATTTAAGTCGGCATTGTGCCTTTTGTATTTAGTTTCGATGCAATTTCTGTGTTTCATCGTTAATAAGAAGGTGCAAGGAATACAGTAAACCCGAAGTGGAGCATCGGAATCCACAACTAGTGTCACAGGAATGGTTCAAAACATAGACAGTAGGAAGAGTCTGTCTTGTTGTACTTAACTCGGCATTGTGCCTTTTGTACTTAATTCCGGTGCAATGTCTGTGTTTCATCGTCAATAAGAAGGTCCAAGTTATACAGTAAACCGGAAGTAAAGCATCGGAATCTATAACTAGTGTCACAGGAAAGGTTCAAACTATAATCAGTAAGAACAGTCATCCTTCTTGTACTTATGTCGGCATTGTGGCTGTTGTATTTAATTCCGATGCAATTTCTGTGTTTCATCGTCAATAAGAAGGTCCAAGGGATACAGTAAACCTGGAGTGAAGCATCGGAATCTATAACTAGTGTCACAGGAATGTTTCTAAACATAGACAGTAAAAAGAGTCAGTCTTCTTGTACTTAAGTCGGCATTGTGCCTTTCGTATTTAATTCCGATGCAATTTCTGTGTTTCACCGTCAAAAAGAAGGTCAGAGGGATACAGTAAACCTGAAGCATCGGAATCTATTACGAGTGTCACAGGAATGGTTCAAAACATAGTCAGTAGGAAGAGTCAGTCTTCTTGTCCTTAAGTCGGCATTGTGCCTTTTGTATTTAATTCCGATGCAATATCTGTGTTTCATCGTCAACTAGAAGGTCCATGGGATACAGTAAGCCTGGAGTAAAGCATCGGAATCTATAACTAGTGTCACAGTATTGGTTCAAAGCATAGACAGTAGGAAGAGTCAGTCTTCTTGTACTTAAGTCGGCATTGTGCCTTTTGTATTTAATTCCGATGCAATTTCTGTGTTTCATCGTCAATAAGAAGGTCAGAGGGATACAGTAAACCTGAAGTGAAGCATCGGAATCTATAACTAGTGTCACCGGAATGGTTCAAAACATAGTCAGTAAGAAGAGTCAGTCTTCTTGTACATAAGTCGGCATTGTGCCTTTTCTATTTAATTCCGATGCAATTTCAGTGTTTCATCGTCAATAAGAAGGTCAGAGGGATACAGTAAACGTGAAGTGAAGCATCGGAATCTATAACTAGTGTCACAGGAATAGTTCAAAACATAGTCAGTAAGAAGAGTCAGTCTGCTTGTACTTAAGTCTGCATTGTGCCTTTTCTATTTAATTCCGATGCAATTTCTGTGTTTCATCGTCAATAAGAATGTCCAAGGTATACAGTAAACCTGAAGTAAAGCGTCGGAATCTATAACTAGTGGCACAGCAATGGTTCAAACTATAATCACTAAGAAGAGTCAGTCTACTTGTACTTTAGTCGGCATTGTGCTTTTTCTATTTAATTCAGATGCAATTTCTGTGTTTCATTGTCAATAAGAAGGTCCAAGGGATGTAGTAAACCTGCAGTGAAGCATCGGAATCTATAACTAGTGTCACAGGAATGGTTCAAAACTAAGTCAGTAAGAAGAGTCAGTCTTCTTGTCCGTAAGTCGGAATTGTGCCTTTCTATTTAATTCCGATGCAATTTCTGTGTTTTATCGTCAATAAGAAGGTCCAGGGGATACAGTGAACTTGGAGTGTATCATCGGGATCCATAACTAGTGTCACAGGAATGGTTCAAAACATAGACAGTTAGAAGAGTCAGTCTCTTCGTGTACTAAAGTTGGCAATTTGCCTTTTGTATTTAATTCCGTTGCAATTTCTGTGTTTCATCGTCAATACAAAGGTCCAAGGGCAACTGTAAACCTGAAGTGAAGCATCAGAATCTATAACTAGTGTCACAGGAATGGTTCAAAACATAGTCAGTAAGAAGAGTCATTCTTCTTGTACTTAAGTGGGCATTGTGCCTTTTCTATTTAATTCCGATGCCATTTCTGTGTTCCATCGTCAATATGAAGGTCCAAGGGATACAGTAAACCTGGAGTGAAGCATCGGAATCTATAACTATTGTCACAGGAATGGTTCAAAACATAGACAGTAAGAAGAGTCAGTCTTCTTGTACTTAAGTCGACATTGTGCCTTGTCTATTTAATTCCGATGCAATTTCGGTGTTTCATCGTCAATAAGAATGTCCAAGGTATACAGTAAACCTGAAGTAAAGCGTCGGAATCTCTAACTAGTGTCACAGCAATGGTTCAAACTATAATCACTAAGAGGAGTCAGTCTTCTTGTACTTAAGTCGGCATTGTGCCTTTTCTATTTAATTCCGATGCAATTTCTGTGTTTCATCGTCAATAAGAAGGTCCAAGGGATACAGTAAAACTGGAGTGAAGCATCGGAATCTATAACTAGTGTCACAGGAATGGTTCAAAACATAGACAGTAAGAAGAGTCTGTCTTCTTGTACTTAAGTCGGCATTGTGCCTTTTGTATTTAATTCCGATGCAATTTCCGTGTTTCATCGTCAATAAGAAGATCCGAGGGATACAGTAAACATGAAGTGAAGCATCGGAATCTATAACTAGTGTCACAGTAATGGATCAAAACATTGACAGTAAGAAGAGTCAGTCTTCTTGTATTTAAGTCGGCATTGTGCCTTTTGTATTTTGTTTCGATGTAATTTCTGTGTTTCATCGTCAATAAGAAGGTCCAAGGAATATAGTAAACCTGAAGTGAAGCATCGGAATCTATAACTAGTGTCACTGGAATGGTTCAAAGTATAGACAGTAAGAAGAGTCAGTCTTCTTGTAGTTAAGTCGGCATTGTGCCTTGTGTATTTAATTCCGATGCAATTCCTGTGATTCATCGTCAATAAGAAGGTCCAAGGGATACAGTAAACCTGAAGTGAAGCATCGGACTCTATTACTAGTGTCACAGAATTGGTTCAAAGCATAGACAGTAGGAAGAGTAAGTCTTCTTGTACTTAAGTCGGCATTGTGCCTTTTGTACTTAATTCCGATGAAATTTCTGTGTTTCATCGTCAATAAGAAGGTCCAAGGAATTCAGTAAACCTGAAGTGAAGCATCGGAATCTATAACTAGTGGTTCTGGAATGGTTCAAAATATAGACAGTAAGAAGAGTCAGTCTTCTTGTCCTTAAGTTGGCATTGTGCCTTTTGTACTTAATTCCGATCCAATTTCTGTGATTCTTCGTCAATAAGAAGGTCCAAGGGATACAGTAAACCTGAAGTGAAGCATCGGACTCTATAACTAGTGTCACCGGAATGGTTCAAATTATAGTCCGTAAGAAGAGTCAGTCTTCTTGTACATAAGTCGGCATTGTGCCATTTCTATTTAATTCCGATGCAATTTCAGTGTTTCATCGTCAATAAGAAGGTCAGAGGGATACAGTAAACCTGAAGTGAAGCATCGGAATCTATAACTAGTGTCACAGGAATAGTTCAAAACATAGTCAGTAAGAAGAGTCAGTCTGCTTGTACTTAAGTCTGCATTGTGCCTTTTCTATTTAATTCCGATGCAATTTCTGTGTTTCATCGTCGATAAGAAGGTCCAAGGGATACAGTAGACCTGCAGTGAAGCATCGGAATCCATAACTAGTGTCAATGGAATGGTTCAATTCATAGACAGTAAGAAGAGTCAGTCTTCTTGTACTTAAGTCGGCATTGTGCCTTTTTGTATTTAATTCCGATGCAATTTCTGAGTTTCATCGTCAATAAGAAGGTCAGAGGGATACAGTAAAGCTGAAGTGAAGCATCGGAATATATAACTAGTGTCACAGGAATGGTTAAAAGCATAGTCAGTAAGAAGTCAGTCTTCTTGTACTTAAGTCGGCATTGTGCGTTTTCAATTTAATCCCGATGCAATTTCGGTGTTTCATCGTCAATAAGAAGGTCCAAGGGATACAGTAAACCAGGAGTGAAGCATCGGAATCTATAACTAGTGTCAATGGAATGGTTCAAAACATAGTCAGTAAGAAGAGTCAGTGTTCTTGTACTTAAGTCGGCATTGTGCCTTTTCAATTTTATTCCGATGCAATTTCTGTGTTTCATCGTCTATTAGAAAGTCCAAGGTATACTGTAAACCTGAAGTGAAGCATCGGAATCTATAACTAGTGACACAGGAATGGTTCAAAACATAGTCAGTAAGAAGAGTCAGTCTTCTTGTACTTAAGTCGGCATTGTGCCTTTTGTATTTAATTCATATGAATTTCTGTGTTTCATCGTCAATAAGAAGGTCAGAGGGATACAGTAAACCTGAAGTGAAGCATCGGAATCTATAACTAGTGTCACAGGAATGGTTGAAACATATACAGTAAGAAGAGTCTGTCTTCTTGTACTTAAGTCGGCATTGTGCCTTTTGTATTTAATTACGATGCAATTTCCGTGTTTCATCGTCAATAAGAAGGTCCAAGGGATACAGTAAACATGAAGTGAAGCATCGGAATCTATAACTAGTGTCACAGGAATGGTTCAAAACATAGTCAGTAAGAAGAGTCAGTCTTCTTGTCCATAAGTCGGCATTGTGCCTTTTTTATTTAATTCCGATGCTATTTCTGTGTTTCATCGCCAACAAGATGGTCCAAGGGATACAGTAAACCTGCAGTGGAGCATCGGGATCTAAACTAGTGTCACAGTAATGGTTCAAAACATTGACAGTAAGAAGAGTCAGTCTTCTTGTATTTAAGTCGGTATTGTGCTTTTTGTATTTAGTTTCGATGCAATTTCTGTTTTTCATCGTCAATAAGAAGGTCCAAGGTATACAGTAAACCGGAAGAAAAGCATCGGAATCTATAACTAGTGTCACAGGAAAGGTTCAAACTATAATCAGTAAGAACAGTCATCCTTCTTGTACTTATGTCGGCATTGTGGCTTTTGTATTTAATTCCGATGCAATTTCTGTGTTTCATCGTCAATAAGAATGTCCAAGGTATACAGTAAACCTGAAGTAAAACGTCGGAATCTATAACTAGTGTCACAGCAATGGTTCAAACTATAATCACTAAGAAGAGTCAGTCTACTTGTACTTTAGTCGGCATTGTGCTTTTTCTATTTAATTCAGATGCAATTTCTGTGATTCATTGTCAATAAGAAGGTCCAAGGGATGTAGTAAACCTGGAGTGAAGCATCGGAATCTATAACTAGTGTCACAGGTATGGTTCATAACATAGACAGTAAGAAGAGTCAGTCTTCTTGTACTTAAGTCGGCATTGTGCCTTTTATATTTAATTCCGATGCAATTTCTGTGTTTCATCGTCAATAAGAATGTCCAAGGGATACAGTAAAAATGAAGTATAGCAACGGAATCTATAACTAGTGTCACAGGAATGGTTCAAATCATTGTCAGTAAGAAGATTCGGTCTTCATGTACTTAAGTCGGCATTGTGCCTTTTGTATATAATTCCGATGCAATTTCTGTGTTTCATCGTCTATAAGAAGGTCCAAGGGATACAGTAAACCTGAAGTGAAGCATCGGAATCTACAACTAGTGCCACAGCCATGGTTCAAAACATAGACAGTAAGATGAGTCAGTCTTCTTGTACTTAAGTCGGCATTGTGCCTTTTCTATTTATTTCCGATGCAATCTCTGTGTTTCATCGTCAATGAGAAGGTCACTGGGATACAGTAAACCTGAAGTGAAGCATCGGAATCTACAACTAGTGCCACAGGAATGGTTCAAAACATAGACAGTAAGAAGAGTCAGTCTTCTTGTACTTAAGTCGGCGTCGTGCCTTTTCTATTTAATTCCGATGCAATCTCTGTGTTTCATCGTCAATAAGAAGGTCACAGGGATACAGTAAACCTGAAGTGAAGCATCGGAATCCATAACTAGTGTCACAGGAATGGTTCAAAACATAGTCAGTATGAACAGTCAGTCTTCTTGTCCTTAAGTCGCCATTGTGCCTTTTGTATTTAATTCCGATGCAATTTCTGTGTTTCATCGGCAATAAGGTATGAGGGATACAGTAAACCTGAAGTGAAGCATCGGAATCCATATTTAGTGTCACAGGAATGGTTCAAAACCAAGTCAGTAAGAAGAGTCAGTCTTCTTGTCCTTAAGTCAGCATTGTGCCTTTTGTATTTAATTCCGATGCAATTTCTGTGTTTCATCCTCAATAAGAAGGTCCAGGGGATACAGTAAACCTGGAGTATAGCATCGGGATCCATAACTAGTGTCACAGGAATGGTTCAATACATATACAGTAAGAAGAGTGAGTCTTCGTGTACTAAAGTTGGCAATTTGCCTTTTGTATTTAATTCCGATGCAATTTCTGTGTTTCATCGTCAATAAAAAGGTCCAAGGGATACTGTAAACTTGAAGTGAAGCATCGAAATCTATAACTAGTGTCAATGGAATGGGTCAAAACATAGACAGTAAGAAGCGTCAGTCTTCTTGTACTTAAGTCGGCATTATGCCTTTTGTATTTAATTCCGATGCAATTTCTTTGTTTCATCGTCAATAAGAAGGTCAGAGGGATACAGTAAACCTGAAGTGTAGCATCGGAATCTATTGCTAGTGTCACAGGAATGGTTCAAAACAGAATCAGTAAGAACAGTCAGTCTTCTTGTTCTTATGTCGGCATTGTGCCTTTTGCATTTAATTCCGATGCAATTTTTGTGTTTCATCGTCAATAAGAAGGTCAGAGGGATACACTAAACCTGAAGTGAAGCATCGAAATCCACAACTAGTGTCACACGAATGATTCAAAACATAGACAGTAGGAAGAATCAGCCTTCTTATACTTATGTCGGCATTGTGCCTTTTGTATTTAATTCCGATGCATTTTCTGTGTTTCATCGTCAATAAAAAGGTCCAAGGTATACAGTAAATCTGAAGTAAAACATCGGAATCTATAACTAGTGTCATAGGAATGGTTCAAAAATAGTCAGTAAGAAGAGTCAGTCTTCTTGTACTTAAGTCGGCATTGTGCCTTTCGTATTTAATTCCGATGCAATTTCTGTGTTTCACCCTCAATAAGAAGGTCAGAGGGATACAGTAAACCTGAAGTGAAGCATCGGAATCTATAACCAGTGTCACAGGAATGGTTCAAACATTGACAGTAAGAAGAGTCAGTCTTCGGGTACTTAAGTCGGCATTGTCCCTTTTGTATTTAATTCCGATGCAATTTCTATGTTTCATCGTCAATAAGAAGGTCAGAGGGATACAGTAAACCTGAAGTGAAGCATCGGAATCTATAACTAGTGTCACAGGAATGGTTCAAGACATAGTCAGTAAGAAGAGTCAGTCTTCGGGTACTTTAGTCGGCATTGTCCCTTTTGTATTTAATTCCGATGCCATTTCTGTGTTTCATCGTCAATAAGAAGTTCCAAGGGATACAGTAAACCTGAAGTGAAGCATCGGACTCTATAACTAGTGTCACAGAGTTGGTCCAAAACATAGACAGTAGGAAGAGCCAGTCTTCTTGTACTTAAGTCGGCATTGTGGCTTTTGTATTTAATTCCGATGCAATTTCTGTGTTTCATCGGCAATAAAGTCAGAGGGATACAGTAAACCTGAAGTGAAGCATCGGAATCTATAAATAGTGTCACAGAAATGGTTCAGAGCATTGTCAGTAAGAAGAGTCAGTCTTCTTGTCCATAAGTCGGCATTGTGCCTTTGGTATTTAATTCCGATGCAAATTCTGTGTTTCATCGTCAATAAGAAGGTCCAAGGGATACAGTAAACATTAAGTGAAGCATCGGAATCAGTAACTAGTGACACAGGAATGGTTCAAACATAGTCAGTAAGAAGAGTCAGTCTTCTTGTACTTAAGTCTACATTGTGCCTTTTGTATTTAATTCCGAGGCAATTTCTGTGTTTCATCGTCAATAAGAAGGTCCAAGGGAAACAGGAAACCTGGAGTGAAGCACCGGAATCTATAACTAGTGTCACAGGAATGGTTGAAAAACATAGTCAGTAAGAAACGTCAATCTTCTTGTCCATTAAGTTGGCTTTGTGCCTTTTGTATTTAATTCCGATGCAATTTGTGTGTTTCATCGGCAATAAAGTCAGAGAGATACAGTAAACCTGAATTGAAGCATCGGGATCTATAACTAGTCTCACAGAAATGGTTCAAAACATAGACAGTAAGAAGAGTCAGTCTTCTTGTACTTAAGTCGGCATTGTGCCTTTTGCATTAAATTCCGATGCAATTTCTGTGTTTCATTGTCAATAAGAAGGTCAGAGGGATACAGTAAACCTGAAGTGAAGCATCGGAATCCAAAACTAGTGTCACAGGAATGGTTCAAAACATAGACAGTGGGAAGAGTCAGTCTTCTTGTACTTAAGTCGGCATTGTGCCTTTTTTATTTAATTCCGATGCAATTTCTGTGTTTCATCGTCAATAAGAAGGTCCAAGGTATACAGTAAACCTGAAGTGAAGCATCGGAATCTATAACTAGTGTCACAGGAATGGTTCAAAACTAAGTCAGTAAGAAGAGTCAGTCTTCTTGTCCGTAAGTCGGCATTGTACCTTTTGTATTTAATTCCGATGCAATTTCTGTGTTTCATCGTCAATAAGAAGGTCCAGGGGATACAGTAAACCTGGAGTGTATCATCGGGATCCATAACTAGTGTCACAGGAATGGTTCAAAACATAGACAGTTGGAAGAGTCAGTCTTCGTGTACTAAAGTTGGCAATTTGCCTTTTGTATTTAATTCCCATGCAATTTCTGTGTTTCACCGTCAATACAAAGGTCCTAGGGAAACTGTAAACCTGAAGTGAAGCATCGGAATCTATAACTAGTGTCACAGGAATGGTTCAAAACATAGTCAGTAAGAAGAGTCGAACTTCTTGTACTTAAGTCGGCATTGTGCTTTTTCTACTTAATTCCGATGCAATTTCTGTGTTTCTTCGTCAATAACAAGGTCCAAGGGATACAGTGAACCTGGAGTGAAGCATCGGAATCCATAACTAGTGTCAATGGAATGGGTCAAAACATAGACAGTAAGAAGAGTCAGCCTTCTTGTACTTAAGTCGGCATTATGCCTTTTGTATTTAATTCCGATGCAATTTCTGTGTTTCATCGTCAATAGGAAGGTCAGAGGGATACAGTAAACCTGAAGTGAAGCATCGGAATCCATTGCTAGTGTCACAGGAATGGATCAAAACAGATACAGTAAGAAGAACCAGTCTTCTTGTCCTTAAGTCGGCATTGTGCCTTTTGCATTTAATTCCGATGCAATTTCTGTGTTTCATCGTCAATAAGAAGGTCAGAGGAATACAGTAAAACTGAAGTGAAGCATCGGAATCCACAACTAGTGTCACAGGAATGGTTCAAAACATAGACAGTAGGAAGAATCAGCCTTCTTTTACTTATGTCGGCATTGTGCCTTTTGTATTTAATTCCGATGCATTTTCTGTGTTTCATCGTCAATAAGAAGGTCCAAGGTATACAGTAAACCTGAAGTAAAGCATCGCAATCTATAACTAGTGTCACAGGAATGGTTCAAACATAGTCAGTAAGAAGAGTCAGTCTTCTTGCACTTAAGTCGGCATTATCGTTTTGTATTTAATTCCGATGCAATTTCTGTGCTTCATCGTCAATAAGAAGGTCAGAGGGATACAGTATACCTGAAGTGAAGCATCGAAATCTATAAATAGTGTCACAGAAATGGTTCAGAGCATTGTCAGTAAGAAGAGTCAGTCTTCTTTCCCATAAGTCGGCATTGTGCCTTTGGTATTTAATTCCGATGCAAATTCTGTGTTTCATCGTCAATAAGAAGGTCCAAGGGATACAGTAAACCTTAAGTGAAGCATCGGAATCAGTAGCTAGTGACACAGGAATGGTTCAAACATAGTCAGTAAGAAAAGTCAGTCTTCTTGTACTTAAGTCGACATTGTGCCTTTTGTATTTAATTCCGAGGCAATTTCTGTGTTTCATCGTCAATAAGAAGGTCCAAGGGAAACAGGAAACCTGGAGTGAAGCACCGGAATCTATAACTAGTGTCACAGGAATGGTTGAAAAACATAGTCAGTAAGAAACGTCAGTCTTCTTGTACTTAAGTCGGCATTGTGCCATTTCTATTTAATTCCGAAGCAATTTCTGTGTTTCATCGTCAATAAGAAGGACAGAGGGATACAGTAAACCTGAAGTGAAGCATCGGAATCTATAACTAGAGTCACAGGAATGATTCAAACATAGTCAGTAAGAAGAGTCAGTCTTCTTGTCCATAAGTCGGCATTGTGCCTTCTGTATTTATTTCCCAGGCAATTTCTGTGTTTCATCGGCAACAAAGTCAGAGGGATACAGTAATACTGAAGTGAAGCATCGCAATCTATAACTAGTGTCACAGGAATGGTTCAAAACATAGTCAGTAAGAAGAGTCAGTCTTCTTGCACTTAAGTCAGCATTGTGCCTTTCGTATTTAATTCCGATGCAAATTCTGTGTTTGACCGTCAATAAGAAGGACAGTGGGATACAGTAAACCTGAAGTGAAGCATCGGAATCTATAACTAGTGTCACAGGAATGGTTCAAACATAGACAGTAAGAAGAGTCAGTTTTCTTGTACTTAAGTCGGCATTGTGACTTTGTATTTAATTCCGATGCAATTTCTGTGTTTCATCGTCAATAAGATGGTCCAAGGGATACTGTAAACCTGAAGTGAAGCATCGGAATCTACAACTGGTGTCACAGGAATGTTTCAAAACATAGACAGTAAGAAGAGTCAGTCTTCTTGTACTTAAGACCGCATTGTGCATTTGCAATTTAATTCCGATGCAATCTCTGTGTTTCATCGTCAATAAGCAGGTCACAGGAATACAGTAAACCTGAAGTGAAGCATCGGAATCTATAACTAGTGTCACAGGAATGGTTCAATACATAGTCAGTAAGAAGAGACAGTCTTCTTGTCCTTAAGTTGGCATTGTGCCTTTTGTATTTAATTCCGATGCAATTTCTGTGTTTCATCGTCAATAAGAAGGTCCAAGGGATACAGTAAACCTGAAGTACAGCATCGGACTGTATAACTAGTGTCACAGAAAGGGTTCAAAACATAGACAGTAGGAAGAGTCAGTCTTCTTGTACTTAAGCCGGCATTGTGCCTTTTGTTTTTAATTCAGATGCAATTTCTGTATTTCATCGTCAATACGAAGGTCCAAGGGAAACAGTAAACCTGAAGTGAAGCATCGCAATCTATAACTAGTGTCACAGGACTGGTTCAATACATAGTCAGTAAGAAGAGACAGTCTTCTTGTCCTTAAGTCGCCATTGTGCCTTTTGTATTTAATTCAAATGCAATTTCTGTGTTTCATCGTCAATAAGGTCAGAGGGATACAGTAAACCTGAAGTGAAGCATCGGAATCTATAACTAGTGTCACAGGAATGGTTCAAAACATTGTCAGTAAGAAGAGTCAGTCTTCTTGTACTTACGTCGGCATTATGCCTTTTAATTTAATTCCGATGTAATCTCTGTGTTTCATCGTCAATAAGCAGGTCACAGGAATACAGTAAACCTGAAGTGAAGCATCGGAATCTATAACTAGTGTCACAGGAATGGTTCAAAACATAGTCAGTATGAACAGTCAGTCTTCTTGTCCTTAAGTCGACATTGTGCCTTTTGTATTTAATTCCGATGCAATTTCTGTGTTTCATCGTCAATAAGAAGGTCCAAGGGATACAGTAAACCTGAAGTACAGCATCGGACTGTATAACTAGTGTCACAGAAAGGGTTCAAAACATAGACAGTAGGAGGAGTCAGTCTTCTTGTACTTAAGTCGGCATTGTGCCTTTTGTTTTTAATTCAGATGCAATTCTGTATTTCATCGTCAATACGAAGGTCCAAGGGAAACAGTAAACCTGAAGTGAAGCATCGCAATCTATAACTAGTGTCACAGGACTGGTTCAAAACATAGTCAGTCTTCTTGTCCTTAAGTCGCCATTGTGCCTTTTGTATTTAATTCAGATGCAATTTCTGTGTTTCATCGTCAATAAGGTCAGAGGGATACAGTAAACCTGAAGTGAAGCATCGGAATCTATAACTAGTGTCACAGGAATGGTTAAACATAAACAGTAAGAACAGTCTGTCTTCTTGTCCCTAAGTTTGCATTGTGCCTTTTGTATTTAATTCCTATGCAATTTCTGTGTTTCCAGCGTCAATAAGAAGGTCCAAGGGATACAGTAAACCTGAAGTGAAGCATCGGAATCTATAACTAGTGTCACAGGAACGGTTCAAACATTGACAGTAAGAAGAGTCAGTCTTCGGGTACTTAAGTCGGCATTGACGCTTTTGTATTTAACTCCGATGCAATTTCTGTGTTTCATCGTCAATAAGAAGGTCAGAGGGATACAGTAAACTTGAAGTGAAGCATCGGAATCTATAACTAGTGTCACAGGAATGGTTCAAGACATAGTCAGTAAGAAGAGTCAGACTTCGGGTACTTAAGTCGGCATTGTGCCTTTTGTATATAATTCCGATGCAATTTCTGTGTTTCATCGTCTATAAGAAGGTTCAAGGGATACAGTAAACCTGAAGTGAAGCATCGGAATCTAAAACTAGTGCCACAGGAATGGCTCAAAACATAGACAGTGAGAAGGGTCAGTCTTCTTGTACTTTAGTCGGCATTGTGCCTTTTCTATTTAATTCCGATGCAATCTCTATATTTCATCGTCAAAAAGAAGGTCACAGGGATACAGTAAACATGAAGTGAAGCATCGGAATCTATAACTAGTGTCACAGGAATGGTTCAAAACATTGTCAGTAAGAAGAGTCAGTCTTCTTGTACTTAAGTCGGCATTATGCTTTTTGTATTTAATTCCGATGCAATTTCTGTGTTCATCGTCGATAGGAAGGTCAGAGGGATACAGTAAACCTGAAGTGAAGCATCGGAATCTATTGCTAGTGTCACAGGAAAGGTTCAAAACAGAAACAGTAAGAAGAGTCAGTCTTCTTGTCCTTAAGTCTGCATTGTGCCTTTTGTATTTAATTCCGATGCAATTTCTGTGTTTCATCGTCAATAGGAAGGTCAGAGGGATACAGTAAACCTGAAGTGAAGCATCGGAATCTATTGCTAGTGTCACAGGAATGATTCAAAACAGAGACAGTAAGAAGAGTCAGTCTTCTTGTCCTTAAGTCGGCATTGTGCCTTTTGCATTTAATTCCGATGCAATTTCTGTGTTTCATCGTCAATAAGAAGGTCAGAGGGATACAGTAAAACTGAAGTGAAGCATCGGAATCCACAACTAGTGTCACAGGAATGGTTCAAAACATAGACAGTAGGAAGAATCAGCCTTCTTGTACTTATGTCGGCATTGTGCCTTTTGTATTTTATTCCGATGCATTTTCTGTGTTTCATCGTCAACAAGAAGGTCCAAGGTATACAGTAAACCTGAAGTAAAGCATCGCAATCTATAACTAGTGTCACAGGAAAGGTTCAAACATAGTCAGTAAGAAGAGTCAGTCTTCTTGTACTTAAGTCGGCATTGTCGTTTTGTATTTAATTCCGATGCAATTTCTGTGTTTCATCGTCAATAAGAAGGTCAGAGGGATACAGTAAACCAGAAGTGAAGCATCGGAATCTATAAATAGTGTCACAGAAAAGGTTCAGAGCATTGTCAGTAAGAAGAGTCAGCCTTCTTGTCCATAAGTCGGCATTGTGCCTTTGGTATTTAATTCCGATGCAAATTCTGTGTTTCATCGTCAATAAGAAGGTCCAAGGGATACAGTAAACCTGGAGTGAAGCATCGGAATCAGTAACTAGTGACACAGGAATGGTTCAAACATAGTCAGTAAGAAGAGTCAGTCTTCTTGTACTTTAGTCGACATTGTGCATTTTGTATTTCATTCCGAGGCAATTTCTGTGTTTCATCGTCAATAAGAAGGTCCAAGGGAAACAGGAAACCTGGAGTGAAGCACCGGAATCTATAACTAGTGTCACAGGAATGGTTGAAAAACATAGTCAGTAAGAAGGGTCAGTCTTCTTTTACTTAAGTCGGCATTGTGCCATTTCTATTTAATTCCGATGCAATTTCTGTGTTTCATTGTCAATAAGAAGGACAGAGGGATACAGTAAACCTGAAGTGAAGTATCGGAATCTATAACTAGAGTCACAGGAATGATTCAAAACATAGTCAGTAAGAAGAGTGAGTCTTCTTGTCCTTAAGTCGGCATTGTGCCTTTTGTATTTATTTCCCAGGCAATTTATGTGTTTCATCGGCAAAAAAGTCAGAGGGATACAGAAAACCTTAAGTGAAGCATCGGAATCTATAACTAGTGTCACAGGTATGGTTCAAAACATAGACAGTAGGAAGAGTCAATCTTCTTGTACTTAAGTCGGCATTGTGCCTTTTGTATTTAATTCCGATGCAATTTCTGTGTTTCATTGTCAATAAGAAGGTCAAAGGGATACAGTAAACCTGAAGTGAAGTATCGGAATCTATAACTAGAGTCACAGGAATGATTCAAAACATAGTCAGTAACAAGAGTCAGTCTTCTTGAACTTAAGTCGGCAATGTGCCTTTTCTATTTAATTCCGATGCATTTTCAGTGTTTCATCGTCAATAAGAAGGTCCAAGGGATACAGTAGACCTGGAGTGAAGCATCGGAATCTATAACTAGTGTCAATGGAATGGTTCGATTCATAGACAGTAAGAAGAGTCAGTCTTCTTGTACTTAAGTCGGCATTGTGCCATTTGTATTTAATTCCGATGCAATTTCTGAGTTTCATCGTCAATAAGAAGGTCAGAGGGATACAGTAAACCTGGAGTGAAGCATCGGAATCTATAACTAGTGTCAATGGAATGTTTCAATACATAGACAGTAAGAAGAGTCAGTCTTCTTGTACTTAAGTCGGCATTGTGCCTTTTCTATTTAATTCCGATGCAATTTCTGTGTTTCATCGTCAATAAGAAGGTCCATGGGATATAGTAAACCTGGAGTGAAGCATCGGAATCTATTATTAGTGTCACAGGAATGGTTCATAACATAGACAGTAAGAAGAGTCAGTCTTCTTAAGTCGGCATTGAGCCTTTTGTATTTAATTCCGATGCAATTTCTGTGTTTTATCGTCAATAAGAATGTCCAAGGGATACAGTAAAAATGAAGTGAAGCATCGGAATCTATAACTAGTGTCACAGGAATGGTTCAAAACATAGTCAGTAAGAAGAGTCAGTCTTCTTGCACTTAAGTCAGCATTGTGCCTTTCGTATTTAATTCCGATGCAAATTCTGTGTTTCATCGTCAATAAGATGGTCCAAGGGATACTGTAAACCTGAAGTGAAGCATCGGAATCTACAACTGGTGTCACAGGAATGTTTCAAAACATAGACAGTAAGAAGAGTCAGTCTTCTTGTACTTAAGACGGCATTGTGCATTTGCAATTTAATTCCGATGCAATCTCTGTGTTTCATCGTCAATAAGCAGGTCACAGGAATACAGTAAACCTGAAGTGAAGCATCGGAATCTATAACTAGTGTCACAGGAATGGTTCAATACATAGTCAGTAAGAAGAGACAGTCTTCTTGTCCTTAAGTTGGCATTGTGCCTTTTGTATTTAATTCCGATGCAATTTCTGTGTTTCATCGTCAATAAGAAGGTCCAAGGGATACAGTAAACCTGAAGTACAGCATCGGACTGTATAACTAGTGTCACAGAAAGGGTTCAAAACATAGACAGTAGGAAGAGTCAGTCTTCTTGTACTTAAGCCGGCATTGTGCCTTTTGTTTTTAATTCAGATGCAATTTCTGTATTTCATCGTCAATACGAAGGTCCAAGGGAAACAGTAAACCTGAAGTGAAGCATCGCAATCTATAACTAGTGTCACAGGACTGGTTCAATACATAGTCAGTAAGAAGAGACAGTCTTCTTGTCCTTAAGTCGCCATTGTGCCTTTTGTATTTAATTCAAATGCAATTTCTGTGTTTCATCGTCAATAAGAAGGTCAGAGGGATACAGTGAACCTGAAGTGAAGCATCGGAATCTATTGCTTGTGTCACAGGAAAGGTTCAAAACAGAAACAGTAAGAAGAGTCAGTCTTCTTGTCCTTAAGTCTGCATTGTGCCTTTTGTATTTAATTCCGATGCAATTTCTGTGTTTCATCGTCAATAAGAAGGTCAGAGGGATACAGTGAACCTGAAGTGAAGCATCGGAATCCACAACTAGTGTCACAGGAATGGTTCAAAACATTGTCAGTAAGAAGAGTCAGTCTTCTTGTACTTACGTCGGCATTATGCCTTTGGTATTTAATTCCGATGCAATTTCTGTGTTTCATCGTCAATAGTAAGGTCAGAGGGATACAGTAAACCTGAAGTGAAGCATCGGAATCTATTGCTTGTGTCACAGGAAAGGTTCAAAACAGAAACAGTAAGAAGAGTCAGTCTTCTTGTCCTTAAGTCTGCATTGTGCCTTTTGTATTTAATTCCGATGCAATTTCTGTGTTTCATCGTCAATAAGAAGGTCAGAGGGATACAGTGAACCTGAAGTGAAGCATCGGAATCCACAACTAGTGTCACAGGAATGGTTCAAAACATAGACATTAGGAAGAATCAGCCTTCTTGTACTTATGCCGGCATTGTGCCTTTTGTATTTAATGGTTCAAAACATAGTCAGTATGAACAGTCAGTCTTCTTGTCCTTAAGTCGCTATTGTGCCTTTTGTATTTAATTCAGATGCAATTTCTGTGTTTCATCGGCAAGAAGCTCAGAGGGATGCAGTCAACCTGAAGTGAAGCATCGGAATCTATAACTAGTGTCAATGGAATGGTTCAAAACATAGACAGTAAGAGGAGTCAGTCTTCTTGTACTTAAGTCGGCATTATGCCTTGTGTATTTAATTCCGATGCAATTTCTGTGTTTCATCGTCAATAAGGAGGTCAGAGGGATACAGTAAACCTTAAGTGAAGCATCGGAATGTATTGCTAGTGTCACAGGAATGGTTCAAAACAGAGTCAGTAAGAAGAGTCAGTCTTCTTCAGTAGGTAGAGTAAGTCTTCTTGTACTTAAGTCGGCATTGTGCCTTTTTTATTTAATTCCGATGAAATTTCTGTGTTTCATCGTCAATAAGAACGTCCAAGGGATACAGTAAACCTGAAGTGACGCATTGGAATCTATAACTAGTGTCACAGGAATGGTTCAAAACATGGTCAGTAAGAAGAGTCAGTCTCTTGTACTGAAGTCGGCATTGTGCCATTTGTTTTTTTTCCGATGGAATTTCAGTGTTTCATCGTCAATAAGAAGGTCAGAGGGATACAGTAAACCTGAAGTGAAGCATCGGAATCTGTAACTAGTGTCACAGGAATGGTTCAAAACATAGTCAGTAAGAAGAGTCCGTCTTTTTGTACTTAAGTCGGCATTTTCCCTTTTGTATTTAATTCCGATGCAATTTCTGTGTTTCATCGTCAATAAGAAGGTCCAAGGGATGTAGTAAACTTGAAGTCAAGCATCGCAATCTATAACTAGTGTCGCAGGAATGGTTCAAAACATAGACAGTTAGAAGAGTCAGTCCTCTTGTACTAAAGTCACATTGTGTCTTTTCTATTTAATTCCGATGCAATTTCTGTGTTTCATCGTCAAAGGTCAGAGAGATACAGTAAACTTGATGGGAAGCATCGGAATCTATAACTAGTGTCACAGGAATGGTTCGAAATATAGTCAGTAAGAATAGTCAGTCTTCTTGTACTTAAGTCGGCATTGTCGTTTTGTATTTAATTCCGATGCAATTTCTGTGTTTCATCGTCATTTAAGAAGGTCAGAGGTATACAGTAAAACTGAAGTGAAGCATCGGAATCCACAACTAGTGTCACAGGAATGGTTCAAAACATAGACAGTAGGAAGAATCAGCCTTCTTGTACTTATGTCGGCATTGTGCCTTTCGTATTTAATTCCGATGCATTTTCTGTGTTTCATCGTCAACAAGATGGTCCAAGGTATACAGTAAACCTGAAGTAAAGCATCGCAATCTATAACTAGTGGCACAGGAATGGTTCAAACATAGTCAGTAAGAAGAGTCAGTCTTCTTGTACTTAAGTCGGCATTGTCGTTTTGTATTTAATTCCGATGCAATTTCTGTGTGTCATCGTCAATAAGAAGGTCAGAGGGATACAGTAAACCAGAAGTGAAGCATCGGAATCTATAAATAGTGTCACAGAAATGGTTCAGAGCATTGTCAGTAAGAATAGTCAGCCTTCTTGTCCATAAGTCGGCATTGTGCCTTTGGTATTTAATTCCGATGCATATTCTGTGTTTCATCGTCAATAAGAAAGTCCAAGGGATACAGTAAACCTGGAGTGAAGCATCGGAATCAGTAACTAGTGACACAGGAATGGTTCAAACATAGTCAGTAAGAAGAGTCAGTCTTCTTGTACTTAAGTCGACATTGTGCATTTTGTATTTCATTCCGAGGCAATTTCTGTGTTTCATCGTCAATAAGAAGGTCCAAGGGAAACAGGAAACCTGGAGTGAAGCACCGGAATCTATAACTAGTGTCACAGGAATGGTTGAAAAACATAGTCAGTAAGAAGCGTCAGTCTTCTTGTACTTAAGTCGGCATTGTGCCATTTCTATTTAATTCCGATGCAATTTCTGTGTTTCATTGTCAATAAGATGGACAGAGGGATACAGTAAACCTGAAGTGAAGTATCGGAATCTATAACTAGAGTCACAGGAATGATTCAAAACATAGTCAGTAAGAAGAGTCAGTCTTCTTGTCCTTAAGTCGGCATTGTGCCTTTTGTATTTATTTCCCAGGCAATTTCTGTGTTTCATCGGCAACAAAGTCAGAGGGATACAGAAAACCTTAAGTGAAGCATCGGAATCTATTACTAGTGTCACAGGAATGGTTCAAAACATAGACAGTAGGAAGAGTCAATCTTCTTGTACTTAAGTCGGCATTGTGCCTTTTGTATTTAATTCCGATGCAATTTCTGTGTTTCATTGTCAATAAGAAGGTCAAAGGGATACAGTAAACCTGAAGTGTAGCATCGGAATCCAAAACTAGTGTCACAGGAATTGTTCAAAACATAGACAGGGGGAAGAGTTAGTCTTCTTGTACTTAAGTCGGCATTGTGCCTTTTGTATTTAATTCCGATGCAATTTCTGTGTTTCATCGTCAATAAGAAGGTCCAAGGTATACAGTAGACCTGAAGTGAAGCATCGGGATCTATAACTAGTGTCACAGGAATGGTTCAAACATAGACAGTAAGAAGAGTCAGTCTTCTGCTACTTAAGTCGACATTGTGCCTTTTCTATTTAATTCCGATGCAATTTCTGTGTTTCGTCGTCTATAAGAATGTCCAAGGTATACAGTAAACCTGAAGTAAAGCGTCGGAATCTATAATTAGTTTCACAGGAATGGTTCAAACTATAATCACTAAGAAGAGTCAGTCTTCTTGTACTTAAGTCTGCATTGTGCATTTTCTATTTAATTCCGATGCAATTTCTGTGTTTCATCGTCATTAAGAAGGTCCAAGGGATACAGTAAACCTGGAGTGAAACATCGGAATCTATAACTAGTGTCACAGGAATGGTTCAAAACATAGACAGTAAAAAGAGTCAGTCTTCTTGTACTTAAGTCGGCATTGTGCCTTTTCTATTTAATTCCGATGAAATTTCTGTGTTTCATCGACAATAAGAAGGTCAGAGGGATACAGTAAACCTGAAGTGAAGCATCGGAACCTATTACTAGTGTCACAGGAATGGTTCAAAACATAGTCAGTAAGAAGAGTCAGTCTTCTTGAACTTAAGTCGGCAATGTGCCTTTTCTATTTAATTCCGATGCATTATCAGTGTTTCATCGTCAATAAGAAGGTTCAAGGGATACAGTAGACCTGGAGTGAAGCATCGGAATCTATAACTAGTGTCAATGGAATGGTTCGATTCATAGACAGTAAGAAGACTCAGTCTTCTTGTACTTAAGTCGGCATTGTGCCTTTTGTATTTAATTCCGATGCAATTTCTGAGTTTCATCGTCAATAAGAAGGTCAGAGGGATACAGTAAACCTGGAGTGAAGCATCGGAATCTATAACTAGTGTCAATGGAATGTTTCAATACATAGACAGTAAGAAGAGTCAGTCTTCTTGTACTTAAGTCGGCATTGTGCCTTTTCTATTTAATTCCGATGCAATTTCTGTGTTTCATCGTCAATAAGAAGGTCCAAGGGATACAGTAAACCTGGAGTGAAGCATCGGAATCTATAACTAGTGTCACAGGAATGGTTCAAAACATAGTCAGTAAGAAGAGTCAGTCCTCTTGCACTTAAGTCGGCATTGTGCCTTTCGTATTTAATTCCGATGCCAATTCTGTGTTTCACCGTCAATAAGAAGGACAGTGGGATACAGTAAACCTGAAGTGAAGCATCGGAATCTATAACTAGTGTCACAGGAATGGTTCAAACATAGACAGTAAGAAGAGTCAGTTTTCTTGTACTTAAGTCGGCATTGTGACTTTTGTATTTAATTCCGATGCAATTTCTGTGTTTCATCGTCAATAAGAAGGTCCAAGGGATACTGTAAACCTGAAGTGAAGCATCGGAATCTACAACTGGTGCCACAGGAATGTTTCAAAACATAGACAGTAAGAAGAGTCAGTCTTCTTGTACTTAAGACGGCATTGTGCATTTTCAATTTAATTCCGATGCAATCTCTGTGTTTTATCGTCAATAAGCAGGTCACAGGAATACAGTAAACCTGAGGTGAAGCATCGGAATCTATAACTAGTGTCACAGGAATGGTTCAATACATAGTCAGTAAGAAGAGACAGTCTTCTTGTCCTTAAGTCGGCATTGTTCCTTTTGTATTTAATTCCGATGCAATTTCTGTGTTTCATCGTCAATAAGAAGGTCCAAGGGATACAGTAAACCTGAAGTACAGCATCGGACTGTATAACTAGTGTCACAGAAAGGGTTCAAAACATAGACAGTAGGAAGAGTCAGTCTTCTTGTACTTAAGTCGGCATTGTGCCTTTTGTTTTTAATTCAGATGCAATTTCTGTATTTCATCGTCAATACGAAGGTCCAAGGGAAACAGTAAACCTGAAGTGAAGCATCGCAATCTGTAACTAGTGTCACAGGACTGCTTCAATACATAGTCAGTAAGAAGAGACAGTCTTCTTGTCCTTAAGTCGGCATTGTGCCTTTTGTATTTAATTCCGATGCAATTTCTGTGTTTCATCGTCAATAGTAAGGTCAGAGGGATACAGTAAACCTGAAGTGAAGCATAGGAATCTATTGCTTGTGTCACAGGACAGGTTCAAAACAGAAACAGTAAGAAGAGTCAGTCTTCTTGTCCTTAAGTCTGCATTGTGCCTTTTGTATTTAATTCCGA
Source organism: Schistocerca serialis cubense (assembly GCF_023864345.2). Lineage (NCBI taxonomy): Eukaryota > Metazoa > Arthropoda > Insecta > Orthoptera > Acrididae > Schistocerca > Schistocerca serialis. The sequence goes on along the minus strand of NW_026047584.1, from coordinate 8,897,594 downwards.
TGCAATTTCTGTGTTTCATCGTCAATAAGAAGGTCAGAGGGATACAGTGAACCTGAAGTGAAGCATCGGAATCCACAACTAGTGTCACAGGAATGGTTCAAAACATAGACAGTAGGAAGAATCAGCCTTCTTGTACTTATGCCGGCATTGTGCCTTTTGTATTTAATGGTTCAAAACATAGTCAGTATGAACAGTCAGTCTTCTTGTCCTTAAGTCGCTATTGTGCCTTTTGTATTTAATTCAGATGCAATTTCTGTGTTTCATCGGCAAGAAGCTAAGAGGGATGCAGTCAACCTGAAGTGAAGCATCGGAATCTATAACTAGTGTCAATGGAATGGGTCAAAACATAGACAGTAAGAGGAGTCAGTCTTCTTGTACTTAAGTCGGCATTATGCCTTTTGTATTTAATTCCGATGTAATTTCTGAGTTTCATCGTCAATAAGGAGGTCAGAGGGATACAGTAAACCTGAAGTGAAGCATCGGAATGTATTGCTAGTGTCACAGGAATGGTTCAAAACAGAGTCAGTAAGAAGAGTCGGTCTTCTTCAGTAGGTAGAGTAAGTCTTCTTGTACTTAAGTCGGCATTGTGTCTTTTTTATTTAATTCCGATGAAATTTCTGTGTTTCATCGTCAATAAGAACGTCCAAGGGATACAGTAAACCTGAAGTGACGCATCGTGATCTATAACTAGTGTCACAGGAATGGTTCAAAGCATAGTCAGTAAGAAGAGTCAGTCTCTTGTACTGAAGTCGGCATTGTGCCATTTGTATTTTATTCCGATGGAATTTCAGTGTTTCATCGTCAATAAGAAGGTCAGAGGGATACAGTAAACCTGAAGTGAAGCATCGGAATCTGTAACTTGTGTCACAGGAATGATTCAAAACATAGTCAGTAAGAAGAGTCCGTGTTTTTGTACTTAAGTCGGCATTTTCCCTTTTGTATTTAATTCCGATGCAATTTCTGTGTTTCATCGTCAATAAGAAGGTCCAAGGGATGTAGTAAACTTGAAGTCAAGCATCGCAATCTATAACTAGTGTCGCAGGAATGGTTCAAAACATAGACAGTTAGAGGAGTCAGTCTTCTTGTACTTAAGTCACATTGTGTCTTTTCTATTTAATTCCGATGCATTTTCTGTGTTTCATCGTCAATAAGAAGGTCAGGGGGATACAGTAAACCTGGAGTGAAGCATCGGAATCTATAACTAGTGTCAATGGAATGGTTCAAAACATAGACAGTAAGAAGAGTCAGTCTTCTTGTACTTAAGTCGGCATTGTGCCTTTTGTATTTAATTCATATGCAATTTCTGAGATTCATCGTCAATAAGAAGGTCAGAGAGATACAGTAAACTTGATGTGAAGCATCGGAATCTATAACTAGTGTCACAGGAATGGTTCGAAATATAGACAGTAAGAAGAGTCAGTCTTCTAGTACTTTCGTCGGCATTGTGCCTTTTGTATTTAATTCTGATGCAATTTCTGTGATTCATCGTCAATAAGAAGGTCCAAAGGATACAGTAAACCTGAAGTGAAGCATCGGAATCTATAACTAGTGACACTGGAATGGTTCAAAATATAGACAGTAAGAAGAGTCAGTCTTCTAGTACTTTCGTCGGCATTGTGCCTTTTGTATTTAATTCCGATGCAATTTCAGTGATTCCTCGTCAGTAAGAAGGTCCAAGGGATACAGTAAACCTGAAGTGATGCATCGGACCCTATAACTAGTGTCACAAAAATGGTTCAAAACATAGACAGTCGGAAGAGTCAGTCATCTTGTACTTAAGTCGGCTTTGTGCCTTTTGTATTTAATTCCGATGCAATTTCTGTGTTTCATCGTCATTATGATGGTCAGAGGGATACAGTAAACCTGAAGTGAAGCATCGGAATCTATAACTAGTGACACTGGAATGGTTCAAAAAATAGACAGTAAGAAGAGTCAGTCTTCTAGTACTTTCGTCGGCATTGTGCCTTTTGTATTTAATTCTGATGCAATTTCTGTGATTCATCGTCAATAAGAAGGTCCAAAGGATACAGTAAACCTGAAGTGAAGCATCGGAATCTATAACTAGTGACACTGGAATGGTTCAAAATATAGACAGTAAGAAGAGTCAGTCTTCTAGTACTTTCGTCGGCATTGTGCCTTTTGTATTTAATTCCGATGCAATTTCAGTGATTCATCGTCAATAAGAAGGTCCAAGGGATAAAGTAAACCTGAAGTGAAGCATCGGACCCTATAACTAGTGTCACAGGAATGGTTCAAAACATAGACAGTAGGAAGAGTCAGTCTTGTTGTACTTAAGTCGGCATTGTGCCTTTTGTATTTAATTCCGATGCAATGTCTGTGTTTCATCGTCGATAAGTAGGTACAAGGTATACAGTAAAATGGAAGTAAAGCATCGGAATCTATAACTAGTGTCACAGGAATGGTTTAAACTATAATCAGTAAGAACAGTCATCCTTCTTGTACTTATGTCCGAATTGTGCCTTTTGTATTTAATTCCGATGCAATTTCTGTGTTTCATCGTCAATAAGAAGGTCCAAGGGATACAGTAAACCTGGAGTGAAGCATCGGAATCTATAACTAGTGTCACAGGAATGTTTCAAACATAGACAGTAAGAAGAGTCAGTCTTCTTGTACTTAAGGCGGCATTGTGCCTTTCGTATTTAATTCCGATGATATTTCTGTGTTTCACCGTCAATAAGAAGGTCAGAGGGATACAGTAAACCTGAAGTATCGGAATCTATTACAAGTGTCACAGGAATGGTTCAAACATGGACAGTATGAAGAGTCAGTCTTCTTGTACTTAAGTCGGCATTGTGCCTTTTGTATTTAATTCGGTTGCTATATCTGTGTTTCATCGTGAATAAGAAGGTCAGAGGGATATAGTAAACGCGAAGTGAAGCATCGGAATCTATAACTAGTGTCACAGGAATGGTTCAAATCATAGAAAGTAAGATGAGTCAGTCTTCTGGTCCATTTGTCGACAATGTGCCTTTTGTATTTAATTCCGTTTGCAATTTCTGAGTTTCATCGTGAATAAGAAGGTCAGAGGGATACTGTAAACTTGAAGTGCAGCATCGGAATCTATAACTAGTGTCACAGGAAAGGTTCAAAAAATAGTCAGTAAGAAAAGTCAGTCTTCTTGTACTTAAGTCGGCATTGTGGCTTTTGTATTTAATTCCGATGCAATTTCTGTGTTTCATCGTCAATAAGAAGGTCCAAGGGATACAGTAAACGTGGAGTTAAGCATCGGAATCTATAACTAGTGTCACGGTAATGGTTCAAAACATAGAAAGTAAGAAGAGTCAGTCTTCTTGTACTTAAGTCGGCATTTTGCCTTTTGTATTTAATTCCGATGCAATTTCTGTGTTTCATCGTTAATAAGATGGTCCAAAGGATACAGTAAACCTGAAGTGAAGCATCGGAATCTATAACTAGTGTCACTGGAATGGTTCAAAATATAGACAGTAAGAAGAGTCAATCTTCTAGTACTTTCGTCGGCATCGTGACTTTTGTATTTAATTCCGATGCAATTTCTGAGATTCATCGTCAATAACAAGGTCCAAGGGATACAGTAAACCTGAAGTGAAGCACCGGACCCTATAACTAGTGTCACAGAAATGGTTCAAAACATAGACAGTAAGAAGAGTCAGTCTTCTTGTACTTAAGTCGGCATTGTGCCTTTCGTATTTAATTCCGATGCAATTTCTGTGTTTCACCGTCAATAAGAAGGTCAGAGGGATACAGTAAACCTGAAGCATCGGAATCTATTACAAGTGTCACAGAAATGGTTCAAACATAGACAGTATGAAGAGTCAGTCTTCTTGTACTTAAGTCGGCATTGTGCCTTTTGTATTTAATTCGGTTACAATATCTGTGTTTCATCGTGAATAAGAAGGTCAGAGGGATATAGTAAACCTGAAGTGAAGCATCGGAATCTATAACTAGTGTCACAGGAATGGTTCAAAACAAAGTCAGTAAGAAGAGTCAGTCTTCTTGTCCTTAAGTCGGCATTGTGCCTTTTGTATTTAATTCCGATGCAATATCTGTGTTTCATCGTCAACAAGAAGGTCCAAGGGATACAGTAAACCTGGAGTAAAGCATCGGAATCTATAACTAGTGTCACAGTATTCGTCAAAGCATAGACAGTAAGAAGAGTCAGTCTTCTTGTACTTAAGTCGGCATTGTGCCTTTTGTATTTAATTATAATGCAATTTCTGTGTTTCATCGTCAACAAGAAGGTCAGAGGGATACAGTAAACCTGAAGTGAAGCATCGGAATCTATAACTAGTGTCACAGGAATGGTTCAAAACATAGTCAGTAAGAAGAGTCAGTCTTTTTGTACATAAGTCAGCATTGTGCCTCTTGAATTTAATTCCGATGCAATTTCTGTGTTTCATCGTCAATAAGAAGGTCCAAGGGATGCAGTAAACTTGATGTGAAGCATCGGAATCTATAACTAGTGTCACAGGAATGGTTCGAAATATAGACAGTAAGAAGAGTCAGTCTTCTAGTACTTTCGTCGGCATTGTGCCTTTTGTATTTAATTCTGATGCAATTTCTGTGATTCATCGTCAATAAGAAGGTCCAAAGGATACAGTAAACCTGAAGTGAAGCATCGGAATCTATAACTAGTGACACTGGAATGGTTCAAAATATAGACAGTAAGAAGAGTCAGTCTTCTAGTACTTTCGTCGGCATTGTGCCTTTTGTATTTAATTCCGATGCAATTTCAGTGATTCATCGTCAGTAAGAAGGTCCAAGGGATACAGTAAACCTGAAGTGATGCATCGGACCCTATAACTAGTGTCACAAAAATGGTTCAAAACATAGACAGTCGGAAGAGTCAGTCATCTTGTACTTAAGTCGGCTTTGTGCCTTTTGTATTTAATTCCGATGCAATTTCTGTGTTTCATCGTCATTATGATGGTCAGAGGGATACAGTAAACCTGAAGTGAAGCATCGGAATCTATAACTAGTGACACTGGAATGGTTCAAAAAATAGACAGTAAGAAGAGTCAGTCTTCTAGTACTTTCGTCGGCATTGTGCCTTTTGTATTTAATTCTGATGCAATTTCTGTGATTCATCGTCAATAAGAAGGTCCAAAGGATACAGTAAACCTGAAGTGAAGCATCGGAATCTATAACTAGTGACACTGGAATGGTTCAAAATATAGACAGTAAGAAGAGTCAGTCTTCTAGTACTTTCGTCGGCATTGTGCATTTTGTATTTAATTCCGATGCAATTTCAGTGATTCATCGTCAATAAGAAGGTCCAAGGGATACAGTAAACCTGAAGTGAAGCATCGGACCCTATAACTAGTGTCACAGGAATGGTTCAAAACATAGACAGTAGGAAGAGTCAGTCTTGTTGTACTTAAGTCGGCATTGTGCCTTTTGTATTTAATTCCGATGCAATGTCTGTGTTTCATCGTCGATAAGTAGGTACAAGGTATACAGTAAAATGGAAGTAAAGCATCGGAATCTATAACTAGTGTCACAGGAATGGTTTAAACTATAATCAGTAAGAACAGTCATCCTTCTTGTACTTATGTCCGAATTGTGCCTTTTGTATTTAATTCCGATGCAATTTCTGTGTTTCATCGTCAATAAGAAGGTCCAAGGGATACAGTAAACCTGGAGTGAAGCATCGGAATCTATAACTAGTGTCACAGGAATGTTTCAAACATAGACAGTAAGAAGAGTCAGTCTTCTTGTACTTAAGGCGGCATTGTGCCTTTCGTATTTAATTCCGATGATATTTCTGTGTTTCACCGTCAATAAGAAGGTCAGAGGGATACAGTAAACCTGAAGTATCGGAATCTATTACAAGTGTCACAGGAATGGTTCAAACATGGACAGTATGAAGAGTCAGTCTTCTTGTACTTAAGTCGGCATTGTGCCTTTTGTATTTAATTCGGTTGCAATATCTGTGTTTCTTCGTGAATAAGAAGGTCAGAGGGATATAGTAAACGCGAAGTGAAGCATCGGAATCTATTACTAGTGTCACAGGAATGGTTCAAATCATAGAAAGTAAGATGAGTCAGTCTTCTGGTCCATTTGTCGACAATGTGCCTTTTGTATTTAATTCCGTTTGCAATTTCTGAGTTTCATCGTGAATAAGAAGGTCAGAGGGATACTGTAAACTTGAAGTGCAGCATCGGAATCTATAACTAGTGTCACAGGAAAGGTTCAAAAAATAGTCAGTAAGAAAAGTCAGTCTTCTTGTACTTAAGTCGGCATTGTGGCTTTTGTATTTAATTCCGATGCAATTTCTGTGTTTCATCGTCAATAAGAAGGTCCAAGGGATACAGTAAACGTGGAGTTAAGCATCGGAATCTATAACTAGTGTCACGGTAATGGTTCAAAACATAGAAAGTAAGAAGAGTCAGTCTTCTTGTACTTAAGTCGGCATTTTGCCTTTTGTATTTAATTCCGATGCAATTTCTGTGTTTCATCGTTAATAAGATGGTCCAAAGGATACAGTAAACCTGAAGTGAAGCATCGGAATCTATAACTAGTGTCACTGGAATGGTTCAAAATATAGACAGTAAGAAGAGTCAATCTTCTAGTACTTTCGTCGGCATCGTGACTTTTGTATTTAATTCCGATGCAATTTCTGAGATTCATCGTCAATAACAAGGTCCAAGGGATACAGTAAACCTGAAGTGAAGCACCGGACCCTATAACTAGTGTCACAGAAATGGTTCAAAACATAGACAGTAAGAAGAGTCAGTCTTCTTGTACTTAAGTCGGCATTGTGCCTTTCGTATTTAATTCCGATGCAATTTCTGTGTTTCACCGTCAATAAGAAGGTCAGAGGGATACAGTAAACCTGAAGCATCGGAATCTATTACAAGTGTCACAGAAATGGTTCAAACATAGACAGTATGAAGAGTCAGTCTTCTTGTACTTAAGTCGGCATTGTGCCTTTTGTATTTAATTCGGTTACAATATCTGTGTTTCATCGTGAATAAGAAGGTCAGAGGGATATAGTAAACCTGAAGTGAAGCATCGGAATCTATAACTAGTGTCACAGGAATGGTCAAAACAAAGTCAGTAAGAAGAGTCAGTCTTCTTGTCCTTAAGTCGGCATTGTGCCTTTTGTATTTAATTCCGATGCAATATCTGTGTTTCATCGTCAACAAGAAGGTCCAAGGGATACAGTAAACCTGGAGTAAAGCATCGGAATCTATAACTAGTGTCACAGTATTCGTCAAAGCATAGACAGTAAGAAGAGTCAGTCTTCTTGTACTTAAGTCGGCATTGTGCCTTTTGTATTTAATTATAATGCAATTTCTGTGTTTCATCGTCAACAAGAAGGTCAGAGGGATACAGTAAACCTGAAGTGAAGCATCGGAATCTATAACTAGTGTCACAGGAATGGTTCAAAACATAGTCAGTAAGAAGAGTCAGTCTTTTTGTACATAAGTCAGCATTGTGCCTCTTGAATTTAATTCCGATGCAATTTCTGTGTTTCATCGTCAATAAGAAGGTCCAAGGGATGCAGTAAACCTGAAGTGAAGCATCGGAATCTATAACTAGTGTCACAGGAATGGTTTAAAACATAGACAGTAAGAAGAGTCAGTCTTCTTGTACTTAAGTCGGCATTGTGCCTTTTGTATTTAATTCCGATGCAATTTCTGTGTTTCATCGTCCATAAGGAGGTCCATGGGATACAGTAAAAATGAAGTCAAGCATCGGAATCTATAACTAGTGTCGCAGGAATGGTTCAAAACATAGACAGTGAGAAGAGTCAGTTTTCTTGTTTTTAAGTCGGCATTGTGTCTTTTCTATTTAATTCCGATGCAACTTCTGTGTTTCATCGTCAATAAGAAGGTCAGAGGGATACAGTAAATTTGAAGTGATTCATCGGAATCTATAACTAGTGTCACAGGAATGTTTCAAAACATAGTCAGTAAGAAGAGTCAGTCTTCTTGTCCTTAAGTCGTCATTGTGGCTTTTGTATTTAATTCCGATGCAATTTCTGTGTTTCATCGTCAATAAGGTGGCCCAAGGGATACAGTAAACCTGTAGTGAAGCATCGGAATCTATAACTAGTGTCACAGTAATGGCTCAAAACGTAGAAAGTAAGAAGAGTCAGTCTTCTTGTACTTAAGTCGGCATTGTGCCTTTTGTATTTAGTTCCGATGCAATATCTGTGTTTCATCGTCAATAAGAAGGTCCAAAGGATACAGTAAACCTGAAGTGAAGCATCGGAATCTATAACTAGTGTCACTGGAATGGTTCAAAATATAGACAGTAAAAAGAGTCAGACTTTTTGTACTTAAGTCGGCATTGTGCCTTTTGTATTAAATTCCGATGCAATTTCTGTGTTTCATCGTCATTAAGAAGGTCCAAGGGATACAGTATACCTGGAGTGTAGCATCGGAATCTATAACTAGTGTCAATGGAATGGTTCAAAACATAGAAAGTAAGAAGAGTCAGTCTTCTTGTACTATAGTCGGCATTGTGCCTTTTGAATTCAATTCCGATGCAATTTCTGAGTTTCATAGCCTATAAGAAGGTCAGAGGGATACAATAAACCTGAAGTGAAGCATCGCAATCAATAATTAGTTCACAGGAATGGTTCAAAACATAATCAGTAAGAAGAGTCAGTCTTCTTGTCCTTAAGTCGGCATTGTGCCTTTTGTATTTAATTCCGATACAATATCTGTGCTTCATCGTCAATAAGAAGGTCCAAGGGATAAAGTAAACGTGGAGTGAAGCATCAGAATCTATAACTAGTGTCACAGGAATGGTTCAAATCATTGACAGTAAGAAGAGTCAGTCTTCTTGTACTTAAGTCGGCATTGTGCCTTTCGTATTTAATTCCGATGCGATTTCTGTGATTCATCGTCAATTAGAAGGTCCAAGGGATACAGTAAACCTGAAGTGAGGCATCGGACTCTATAACTAGTGTCACGGGAATGGTTCAAAACTTAGACAGTAGGAAGAGTCAGTCTTCTTGTACTTAAGTCGGCATTGTGCCTTTTCTATTTAATTCCGATGCAATTTCTGTGTTTCATCGTCAATAAGAACGCCAGAGGGATACAGTAACCTGAAGTGAAGCATCGGAATCTATAACTAGTGTCACAGGAATGGTTCAAAACATAGTAAGAAGAGTCAGTCTCTTGTACTTAAGTCGGCATTGTGCGTTTTGTATATAATTCCGATGCAATTTCTGTTTTTCATCGTCAATAAGAATGTCCAAGGGATACAGTAAAACTGAAATCAAACATCGGAATCTATAACTAGTGTCACAGGAATGGTTCAAAACTTAGACAGTAAGAAGAGTCAGTCTTCTTGTACTTAAGTCTTCATTGTGCCTTTTGTATTTAATTCCGATGCAATTTCTGTGTTTCATCGTCAATAAGAATGTCCAAGGGATACAGTAAACCTGAAGTGAAGCATCCGAATCTATAACTAGTGTCACAGGAATGGTTCAAAACATAGTCAGTAAGATGAGTCAGTCATCTTGTACTTAAGTCGGCATTGTGCCTTTTGTATTTAATTCGGATGCAATTATTGTGTTTCATCGTAAATAAGAAGGTCAGAGGGATATAGTACACCCGAAGTGAAGCATCGGAATCTATAACTAGTGTCACAGGAATGGTTCAAAACATATTCAGTAAGAAGAGTCAGTCTTCTTGTCCTTAAGTCGGCATTGTGCCTTTTGTATTTAATTCCGATGCAATATCTGTGTTTCATCGTCAACAAGAAGGTCCATGGGATACAGTAAACCTGGAGTAAAGCTTCGGAATCTATAACTAGTGTCACAGCATTGGTTCAAAGCATAGACAGTAAGAAGAGTCAGTCTTCTTGTACTTAAGTCGGCATTGTGCCTTTTGTATTTAATTCCGATGCAATTTCTGTGTTTCATCGTCAATAAGAAGGTCGAAGGAATACAGTAAACATGAAGTGAAGCATCGGAATCTATAACTAGTGTCACTGGAATGGTTCAAAATATAGACAGTAAGAAGAGTCAGTCTTCTTGTACTTAAGTCGGCATTGTGCCTTTTGTATTTAATTCCGATGCGATTTCTGTGATTTATCGTCAATTAGAAGGTCCAAGGGATACAGTAAACCTGAAGTGAGGCATCGGACTCTATAACTAGTGTCACGGGAATGGTTCAAAACTTAGACAGTAGGAAGAGTCAGTCTTCTTGTACTTAAGTCGGCATTGAGCCTTTTCTATTTAATTCCGATGCAATTTCTGTGTTTCATCGTCAATAAGAACGGCAGAGGGATACAGTAACCTGAAGTGAAGCATCGGAATCTATAACTAGTGTCACAGGAATGGTTCAAAACATAGTAAGAAGAGTCAGTCTCTTGTACTTAAGTCGGCATTGTGCGTTTTGTGTATAATTCCGATGCAATTTCTGTTTTTCATCGTCAATAAGAAGGTCCAAGGGATACAGTAAAACTGAAGTCAAACATCAGAATCTATAACTAGTGTCACAGGAATGGTTCAAAACTTAGACAGTAAGAAGAGTCAGTCTTCTTGTACTTAAGTCTTCATTGTGCCTTTTGTATTTAATTCCGATGCAATTTCTGTGTTTCATCGTCAATAAGAATGTCCAAGGGATACAGTAAACCTGAAGTGAAGCATCCGAATCTATAACTAGTGTCACAGGAATGGTTCAAAACATAGTCAGTAAGATGAGTCAGTCTTCTTGTACTTAAGTCGGCATTGTGCCTTTTGTATTTAATTCGGATGCAATTATTGTGTTTCATCGTGAATAAGAAGGTCAGGGGGATATAGTACACCCGAAGTGAAGCATCGGAATCTATAACTAGTGTCACAGGAATGGTTCAAAACATAGTCAGTAAGAAGAGTCAGTCTTCTAGTCCTTAAGTCGGCATTGTGCCTTTTGTATTTAATTCCGATGCAATATCTGTGTTTCATCGTCAACAAGAAGGTCCATGGGATACAGTAAACCTGGAGTAAAGCTTCGGAATCTATAACTAGTGTCACAGTATTGGTTCAAAGCATAGACAGTAAGAAGAGTCAGTCTTCTTGTACTTAAGTCGGCATTGTGCCTTTTGTATTTAATTCCGATGCAATTTCTGTGTTTCATCGTCAATAAGAAGGTCGAAGGAATACAGTAAACCTGAAGTGAAGCATCGGAATCTATAACTAGTGTCACTGGAATGGTTCAAAATATAGACAGTAAGAAGAGTCAGTCTTCTTGTACTTAAGTCGGCAATGTGCCTTTTGTATTTAATTCCGATGCGATTTCTGTGATTCATCGTCAATAAGAAGGTCCAAGGGATACAGTAAACCTGAAGTGAGGCATCGGACTCTATAACTAGTGTCACAGAAATGGTTCAAAACATAGTCAGTAGGAAGTGTCGGTCTTCATGTACTTAAGTCGGCATTGTGCCTTTTGTATTGAATTCCGATGCAATTTCTGGGTTTCATCGTCAATAAGAAGGTCCAAGGCAAACAGTAAACCTGAAGTGAAGCATCGGAATCTATTACTAGTGTCACGGGAATGGTTCAAAACTTAGACAGTAGGAAGAGTCAGTCTTCTTGTACTTAAGTCGGCATTGTGCCTTTTCTATTTAATTCCGATGCAATTTCTGTGTTTCATCGTCAATAAGAACGGCAGAGGGATACAGTAACCTGAAGTGAAGCATCGGAATCTATAACTAGTGTCACAGGAATGGTTCAAAACATAGTAAGAAGAGTCAGTCTCTTGTACTTAAGTCGGCATTGTGCGTATTGTATATAATTCCGATGCAATTTCTGTTTTTCATCGTCAATAAGAAGGTCCAAGGGATACAGTAAAACTGAAGTCAAACATCGGAATCTATAACTAGTGTCACAGGAATGGTTCAAAACGTAGACAGTAAGAAGAGTCAGTCTTCTTGTACTTAAGTCGGCATTGTGGCTTTTCTATTTAATTCCGATGCAATTTCAGTGTTTCATCGTCAATGTGAAGGTCAGAGGGATACAGTAAACCTGAAGTGAAGCATCGGAATCTATAACTAGTGTCACAGGAATGGTTAAAACATAGTCAATAAGAAGAGTCAGTCTTCTTGTACTTAAGTAGGCATTGTGCCTTTTGTATTTTATTCCGATGCAACTTCTGTGTTTCATCGTCAACAAGAACGTCAGAGGGATACAGTAAACCTGAAGTGAAGCATCGGAATCTATAACTAGTGTCACAGGAATGTTTCAAACCATAGTCGGTAAGAAGAGTCAGTCTATTTGAACATAAGTCGGCATTGTGCCTTTTGAATTTAATTCCGATGCAATTTCTGTGTTTCATCGTCAATAAGAAGGTCCAAGGGATGCAGTAAACCTGAAGTGAAGCATTGGAATCTATAACTAGTGTCACAGGAATGGATAAAAACATAGACAGTAAGAAGAGTCAGTCTTCTTGTACTTAAGTCGGCATTGTGCCTATCGTATTTAATTCCGATGCAATTTCTGTGTTTCACCGTCAATAAGGAGGTCAGAGGGATACAGTAAACCTGAAGCATCGGAATCTATTACAAGTGTCACAGGAATGGTTCAAACATAGACAGTATGAAGAGTCAGTCTTCTTGTACTTATGTCGGCATTGTGCCTTTTGTAGTTAATTCGGATGCAATTTCTGTGTTTCATCGTGAATAAGAAGGTCAGAGGGATATAGTAAACCCAAAGTGAAGCATCGGAATCTACAACTAGAGTCACAGGAATGGTTCAAAACATAGTCAGAAAGAAGAGTCAGTCTTCTTGTCCTTAAGTCGGAATTGTGCCTTTTATATTTAATTCCGATGAAATATCTGTGTTTCATCGTCAACAAGAAGGTCCAGGGGATACAGTAAACCTGGAGTAAAGCATCGGAATCTATAACTAGTGTCACAGTATTGGTTCAAAGCATAGACACTAAGAAGAGTCAGTCTTCTTGTACTTAAGTCGGCATTGTGCCTTTTGTATTTAATTCCGATGCAATTTCTGTGTTTCATCGTCAACAATAATTTCGAAGGAAAACAGTAAACCTGAAGTGAAGCATCGGAATCTATAACTAGTGTCACTGGAATGGTTCAAAATATAGACAGTAAGAAGAGTCAGTCTTCTTGTACTTAAGTCGGCATTGTGCCTTTTGTATTTAATTCCGATGCGATTTCTGTGATTCATCGTCAAGAAGAAGGTGCAAGGGATACAGTAAACCTTAAGTGAGGCATCGGACTCTATAACTAGTGTCACAGAAATGGTTCAAAACATAGTCAGTAAGAAGTGTCGGTCTTCATGTACTTAAGTCGGCATTGTGCCTTTTGTATTGAATTCGGATGCAATTTCTGTGTTTCATCGTCAATAAGAAGGTCCAAGGGAAACACTAAACCTGAAGTGAAGCTTGGGAATCTATAACTAGTGACACGGGAATGGTTCAAATCTTAGACAGTAGGAAGAGGCAGTCTTCATGTACTTAAGTCGGCATCGTGCCTTTTCTATTCAATTCCGATGCAATTTCTGTGTTTCATCGTCAATAAGAACGGCAGGGGGATACAGTAAACCTGAAGTGAAGCATCGGAATCTATAACTAGTGTCACAGGAATGGTTCAAAACATAGTCAGTAAGAAGAGTCAGTCTCTTGTACTTAAGTCGGCATTGTGCGTTTTGTATTTAATTCCGATGCAATTTCTGTTTTTCATCGTCAATAAGAAGGTCCAAGGGATACAGTAAAACTGAAGTCAAACATCGGAATCTGTAACTAGTGTCACAGGAATGGTTCGAAACGTAGACAGTAAGAAGAGTCAGTCTTCTTGTACTTAAGTCGGCATTGTGCCTTTTCTATTTAATTCCGATGCAATTTCAGTGTTTCATCGTCCATACGAAGGTCAGAGGGATACAGTAAACCTGAAGTGAAGCATCGGAATCTATAACTAGTGTCACAGGAATGGTTCAAAACATGACAGTAAGAAGAGTCAGTCTTCTTGTTCTTAAGTCGGCATTGTGCCTTTTGTATTTAATTCCGATGCAATTTCTGTGTTTCATCGTCAATAAGAATGTCCAAGGGATACAGTAATCCTGAAGTAAAGCATCGGAATCTATAACTAGTGTCACAGGAATGGTTCAAATCATAGACAGTAAGAAGAGTCAGTCCCTTGTACTTAAGTCGGCATTGTGCCTTTTGTATTTAATTCCGATGCAATTTCTGTGTTTCATCGACCATAAGGAGGTCCATGGGATACAGTAAAAATGAAGTCAAGCATCGGAATCTATAACTAGTGTCGCAGGAATGGTTCAAAACATAGACAGTAAGAAGAGTCAGTCTTCTTGTTTTTAAGTCGGCAGTGTGCCTTTTCTATTTAATTCCGATGCAATTTCGGTGTTTCATCGTCAATAAGTAGGTCAGAGGGATACAGTAAATTTGAAGTGAAGCATCGGAATCTATAACTAGTGTCACAGGAATGGTTCAAACATAGGCAATAAGAAGAGTCAGTCTTCTTGTACTTAAGTAGGCTTTGTGCCATTTGTAATTAATTCCGATGCAATTTCTGTGTTTCATCGTCAATAAGAAGTTCAGAGAGATACAGTAAACCTGAAGTGAAGCATCGGAATCCAAAACTAGTGTCACAGGAATTTTTCAAAACATAGACACCATTAAGAGTCAGTCTTCTTGTACTTCAGTCGGCATTGTGCCTTGTGTATTTAATTTCGTTGAAATTTCTGTGTTTTATCGACAATAAGCAGGTCCAAGGGATACAGTAAACCTGGAGATTAGCATTGGAATCTATAACTAGTGTCACAGAGAATGGTTAAAAACATAGACAGTAAGAAGAGTCGGTCTTCATGTACTTAAGTCGGCATTGTGCCTTTTGTATTTAATTCCGATGCAATTTCTGTGTTTCATCGTCAATACGAAGATCCAAGAGATACAGTAAACCTGAAGTGAAGCATCGGAATCCATAACTAGTGTTCAGGAATGGTTCAAATCATAGTCAGTAAGAAGAGTCAGTCTTCTTGTACTTAAGTCGGCATTGTGCCTTTTCTATTTAATTCCTTTGCAATATCTGTGTTTCATCGTCAATAAGAGGGTCCAAGGGATACAGAAAACCTGGAGCGAAGCATCGGAATCTATAACTAGTGTCAATGGAATGGTTCAAAACATAGACAGTAAGAAGAGTCAGTCTTCTTGTACTTAAGTCGGCATTGTGCATTTTGTATTTAATTCCGATGCAATTTCTGAGTTTCATAGTCAATGAAAAGGTCAGAGTGATACAGTAAACTTGAAGTGAAGCATCGGAATCTATAGCTAGTGTCACAGGAATGGTTCAAAACATAGTCAGTAAGAAGAGTCAGTCTTCTTGTACTTAAGTCGGCATTATGCCTTTTGTATTTAATTCCGATGCAATTTCTGTGTTTCATCGTCAATAGGAAGGTCAGAGGGATACAGTAAACCTGAAGTGAAGCATCGGAATCTATTGCTAGTGTCACAGGGAAGGTTCAAAACAGAAACAGTAAGAAGAGTCAGTCTTCTTCTCCTTAAGTCTGCATTGTGCCTTTTGTATTTAATTCCGATGCAATTTCTGTGTTTCATCGTCAATACGAAGGTCAGAGGGATACAGTAAACCTGAAGTGAAGCATCGGAATCCACAACTAGTGTCACAGGAATGGTTCAAAACATAGACAGTAGGAAGAATCAGCCTTCTTGTACTTATGCCGGCATTGTGCCTTTTGTATTTAATGATTCAAAACATAGTCAGTATGAACAGTCAGTCTTCTTGTCCTTAAGTCGCTATTGTGTCTTTTGTATTTAATTCAGATGCAATTTCTGTGTTTCATCGGCAATAAGCTCAGAGAGATGCAGTCAACCTGAAGTGAAGCATCGGAATCTATAACTAGTGTCACAGGAATGGTTAAAAACATAGACAGTAGGAAGAGTCAGTCTTCTTGTACTTAAGTCGGCATTGTGCCTTTTGTATTTAATTCCCATGCAATTTCTGTGTTTCATTGTCAATAAGAAGGTCAGAGGGATACAGTATACCTGAATCCAAAACTAGTGTCACAGGAATGGTTCAAAACATAGACAGTAGGAAGAGTCAGTTTTCTTGTACTTAAGTCGGCATTATGCCTTTTGTATCTAATTCCGATGCAATTTCTGTGTTTCATCGTCAATAAGAAGGTCCAAGGGATACAGTAAAACTGAAGTCAAACATCGGAATCTATAACTAGTGTCACAGGAATGGTTCAAAACGTAGACAGTAAGTAGAGTCAAACTTCTTGTAGTTTAGTAGGCATTGTGCCTTTTGTATTTTATTCCGATGGAATTTCAGTGTTTCATCGTCAATAAGAAGGTCAGAGGGATACAGTAAACCTGATGTGAAGAATCGGAATCTATAACTAGTGTCACAGGAATGGTTCAAAACATAGTCAATAAGAAGAGTCAGTCTTCTTGTACTTAAGTAGGCATTGTGCCTTTTGTATTTTATTCCGATGCAATTTCTGTGTTTCATCGTCAACAAGAAGGTCAGAGGGATACAGTAAACCTGAAGTGAAGCATCGGAATCTATTGCTAGTGTCACAGGAATGGTTCAAAACAGAGTCAGTAAGAAGAGTCAGTTTTCTTCAGTATTTAGAGTAAGTCTTCTTGTACTTAAGTCGGCATTGTGCCTTTTTTATTTAATTCCGATGAAATTTCTGTGTTTCATCGTCAATAAGAACGTCCAAGGGATACAGTAAACCTGAAGTGACGCATCGGAATCTATAACTAGTGTCACAGGAATGGTTCAAAACATAGTCAGTAAGAAGAGTCAGTCTCTAGTACTGAAGTCGGCATTGTGCCATTTGTATTTCATTCCGATGCAATTTCTGTGTTTCATCGTCAATAAGAAGGTCCAAGGGATACAGTAAAACTGAAGTCAAACATCGGAATCTATAACTAGTGTCACAGGAATGGTTCAAAACGTAGACAGTAAGTAGAGTCAAACTTCTTGTAGTTTAGTAGGCATTGTGCCTTTTGTATTTTATTCCGATGGAATTTCAGTGTTTCATCGTCAATAAGAAGGTCAGAGGGATACAGTAAACCTGATGTGAAGAATCGGAATCTATAACTAGTGTCACAGGAATGGTTCAAAACATAGTCAATAAGAAGAGTCAGTCTAATTGTACTTAAGTAGGCATTGTGCCTTTTGTATTTTATTCCGATGCAATTTCTGTGTTTCATCGTCAACAAGAAGGTCAGAGGGATACAGTAAACCTGAAGTGAAGCATCGGAATCTATAACTAGTGTCACAGGAATGGTTCAAAACATAGTCAGTAAGAAGAGTCAGTCTCTTTGTACATAAGTCAGCATTGTGCCTTTTGAATTTAATTCCGATGCAATTTCTGTGTGTTTCATCGTCCATAAGAAGGTCCAAGGGATGCAGTAAACCTGAAGTGGAGCATCGGAATCTATAACTAGTGTCACAGGAATGGTTTAAAACATATACAGTAAGAAGAGTCAGTCTTCTTGTACTTAAGTCGGCATTGTGCCTTTTGTATTTAATTCCGATGCAATTTCTGTGTTTCATCGTCAATAAGAATGACCAAGGGATACAGTAATCCTGAAGTGAAGCATCGGAATCTATAACTACTGTCACAGGAATGGTTCAAAACATAGACAATAAGAAGAGTCAGTCTCTTGTACTTAAGTTGGCATTGTGCCTTTTGTATTTAATTCCGATGCAATTTCTGTGTTTCATCGTGAATAAGAAGGTCAGAGGGATATAGTAAACCCAAAGTGAAGCATCGGAATCTACAACTAGTGTCACAGGAATGGTTCAAAACATAGTCAGAAAGAAGAGTCAGTCTTCTTGTCCTTAAGTCGGAATTGTGCCTTTTGTATGTAATTCCGATGCAATATCTGTGTTTCATCGTCAACAAGAAGGTCCAGGGGATACAGTAAACCTGGAGTAAAGCATCGGAATCTATAACTAGTGTCACAGTATTGGTTCAAAGCATAGACAGTAAGAAGAGTCAGTCTTCTTGTACTTAAGTCGGCATTGTGCCGTTTGTATTTAATTCCGATGCAATTTCTGTGTTTCATCGTCAACAATAATTTCGAAGGAAAACAGTAAACCTGAAGTGAAGCATCGGAATCTATAACTAGTGTCACTGGAATGGTTCAAAATATAGACAGTAAGAAGAGTCAGTCTTCTTGTACTTAAGTCGGCATTGTGCCTTTTGTATTTAATTCCGATGCGATTTCTGTTATTCATCGTCAATAAGAAGGTGCAAGGGATACAGTAAACCTGAAGTGAGGCATCGGACTCTATAACTAGTGTCACAGTATTGGTTCAAAGCATAGACAGTAAGAAGAGTCAGTCTGTTGTACTTAAGTTGGCATTGTGCCTTTTGTATTTAATTCCGATGCAATTTCTGTGTTTCATCGTGAATAAGAAGGTCAGAGGGATATAGTAAACCCAAAGTGAAGCATCGGAATCTACAACTAGTGTCACAGGAATGGTTCAAAACATAGTCAGAAAGAAGAGTCAGTCTTCTTGTACTTAAGTCGGAATTGTGCCTTTTGTATTTAATTCCGATGCAATATCTGTGTTTCATCGTCAACAAGAAGGTCCAGGGGATACAGTAAACCTGGAGTAAAGCATCGGAATCTATAACTAGTGTCACAGTATTGGTTCAAAGCATAGACAGTAAGAAGAGTCAGTCTTCTTGTACTTAAGTCGGCATTGTGCCTTTTGTATTTAATTCCGATGCAATTTCTGTGTTTCATCGTCAACAATAATTTCGAAGGAAAACAGTAAACCTGAAGTGTAGCATCGGAATCTATAACTAGTGTCACTGGAATGGTTCAAAATATAGACAGTAAGAAGAGTCAGTCTTCATGTACTTAAGTCGGCATCGTGCCTTTTCTATTTAATTCCGATGCAATTTCTGTGTTTCATCGTCAATAAGAACGGCAGGGGGATACAGTAAACCTGAAGTGAAGAATCGGAATCTATAACTAGTGTCACAGGAATGGTTCAAAACATAGTCAGTAAGAAGAGTCAGTCTCTTGTACTTAAGTCGGCATTGTGCGTTTTGTATTTAATTCCGATGCAATTTCTGTTTTTCATCGTCAATAAGAAGGTCCAAGGGATACAGTAAAACTGAAGTCAAACATCGGAATCTATAACTAGTGTCACTGGAATGGTTCAAAATATAGACAGTAAGAAGAGTCAGTCTTCATGTACTTAAGTCGGCATTGTGCCTTTTGTATTTAATTCCGATGCAATTTCTGTGTTTCATCGTCAATAAGAATGTCCAAGGGATACAGTAATCCTGAAGTAAATAATCGGAATCTATAAGTAGTGTCACAGGAATGGTTCAAATCATAGACAGTAAGAAGAGTCAGTCCCTTGTACTTAAGTCGGCATTGTGCATTTTGTATTTAATTCCGATGCAATTTCTGTGTTTCATCGACCATAAGGAGGTCCATGGGATACAGTAAAAATGAAGTCAAGCATCGGAATCTATAACTAGTGTCGCAGGAATGGTTCAAAACATAGACAGTAAGAAGAGTCAGTCTTCTTGTTTTTAAGTCGGCAGTGTGCCTTTTCTATTTAATTCCGATGCAATTTCTGTGTTTCATCGTCAATAAGTAGGTCAGAGGGATACAGTAAATTTGAAGTGAAGCATCGGAATCTATAACTAGTGTCACAGGAATGGTTCAAACATAGGCAATAAGAAGAGTCAGTCTTCTTGTACTTAAGTAGGCTTTGTGCCATTTGTATTTAATTCCGATGCAATTTCTGTGTTTCATCGTCAATAAGAAGTTCAGAGAGATACAGTAAACCTGAAGTGAAGCATCGGAATCCAAAACTAGTGTCACAGGAATTTTTCAAAACATAGACACCATTAAGAGTCAGTCTTCTTGTACTTCAGTCGGCATTGTGCCTTGTGTATTTAATTTCGTTGCAATTTCTGTGTTTCATCGACAATAAGCAGGTCCAAGGGATACAGTAAACCTGGAGTTTAGCATTGGAATCTATAACTAGTGTCACAGAGAATGGTTAAAAACATAGACAGTAAGAAGAGTCGGTCTTCATGTACTTAAGTCGGCATTGTGCCTTTTGTATTTAATTCCGATGCAATTTCTGTGTTTCATCGTCAATACGAAGATCCAAGAGATACAGTAAACCTGAAGTGAAGCATCGGAATCCATAACTAGTGTTCAGGAATGGTTCAAAGCATAGTCAGTAAGAAGAGTCAGTCTTCTTGTACTTAAGTCGGCATTGTGCCTTTTCTATTTAATTCCGATGCAATTTCTGTGTTTCATCGTCAATAAGAGGGTCCAAGGGATACAGAAAGCCTGGAGCGAAGCATCGGAATCTATAACTAGTGTCAATGGAATGGTTCAAAACATAGACAGTAAGAAGAGTCAGTCTTCTTGTACTTAAGTCGGCATTGTGCATTTTGTATTTAATTCCGATGCAATTTCTGAGTTTCATAGTCAATGAAAAGGTCAGAGTGATACAGTAAACTTGAAGTGAAGCATCGGAATCTATAGCTAGTGTCACAGGAATGGTTCAAAACATAGTCAGTAAGAAGAGTCAGTCTTCTTGTACTTAAGTCGGCATTATGCCTTTTGTATTTAATTCCGATGCAATTTCTGTGTTTCATCGTCAATAGGAAGGTCAGAGGGATACAGTAAACCTGAAGTGAAGCATCGGAATCTATTGCTAGTGTCACAGGGAAGGTTCAAAACAGAAACAGTAAGAAGAGTCAGTCTTCTTGTCCTTAAGTCTGCATTGTGCCTTTTGTATTTAATTCCGATGCAATTTCTGTGTTTCATCGTCAATACGAAGGTCAGAGGGATACAGTAAACCTGAAGTGAAGCATCGGAATCCACAACTAGTGTCACAGGAATGGTTCAAAACATAGACAGTAGGAAGAATCAGCCTTCTTGTACTGATGCCGGCATTGTGCCTTTTGTATTTAATGGTTCAAAACATAGTCAGTATGAACAGTCAGTCTTCTTGTCCTTAAGTCGCTATTGTGCCTTTTGTATTTAATTCAGATGCAATTTCTGTGTTTCATCGGCAATAAGCTCAGAGAGATGCAGTCAACCTGAAGTGAAGCATCGGAATCTATAACTAGTGTCACAGGAATGGTTAAAAACATAGACAGTAGGAAGAGTCAGTCTTCTTGTACTTAAGTCGGCATTGTGCCTTTTGTATTTAATTCCCATGCAATTTCTGTGTTTCATTGTCAATAAGAAGGTCAGAGGGATACAGTAAACCTGAATCCAAAACTAGTGTCACAGGAATGGTTCAAAACATAGACAGTAGGAAGAGTCAGTCCTCTTGTACTTAAGTCGGCATTATGCCTTTTGTATTTAATTCCGATGCAATTTCTGTGTTTCATCGTCAATAAGGAGGACAGAGGGATACAGTAAACCTGAAGTGAAGCATCGGAATCTATTGCTAGTGTCACAGGAATGGTTCAAAACAGAGTCAGTAAGAAGAGTCAGTTTTCTTCAGTAGGTAGAGTAAGTCTTCTTGTACTTAAGTCAGCATTGTGCCTTTTTTATTTAATTCCGATAAAATTTCTGTGTTTCATCGTCAATAAGAACGTCCAAGGGATACAGTAAACCTGAAGTGACGCATCGGAATCTATAACTAGTGTCACAGGAATGGTTCAAAACATAGTCAGTAAGAAGAGTCAGTCTCTTGTACTGAAGTCGGCATTGTGCCATTTGTATTTCATTCCGATGCAATTTCTGTGTTTCATCGTCAATAAGAAGGTCCAAGGGATACAGTAAAACTGAAGTCAAACATCGGAATCTATAACTAGTGTCACAGGAATGGTTCAAAACGTAGACAGTAAGTAGAGTCAAACTTCTTGTAGCTTAGTAGGCATTGTGCCTTTTGTATTTTATTCCGATGGAATTTCAGTGTTTCATCGTCAATAAGAAGGTCAGAGGGATACAGTAAACCTGAAGTGAAGCATCGGAATCTATAACTAGTGTCACAGGAATGGTTCAAAACATAGTCAATAAGAAGAGTCAGTCTTCTTGTACTTAAGTAGGCATTGTGCCATTTGTATTTTATTCCGATGCAATTTCTGTGTTTCATCGTCAACAAGAAGGTCAGAGGGATACAGTAAACCTGAAGTGAAGCATCGGAATCTATAACTAGTGTCACAGGAATGGTTCAAAACATAGTCAGTAAGAAGAGTCAGTCTCTTTGTACATAAGTCAGCATTGTGCCTTTTGAATTTAACTCCGATGCAATTTCTGTGTGTTTCATCGTCAATAAGAAGGTCCAAGGGATGCAGTAAACCTGAAGTGGAGCATCGGAATCTATAACTAGTGTCACAGGAATGGTTTAAAACATATACAGTAAGAAGAGTCAGTCTTCTTGTACTTAAGTCGGCATTGTGCCTTTTGTATTTAATTCCGATGCAATTTCTGTGTTTCATCGTCAATAAGAATGACCAAGGGATACAGTAATCCTGAAGTGAAGCATCGGAATCTATAACTAGTGTCACAGGTATGGTTCAAAACATAGACAATAAGAAGAGTCAGTCACTTGTACTTAAGTTGGCATTGTGCCTTTTGTATTTAATTCCGATGCAATTTCTGTGTTTCATCGTCCATAAGGAGGTCCATGGGATACAGTAAAAATGAAGTCAAGCATCGGAATTGATAACTAGTGTCGCAGGAATGGTTCAAAACATAGACAGTGAGAAGAGTCAGTTTTCTTGTTTTTAAGTCTGCAGTGTGCCTTTTCTATTTAATTCCGATGCAACTTCAGTGTTTCATCGTCAATAAGAAGGTCAGAGGGATACAGTAAATCTGAAGTGATGCATCAGAATCTATAACTAGTGTCACAGGAATGGTTCAAAACATAGTCAGTAAGAAGAGTCAGTCTTCTTGTCCTTAAGTCGTCGTTGTGGCTTTTGTATTTAATTCCGATGCAATTTCTGTGTTTCATCGTCAATAAGGAGGCCCAAGGGATACAGTAAACCTGGAGTGAAGCATCGGAATCTATAACTAGTGTCACAGTAATGGTTCAAAACATAGAAAGTAAGAAGAGTCAGTCTTCTTGTACTTAAGTCGGCATTGTGCCTTTTGTATTTAATTCCGATGCAATATCTGTGTTTCATCGTCAATAAGAATGTCCAAGGGATACAGTAAACCTGAAGTGAAGCATCCGAATCTATAACTAGTGTCACAGGAATGGTTCAAAACATAGTCAGTAAGTGTCAGTCTTCTTGTACTTAAGTCGGCATTGTGCCTTTTGTATTTAATTCGGATGCAATTATTGTGTTTCATCGTGAATAAGAAGGTCAGAGGGATATAGTACACTCGAAGTAAAGCATCGGAATCTATAACTAGTGTCACAGGAATGGTTTAAAACATAGTCAGTAAGAAGAGTCAGTCTTCTTGTCCTTAAGTCGGCATTGTGCCTTTTGTATTTAATTCCGATGCAATATCTGTGTTTTGTCGTCAACAAGAAGGTCCATGGGATACAGTAAACCTGGAGTAAAGCTTCGGAATCTAAAACTAGTGTCACAGTATTGGTTCAAAGCATAGACAGTAAGAAGAGTCAGTCTTCTTGTACTTAAGTCGGCATTGTGCCTTTTGTATTTAATTCCGATGCAATTTCTGTGTTTCATCGTCAATAAGAATTTCGAAGGAATACAGTAAACCTGAAGTGAAGCATCGGAATCTATAACTAGTGTCACTGGAATGGTTCAAAACATAGTCAGTAGGAAGTGTCGGTCTTCATGTACTTAAGTCGGCATTATGCCTTTTGTATTGAATCCGATGCAATTTCTGGGTTTCATCGTCAATAAGAAGGTCCAAGGCAAACAGTAAACCTGAAGTGAAGCATCGGAATCTATTACTAGTGTCACGGGAATGGTTCAAAACTTAGACAGTAGGAAGAGTCAGTCTTCTTGTACTTAAGTCGGCATTGTGCCTTTTCTATTTAATTCCGATGCAATTTCTGTGTTTCATCGTCAATAAGAACGGCAGAGGGATACAGTAACCTGAAGTGAAGCATCGGAATCTATAGCTAGTGTCACAGGAATGGTTCAAAACATAGTAAGAAGAGTCAGTCTCTTGTACTTAAGTCGGCATTGTGCGTTTTGTATATAATTCCGATGCAATTTCTGTTTTTCATCGTCAATAAGAAGGTCCAAGGGATATAGTAAAACTGAAGTCAAACATGGGAATCTATAACTAGTGTCACAGGAATGGTTCAAAACGTAGACAGTAAGAAGAGTCAGTCTTCTTGTACTTAAGTCGGCATTGTGCCTTTTCTATTTAATTCCGATGCAATTTCTGTGTTTCACCGTCAATAAGAAGGTCAGAGGGATACAGTAAACCTGAAGCATCGGAATCTATTACAAGTGTCACAGGAATGGTTCAAACATAGACAGTATGAAGAGTCAGTCTTCTTGTACTTATGTCGGCATTGTGCCTTTTGTATTTAATTCGGATGCAATTTCTGTGTTTCATCGTGAATAAGAAGGTCAGATTGATATAGTAAACCCGAAGTGAAGCATCGGAATCTACAACTAGTGTCACAGGAATGGTTCAAAACATAGTCAGAAAGATGAGTCAGTCCTCTTGTCCTTAAGTCGGCATTGTGCCTTTTGTATTTAATTCCGATGCAATATCTGTGTTTCATCGTCAACAAGAAGGTCCAGGGGATACAGTAAACCTGGAGTAAAGCATCGGAATCTATAACTAGTGTCACAGTATTGGTTCAAAGCATAGACAGTAAGAAGAGTCGGTATTCTTGTACTTAAGTCGGCATTGTGCCTTTTGTATTTAATTCCGATGCAATTTCTGTGTTTCATCGTCAATAATAATTTCGAAGGGAAACAGTAAACCTGAAGTGAAGCATCGGAATCTATAACTAGTGTCACTGGAATGGTTCAAAATATAGACAGTAAGAAGAGTCAGTCTTCTTGTACTTAAGTCGGCATTGTGCCTTTTGTATTTAATTCCGATGCGATTTCTGTGATTCATCGTCAATAAGAAGGTGCAAGGGATACAGTAAACCTGAAGTGAGGCATCGGACTCTATAACTAGTGTCACAGAAATGGTTCAAAGCATAGTCAGTAAGAAGTGTCGGTCTTCATGTACCTAAGTCGGCATTGTGCCTTTTGTATTGAATTCGGATGCAATTTCTGTGTTTCATCGTCAATAAAAAGGTCCAAGGGAAACACTAAACCTGAAGTGATGCTTGGGAATCTATAACTAGTGACACGGGAATGGTTCAAAACTTAGACAGTAGGAAGAGTCAGTCTTCTTGTACTTAAGAAGGCATCGTGCCTTTTCCATTTAATTCCGATGCAATTTCTGTGTTTCATCGTCAATAAGAACGGCAGGGGGATACAGTAAACCTGAAGTGAAGCATCGGAATCTATAACTAGTGTCACAGGAATGGTTCAAAACATAGTCATTATGAAGAGTCAGTCTCTTGTACTTAAGTCGGCTTTGTGCGTTTTGTATTTAATTCCGATGCAATTTCTGTTTTTCATCGTCAATAAGAAGGTCCAAGGGATACAGTAAAACTGAAGTCAAACATCGGAATCTATAACTAGTGTCACAGGAATGGTTCGAAACGTAGACAGTAAGAAGAGTCAGTCTTCTTGTACTTAAGTCGGCATTGTGCCTTTTCTATTTAATTCCGATGCAATTTCAGTGTTTCATCGTCAATACGAAGGTCAGAGGGATACAGTAAACCTGCAGTGAAGCATCGGAATCTATAACTAGTGTCACAGGAATGGTTCAAAACATGGACAGTAAGAAGAGTCAGTCTTCTTGTACTTAAGTCGGCATTGTGCTTTTTGTATTTAATTCCGATGCAATTTCTGTGTTTCATCGTCAATAAGAATGTCCAAGGGATACAGTAATCCTGAAGTAAAGCATCGGAATCTGTAACTAGTGTCACAGGAATGGTTCAAAACATAGACAGTAAGAAGAGTCAGTCTCTTGTACTTAGGTCGGCATTGTGCCTTTTGTATTTAATTCCGATGCAATTTCAGTGTTTCATCGTCCATAAGGAGGTCCATGGGATACAGTAAAAATGAAGTCAAGCATCGGAATCTATAACTAGTGTCGGAGGAATGGTTCAAAACATAGACAGTAAGAAGAGTCGGTCTTCATGTACTTAAGTCGGCATTGTGCCTTTTGTATTTAATTCCGATGCAATTTCTGTGTTTCATCGTCAATACGAAGGTCCAAGAGATACAGTAAACCTGAAGTGAAGCATCGGAATCCATAACTAGTGTCATAGGAATGGTTCAAAGCATAGTCAGTAAGAAGAGTCAGTCTTCTTGTACTTAAGTCGGCATTGTGCCTTTTCTATTTAATTCCGATGCAATTTCTGTGTTTCATCGTCAATAAGAGGGTCCAAGGGATACAGAAAACCTGGAGCGAAGCATTGGAATCTATAACTAGTGTCAATGGAATGGTTCAAAACATAGACAGTAAGAAGAGTCAGTCTTCTTGTACTTAAGTCGGCATTGTGCATTTTGTATTTAATTCCGATGCAATTTCTGAGTTTCATAGTCAATGAAAAGGTCAGAGTGATACAGTAAACTGGAAGTGAAGCATCGGAATCTATAACTAGTGTCACAGGAATGGTTCAAAACATAGTCAGTAAGAAGAGTCAGTCTTCTTGTACTTAAGTCGGCATTATGCCTTTTGTATTTAATTCCGATGCAATTTCTGTGTTTCATCGTCAATAGGAAGGTCAGAGGGATACAGTTAACCTGAAGTGAAGGATCGGAATCTATTGCTAGTGTCACAGGGAAGGTTCAAAACAGAAACAGTAAGAAGAGTCAGTCTTCTTGTCCTTAAGTCTGCATTGTGCCTTTTGTATTTAATTCCGATGCAATTTCTGTGTTTCATCGTCAATAAGAAGGTCAGAGGGATACAGTAAACCTGAAGTGAAGCATCGGAATCCACAACTAGTGTCGCAGGAATGGTTCAAAACATAGACAGTAGGAAGAATCAGCCTTCTTGTACTTATGCCGGCATTGTGCCTTTTGTATTTAATGGTTCAAAACATAGTCAGTATGAACAGTCAGTCTTCTTGGCCTTAAGTCGCTATTGTGCCTTTTGTATTTAATTCAGATGCAATTTCTGTGTTTCATCGGCAATAAGCTCAGAGGGATGCAGTCAACCTGAAGTGAAGCATCGGAATCTATAACTAGTGTCACAGGAATGGTTCAAAACATAGACAGTAGGAAGAGTCAGTCTTCTTGTACTTAACTCGGCATTGTGCCTTTTGTATTTAATTCCCATGCAATTTCTGTGTTTCATTGTCAATAAGAAGGTCAGAGGGATACAGTAAACCTGAATCCAAAACTAGTGTCACAGGAATGGTTCAAAACATAGACAGTAGGAAGAGTCAGTCTTCTTGTACTTAAGTCGGCATTGTGCCTTTTGCATTTAATTCCGATGCAATTTCTGTGTTTCATCGTCAATAAGGACTTCCAAGGTATACGGTAAACCTCAAGTGTAGTATCGGAATCTATAACTAGTGTCACAGGAATGGTTCAAAACACAGGCAGTAAGAAGAGTCAGTCTTCTTGTACTTATGTCGGCATTGTGCCTTTTCTAATTAATTAAGATGCAATTTCTGTGTTCCATCGTCAATAACAAGGTCCAAGGGAATACAGGGAACCTGGAGTGAAGCATCGGAATCCATAACTAGTGTCAATGGAATGGATCAAAACATAGACAGTAAGAAGAGTCCGTCTTTTTGTACTTAAGTCGGCATTTTCCCTTTTGAATTTAATTCCGATGCAATTTCTGTGTTTCATCGTCAATAAGAAGGTCCAAGGGATGTAGTAAACTTGAAGTCAAGCATCGCAATCTATAACTAGTGTCGCAGGAATGGTTCAAAACATAGACAGTTAGAAGAGTCAGTCTTCTTGTACTTAAGTCACATTGAGTATTTTCTATTTAATTCCGATGCAATTTCTGTGTTTCATCGTCAATAAGAAGGTCAGAGGGATACAGTAAACGTGGAGTGAAGCATCGGAATCTATAACTAGTGTCAATGGAATGGTTCAAAACATAGACAGTAAGAAGAGTCAGTCTTCTTGTACTTAAGTCGGCATTGTGCCATTTGTATTTAATTCATATGCAATTTCTGAGATTCATCGTCAATAAGAAGGTCAGAGAGATACAGTAAACTTGATGTGAAGCATCGGAATCTATAACTAGTGTCACAGGAATGGTTCAAAATATAGACAGTAAGAAGAGTGAGTCTTCTAGTACTTTCGTAGGCATTGTGACTTTTGTATTTAATTCCGATGCAATTTCTGTGATTCATCGTCAATAAGAAGGTCCAAAGGATACTGTAAACCTGAAGTGAAGCAGCGGAATCTATAACTAGTGACACTGGAATGGTTCAAAATATAGACAGTAAGAAGAGTCAGTCTTCTAGTACTTTCGTCGGCATTGTGCCTTTTGTATTTATTTCCGATGCAATTTCTGTGATTCATCGTCAATAAGAAGGTCCAAGGGATACAGTAAACCTGAAGTGAAGCATCGGACCCTATAACTAGTGTCACAGAAATGGTTCAAAACATAGACAGTAGGAAGAGTCAGTCTTCTTGTACTTAAGTCGGCTTTGTGCCTTTTGTATTTAATTCCGATGCAATTTCTGTGTTTCATCGTCATTAAGATGGTCAGAAGGATACAGTAAACCTGAAGTGAAGCATCGGAATCCACAACTAGTGTCACAGGAATGGTTCAAAACATAGACAGTAGGAAGAGTATGTCTTGTTGTACTTAAGTCGGCATTGTGCCTTTTGTATTTAATTCCGATGCAATGTGTGTGTTTCATCGTCAATAAGAAGGTACAAGGTATACAGTAAACCGGAAGTAAAGCATCGGAATCTATAACTAGTGTCACAGGAATGGTTCAAACTATAATCAGTAAGAACAGTCATCCTTCTTGTACTTATGTCCGAATTGTGCCTTTTGTATTTAATTCCGATGCAATTTCTGTGTTTCATCGTCAATAAGAAGGTCCAAGGGATACAGTAAACCTGGAGTGAAGCATCGGAATCCATAACTAGTGTCACAGGAATGTTTCAAACATAGACGGTAAGAAGAGTCAGTCTTCTTGTACTTAAGTCGGCATTGTGCCATTCGTATTTAATTCTAATGATATTTCTGTGTTTCACCGTCAATAAGAAGGTCAGAGGGATACAGTAAACCTGAAGCATCGGAATCTATTACAAGTGTCACCCGAATGGTTCAAACATAAACAGTATGAAGAGTCAGTCTTCTTGAACTTAAGTCGGCATTGTGCCTTTTGTATTTAATTCGGTTGCAATATCTGTGTTTCATCGTGAATAAGAAGGTCAGAGGGATATAGTAAACCCGAAGTGAAGCATCGGAATCTATAACTAGTGTCACAGGAATGGTTCAATCATAGAAAGTAAGATGAGTCAGTCTTCTGGTTTATTTGTCGGCATTGTGCCTTTTGTATTTAATTCCGTTTGCAATTTCTGAGTTTCATCGTGAATAAGAGGGTCAGAGCGATACTGTAAACTTGAAGTGAAGCATCGGAATCTATAACTAGTGTCACAGGAATGGTTCAAAAAATAGTCAGTAAGAAAAGTCAGTCTTCTTGTACTTAAGTCGGCATTGTGGCTTTTGTATTTAATTCCGATGCAATTTCTGTGTTTCATCGTCAATAAGACGGTCCAAGGGATACAGTAAACGTGGAGTGAAGCTTCGGAATCTATAACTAGTGTCACGGTAATGGTTCAAAACATAGAAAGTAAGAAGAGTCAGTCTTCTTGTACTTAAGTCGGCATTGTGCCTTTTGTATTTAATTCCGATGCAATATCTGTGTTTCATCGTCAATAAGAAGGTCCAAAGGATACAGTAAACCTGAAGTGAAGCATCGGAATCTATAACTAGTGTCACTGGAATGGTTCAAAATATAGACAGTAAGAAGAGTCAATCTTCTAGTACTTTCGTCGGCATCGTGTCTTTTGTATTTAATTCCGATGCAATTTCTGAGATTCATCGTCAATAACAAGGTCCAAGGTATACAGTAAACCTGAAGTGAAGCATCGGACCCTATAACTAGTGTCACAGAAATGGTTCAAAACATAGACAGTAGGAAGAGTCAGTCTTCTTGTACTTAAGTCGGCTTTGTGCCTTTTGTATTTAATTCCGATGCAATTTCTGTGTTTCATCGTCATTAAGATGGTCAGAGGGATACAGTAAACCTGAAGTGAAGCATCGGAATCCACAACTAGTGTCACAGGAATGGTTCAAAACATAGACAGTAGGAAGAGTCAGTCTTGTTGTACTTAAGTCGGCATTGTGCCTTTTGTATTTAATTCCGACGCAATGTCTGTGTTTCATCGTCAATAAGAAGGTCCAAGGTATACAGTAAACCGGAAGTAAAGCATCGGAATCTATAACTAGTGTCACAGGAAAGGTTCAAACTATAATCAGTAAGAACAGTCATCCTTCTTGTACTTATGTCCGAATTGTGCCTTTTGTATTTAATTCGGTTGCAATATCTGTGTTTCATCGTGAATAAGAAGGTCAAAGGGATATAGTAAACCCGAAGTGAAGCATCGGAATCTATAACTAGTGTCACAGGAATGGTTCAAAACATAGTCAGTAAGAAGAGTCAGTCTTCTTGTACTTAAGTCGGCATTGTGCCTTTTTTTTTAAATTCCGATGCAATATCTGTGTTTCATCGTCAGCAAGAAGGTCCAAGGGATACAGTAAACCTGGAGAAAGGCATCGGAATCTATAACTAGTGTCACAGTATTCGTCAAAGCATAGACAGTAAGAAGAGTCAGTCTTCTTGTACTTAAGTCGGCATTGTGCCTTTTGTATTTAATTCCAATGCAATTTCTGTGTTTCATCGTCAATAAGAAGGTCGAAGGAATACAGTAAACCTGAAGTGAAGCATCGGAATCTAAAACTAGTGTCACGGGAATGGTTCAAAGCATAGGCAGTAGGAAGAGTCAGTCTTCTTGTACTTAAGTCGGCATTGTGCCTTTTCTATTTAATTCCGATGCAATTTCTGTGTTTCATCGTCAATAAGAACAACAGAGGGATACAGTACACCTGAAGTCAAGCATCGGAATCTATAACTAGTGTCACAGGAATGGTTCAAAGCATAGTCAGTAAGAAGAGTCAGTCTCTTGTACTTAAGTCGGCATTGTGCCATTTGTATTTAATTCCGATGCAATTTCTGTGTTTCATCGTCAATAAGAAGGTCCAAGGGATACAGTAAAACTGAAGTCAAACATCGGAATCTATAACTAGTTTCTCAGGAATGGTTCAAAACGTAGACAGTAAGAAGAGTCAGTCTTCTTGTACTTAAGGCGGCATTGTGAATTTTCTATTTAATTCCGATGCAATTTCAGTGTTTCATCGTCAATACGAAGGTCAGAGGAATACAGTAAACCTGAAGTGAAGCATCGGAATCTATAACTAGTGTCACAGGAATGGTTCAAAACATAGTCAGTAAGAAGAGTCAGTCTTTTTGTACATAAGTCGGCATTGTGCCTTTTGAATTTAATTCCGATGCAATTTCTGTGTTTCATCGTCAATAAGAAGGTCCAAGGGATGCAGTAAACCTGAAGTGAAGCATCGGAATCTATAACTAGTGTCACAGGAATGGTTTAAAACATAGACAGTAAGAAGAGACAGTCTTCTTTTACTTAAGTCGGCATTGTGCCTTTTGTATTTAATTCCGATGCAATTTCTGTGTTTCATCGTCAATAAGAATGACCAAGGGATACAGTAATCCTGAAGTGAAGCATCGTAATCTACAACTAGTGTCACAGTAATGGTTCAAAACATAGACAGTAAGAAGAGTCAGTCTCTTGTACTTAAGTTGGCATTGTGCCTTTTGTATTTAATTCCGATGCAATTTCTGTGTTTCATCGTCCATAAGTAGGACCATGGGGTACAGTAAAAATGAAGTCAAGCATCGGAATCTGTAACTAGTGTCGCAGGAATGGTTCAAAACATAGACAGTGAGAAGAGTCAGTCTTCTTGTTTTTAAGTCGGCAGTGTGCCTTTTCTATTTAATTCCGATGAACCTTCTGTGTTTCATCGTCAATAAGAAGGTCAGAGGGATACAGTAAATTTGAAGTGATGCATCGGAATCTATAACTAGTGTCACAGGAATGGTTCAAAACATAGTCAGTAAGAAGAGTCAGTCTTCTTGTCCTTAAGTCGTCATTGTGGCTTTTGTATTTAATTCCGATGCAATTTCTGTGTTTCATCGTCAATAAGGAGGCCCAAGGGATACATTAAACCTGGAGTGATGCATCGGAATCTATAACTAGTGTCACAGTAATGGTTCAAATCATAGAAAGTAAGAAGAGTCAGTCTTCTTGTACTTAAGTCGGCATTGTGCCTTTTGTATTTAGTTCCGATGCAATTTCTGTGTTTCATCGTCAATAAGAAGGTCCAAAGGATACAGTAAACCTGAAGTGAAGCATCGGAATCTATAACTAGTGTCACTGGAATGGTTCAAAATATAGACAGTAAAAAGAGTCAGACTTTTTGTACTTAAGTCGGCATTGTGCCTTTTTTATTAAATTCCGATGCAATTTCTGTGTTTCATCGTCATTAAGAAGGTCCAAGCGATACAGTATACCTGGAGTGTAGCATCGGAATCTATAACTAGTGTCAATGGAATGGTTCAAAACATAGAAAGTAAGAAGAGTCAGTCTTCTTGTACTTAAGTCGGCATTGTGCCTTTTGAATTCAATTCCGATGCAGTTTCTGAGTTTCATAGCCTATAAGAAGGTCAGAGGGATACAATAAACCTGAAGTGAAGCATCGGAATCAATAATTAGTTCACAGGAATGGTTCAAAACATAATCAGTAAGAAGAGTCAGTCTTCTTGTCCTTAAGTCGGCATTGTGCCTTTTGTATTTAATTCCGATACAATATCTGTGCTTCATCGTCAATAAGAAGGTCCAAGGGATAAAGTAAACCTGGAGTGAAGCATCAGAATCTATAACTAGTGTCACAGGAATGGTTCAAATCATAGACAGTAAGAAGAGTCAGTCTTCTTGTACTTAAGTCTTCATTGTGCCTTTTGTATTTAATTCCGATGCAATTTCTGTGTTTCATCGTCAATAAGAATGTCCAAGGGATACAGTAAACCTGAAGTGAAGCATCCGAATCTATAACTAGTGTCACAGGAATGGTTCAAAACATAGTCAGTAAGATGAGTCAGTCTTCTTGTACTTAAGACGGCATTGTGCCTTTTGTATTTAATTCGGATGCAATTATTGTGTTTCATCGTGAATAAGAAGGTCAGAGGGATATAGTACACCCGAAGTGAAGCATCGGAATCTATAACTAGTGTCACAGGAATGGTTCAAAACTTAGTCAGTAAGAAGAGTCAGGCTTCTTGTCCTTAAGTCGGCATTGTGCCTTTTGAATTTAATTCCGATGCAATTTCTGTGTTTCATCGTCAATAAGAAGGGCCAAGGGATGCAGTAAACCTGAAGTGAAGCGTTGGAATCTATAACTAGTGTCACAGGAATGGTTCAAAACATAGACAGTAAGAAGAGTCAGTCTTCTTGTACTTAAGTCGGCATTGTGCCTTTCGTATTTAATTCCGATGCAATTTCTGTGTTTCACCGTCAATAAGAAGGTCAGAGGGATACAGTAAACCTGAAGCATCGGAATCTATTACAAGTGTCACAAGAATGGTTCAAACATAGACAGTATGAAGAGTCAGTCTTCTTGTACTTATGTCGGCATTGTGCCTTTTGTATTTAATTCGGATGCAATTTCTGTGTTTCATCGCGAATAAGAAGGTCAGAGGGATATGGTAAAAACGAAGTGAAGCATCGGAATCTACAACTAGTGTCACAGGAATGGTTCAAAACATAGTCAGAAAGAAGAGTCAGTCTTCTTGTCCTTAAGTCGGCATTGTGCCTTTTGTATTTAATTCCGATGCAATATCTGTGTTTCATCGTCAACAAGAAGGTCCAGGGGATACAGAAAACCTGTAGTAAAGCATCGGAATCTATAACTAGTGTCACATTATTGGTTCAAAGCATAGACAGTAAGAAGAGTCAGTCTTCTTGTACTTAAGTCGGCATTGTGCCTTTTGTATTTAATTCCGATGCAATTTCTGTGTTTCATCGTCAATAATAATTTCGAAAGAAAACAGTAAACCTGAAGTGAAGCAGCGGAATCTATAACTAGTGTCACTGGAATGGTTCAAAACATAGACAGTAAGATGAGTCAGTCTCTTGTACTTAAGTCGGCATTGTGCCTTTTGTATTTAATTCCGATGCAATTTCTGTGTTTCACCGTCAATAAGAAGGTCAGAGGGATACAGTAAACCTGAAGCATCGGAATCTATTACAAGTGTCACAGGAATGGTTCAAACATAGACAGTATGAAGAGTCAGTCTTCTTGTACTTATGTCGGCATTGTGCCTTTTGTATTTAATTCGGATGCAATTTCTGTGTTTCATCGTGAATAAGAAGGTCAGATTGATATAGTAAACCCGAAGTGAAGCATCGGAATCTACAACTAGTGTCACAGGAATGGTTCAAAACATAGTCAGAAAGATGAGTCAGTCCTCTTGTCCTTAAGTCGGCATTGTGCCTTTTGTATTTAATTCCGATGCAATATCTGTGTTTCATCGTCAACAAGAAGGTCCAGGGGATACAGTAAACCTGGAGTAAAGCATCGGAATCTATAACTAGTGTCACAGTATTGGTTCAAAGCATAGACAGTAAGAAGAGTCGGTATTCTTGTACTTAAGTCGGCATTGTGCCTTTTGTATTTAATTCCGATGCAATTTCTGTGTTTCATCGTCAATAATAATTTCGAAGGGAAACAGTAAACCTGAAGTGAAGCATCGGAATCTATAACTAGTGTCACTGGAATGGTTCAAAATATAGACAGTAAGAAGAGTCAGTCTTCTTGTACTTAAGTCGGCATTGTGCCTTTTGTATTTAATTCCGATGCGATTTCTGTGATTCATCGTCAATAAGAAGGTGCAAGGGATACAGTAAACCTGAAGTGAGGCATCGGACTCTATAACTAGTGTCACAGAAATGGTTCAAAGCATAGTCAGTAAGAAGTGTCGGTCTTCATGTACTTAAGTCGGCATTGTGCCTTTTGTATTGAATTCGGATGCAATTTCTGTGTTTCATCGTCAATAAAAAGGTCCAAGGGAGACACTAAACCTGAAGTGATGCTTGGGAATCTATAACTAGTGACACGGGAATGGTTCAAAACTTAGACAGTAGGAAGAGTCAGTCTTCTTGTACTTAAGAAGGCATCGTGCCTTTTCCATTTAATTCCGATGCAATTTCTGTGTTTCATCGTCAATAAGAACGGCAGGGGGATACAGTAAACCTGAAGTGAAGCATCGGAATCTATAACTAGTGTCACAGGAATGGTTCAAAACATAGTCATTATGAAGAGTCAGTCTCTTGTACTTAAGTCGGCTTTGTGCGTTTTGTATTTAATTCCGATGCAATTTCTGTTTTTCATCGTCAATAAGAAGGTCCAAGGGATACAGTAAAACTGAAGTCAAACATCGGAATCTATAACTAGTGTCACAGGAATGGTTCGAAACGTAGACAGTAAGAAGAGTCAGTCTTCTTGTACTTAAGTCGGCATTGTGCCTTTTCTATTTAATTCCGATGCAATTTCAGTGTTTCATCGTCAATACGAAGGTCAGAGGGATACAGTAAACCTGAAGTGAAGCATCGGAATCTATAACTAGTGTCACAGGAATGGTTCAAAACATGGACAGTAAGAAGAGTCAGTCTTCTTGTACTTAAGTCGGCATTGTGCTTTTTGTATTTAATTCCGATGCAATTTCTGTGTTTCATCGTCAATAAGAATGTCCAAGGGATACAGTAATCCTGAAGTAAAGCATCGGAATCTGTAACTAGTGTCACAGGAATGGTTCAAAACATAGACAGTAAGAAGAGTCAGTCTCTTGTACTTAGGTCGGCATTGTGCCTTTTGTATTTAATTCCGATGCAATTTCAGTGTTTCATCGTCCATAAGGAGGTCCATGGGATACAGTAAAAATGAAGTCAAGCATCGGAATCTATAACTAGTGTCGGAGGAATGGTTCAAAACATAGACAGTAAGAAGAGTCGGTCTTCATGTACTTAAGTCGGCATTGTGCCTTTTGTATTTAATTCCGATGCAATTTCTGTGTTTCATCGTCAATACGAAGGTCCAAGAGATACAGTAAACCTGAAGTGAAGCATCGGAATCCATAACTAGTGTTATAGGAATGGTTCAAAGCATAGTCAGTAAGAAGAGTCAGTCTTCTTGTACTTAAGTCGGCATTGTGCCTTTTCTATTTAATTCCGATGCAATTTCTGTGTTTCATCGTCAATAAGAGGGTCCAAGGGATACAGAAAACCTGGAGCGAAGCATTGGAATCTATAACTAGTGTCAATGGAATGGTTCAAAACATAGACAGTAAGAAGAGTCAGTCTTCTTGTACTTAAGTCGGCATTGTGCATTTTGTATTTAATTCCGATGCAATTTCTGAGTTTCATAGTCAATGAAAAGGTCAGAGTGATACAGTAAACTGGAAGTGAAGCATCGGAATCTATAACTAGTGTCACAGGAATGGTTCAAAACATAGTCAGTAAGAAGAGTCAGTCTTCTTGTACTTAAGTCGGCATTATGCCTTTTGTATTTAATTCCGATGCAATTTCTGTGTTTCATCGTCAATAGGAAGGTCAGAGGGATACAGTTAACCTGAAGTGAAGGATCGGAATCTATTGCTAGTGTCACAGGGAAGGTTCAAAACAGAAACAGTAAGAAGAGTCAGTCTTCTTGTCCTTAAGTCTGCATTGTGCCTTTTGTATTTAATTCCGATGCAATTTCTGTGTTTCATCGTCAATAAGAAGGTCAGAGGGATACAGTAAACCTGAAGTGAAGCATCGGAATCCACAACTAGTGTCGCAGGAATGGTTCAAAACATAGACAGTAGGAAGAATCAGCCTTCTTGTACTTATGCCGGCATTGTGCCTTTTGTATTTAATGGTTCAAAACATAGTCAGTATGAACAGTCAGTCTTCTTGGCCTTAAGTCGCTATTGTGCCTTTTGTATTTAATTCAGATGCAATTTCTGTGTTTCATCGGCAATAAGCTCAGAGGGATGCAGTCAACCTGAAGTGAAGCATCGGAATCTATAACTAGTGTCACAGGAATGGTTCAAAACATAGACAGTAGGAAGAGTCAGTCTTCTTGTACTTAACTCGGCATTGTGCCTTTTGTATTTAATTCCCATGCAATTTCTGTGTTTCATTGTCAATAAGAAGGTCAGAGGGATACAGTAAACCTGAATCCAAAACTAGTGTCACAGGAATGGTTCAAAACATAGACAGTAGGAAGAGTCAGTCTTCTTGTACTTAAGTCGGCATTGTGCCTTTTGCATTTAATTCCGATGCAATTTCTGTGTTTCATCGTCAATAAGGACTTCCAAGGTATACGGTAAACCTCAAGTGTAGTATCGGAATCTATAACTAGTGTCACAGGAATGGTTCAAAACACAGGCAGTAAGAAGAGTCAGTCTTCTTGTACTTATGTCGGCATTGTGCCTTTTCTACTTAATTAAGATGCAATTTCTGTGTTCCATCGTCAATAACAAGGTCCAAGGGAATACAGGGAACCTGGAGTGAAGCATCGGAATCCATAACTAGTGTCAATGGAATGGATCAAAACATAGACAGTAAGAAGAGTCCGTCTTTTTGTACTTAAGTCGGCATTTTCCCTTTTGAATTTAATTCCGATGCAATTCCTGTGTTTCATCGTCAATAAGAAGGTCCAAGGGATGTAGTAAACTTGAAGTCAAGCATCGCAATCTATAACTAGTGTCGCAGGAATGGTTCAAAACATAGACAGTTAGAAGAGTCAGTCTTCTTGTACTTAAGTCACATTGAGTATTTTCTATTTAATTCCGATGCAATTTCTGTGTTTCATCGTCAATAAGAAGGTCAGAGGGATACAGTAAACGTGGAGTGAAGCATCGGAATCTATAACTAGTGTCAATGGAATGGTTCAAAACATAGACAGTAAGAAGAGTCAGTCTTCTTGTACTTAAGTCGGCATTGTGCCATTTGTATTTAATTCATATGCAATTTCTGAGATTCATCGTCAATAAGAAGGTCAGAGAGATACAGTAAACTTGATGTGAAGCATCGGAATCTATAACTAGTGTCACAGGAATGGTTCAAAATATAGACAGTAAGAAGAGTGAGTCTTCTAGTACTTTCGTAGGCATTGTGACTTTTGTATTTAATTCCGATGCAATTTCTGTGATTCATCGTCAATAAGAAGGTCCAAAGGATACTGTAAACCTGAAGTGAAGCAGCGGAATCTATAACTAGTGACACTGGAATGGTTCAAAATATAGACAGTAAGAAGAGTCA
Source organism: Schistocerca serialis cubense (assembly GCF_023864345.2). NCBI lineage: Eukaryota > Metazoa > Arthropoda > Insecta > Orthoptera > Acrididae > Schistocerca > Schistocerca serialis. The sequence goes on along the minus strand of NW_026047584.1, from coordinate 8,859,202 downwards.
GTCTTCTAGTACTTTCGTCGGCATTGTGCCTTTTGTATTTATTTCCGATGCAATTTCTGTGATTCATCGTCAATAAGAAGGTCCAAGGGATACAGTAAACCTGAAGTGAAGCATCGGACCCTATAACTAGTGTCACAGAAATGGTTCAAAACATAGACAGTAGGAAGAGTCAGTCTTCTTGTACTTAAGTCGGCTTTGTGCCTTTTGTATTTAATTCCGATGCAATTTCTGTGTTTCATCGTCATTAAGATGGTCAGAAGGATACAGTAAACCTGAAGTGAAGCATCGGAATCCACAACTAGTGTCACAGGAATGGTTCAAAACATAGACAGTAGGAAGAGTATGTCTTGTTGTACTTAAGTCGGCATTGTGCCTTTTGTATTTAATTCCGATGCAATGTGTGTGTTTCATCGTCAATAAGAAGGTACAAGGTATACAGTAAACCGGAAGTAAAGCATCGGAATCTATAACTAGTGTCACAGGAATGGTTCAAACTATAATCAGTAAGAACAGTCATCCTTCTTGTACTTATGTCCGAATTGTGCCTTTTGTATTTAATTCCGATGCAATTTCTGTGTTTCATCGTCAATAAGAAGGTCCAAGGGATACAGTAAACCTGGAGTGAAGCATCGGAATCCATAACTAGTGTCACAGGAATGTTTCAAACATAGACAGTAAGAAGAGTCAGTCTTCTTGTACTTAAGTCGGCATTGTGCCATTCGTATTTAATTCTAATGATATTTCTGTGTTTCACCGTCAATAAGAAGGTCAGAGGGATACAGTAAACCTGAAGCATCGGAATCTATTACAAGTGTCACCCGAATGGTTCAAACATAAACAGTATGAAGAGTCAGTCTTCTTGAACTTAAGTCGGCATTGTGCCTTTTGTATTTAATTCGGTTGCAATATCTGTGTTTCATCGTGAATAAGAAGGTCAGAGGGATATAGTAAACCCGAAGTGAAGCATCGGAATCTATAACTAGTGTCACAGGAATAGTTCAATCATAGAAAGTAAGATGAGTCAGTCTTCTGGTTTATTTGTCGGCATTGTGCCTTTTGTATTTAATTCCGTTTGCAATTTCTGAGTTTCATCGTGAATAAGAGGGTCAGAGCGATACTGTAAACTTGAAGTGAAGCATCGGAATCTATAACTAGTGTCACAGGAATGGTTCAAATAATAGTCAGTAAGAAAAGTCAGTCTTCTTGTACTTAAGTCGGCATTGTGGCTTTTGTATTTAATTCCGATGCAATTTCTGTGTTTCATCGTCAATAAGACGGTCCAAGGGATACAGTAAACGTGGAGTGAAGCTTCGGAATCTATAACTAGTGTCACGGTAATGGTTCAAAACATAGAAAGTAAGAAGAGTCAGTCTTCTTGTACTTAAGTCGGCATTGTGCCTTTTGTATTTAATTCCGATGCAATATCTGTGTTTCATCGTCAATAAGAAGGTCCAAAGGATACAGTAAACCTGAAGTGAAGCATCGGAATCTATAACTAGTGTCACTGGAATGGTTCAAAATATAGACAGTAAGAAGAGTCAATCTTCTAGTACTTTCGTCGGCATCGTGTCTTTTGTATTTAATTCCGATGCAATTTCTGAGATTCATCGTCAATAACAAGGTCCAAGGTATACAGTAAACCTGAAGTGAAGCATCGGACCCTATAACTAGTGTCACAGAAATGGTTCAAAACATAGACAGTAGGAAGAGTCAGTCTTCTTGTACTTAAGTCGGCTTTGTGCCTTTTGTATTTAATTCCGATGCAATTTCTGTGTTTCATCGTCATTAAGATGGTCAGAGGGATACAGTAAACCTGAAGTGAAGCATCGGAATCCACAACTAGTGTCACAGGAATGGTTCAAAACATAGACAGTAGGAAGAGTCAGTCTTGTTGTACTTAAGTCGGCATTGTGCCTTTTGTATTTAATTCCGACGCAATGTCTGTGTTTCATCGTCAATAAGAAGGTCCAAGGTATACAGTAAACCGGAAGTAAAGCATCGGAATCTATAACTAGTGTCACAGGAAAGGTTCAAACTATAATCAGTAAGAACAGTCATCCTTCTTGTACTTATGTCCGAATTGTGCCTTTTGTATTTAATTCGGTTGCAATATCTGTGTTTCATCGTGAATAAGAAGGTCAAAGGGATATAGTAAACCCGAAGTGAAGCATCGGAATCTATAACTAGTGTCACAGGAATGGTTCAAAACATAGTCAGTAAGAAGAGTCAGTCTTCTTGTACTTAAGTCGGCATTGTGCCTTTTTTTTTAAATTCCGATGCAATATCTGTGTTTCATCGTCAGCAAGAAGGTCCAAGGGATACAGTAAACCTGGAGAAAGGCATCGGAATCTATAACTAGTGTCACAGTATTCGTCAAAGCATAGACAGTAAGAAGAGTCAGTCTTCTTGTACTTAAGTCGGCATTGTGCCTTTTGTATTTAATTCCAATGCAATTTCTGTGTTTCATCGTCAATAAGAAGGTCGAAGGAATACAGTAAACCTGAAGAGAAGCATCGGAATCTAAAACTAGTGTCACGGGAATGATTCAAAGCATAGGCAGTAGGAAGAGTCAGTCTTCTTGTACTTAAGTCGGCATTGTGCCTTTTCTATTTAATTCCGATGCAATTTCTGTGTTTCATCGTCAATAAGAACAACAGAGGGATACAGTACACCTGAAGTCAAGCATCGGAATCTATAACTAGTGTCACAGGAATGGTTCAAAGCATAGTCAGTAAGAAGAGTCAGTCTCTTGTACTTAAGTCGGCATTGTGCCATTTGTATTTAATTCCGATGCAATTTCTGTGTTTCATCGTCAATAAGACGGTCCAAGGGATACAGTAAAACTGAAGTCAAACATCGGAATCTATAACTAGTTTCTCAGGAATGGTTCAAAACGTAGACAGTAAGAAGAGTCAGTCTTCTTGTACTTAAGGCGGCATTGTGAATTTTCTATTTAATTCCGATGCAATTTCAGTGTTTCATCGTCAATACGAAGGTCAGAGGAATACAGTAAACCTGAAGTGAAGCATCGGAATCTATAACTAGTGTCACAGGAATGGTTCAAAACATAGTCAGTAAGAAGAGTCAGTCTTTTTGTACATAAGTCGGCATTGTGCCTTTTGAATTTAATTCCGATGCAATTTCTGTGTTTCATCGTCAATAAGAAGGTCCAAGGGATGCAGTAAACCTGAAGTGAAGCATCGGAATCTATAACTAGTGTCACAGGAATGGTTTAAAACATAGACAGTAAGAAGAGACAGTCTTCTTTTACTTAAGTCGGCATTGTGCCTTTTGTATTTAATTCCGATGCAATTTCTGTGTTTCATCGTCAATAAGAATGACCAAGGGATACAGTAATCCTGAAGTGAAGCATCGTAATCTACAACTAGTGTCACAGTAATGGTTCAAAACATAGACAGTAAGAAGAGTCAGTCTCTTGTACTTAAGTTGGCATTGTGCCTTTTGTATTTAATTCCGATGCAATTTCTGTGTTTCATCGTCCATAAGTAGGACCATGGGGTACAGTAAAAATGAAGTCAAGCATCGGAATCTGTAACTAGTGTCGCAGGAATGGTTCAAAACATAGACAGTGAGAAGAGTCAGTCTTCTTGTTTTTAAGTCGGCAGTGTGCCTTTTCTATTTAATTCCGATGAACCTTCTGTGTTTCATCGTCAATAAGAAGGTCAGAGGGATACAGTAAATTTGAAGTGATGCATCGGAATCTATAACTAGTGTCACAGGAATGGTTCAAAACATAGTCAGTAAGAAGAGTCAGTCTTCTTGTCCTTAAGTCGTCATTGTGGCTTTTGTATTTAATTCCGATGCAATTTCTGTGTTTCATCGTCAATAAGGAGGCCCAAGGGATACATTAAACCTGGAGTGATGCATCGGAATCTATAACTAGTGTCACAGTAATGGTTCAAATCATAGAAAGTAAGAAGAGTCAGTCTTCTTGTACTTAAGTCGGCATTGTGCCTTTTGTATTTAGTTCCGATGCAATTTCTGTGTTTCATCGTCAATAAGAAGGTCCAAAGGATACAGTAAACCTGAAGTGAAACATCGGAATCTATAACTAGTGTCACTGGAATGGTTCAAAATATAGACATAAAAAGAGTCAGACTTTTTGTACTTAAGTCGGCATTGTGCCTTTTTTATTAAATTCCGATGCAATTTCTGTGTTTCATCGTCATTAAGAAGGTCCAAGCGATACAGTATACCTGGAGTGTAGCATCGGAATCTATAACTAGTGTCAATGGAATGGTTCAAAACATAGAAAGTAAGAAGAGTCAGTCTTCTTGTACTTAAGTCGGCATTGTGCCTTTTGAATTCAATTCCGATGCAGTTTCTGAGTTTCATAGCCTATAAGAAGGTCAGAGGGATACAATAAACCTGAAGTGAAGCATCGGAATCAATAATTAGTTCACAGGAATGGTTCAAAACATAATCAGTAAGAAGAGTCAGTCTTCTTGTCCTTAAGTCGGCATTGTGCCTTTTGTATTTAATTCCGATACAATATCTGTGCTTCATCGTCAATAAGAAGGTCCAAGGGATAAAGTAAACCAGGAGTGAAGCATCAGAATCTATAACTAGTGTCACAGGAATGGTTCAAATCATAGACAGTAAGAAGAGTCAGTCTTCTTGTACTTAAGTCTTCATTGTGCCTTTTGTATTTAATTCCGATGCAATTTCTGTGTTTCATCGTCAATAAGAATGTCCAAGGGATACAGTAAACCTGAAGTGAAGCATCCGAATCTATAACTAGTGTCACAGGAATGGTTCAAAACATAGTCAGTAAGATGAGTCAGTCTTCTTGTACTTAAGACGGCATTGTGCCTTTTTTATTTAATTCGGATGCAATTATTGTGTTTCATCGTGAATAAGAAGGTCAGAGGGATATAGTACACCCGAAGTGAAGCATCGGAATCTATAACTAGTGTCACAGGAATGGTTCAAAACTTAGTCAGTAAGAAGAGTCAGGCTTCTTGTCCTTAAGTCGGCATTGTGCCTTTTGAATTTAATTCCGATGCAATTTCTGTGTTTCATCGTCAATAAGAAGGGCCAAGGGATGCAGTAAACCTGAAGTGAAGCGTTGGAATCTATAACTAGTGTCACAGGAATGGTTCAAAACATAGACAGTAAGAAGAGTCAGTCTTCTTGTACTTAAGTCGGCATTGTGCCTTTCGTATTTAATTCCGATGCAATTTCTGTGTTTCACCGTCAATAAGAAGGTCAGAGGGATACAGTAAACCTGAAGCATCGGAATCTATTACAAGTGTCACAAGAATGGTTCAAACATAGACAGTATGAAGAGTCAGTCTTCTTGTACTTATGTCGGCATTGTGCCTTTTGTATTTAATTCGGATGCAATTTCTGTGTTTCATCGTGAATAAGAAGGTCAGAGGGATATGGTAAAAACGAAGTGAAGCATCGGAATCTACAACTAGTGTCACAGGAATGGTTCAAACATAGGCAATAAGAAGAGTCAGTCTTCTTGTACTTAAGTAGGCTTTGTGCCTTTTGTATTTAATTCCGATGCAATTTCTGTGTTTCATCGTCAATAAGAAGTTCAGAGAGATACAGTAAACCTGAAGTGAAGCATCGGAATCCAAAACTAGTGTCACAGGAATTTTTCAAAACATAGACAGCAGGAAGAGTCAGTCTTCTTGTACTTCAGTCGGCATTGTGCCTTGTGTATTTAATTTCGTTGCAATTTCTGTGTTTCATCGACAATAAGCAGGTCCAAGGGATACAGTAAACCTGGAGTTTAGCATTGGAATCTATAACTAGTGTCACAGAGAATGGTTAAAAACATAGACAGTAAGAAGAGTCGGTCTTCATGTACTTAAGTCGGCATTGTGCCTTTTGTATTTAATTCCGATGCAATTTCTGTGTTTCATCGTCAATACGAAGGTCCAAGAGATACAGTAAACCTGAAGTGAAGCATCGGAATCCATAACTAGTGTCACAGGAATGGGTCAAAGCATAGTCAGTAAGAAGAGTCAGTCTTCTTGTACTTAAGTCGGCATTGTGCCTTTTCTATTTTATTCCGATGCAATTTCTGTGTTTCATCGTCAATAAGAGGGTCCAAGGGATACAGAAAACCTGGAGCGAAGCATCGGAATCTATAACTAGTGTCAATGGAATGGTTCAAAACATAGACAGTAAGAAGAGTCGGTCTTCTTGTACTTAAGTCGGCATTGTGCATTTTGTATTTAATTCCGATGCAATTTCTGAGTTTCATAGTCAATGAAAAGGTCAGAGTGATACAGTAAACTTGAAGTGAAGCATCGGAATCTATAACTACTGTCACAGGAATGGTTTAAAGCATAGAAAATAAGAACAGTCAGACTTCTTGTCCATTTGTCGGCATTCTGCCTTTTGTATTTAATTCCGATGCAATTTCTGTGTTTCATCGTCAATAATAATTTCGAAGGAAAACAGTAAACCTGAAGGTAAGCATCGGAATCTATAACTAGTGCCACTGGAATGGTTCGAAACATAGACAGTAAGAAGAGTCAGTCTTCTTGTACTTAAGTCGGCATTGTGCATTTTGTATTTAATTCCGATGCAATTTCTGTGTTTCATCGTTAATTAGAAGGTCAGAGGGATACAGTAAATTTGATGTGAAGCATCGGAATCAATAACTAGTGTCACAGGAATGGTTCAAACATAGGCAATAAGAAGGGTCAGTCTTCTTGTACTTAAGTAGGCTTTGTGCCTTATGTATTTAATTCCGATGCAATTTCTGTGTTTCATCGTCAATAAGAAGTTCAGAGAGATACAGTAAACCTGAAGTGAAGCATCGGAATCCAAAACTAGTGTCACAGGAATTTTTCAAACATAGACAGCAGGAAGAGTCAGTCTTCTTGTACTTCAGTCGGCATTGTGCCTTGTGTATTTAATTTCGTTGCAATTTCTGTGTTTCATCGACAATAAGCAGGTCCAAGGGATACAGTAAACCTGGAGTTTAGCAATGGAATCTATAACTAGTGTCACAGAGAATGGTTAAAAACATAGACAGTAAGAAGAGACGGTCTTCATGTACTTAAGTCGACATTGTGCCTTTTGTATTTAATTCCGATGCAATTTCTGTGTTTCATCGTCAATAAAAAGGTACAAGGGATACAGTAAACCTGAAGTGAAGCATCGGAATCTATAACTAGTGTCACAGCAATGGTTCAAACATAAACAGTAAGAAGAGTCAATCTTCTTGTACTTAAGTCGGCATTGTGCCTTTTGTATTTATTTCCGATGCATTTTCTGTGTTTCATCGTCAATAAGAAGGTCAGAGGGATACAGTAAACCTGAAGTGAAGCATCGGAATCTATAACTAGTGTCACAGGAATGGTTCAAAACATAGTCAGTAAGAAGAGTCAGTCTTCTTGCCCTTAAGTCGGCATTGTGGCTTTTGTATTTAATTCCGATGCAATTTCTGTGTTTCATCGTCAATAAGGAGGTCCAAGGGATACAGTAAACCTGGAGTGAAGCATCGGAATCTATAACTAGTGTCACAGTAACGATTCAAAACATAGAAAGTAAGAAGAGTCAGTCTTCTTGTACTTAAGTCGGCATTGTGCCTTTTGTATTTAATTGCGATGCAATTTCTGTGTTTCATCGTCAATGTCCAAAGGATACAGTAAACCTGAAGTGAAGCATCGGAATCTATAACTAGAGTCACTGGAATGGTTCAAAATATAGACAGTAAGAAGAGTCAGTCTTCTTGTACTTAAGTCGGCATTGTGCCTTTTGTATTTAATTCCGATGCAATTTCTGTGATTCATCGTCAATAAGAAGGTCCAAGGGATACAGTAAACCTGAAGTGAAGCATCGGACTCTATAACTAGTGTCACAAAAATGGTTCTAAACACAGACAGTAGGAAGAGTCAGTCTTCTTGTACTTAAGTCGGCATTGTGGCTTTTATATTTAACTCCGTTGCAATTTCTGTGTTTCATTGTTAATAAGAAGATCCAAGGTAAACAGTAAACCTTCAGTGAAGCATCGGAATCTATAACTAGTGCCACAGGAATGGTTCAAAGCATAGACAGTAAGAAGAGTCAGTCTTCTTGTACTTAAGTCGGCATTGTGGCTTTTGTATTTAATTCCGATGCAATATCTGTGTTTCATCGTCAATAGGAAGGTCAGAGGGATACAGTAAACCTGAAGTGAAGCATCGGAATCTATAACTAGTTTCACAAGAATGGTTCAAAACATAGTCAGTAAGAAGAGTCAGTCTTCTTGTCGTTAAGTCGGCATTGTGCCTTTTGTATTTAAATCCGATGCAATTTCTGTGTTTCATCGGCAATAAGGTCAAAGGGATACAGTAAACCTGAAGTGAAGCATCGGAATCTATAACTAGTGTCACAGGAATGGTTCAAAACATAGACAGTAGGACGAGTCAGTCTTCTTGTACTTAAGTCGGCAATGTGCCTTTTGTATTTAATTCCGATGCAATTTCTGTGATTCATCGTCATTAAGAAGGTCAGAGGGATATAGTAAACCCGAAGTGAAGCATCGGAATCTACAACTAGTGTCACAGGAATGGTTCAAAACATAGTCAGAAAGAAGAGTCAGTCTTCTTGTCCTTAAGTCGGCATTGTGCCTTTTGTATTTAATTCCGATGCAATATCTGTGTTTCATCGTCAACAAGAAGGTCCAGGGGATACAGTAAACCTGGAGTAAAGCATCGGAATCTATAACTAGTGTCACAGTATTGGTTCAAAGCATAGACAGTAAGAAGAGACAGTCTTCCTGTACTTAAGTCGGCATTGTGCCTTTTGTATTTAATTCCGATGCAATTTCTGTGTTTCATCGTCAATAATAATTTCGAAGGAAAACAGTAAACCTGAAGTGAAGCATCGGAATCTATAACTAGTGTCACTGGAATGGTACAAAATATAGACAGTAAGAAGAGTCAGTCTTCTTGTACTTAAGTCGGCATAGTGTCTTTTGTATTTAATTCCGATGCGATTTCTGTGATTCATCGTCAATAAGAAGGTGCAAGGGATACAGTAAACCTGAAGTGAGGCATCGGACTCTATAACTAGTGTCACAGAAATGGTTCAAAACATAGTCAGTAAGAAGTGTCGGTCTTCATGTACTTAAGTCGGCATTGTGCCTTTTGTATTGAATTCGGATGCAATTTCTGTGTTTCATCGTCAATAAGAAGGTCCAAGGGAAACACTAAACCTGAAGTGAAGCTTGGGAATCTATAACTAGTGTCACGGGAATGGTTCAAATCTTAGACAGTAGGAAGAGTCAGTCTTCTTGGACTTAAGTCGGCATCGTGCCTTTTCTATTTAATTCCGATGCAATTTCTGTGTTTCATCGTCAATAAGAACGGCTGGGGCATACTGTAAACCTGAAGTGAAGCATCGGAATCTATAACTAGTGTCACAGGAATGGTTCAAAACATAGTCAGTAAGAAGAGTCAGTCTCTTGTACTTAAGTCGGCATTGTGCGTTTTGTATTTAATTCCGATGCAATTTCTGTTTTTCATCGTCAATAAGAAGGTCCAAGGGATACAGTAAAACTGAAGTCAAACATCGGAATCTATAGCTAGTGTCACAGGAATGGTTCGAAACGTAGACAGTAAGAAGAGTCAGTCTCTTGTACTTAAGTCGGCATTGTGTCTTTTGTATTTAATTCCGATGCAATTTCTGTGTTTCATCGTCCATAAGGAGGTCCATGGGATACAGTAAAAATGAAGTCAAGCATCGGAATCTATAACTAGTGTCGCAGGAATGGTTCAAAACATAGACAGTAAGAAGAGTCAGTCTTCTTGTTTTTAAGTCGGCAGTGTGCCTTTTCTATTTAATTCCGATGCAATTTCTGTGTTTCATCGTCAATAAGAAGGTCAGAGGGATACAGTAAATTTGAAGTGAAGCATCGGAATCTATAACTAGTGTCACAGGAATGGTTCAAACATAGGCAATAAGAAGAGTCAGTCTTCTTGTACTTAAGTAGGCTTTGTGCCTTTTGTATTTAATTCCGATGCAATTTCTGTGTTTCATCGTCAATTAGAAGTTCAGAGAGATACAGTAAACCTGAAGTGAAGCATCGGAATCCAAAACTAGTGTCACAGGAATGTTTCAAAACATAGACAGCAGGAAGAGTCAGTCTTCTTGTACTTCAGTCGGCATTGTGCCTTGTGTATTTAATTTCGTTGCAATATCTGTGTTTCATCGACAATAAGCAGGTCCAAGGGATACAGTAAACCTGGAGTTTAGCATTGGAATCTATAACTAGTGTCACAGAGAATGGTTAAAAACATAGACAGTAAGAAGAGTCGGTCTTCATGTACTTAAGTCGGCATTGTGCCTTTTGTATTTAATTCCGATGCAATTTCTGTGTTTCATCGTCAATACGAAGGTCCAAGAGATACAGTAAACCTGAAGTGAAGCATCGGAATCCATAACTAGTGTCACAGGAATGGTTCAAAGCATAGTCAGTAAGAAGAGTCAGTCTTCTTGTACTTAAGTCGGCATTGTGCCTTTTCTATTTAATTCCGATGCAATTTCTGTGTTTCATCGTCAATAAGAGGGTCCAAGGGATGCAGAAAACCTGGAGCGAAGCATCGGAATCTATAACTAGTGTCAATGGAATGGTTCAAAACATAGACAGTAAGAAGAGTCGGTCTTCTTGTACTTAAGTCGGCATTGTGCATTTTGTATTTAATTCCGATGCAATTTCTGAGTTTCATAGTCAATGAAAAGGTCAGAGTGATACAGTAAACTTGAAGTGAAGCATCGGAATCTATAACTAGTGTCACAGGAATGGTTCAAAACATAGTCAGTAAGAAGAGTCAGTCTTCTTCTCCTTAAGTCGGCATTGTGCCTTTTGTATTTAATTGCGATGCAATTTCTGTGTTTCATCGTCAATAAGAAGGTCCAAGGAATATAGTAAACCTGGAGTGAAGCATCGGAATCTATAACTAGTGTCACAGGAATGGTTTAAAGCACAGAAAGTAAGAACAGTCAGACTTCTTGTCCATTTGTCGGCATTGTGCTTTTTGTATTTAATTCCGATGCAATTTCTGTGTTTCATCGTCAATAACAATTTCGAAGGAAAACAGTAAACCTGAAGTGAAGCATCGGAATCTATAACTAGTGTCACAGTAACGATTCAAAACATAGAAAGTAAGAAGAGTCAGTCTTCTTGTACTTAAGTCGGCATTGTGCCTTTTGTATTTAATTGCGATGCAATTTCTGTGTTTCATCGTCAATAAGAAGGTCCAAAGGATACAGTAAACCTGAAGTGAAGCATCGGAATCTATAACTAGAGTCACTGGAATGGTTCAAAATATAGACAGTAAGAAGAGTCAGTCTTGTTGTACTTAAGTCGGCATTGTGCCTTTTGTATTTAATTCCGATGCAATTTCTGTGATTCATCGTCTATAAGAAGGTCCAAGGGATACAGTAAACCTGAAGTGAAGCATCGGACTCTATAACTAGTGTCACAAAAATGGTTCAAAACACAGACAGTAGGAAGAGTCAGTCTTCTTGTACTTAAGTCGGCATTGTGGATTTTGTATTTAACTCCGTTGCAATTTCTGTATTTCATCTTTAGTAAGAAGATCCAAGGTAAACAGTAAACCTTAAGTGAAGCATCGGAATCTATAACTAGTGCCACAGGAATGGTTCAAAGCATAGACAGTATGAAGAGTCGGTCTTCTTGTACTTAAGTCGGCATTGTGGCTTTTGTATTTAATTCCGATGCAATATCTGTGTTTCATCGTCAATAGGAAGGTCAGAGGGATACAGTAAACCTGAAGTGAAGCATCGGAATCTATAACTAGTTTCACAAGAATGGTTCAAAACATAGTCAGTAAGAAGAGTCAGTCTCCTTGTCCTTAAGTCGCCATTGTGCCTTTTGTATATAAATCCGATGCAATTTCTGTGTTTCATCGGCAATAAGGTCAAAGGGATACAGTAAACCTGAAGTGAAGCATCGGAATCTATAACTAGTGTCACAGGAATGGTTCAAAACATAGACAGTAGGACGAGTCAGTCTTCTTGTACTTAAGTCGGCAATGTGCCTTTTGTATTTAATTCCGATGCAATTTCTGTGATTCATCGTCATTAAGAAGGTCAGAGGGATACAGTAAACCTGAAGTGAAGCATCGGAATCTATAACTAGTGTCACAGGAATGGTTCAAAACATAGTCAGCAAGAAGAGTCAGTCTTCTTGTACTTAAGTCGGCATTGTGCCTTTTGTATTACATTCCGATGTAATTTCTGTGTTTCATCGTCAATAAGAAGGTCCAAGGGATACAGTAAACCTGGAGTGTAGCATCGGAAACTATAACTAGTGTCAATGGAATGGTTCAAAACATAGACAGTAAGAAGAGTCAGTCTTCTTGTCCTTATATCGGCATTGTGCCTTTTGTATTTAAATCCGATGCAATTTCTGTGTTTATCGTCAATAAGAAGGTCCAAGGGATATAGTAAACCTGGAGTGAAGCATCGGAATCTATAACTAGTGTCACAGGAATGGTTCAAAACATAGACAGTAAGAAGAGTCAGTCTTCTTGTACTTAAGTCGGCATTGTGCCTTTTGTATTTAATTCCGATGCAATTTCTGTGTTTCATCGTCAATAAGAATGTCCAAGGGATACAGTAAACCTGAAGTGAAGCATCGGAATCTATAACTAGTGTCACAGGAATGGTTCCAACTCTAAGCAGTAAGAAGAGTCAGTCTTCTTGTACTAAAGTCGGCATTGTGCTTTTTCTATTTAATTCCAATGCAATTTCTGTGTTTCATCGTCAATACGAAGGTCCAAGGGATACAGTAAACCTGAAGTGAAGCATCGGAATCCATAACTAGTGTCACAGGAATGGTTCAAAGCATAGTCAGTAAGAAGATTCAGTCTTCTTGTACTTAAGTCGGCATTTTGCCTTTTGTATTTAATTCCGATGCAATTTCTGTGTTTCATCGTCAATAAGGTCAGAGGGATACAGTAAACCTGAAGTGAAGCATCGGAATCTATAACTAGTGTCACAGGATGGGTTCAAAACATAGTTAATAGAAAGAGTCAGTCTTCTTGTACTTAAGTCGGCATTGTGCCTTTTGTATTTAATTCCGATGCAATTTCCGTGTTTCATCGACAATAAGAAGGTCCAAGGGATACAGTAAACCTTGAGTGACGCATCGGAATCTATAACTAGTGTCAATGGAATGGTTCAAAACATAGACAGTAAGAAGAGTCAGTCTTCTTGTACTTATGTCGGCATTGTGCCTTTTGTATTTAATTCCGATGCAATTTCTGAGTTTCATCGACAATAAGAAGGTCAGGGGGATACAGTAAACTTGATGTGAAGGATGGGAATCTATAACTAGTGTCACAGGAATGGTTCAAAGCATAGTCAGTAAGAAGAGTCAGTCTTCTTGTCCTTGAGTCGGCATTGTGCTTTTGTATTTAATTCCGATGCTATTTCTGTGTTTCATCGTAAATAAGAAGGTCCAAGGGATATAGTAAGCCTGGAGTGAAGCATCGGAATCTATAACTAGTGTCACAGGAATGGTTCTAAACATAGAAAGTAAGAAGAGTCAGTCTTCTTGTACTTAAGTCGGCATTGTGCCTTTTGTATTTAATTCCGATGCAATTTCTGTGTTTCATCGTCAATAAGAAGGTCCAAATGATACAGTAAACCTGAAGAGAAGCATCGGAATCTATAACTAGTGTCACTGGAATGGTTCAAAATATAGACAGTAAGATGAGTCAGTCTTCTTGTACTTAAGTCATCATTGTGCCTTTTGTGTTTAATTCCGATGCAATTTCTGTGATTCATCGTCAATAAGACGGTTCAAGGGATACAGTAAACCTGAAGTGAAGCATCGGACTCTATAACTAGTGTCACACAAATGGTTCAAAACATAGACAGTAGGAAGGGTCACTCTTCTTGTACTTAAGTCGGCATTGTGCCTTTTGTATTTAACTCCGATGCAATTTCTGTGTTTCATCGTCAATAAGAAGGTCCAAGGGAAACAGTAAACCTGAAGTGAAGCTTCGGAAACTATAACTAGTGCCACAGGAATGGTTCAAAAGATAGACAGTAAGAAGAGTCAGTCTTCTTGTACTTATGACGGCATTGTGGCTTTTGTATTAAATTCCGATGCAATATCTGTGTTTCATCGTCAATAAGAAGGTCAGAGGTATACAGTAAACCTGAAGTGAAGCATCGGAATCTATAACTTGTTTCACAGGAATGGTTCAAAACATAGTCAGTGAGAAGAGTCAGTCTTCTTTTCCTTAGGTCGGCATTGCGCCTTTTGTATTTAAATCCGATGAAATGTCTGTGTTTTATCGCCAATAAAAACAGAGGGATACAGTAACCCTGAAGTGAAGCATCGGAATCTATAACTAGTGTCACAGGAATGGTTCAAGACATAGACAGTAGGAAGAGTCAGTCTTGTTGTACTTAGGTCGGCATTGTGCCTTTTGTATTTAATTCCGATGCAATTTCTGTGTTTCACCGTCAATAAGAAGGTCAGAGGAATACAGTATACTTGAAGCATCTGAATCTATAACTAGTGTCACAGGAATGGTATAAACATAGACAGTAAGAAGAGTCAGTCTTCTTGTACTTAAGTCGGCATTGTGACTTTTGTATTTAATTAACATGCAATTTCTGTGTTTCATCGTCAATAAGAAGGGCAGAGGGATACACTAAACCTGAAGTGAATCATCGGAATCTATGACTAGTGTCACAGGAATGGTTCAAAGCATAGTCAGTAAGAAGAGTCAGTCTTCTTGTACTTAAGTCGGCATTGTGCCTTTTCTATTTAATTCCGATGCAATTTCTGTGTTTCATCGTCAATAAGAGGGTCCAAGGGATACAGAAAACCTGGAGCGAAGCATCGGAATCTATAACTAGTGTCAATGGAATGGTTCAAAACATTGACAGTAAGAAGAGTCAGTCTTCTTGTACTTAAGTCGGCATTGTGCATTTTGTATTTAATTCCGATGCAATTTCTGAGTTTCATAGTCAATGAAAAGGTCAGAGTGATACAGTAAACTTGAAGTGAAGCATCGGAATCTATAACTAGTGTCATAGGAATGGTTCAAAACATAGTCAGTAAGAAGAGTCAGTCTTCTTCTCCTTAAGTCGGCATTGTGCATTTTCTATTTCATTCCGATCCAATTTCTGTGTTTCATCGGCAATAAGAAGGTCCAAGGAATATAGTAAACCTGGAGTGAAGCATCGGAATCTATAATTAGTGTCACAGGAATGGTTTAAAGCATAGAAAGTAAGAACAGTCAGACTTCTTGTCCATTTGTCGGCATTGTGCCTTTTGTATTTAATTCAGATGCAATTTCTGTGTTTCATCGTCAATAATAATTTCGAAGGAAAACAGTAAACCTGAAGTGAAGCATCGGAATCTATAACTAGTGTCACTGGAATGGTTCAAAACATAGACAGTAAGAAGAGTCAGTCTTCTTGTACTTAAGTCGGCATTGTGCATTTTGTATTTAATTCCGATGCAATTTCTGTGTTTCATCGTCAATAAGAAGGTCAGAGGGATACAGTAAATTTGAAGTGAAGCATCGGAATCTATAACTAGTGTCACAGGAATGGTTCAAACATAGGCAATAAGAAGAGTCAGTCTTCTTGTACTTAAGTAGGCTTTGTGCCTTATGTATTTAATTCCGATGCAATTTCTGTGTTTCTTCGTCAATAAGAAGTTCAGAGAGATACAGTAAACCTGAAGTGAAGCATCGGAATCCAAAACTAGTGTCACAGGAATTTTTCAAAACATAGACAGCAGGAAGAGTCAGTCTTCTTGTACTTCAGTCGGCATTGTGCCTTGTGTATTTAATTTCGTTGCAATTTCTGTGTTACATCGACAATAAGCAGGTCCAAGGGATACAGTAAACCTGGAGTTTAGCATTGGAATCTATAACTAGTGTCACAGAGAATGGTTAAAACATAGACAGTAAGAAGAGACGGTCTTCATGTACTTAAGTCGACATTGTGCCTTTTGTATTTAATTCCGATGCAATTTCTGTGTTTCATCGTCAATAAAAAGGTACAAGGGATACAGTAAACCTGAAGTGAAGGATCGGTATCTATAACTAGTGTCACAGCAATGGTTCAAACATAAACAGTAAGAAGAGTCAATCTTCATGTACTTAAGTCGGCATTGTGCCTTTTGTATTTATTTCCGATGCAATTTCTGTGTTTCATCGTCAATAAGAAGGTCAGAGGGATACAGTAAACCTGAAGTGAAGCATCGGAATCTATAACTAATGTCACATGAATGGTTCAAAACATAGTCAGTAAGAAGAGTCAGTCTTCTTGCCCTTAAGTCGGCATTGTGCCTTTTGTATTTAATTCCGATGCAATTTCTGTGTTTCATCGTCGATAAGGAGGTCCAAGGAATACAGTAAACCTGGAGTGAAGCATCGGAATCTATAACTAGTGTCACAGTAACGATTCAAAACATAGAAAGTAAGAAGAGTCAGTCTTCTTGTACTTAAGTCGGCATTGTGCCTTTTTTATTTAATTGCGATGCAAATTCTGTGTTTCATCGTCAATAAGAAGGTCCAAGGGATACAGTAAACCTGAAGTGAAGCATCGGAATCTATAACTAGAGTCACTGAAATGGTTCAAAATATAGACAGTAAGAAGAGTCAGTCTTCTAGTACTTAAGTCGGCATTGTGCCTTTTGTATTTAATTCCGATGCAATTTCTGTGATTCATCGTCAATAAGAAGGTCCAAGGGATACAGTAAACCTGAAGAGAAGCATCGGACTCTATAACTAGTGTCACAAAAATGGTTCAAAACACAGACAGTAGGAAGAGTCAGTCTTCTTGTACTTAAGTCGGCATTGTGGCTTTTGTATTTAACTCCGTTGCAATTTCTGTGTTTCATCGTTAATAAGAAGATCCAAGGTAAACAGTAAACCTTAAGTGAAGCATCGGAATCTATAACTAGTGCCACAGGAATGGTTCAAAGCATAGACAGTAAGAAGAGTCAGTCTTCTTGTACTTAAGTCGACATTGTGGCTTTTGTATTTAATTCCGATGCAATATCTGTGTTTCATCGTCAATAGGAAGGTCAGAGGGATACAGTAAACCTGAAGTGAAGCATCGGAATCTATAACTAGTTTCACAAGAATGGTTCAAATCATAGTCAGTAAGAAGAGTCAGTCTTCTTGTCCTTAAGTCGGCATTGTGCCTTTTGTATTTAAATCCGATGCAATTTCTGTGTTTCATCGGCAATAAGGTCAAAGGGATACAGTAAACCTGAAGTGAAGCATCGGAATCTATAACTAGTGTCACAGGAATGGTTCAAAACATAGACAGTAGGACGAGTCAGTCTTCTTGTACTTAAGTCGGCAATGTGCCTTTTGTATTTAATTCCGATGCAATTTCTGTGATTCATCGTCATTAAGAAGGTCAGAGGGATACAGTAAACCTGAAGTGAAGCATCGGAATCTATAACTAGTGTCACAGGAATGGTTCATAACATAGTCAGCAAGAAGAGTCAGTCTTCTTGTACTTAAGTCGGCATTGTGCCTTTTGTATTAAGTTCCGATGTAATTTCTGTGTTTCATCGTCAATAAGAAGGTCCAAGGGATACAGTAAACCTGGAGTGTAGCATCGGAAACTATAACTAGTGTCAATGGAATGGTTCAAAACATAGACAGTAAGAAGAGTCAGTCTTCTTTTACTTAAGTTGGCATTGTGTCTTTTGTATTTAATTCCGATGCAATTTCTGAGTTTCATCGCCAATACGAAGGTCAGAGGGATACAGTAAACCTGAAGTGAAGCATCGGAATCTATAACTAGTGTCACAGGAATTGTTCAAAACATAGCCAGGAAGAAGAGTCAGTCTTCTTGTCCTTACATCGGCATTGTGCCTTTTGTATTTAATTCCGATGCAATTTCTGTGTTTCATCGTCAATAAGAAGGTCCAAGGGATATAGTAAACCTGGAGTGAAGCATCGGAATCCATAACTAGTGTCACAGGAATGGTTCAAAGCATAGACAGTAAGAAGAGTCAGTCTTCTTGTACTTAAGTCGGCATTGAGCCTTTTGTATTTAATTCCAATGCAATTTCTGTGTTTCATCGTCAATACGAAGGTCGAAGGGATACAGTACACCTGAAGTGAAGCATCGGAATCCATAACTAGTGTCACAGGAATGGTTCAAAGCATAGTCAGTAAGAAGAGTCAGTCTTCTTGTACTTAAGTCGGCATTGTGCCTTTTGTATTTAATTCCGATGCAATTTCTGTGTTTCATCGTCAATAAGGTCAGAGGGATACAGTAAACCTGAAGTGAAGCATCGGAATCTATAACTAGTGTCACAGGATGGGCTCAAAACATAGATAATAGGAAGAGTCAGTCTTCTTGTACTTAGGTCGGCATTGTGCCTTTTGTATTTAATTCCGATGCAATTTCTGAGTTTCATCGACAATAAGAAGGTCAGGGGGATACAGTAAACCTGATGTGAAGGATGGGAATCTATAACAAGTGTCACAGGAATGGTTCAGAGCATAGTCAGTTAGAAGAGTCAGTCTTCTTGTCCTTAAGTCGGCATTGTGCTTTTGTATTTAATTCCGATGCTATTTCTGTGTTTCATCGTCAATAAGAAGGTCCAAGGGATACAGTAAACCTCGAGTGTAGCATCGGAATCTATAACTAGTGTCACAGAGAATGGTTAAAGACATTGACAGTAAGAAGAGTCGGTCTTCATGTACTTAAGTCGGCTTTGTGCCCTTTGTATTTAATTCCGATGCATTTTCTGTGTTTCATCGTCAATAAGACGGTACAAGGGATACGGTAAAACTGAAGTGAAGCATCGGAATCTATAACTAGTGTCACAGGAGTGGTTCAATCATAGACAGTAAGAAGAGTCAGTCTTCTTGTACTTTAGTCGCAATTGTGCCTTTTGTATTTAATTCTGATGCAATTTCTGTGTTTCATCGTCAATAAGAAGGTCAGAGGGTACAGTAAACCTGGAGTGAAGCATCGGAATCTATAACTGGTGTCACAGTAATGGTTCAAAACATAGAAAGTAAGAAGAGTCAGTCTTCTTGTACTTAAGTCGGCATTGTGCCTTTTGTATTTAATTCCGATGCAATTTCTGTGTTTCATCATCAATAAGAAGGTCCAAATGATACAGTAAATCTGAAGAGATGCATCGGAATCTATAACTAGTGTCACTGGAATGGTTCAAAATATAGACAGTAAGATGAGTCAGTCTTCTTGTACTTAAGTCATCATTGTGCCTTTTGTGTTTAATTCCGATGCAATTTCTGTGATTCATCGTCAATAAGACGGTTCAAGGGATACAGTAAACCTGAAGTGAAGCATCGGACTCTATAACTAGTGTCACACAAATGGTTCAAAACATAGACAGTAGGAAGGGTCACTCTTCTTGTACTTAAGTCGGCATTGTGCCTTTTGTATTTAACTCCGATGCAATTTCTGTGTTTCATCGTCAATAAGAAGGTCCAAGGGAAACAGTAAACCTGAAGTGAAGCTTCGGAAACTATAACTAGTGCCACAGGAATGGTTCAAATGATAGACAGTAAGAAGAGTCAGTCTTCTTGTACTTATGTCGGCATTGTGGCTTTTGTATTTAATTCCGATGCAATTTCTGTGTTTCATCGTCAATAAGAAGGTCAGAGGTATACAGTAAACCTGAAGTGAAGCATCGGAATCTATGACTTGTTTCACAGGAATGGTTCAAAACATTGTCAGTGAGAAGAGTCAGTCTTCTTTTCCTTAGGTCGGCATTGCGCCTTTTGTATTTAAATCCGATGAAATGTCTGTGTTTTATCGGCAATAAGGACAGAGGGATACAGTAAACCTGAAGTGAAGCATCGGAATCTATAACTAGTGTCACAGGAATGGTTCAAAACATAGACAGTAGGAAGTGTCAGCCTTCTTGTACTTAAGTCGGCATTGTGCCTTTTGTATTTAATTCCAATGCAATTTATGTGTTTCATCGTCATTAAGAAGGTCAGAGTGATACAGTAAACCTGAAGTGAAACATCGGAATCCACAACTAGTGTCACAGGAATGTTTCAAAACATAGACAGTAGGAAGAGTCAGTCTTGTTGTACTTAGGTCGGCATTGTGCCTTTTGTATTTAATTCCGATGCAATTTCTGTGTTTCACCGTCAATAAGAAGGTCAGAGGAATACAGTAAACTTGAAGCATCTGAATCTATAACTAGTGTCACAGGAATGATACAAACATAGACAGTAAGAAGAGTCAATCTTCTTGTACTTAAGTCGGCATTGTGACTTTTGTATTTAATTAACATGCAATTTCTGTGTTTCATCGTCAATAAGAAGGGCAGAGGGATACACTAAACCTGAAGTGAAGCATCGGAATCTATGACTAGTGTCACAGGAATGGTTCAAAAGCATAGTCAGTAAGAAGAGTCAGTCTTCTTGTCCTTAAGTCGGCATTGTGCCATTTGTATTTAATTCCGATGCTATTTCTGTGTTTCATCGTCAACAAGAAGGTCCAAGGGATACAGTAAACCTTGAGTGAAGCATCGGAACCTATAACTAGTGTCACAGATTTGGCTCAAAACATAGACAGTAAGAAGAGTCAGTCTTCTTGTACTTATGTAGGCAATGTGCCTTTTGTATTTAATTCCGATGCAATTTCTGTGTTTCATGGTCAATAAGAAGGTCCAAGGAATACAGTAAACCTGAAGAGAAGCATCGTAATCTTTAACTAGTGTCACAGTATTGGTTCAAAACATAGACAGTAAGAAGAGTCAGTCTTCTTGCACTTAAGTCGGCATTGTGGCTTTTGTATTTAATTCCGATGCAATTTCTGTGTTTCATCGTCTATAAGAAGGTCAGAGGGATACAGTAAACCTGAAGTGAAACATCGGAATGTATAACTAAAGCCACAGGAATGGTTCAAAACATAGTCAGTAAGAAGAGTCAGTCTTCTTGTCCTTAAGTCAGCATTGTGCCTTTTGTATTTAATTCCGATGCAATTTCTGTGATTCATCTTCAATAAAAAGGTACAAGTGATACAGTAAACCTGAAGTGAAGCATCGGACTCTATAACTAGTGTCACAGAATTGGTTCAAAACGTAAACAGTGGGATGAGTCCGTCTTCTTGTACTTAGGTCGGCATTGTGCCCTTTGTATTTAATTCCGATGCAATTTCTGTGTTTCATCGTCAATAAGAAGGTCAGAGGTATACAGTAAACCTGAAGTGAAGCATCGGAATCTATAAGTAGTTTCACAGGAATGGTTCAATACACAGTCAGTAAGAAGAGTCAGTCTTCTCTTCTTTAGGTCGGCATTGCGCCTTTTGTATTTAAATCCGATGAAATGTCTGTGTTTCATCGGCAATAAGGTCAGAGGGATACAGTAAACCTGAAGTGAAGCATCGGAATCTATAACTAGTGTCACAGGAATGGTTCAAAACATAGACAGTAGGAAGAGTCAGTCTTCTTGTACTTAAGTCGGCATTGTGCCTTTTGTATTTAATTCCGATGCAATTTATGTGTTTCATCGTCATTAAGAAGGTCAGAAGGATACAGTAAACCTGAAGTGAAGCATCGGAATCCACAACTAGTTTCACAGGAATGGTTCAAAACATAGACAGTAGGAAGAGTCAGTCTTGTTGTACTTAGGTCGGCATTGTGCCTTTCGTATTTAATTAATATGCAATTTCTGTGTTTCATCGTCAATAAGAAGGTCAGAGGGATACAGTAAACCTGAAGTGAAGCATCGGAATCTATGACTAGTGTCACAGGAATGGTTCAAAACATAGTCAGTAAGAAGATTCAGTCTTCTTGTGCTTAAGTCGGCATTGTGCCTTTTGTATTTAATTCCGATTCAATTTCTGTTTTTCATCGGCAATAAGGTCAGTGTTATACACTAAACCTCAAGTGAAACATGGAATCTATAACTAGTGTCACAGGAATGGTTCAAAACATAGACAGTAGGAAGAGTCAGTCTTCTTGTACTTAAGTCGGCATTGTGCCTTTTGTATTTAATTCCGATGCATATTCTGTGTTTCATCGTCAATAAGAAGGTCCAAGGAATACAATAAACCTGAAGTGATGCATCGGAATCTATAACTAGTGTCACAGTATTGGTTCAAAGCATAGACAGTAAGAAGAGTCAGTCTTCTTGTACTTAAGTCGGCATTGTGCCTTTTGTATTTAATTCGGATGCAATGTCTGTGATTCATCTTCAATAAGAAGGTCCAAGTGATACAGTAAACCTGAAGTGAAGCATCGGACTCTATAACTAGTGTCACAGAATTGGTTCAAACGTAGACAGTAGGAAGAGTCAGTCTTCTTGTACTTAAGTCGGCATTGTGCCTTTTGTATTTAATTCCGATGCAGTTTATGTGTTTCATCGTGATTAAGAAGGTCAGAGGGATACAGTAAACCTGAAGTGAAGCATCGGAATCCACAACTAGTGTCACATCAATGGTTCATAACATAGACAGTAGGAAGAGTCAGTCTTCTTGTACTTAAGTCGGCATTGTGCCTTTTGTATTTAATTCCGATGCAATTTCTGTGTTTCATCGTCAATAAGAAGGTCCAAGGAATACAATAAACCTGAAGTGAAGCATCGGAATCTATAACTAGTGTCACAGTATTGGTTCAAATCATAGACAGTAAGAAGAGTCAGTCTTCTTGTACTTAAGTCGGCATTGTGCCTTTTGTATTCAATTCCGATCTAATTTCTGTGATTCATCTTCAATAAGAAGGTCCAAGGGAAACAGTAAACCTGAAGTTAAGCATCGGAATATATAAGTAGTGT
Source organism: Schistocerca serialis cubense (assembly GCF_023864345.2). Taxonomy (NCBI): domain Eukaryota; kingdom Metazoa; phylum Arthropoda; class Insecta; order Orthoptera; family Acrididae; genus Schistocerca; species Schistocerca serialis. The sequence continues at coordinate 8,836,439 of NW_026047584.1, read as the reverse complement.
CACAGGAATGGTTCAAAGCATAGACAGTAAGAAGAGTCAGTCTTCTTGTACTTAAGTCGGCATTGTGACTTTTGTATTTCATTCCGATGCAATTTCTGTGTTTCATCGTCAATAAGAAGGTCAGAGGGATACAGTAAACCTGAAGTGAAGCATCGGAATCCAAAACTAGTGTCACAGGAATGGTTCAAAACATAGACAGTAGGAAGAGTCAGTCTTCTTGTACTTAAGTCGGCATTGTGCCTTTTGTATTTAATTCCGATGCAATTTCTGTGTTTCATCGTCAATAAGATGGTCCAAGGTATAAAGTAAACCTGAAGTGAAGCATCGGACTCTATAACTAGTGTCACAGAATTGGTTCAAAACGTAGACAGTAGGAAGAGTCAGTCTTCTTGTACTTCAGTCGGCATTGTGCCCATTGTATTTAATTCCGATGCAATTTCTGTATTTCATCGTCAATAAGAATGTCCAAGGGATACAGTAAACCTGGAATGAAACATCGGAATCTATAACTAGTATCACAGGAATGGTTCAAAACATAGACAGTAAGAAGAGTCAGTCTTCTTGTACTTAAGTCGACATTGTGCCTTTTCTATTTAATTCCGATGCATTTTCTGTGTTTCATCGTCAATAAAAAGGTCCAAGGGATACAGTAAACCTGGAGTGTAGCATCGGAATCTATAACCAGAATCACAGGAATGGTTCAAAACATTGACAGTAAGAAGAGTCAGTCTTCGTGTACTAAAGTCGGCATTTTGCCTTTTGTATTTTATTCCGATGCAATTTCTGTGTTTCATCTCCAATAAGAAGGTCCAAGGGATACAGTAAATCTGAAGTGAAGCATCGGAATCCATAACTAGTGTCACAGGAATGGTTAAAATCATTGTCAGTAAGAAGAGTCGGGCTTTAAGAACTGAAGTCGGCATTGTGCCTTTTGCATTTAATTCCGATGCAATTTCTGTGTTTCATCGTCAATAAGAAGGTCCAAGGGGTACAGTAAACCTGAAGTGATGCATCGGAATCTACAACTAGTGCCACAGAAATGGTTCAAAACATAGTCAGTAAGAAGAGTCAGTCTTCTTGTACTTAAGTCGGCATTGTGCCTTTTCTATTTAATTCCGATGCAATTTCTGTGTTTCATCGTCAATAAGGAGGTCAGAGGGATACAGTAAACCTGAAGAGAGGTATCGGAATGTATAACTAGTGTCACAGGAATGGTTCAAAACATAGTCAGTAAGAAGAGTCAGTCTTCTTGTACTTAAGTCGGCATTGTGCCTTTTGTATTTAATTCCGATGCATATTCTGTGTTTCATCGTCAATAAGAAGGTCCAAGGAATACAATAAACCTGAAGTGATGCATCGGAATCTATAACTAGTGTCACAGTATTGGTTCAAAGCATAGACAGTAAGAAGAGTCAGTCTTCTTGTACTTAAGTCGGCATTGTGCCTTTTGTATTTAATTCGGATGCAATGTCTGTGATTCATCTTCAATAAGAAGGTCCAAGTGATACAGTAAACCTGAAGTGAAGCATCGGACTCTATAACTAGTGTCACAGAATTGGTTCAAACGTAGACAGTAGGAAGAGTCAGTCTTCTTGTACTTAAGTCGGCATTGTGCCTTTTGTATTTAATTCCGATGCAGTTTATGTGTTTCATCGTGATTAAGAAGGTCAGAGGGATACAGTAAACCTGAAGTGAAGCATCGGAATCCACAACTAGTGTCATATCAATGGTTCATAACATAGACAGTAGGAAGGGTCAGTCTTCTTGTACTTAAGTCGGCATTGTGCCTTTTGTATTTAATTCCGATGCAATTTCTGTGTTTCATCGTCAATAAGAAGGTCCAAGGAATACAATAAACCTGAAGTGAAGCATCGGAATCTATAACTAGTGTCACAGTATTGGTTCAAACCATAGACAGTAAGAAGAGTCAGTCTTCTTGTACTTAAGTCGGCATTGTGCCTTTTGTATTCAATTCCGATCTAATTTCTGTGATTCATCTTCAATAAGAAGGTCCAAGGGAAACAGTAAACCTGAAGTGAAGCATCGGAATATATAACTAGTGTCACAGGAATGGTTCAAAGCATAGACAGTAAGAAGAGTCAGTCTTCTTGTACTTAAGTCGGCATTGTGACTTTTGTATTTCATTCCGATGCAATTTCTGTGTTTCATCGTCAATAAGAAGGTCAGAGGGATACAGTAAACCTGAAGTGAAGCATCGGAATCCAAAACTAGTGTCACAGGAATGGTTCAAAACATAGACAGTAGGAAGAGTCAGTCTTCTTGTACTTAAGTCGGCATTGTGCCTTTTGTATTTAATTCCGATGCAATTTCTGTGTTTCATCGTCAATAAGATGGTCCAAGGTATAAAGTAAACCTGAAGTGAAGCATCGGACTCTATAACTAGTGTCACAGAATTGGTTCAAAACGTAGACAGTAGGAAGAGTCAGTCTTCTTGTACTTCAGTCGGCATTGTGCCCATTGTATTTAATTCCGATGCAATTTCTGTATTTCATCGTCAATAAGAATGTCCAAGGGATACAGTAAACCTGGAATGAAACATCGGAATCTATAACTAGTATCACAGGAATGGTTCAAAACATAGACAGTAAGAAGAGTCAGTCTTCTTGTACTTAAGTCGACATTGTGCCTTTTCTATTTAATTCCGATGCATTTTCTGTGTTTCATCGTCAATAAAAAGGTCCAAGGGATACAGTAAACCTGGAGTGTAGCATCGGAATCTATAACCAGAATCACAGGAATGGTTCAAACATTGACAGTAAGAAGAGTCAGTCTTCGTGTACTAAAGTCGGCATTTTGCCTTTTGTATTTTATTCCGATGCAATTTCTGTGTTTCATCTCCAATAAGAAGGTCCAAGGGATACAGTAAATCTGAAGTGAAGCATCGGAATCCATAACTAGTGTCACAGGAATGGTTAAAATCATTGTCAGTAAGAAGAGTCGGGCTTTAAGAACTGAAGTCGGCATTGTGCCTTTTGTATTTAATTCCGATGCAATTTCTGTGTTTCATCGTCAATAAGAAGGTCCAAGGGGTACAGTAAACCTGAAGTGATGCATCGGAATCTACAACTAGTGCCACAGAAATGGTTCAAAACATAGTCAGTAAGAAGAGTCAGTCTTCTTGTACTTAAGTCGGCATTGTGCCTTTTCTATTTAATTCCGATGCAATTTCTGTGTTTCATCGTCAATAAGGAGGTCAGAGGGATACAGTAAACCTGAAGAGAGGTATCGGAATGTATAACTAGTGTCACAGGAATGGTTCAAAACATAGTCAGTAAGAAGAGTCAGTCTTCTTGTACTTATGTCGGCAATGTGCCCTTTGTATTTAATTCCGATGCAATTTCTGAGTTTCATCGTCAATGAGAAGGTCAGAGGTATACAGTAAACCTGAAGTGAAGCATCGGAATCTATAAGTAGTTTCACATGAATGGTTCCAAGCACAGTCACTAAGAAGAGTCAGTCTTCTTTTCTTTAGGTCGGCATTGCGCCTTTTGTATTTAAATCCGTTGAAATGACTGTGTTTCATCGGCAATAAGGTCAGAGGGATACAGTAAACCTGAAGTGAAGCATCGGTATCTATAACTAGTGTCACAGGAATGGTTCAAAACATAGACAGTAGGAAGAGTCAGTCTTCTTGTACTTAAGTCGGCATTGTGCCTTTTGTATTTAATTCCGATGCAATTTACGTGTTTCATCGTCATTAAGAAGGTCAGAGGGATACAGTAAACCTGAAGTGAAGCATCGGAATCCACAACTAGTGTCACAGGAATGGTTCAAAACATAGACAGTAGGAAAAGTCAGTCTTGTTGTACTTAGGTCGGCATTGTGCCTTTTGTATTTAATTCCGATGCAATTTCTGTGTTTCACCGTAAATAATAAGGTCAGAGGGATACAGTAAAACTGAAGCATCGGAATCTATAACTAGTGTCACAGGAATGGTACAAACATAGACAGTAGGAAGAGTCAGTCTTCTTGTTCTTAAGTCGCCATTTTGCCTTTCGTATTTAATTAATATGCAATTTCTGTGTTTGATCGTCAATAAGAAGGTCAGAGGGATACAGTAAACCTGAAGTGAAGCATCGGAATCTGTGACTAGGGTCACAGGAATGGATCAAAACATAGTCAGTAAGAAGATTCAGTCTTCTTGTCCTTAAGTCGGCATTGTGCCTTTTGTATTTAATTCCGATGCAATTACTGTGTTTCATCGTCAATAAGAAGGTCCAAGTGATACAGTAAACCTTAAGTGAACCATCGGACTCTATAACTAGTGTCACAGTATTGGTTCAAAACATAGACAGTAAGAAGAGTCAGTCTTCTTGCACTTAAGTCGGCATTGTGGCTTTTGTATTTAATTCCGATGCAATTTCTGTGTTTCATCGTCAATAAGAAGGTCAGAGGGATACAGTAAACCTGAAGTGAAGCATCGGAATCTATAACTAGAGTCACAGGAATGGTTCAAATCATAGTCAGTAAGAAGAGTCAGTCTTCTTGTCCTTAAGTCGGCATTGTGCCTTTTGTATTTAATTCCGATGCAATTTCTGTGATTCATCTTCAATAAGAAGGTCCAAGTGATACAGTAATTCTGAAGTGAAGCATCGGACTCTATAACTAGTGTCACAGAATTGGTTCAAAACGTAGACAGTGGGAAGAGTCAGTCTTCTAGTACTTAGGTCGGCATTGTGCCCATTGTATTTAATTCCGATGCAATTTCTGTGTTTCATCGTCAATAAGAAGGTCAGAGGTATACAGTAAACCTGAAGTGAAGCATCGGAATCTATAAGTAGTTTCACAGGAATGGTTCAAAACACAGTCAGTAAGAAGAGTCAGTCTTCGTTTCTTTAGGTCAGCATTGCGCCTTTTGTATTTAAATCCGATGAAATGTCTGTGTTTCATCGGCAATAAGGTCAGAGGGATACAGTAAACCTGAAGTGAAGCATCGGAATCTATAACTAGTGTCACAGGAATGGTTCAAAACATAGACAGTAGGAAGAGTCAGTCTTCTTGTACTTAGGTCGGCATTGTGCCTTTTGTATTTAATTCCGATGCAATCTCTGTGTTTCACCGTCAATAATAAGGTCAGAGGGATACAGTAAACCTGAAGCATCGGAATCTATAACTAGTGTCACAGGAATTGTACAAACATAGACAGTAGGAAGAGTCAGTCTTCTTGTACTTAAGTCGCCATTTTACCTTTCGTATTTAATTAATATGCAATTTCTGTGTTTCATCGTCAATAAGAAGGTCAGAGGGATACAGTAAACCTGAAGTGAAGCATCGTAATCTATGACTAGTGTCACAGGAATGGTTCAAAACATAGTCAGTAAGAAGATTCAGTCTTCTTGTCCTTAAGTCGGCATTGTGCCTTTTGTATTTAATTCCGATGCAATTTCTGTGTTTCATCGTCAACAAAAAGGTCCAAGGGATACAGTAAACCTGCAGTGAAGCATCGGAACCTATTACTGGTGTCACAGTATTGGTTCAAAACATAGACAGTAACAAGAGTCAGTCTTCTTGTACTTATGTCGGCATTGTGCCTTTTGTATTAAATTCCGACGCAATTTCTGTGTTTCATTGTCAATAAGAAGGTCCTAGGAATACAGTAAACCTGAAGTGAAGCATCGGAATCTATAACTAGTGTCACAGTATTGGTTCAAAACATAGACAGTAAGAAGAGTCAGTATTTTTGTACTTAAGTCGGCATTGTGGCCTTTGTATTTAATCCCGATGCAATTTCTGTGTTTCATCGTCAATAAGAAGGTCCAAGTGATACAGTAAACCTGAAGTGAAGCATCGGACTCTATAACTAGTGTCATTGTATTGGTTCAAAACATAGACAGTAAGAAGAGTCAGTCTTCTTGTACGTAAGTCGGCATTGTGCCGTTTGTATTTAATTCCGATGGAATTTCTGTGATTCATCTTCAATAAGAAGGTCCAAGTGATACAGTAAACCTGAAGTGAAGCATCGGACTCTATAACTAGTGTCACAGAATTGGTTCAAAACGTAGACAGTAGGGAGAGTCAGTCTTCTTGTACTTAGGTCGGCATTGTGCCCTTTGTATTTAATTCCGATTCAATTTCTGTGTTTCATCGTCAATAAGAAGGTCCAAGGGAAACAGTACACATGAAGTGAAGCATCGGAAACTATAACTAGTGTCACAGGAATGGTTCAAAGCATAGACAGTAAGACGAGTCAGTCTTCTTGTACTTAAGTCGGCATTGTGACTTTTGTATTTAATTCCGATGCAATTTCTGTGTTTCATCGTCAATACGAAGGTCAGAGGGATACAGTAAACCTGAAGTGAAACATCGGAATCCAAAACTAGTGTCACAGGAATGGTTCAAAACATAGAGAGTAGGAAGAGTCAGTCTTCATGTACTTAAGTCGGCATTGTGCCATTTGTATTTAATTCCGAAGCAATTTCTGTATTTCATCGTCAATAAGATGGTCCAAGGTATAAAGTAAACCTGAAGTGAAGCATCGGACTCTATAACTAGTGTCACAGAATTGGTTCAAAACGTAGACTGTAGGAAGAGTCGGTCTTCTTGTACTTAAGTCGGCATTGTGAACTTTGTATTTAATACCGATGCAATTTCTGTGTTTCATCGTCAATAAGAAGGGCAGAGGGATACAGTAAACATGAAGTCAAGCATCGGAATCTATAAGTAGTGTCACAGGAATGGTTCAAATCATTGACAGTAAGAAGAGTCAGTCTTCTTGTACTAATGTAGGCAATGTGCCTTTTGTATTTAATTCCGATGCAATTTCGGAGTTTCATCGCCAATAAGAAGGTCCAAGGAATACAGTAAACCTGAAGTGAAGCATCGGAATATATAACTTGTGTCACAGTATTGGTTCAAAACATAGACAGTAAGAAGAGTCAGTCTTCTTGTACTTACGTAGGCAATGTGCCTTTTGTATTTAATTCCGATGCAATTTCTGTGTTTCATCGTCAATAAGAAGGTCCAGGGAATACAGTAAACCTGAAGTGAAGCATCGGAATCTATAACTAGTGTCACAGTATTGGTTCAAAACATAGACAGTAAGAAGACTCAGTCTTCTTGCACTTATGTCGGCATTGTGGCTTTTGTATTTAATTCCGATGCAATTTCTGTGTTTCATCATCAATAAGAAGGTCAGAGGGATACAGTAAACCTGTAGTGAAGCATCGGAATCTATAACTAGAGTCACAGGAATGGTTCAAAACATAGTCAGTAAGAAGAGTCAGTCTTCTTGTCCTTAAGTCGGCATTGTGCATTTTGTATTTAATTCCGATGCAATTTCTGTGATTCATCTTCAATAAGAAGGTCCAAGTGATACAGTAAACCTGAAGTGAAGCATCGGAATCTGTAAGTCGTTTCACAGGAATGGTTCAAAACACAGTCAGTAAGAAGAGTTATTCTTCTTTTCTTTAGGTCGGCATTGCGCCTTTTGTATTTAATTCCGATGCAGTTTATGTGTTTCATCGTGATTAAGAAGGTCAGAGGGATACAGTAAACCTGAAGTGAAGCATCGGAATCCACAACTAGTGTCACAGGAATGGTTCAAAACATAGACAGTAGGAAGAGTCAGTCTTGTTGTACTTAGGTCGGCATTGTGCCCTTTGTATTTATTTCCGATGCAATTTCTGTGTTTCACCGTCAATAATAAGGTCAGAGGGATACAGTAAACCTGAAGCATCGGAATCTATAACTAGTGTCACAGGCATGGTACAAACATAGACAGTAAGAAGAGTCAGTCTTCCTGTACTTAAGTCGGCATTGTGCCTTTTGTATTTAATTAATATGCAATTTCTGTGTTTCATCGTCAATAAGAAGGTCCAAGTGATACAGAAAACCTGAAGTGAAGCATCGGACTCTATAACTAGTGTCACAGTATTGTCTCAAAACATAGACAGTAAGAAGAGTGAGTCTTCTTGTACGTAAGTCGGCATTGTGCCGTTTGTATTTAATTCCGATGGAATTTCTGTGATTCATCTTCAATAAGAAGGTCCAAGTGATACAGTAAACCTGAAGTGAAGCATCGGACTCTATAACTAGTGTCACAGAATTGGTTCAAAACGTAGACAGTAGGGAGAGTCAGTCTTCTTGTACTTAGGTCGGCATTGTGCCCTTTGTATTTAATTCCGATTCAATTTCAGTGTTTCATCGTCAATAAGAAGGTCCAAGGGAAACAGTACACATGAAGTGAAGCATCGGAAACTATAACTAGTGTCACAGGAATGGTTCAAAGCATAGACAGTAAGACGAGTCAGTCTTCTTGTACTTAAGTCGGCATTGTGACTTTTGTATTTAATTCCGTTGCAATTTCTGTGTTTCATCGTCAATACGAAGGTCAGAGGGATACAGTAAACCTGAAGTGAAGCATCGGAATCTAAAACTAGTGTCACAGGAATGGTTCAAAACATAGACAGTAGGAAGAGTCAGTCTTCTTGTACTTAAGTCGGCATTGTGCCTTTTGAATTTAATTCCGATGCAATTTCTGTGTTTCATCGTCAATAAGATGGTCCAAGGTATAAAGTAAACCTGAAGTGAAGCATCGGACTCTATAACTAGTGTCACAGAATTGGTTCAAAACGTAGACAGCAGGAAGAGTCAGTCTTCTTGTACTTAAGTCGGCATTGTGCCCTTTGTATTTAATTCCGATGCAATTTCTGTATTTCATGGTCAATAAGAATGTCCAAGGGATACAGTAAACCTGGAATGAAACATCGGATTCTATAACTAGTGTCACAGGAATGGTTCAAAACATAGACAGTAAGTAGAGTCAGTCTTCTTGTACTTAAGTCGACATTGTGCCTTTTCTATTTAATTCCGATGCAGTTTATGTGTTTCATCGTGATTAAGAAGGTCAGAGGGATACAGTAAACCTGAAGTGAAGCATCGGAATCCACAACTAGTGTCACAGGAATAGTTCAAAACATAGACAGTAGGAAGAGTCAGTCTTGTTGTACTTAGGTCGGCATTGTGCCTTTTGTATTTAATTCCGATGCAATTTCTGTGTTTCACCGTCAATAATAAGGTCAGAGGGATACAGTAAACCTGAAGCATCGGAATCTATAACTAGTGTCACAGGAATGGTACAAACATAGACAGTAAGAAGAGTCAGTCTTCCTGTACTTAAGTCGGCATTGTGCCTTTTGTATTTAATTAATATGCAATTTCTGTGTTTCATCGTCAATAAGAAGGTCAGAGGGATACAGTAAACCTGAAGTGAAGCATCGGAATCTATGACTAGTGTCACAGGAATGGTTCAAAATAGTCAGTAAGAAGATTCAGTCTTCTTGTCCTTAAGTTGGCATTGTGCCTTTTGTATTTAATTCAGATGCAATTTCTGTGTTTCATCGTCAACGAGAAGGTCCAAGGGATACAGTAAACCTGGAGTGAAGCATCGGAACCTATAACTGGTGTCTCAGTATTGGTTCAAAACATAGACAGTAAGAAGAGTCAGTCTTCTTGTACTTATGTCGGCATTGTGCCTTTTGTATTTAATTCCGATGCAATTTCTGTGTTTCATCGACAATAAGAAGGTCCTAGGAATACAGTAAACCTGAATGAAGCATCGGAATCTATAACTAGTGTCGCAGTATTGGTTCAAAACATAGACAGTAAGAAGAGTCAGTATTCTTGTACTTAGGTCGGCATTGTGCCTTTTGTATTTAATTCCGATGCAATTTCTGTGTTTCACCGTCAATAATAAGGTCAGAGGGATACAGTAAACCTGAAGCATCGGAATCTATAACTAGTGTCACAGGAATGGTACAAACATAGACAGTAAGAAGAGTCAGTCTTCCTGTACTTAAGTCGGCATTGTGCCTTTTGTATTTAATTAATATGCAATTTCTGTGTTTCATCGTCAATAAGAAGGTCAGAGGGATACAGTAAACCTGAAGTGAAGCATCGGAATCTGTAACTAGAGTCACAGCAATGGTTCAAAGCATAGTCAGTAAGAAGAGTCAGTCTTCTTGTCCTTAAGTCGGCATTGTGCCTTTTGTATTTAATTCCGATTCAATTTGTGTTTTTCATCGGCAATAAGGTCAGTGGTATACACTAAACCTCAGTTGAAACATCGGAATCTATAACTAGTGTCACAGGAATGGTTCAAAACATAGACAGTAGGATAAGTCAGTCTTCTTGTACTTAAGTCGGCATTGTGCCTTTTGTATTTATATCCGATGGAATTTCTGTGATTCATCTTCAATAAGAAGGTCCAAGTGATACAGTAAACCTGAAGTGAAGCATCGGACTCTATAACTAGTGTCACAGAATTGGTTCAAAACGTAGACAGTAGGAAGAGTCAGTCTTCTTGTACTTAGGTCGGCATTGTGCCCTTTGTATTTAATTCCGATGCAATTTCTGTGTTTCATAGTCAATAAGAAGGTCCAAGGGAAACAGTAAACCTGAAGTGAAGCATCGGAATCTATAACTAGTGTCACAGGAATGGTTCAAAGCATAGACAGTAAGAAGAGTCAGTCTTCTTGTACTTATGTCGGCATTGTGACTTTTGTATTTAATTCCGATGCAATTTCTGTGTTTCATCGTCAATAAGAAGGTCAGAGGGATACAGTAAACCTGAAGTGAAGCATCGGAATCTATAACTAGTGTCACAGGAATGGTTCAAAACATACACAGTAGGAAGAGTCAGTCTTCTTGTACTTAAGTCGGCATTGTGCCTTTTGTATTTAATTCCGATGCAATTTCTGTGTTTCATCGTCAATAAGATGGTCCAAGGTATAAAGTAAACCTGAAGTGAAGCATCGGACTCCATAACTAGTGTCACAGAATTGGTTCAAAACGTAGACAGTAGGAAGAGTCAGTCTTCTTGTACTTAAGTCGGCATTGTGCCCTTTGTATTTAATTCCGATGCAATTTCTGTATTTCATCGTCAATAAGAATGTCCAAGGGATACAGTAAACCTGGAATGAGACATCGGAATCTATAACAAGTGTCACAGGAATGGTTCAAAACATAGACAGTAAGTAGAGTCAGTCTTCTTGTACTTAAGTCGACATTGTGCCTTTTCTATTTAATTCCGATGCAATTTTTGTGTTTCAACGTCAATAAGAAGGTCAGAGGGATACAGTAAACCTGAAGTGAAGCATCGGAATCTATAACTAGTGTCACAGGAATGGTTCAAAACATAGCCAGTAAGAAGAGTATGTCTTCTTGTACTTAAGTCGGCATTTTGCCTTTTGTATTTAATTCCGATGCAATTTCTGTGTTTCATCGTCAATAAGAAGGTCCTAGGGATACAGTAAACCTGAAGTGAAGCATCGGAATTTACAACTAGTGCCACAGAAATGGTTCAAAACATAGTCAGTAAGAAGAGTCAGTCTTCTTGTACTTAAGTCGACATTGTGCCTTTGCTATTTAATTCCGATGCAATTTCTGTGTTTCATCGTCAATAAAAAAGTCCAAGGGATACAGTAAACCTGGAGTGTAGCATCGGAATCTATAACTAGTGTCACAGGAATGGTTCAAAACATTGACAGTAAGAAGAGTTAGTCTTCGTGTACTTAAGTCAGCATTTTGCCTTTAGTATTTTATTCCGATGCAATTTCTGTGTTTCATCGCCAATAAGAAGGTCCAAGGGATACAGTAAACCTGAAGTGAAGCATCGGAATCCCTAACTAGTGTCACAGGAATGGTTAAAATCATTGTCAGTAAGAAGAGTCGGTCTTTAAGCACTGAAGTCGGCATTGTGCCTTTTGTATTTAATTCCGATGCAATTTCTGTGTTTCATCGTCAATAAGGAGGACCTAGGGATACAGTAAACCTGAAGTGAAGCATCGGAATCTACAACTAGTGCCACAGAAATGGTTCAAAACATAGTCAGTAAGAAGAGTCAGTCTTCTTGTACTTAAGTCGGCATTGTGCCTTTTCTATTTAATTCCGATGCAATTTCTGTGTTTCATCGTCAATAAGGAGGTAAGAGGGATACAATAAACCTGAAGAGAGGTATCGGAATCTATAACTAGTGTCACAGGAATGGTTCAAAGCATAGTCAGTAGGAAGAGTCAGTCTTCTTGTACTTATGTCGGCATTGTGCCCTTCGTGTTTAATTCCGATGCAATTTCTGTGTTTCACCGTCAATAAGAAGGTCAGAGGGATACAGTAAACCTGGAGTGAAGTACCCGAATCTATAACAAGTGTCACAGGAATTGTTGAAAAAATAGACAGTAAGAAGAGTCAGTCTTCTTGTACTTAAGTCGGCATTGTGCCTTTTCTATTTAATTCCGATGCAATTTCTGTGTTTCATCGTCAATAAGAAGGTTAGAATGATACAATAAATCTGGAGTGAAAAATCGGAATCTATAACTAATGTCACAGTGATGGTTCAAAGCATAGACAGTAAGAAGAGTCAGTCTTCTTGTACTTAAGTCGGCATTGTGCTTTTTGTATTTACTTCCGATGCAATTTCTGTGTTTCATCGTCAATAAGAAGGTCCAAGGGGTACAGTAAACCTGAAGTGAAGCATCGAAATCTATAACTAGTGTCACGGGAATGGTTCAAACATAGACAGAAAGAAGAGACAGTCTTCTTGTACTTAAGTCGGCATTGTGTCTTTTGTATTTAATTCCGATGCAATTTCTGTCATTCATCGTCAATAAGAAGGTCCAAGAGATACAGTAAACCTGAAGTGAAGCATCGGACTCTGTAACTAGTGTCACAGGAATGGTTCAAAACATAGACAGTAAGAAGTATCAGTCTTCTTGTACTTAAGTCGGCATTGTGCTTTTTGTATTTACTTACGATGCAATTTCTGTGTTTCATCGTCAATAAGATGGTCCAAGGGGTACAGTAAACCTGAAGTGAAGCATCGGAATCTATAACTAGTGTCACTAGAATGGTTCAAAATATAGACAGTAAGAAGAGTCAGTCTTCTTGTACTTAAGTCGGCATTGTGCCTTTTGTATTTAATTCCGATGCAATTTCTGTGATTCATCGTCAATAAGAAGGTCCAAGAGATACAGTAAACCTGAAGTGAAGCATCGGACTCTATAACTAGTGTCACAGGAATGGTTCAAACATAGACAGAAAGAAGAGTCAGTCTTCTTGTACTTAAGTCGGCATTGTGCCTTTTGTATTTAATTCCGATGCAATTTCTGTGTTTCATCGTCAATAATAAGGTCAGAGGGATACAGTAAACTTGAAGTGAAGCATCGGAATCTATAACTAGTGTCACAGGAATTGTTCAAAAAATAGACAGTAAGAAGAGTCAGTCTTCTTGTACTTAAGTCGGCATTGTGCCTTTTGTATTTAATTCCGATGCAATTTCTGTGTTTCATCGTCAATAAGAAGGTCAGAGGGATACAGTAAACCTGGAGTGAAGCATCGGAATCTATAACTAATGTCACAGGGATCGTTCAAAACATAGACAGTAAGATGAGTCAGTCTTCTTGTACTTATGTCGGCATTGTGCCTTTTCTATTTAATTGAGATGCAATTTCAGTGTTTCATCGTCAATAAGAAGGTCAGAGGTATACAGTAAACCTGAAGTGAAGCATCGGAATCTATAACTAGTGTCACAGGAATGGTTTAAACATAGACAGTAAGAAGAGACAGACTTCGTGTACTTAAGTCGGCATTGTGCCTTTTGTATTTAATTTCGATGCAATTTCCGTGTTTCATCGTCAATAAGAAGGTCAGAGGGGTACAGTAAACCTGAAGTGAAGCATCGGAATCTATAACTAGTGTCACTGGAATGGTTCAAAATATAGACAGTAAGATGAGTCAGTCTTCTTGCACTTAAGTCGGCATTGTGCCTTTTGTATTTAATTCCGATGCAATTTCTGTGATTCATCGTCAATAAGATGGTCCAAGAGATACAGTAAACCTGAAGTGAAGCATCGGACTCTATTACTAGTGTCACAGAAATAGTTCAAATCTTAGACAGTAGGAAGAGTCAGTCTTCTTGTACATAAGTCGGCTTTGTGCCTTTTGTATTTAATTCCGATGCAACTTCTGTGTTTCATCGTCAATAAGAACGTCCAAGGGATACAGTAAACCTGAAGTGTCACAGGAATGGATCAAAACATACACAGTAAGAAGAGTCAGTCTTCTTGTACTTAAGTCGACATTGTGCCTATTCTATTTAATTCCGATGCAATTTCTGTGTTTCGTCGTCAATAAGAAGGTCCAAGGGATACACTAAAACTGAAGTCAAGCATCGGAATCTATACCTAGTGTCACAGGATTGGTTCAAAACAATGTCAGTAAGAAGAGTCAGTCTTCTTGTCCTTATGTCGGCATTGTGCCTTTTCTATTTAATTCCGATGCAATTTCTGTGTTTCATCGTCAATAAGAAGGTCCAAGGGATACAGTAACCCTGGAGTGAAGCATCGGAATCTATAACTAGTGCCACAGGTATTGTTCAAAGAATAGACAGTAAGAAGAGTCAGACCTCTTGTATTTAAGTCGGCATTGTGCCTTTTGTATTTAATTCCAATGCTATTTCTGTGTTTCACAGTCAATACCAAGGTCGAAGGGATTCAGTAAATTTAAAGTGAAGCATCGGAATCTATAACTATTGTCACAGGAATGGTTCAAACTATTATCAGTAATAAGAGTCAGTCTTCTTGTATTTAAGTCGGCATTGTGCCTTTTCTATTTCATTCCGATGCAATTTCTGTGTTTCATCGGCAATAAGAACGTCCAAGGGATACAGTAAACCAGGGGTGAAGCATCGCAATCTGTAACTAGTGTCACAGTGATGGTTCAAAACATAGACCGTAAGAAGAGTCTATGACATGTGTCACAGGAATGGTTCAAACATAGACAGTAAGAAGAGTCATTCTTCTTGTACTTAAGTCGGCATTGTGCTTTTTGTATTTACTTCCGATGCAATTTCTGTGTTTCATCGTCAATAAGAAGGTCCAAGGGGTACAGTAAACCTGAAGTGAAGCACCGGAACTATAACTAGTGTCACTGGAATGGTTCAAAATATAGACAGTAAGAAGAGTCAGTCTTCTTGTACTTAAGTCGGCATTGTGCCTTTTGTATTTAATACCGATGCAATTTCTGTGATTCATCGTCAATAAGAAGGTCCAAGAGATACAGTAAACCTGAAGTGAAGCATCGGACTCTATGACATGTGTCACAGGAATGGTTCAAACATAGACAGTAAGAAGAGTCATTCTTCTTGTACTTAAGTCGGCATTGTGAATTTTGTATTTAATTCCGATGCAGTTTCTGTGTTTCATCGTCAATAAGAAGGTCCAAGGGAACAGTAAACCTGAAGTGAAGCATCGGATTCTATAACTAGTGTCACAGGAATGGTTCAAAACAGAGACAGTAGGAAGAGTCAGTCTTCTTGTACTTAAGTCGGCATTGTGCCTTTTGTATTTAATTCCGACGCAATTTCTGTGTTTCATGGTCAATAGGAAGGTCAGAGGGATACAGTAAACCTAAAGTAAAGAATCGGAATCTAAAACTAGTGTCACAGGAATGGATCAAAACATAGACAGTAGGAAGAGTCAGTCTTCTTGTACATAAGTCGGCATTGTGCCTTTTGTATTTAATTCCGATGCAATTTCTGTGTTTCATCGTCAATAAGAACTTCCAAGGTATACAGTAAACCTGAAGTGAAGCATCGTAATCTATAACTAGTGTCACAGGAATGGTTCAAAGCATAGTCAGTAAGAAGAGTCAGTCTTCGTGTACATAAGTCGGCATTCTGCCTTTTCTATTTAATTCCGATGCAATTTCTCTGTTTCATCGTCAATAAGAAGGTCAGAGGGATACAGTATACCTGGAGAGAGGCATCGGAATCTATAACTAATGTCACAGGGATGGTCAGAACATAGACAGTAAGATGAGTCAGTCTTCTTGTACTTATGCGGCATTGTGCCTTTTCTATTTAATTCCGATGCAATTTCTGTGTTTCATCGTCAATAAGAAGGTCAGAGGGATACAGTAAACCTGAAGTGAAGCATCGGAATCTATAACTAGTGTCACAGGAATGGTTCAAATTATAGACAGTAAGAAGAGTCAGTCTTCTTGTACTTAAGTCGACATTGTGCCTTTTCTATTTAATTCCGATGCAGCTTCTGTGTTTCATCGTCAATAAGAAGCTCCAAGGGATACCCTAAAACAGAAGTCAAGCATCGGTATCTGTACCTAGTGTCACACGATTGGTTCAAAACAAAGTCAGTTAGAAGACTCAGTCTTCTTGTCCTTTAGTCGGCATTGTGCCTTTTGTATATAATTCCGATGCAATTTCTGTGTTTCATCGTCAATAAGAAGGTCAGAGGGATACAGTAAACCTGAAGTGAAGCATTGGAATCTATAACTAGTGTCACTGGAATGGTTCAAAGTATAGACAGTAAGAAGACTCAGTCTTCTTGTACTTAGGTCGGCATTCTGCCTTTTGTATTTATTTCCGATGCAATTTATGTGTTTCATCGTCAATAAGAAGGTCAGAGGGATACAGTAAACCTGAAGTGAAGCATCGGAATCTATAACTAGTGTCACAGGAATGGTTCAAACATAGACAGTAAGAAGAGACAGTCTTCTTGTACTTAAGTCGGCATTGTGCTTTGTGTATTTACTTCCGATGCAATTTCTGTGTTTCATCGTCAATAACAAGGTCCAAGGTGTACAGTAAACCTGAAGTGAAGCATCTGAATCTATAACTAGTGTCACTGGAATGGTTCAAATTATACACAGTAAGAAGAGTCAGTCTTCTTGTACTTAAGTCGGCATTGTGCCTTATGTATTTAATTAAGATGCAATTTCTGTGATTCATCGTCAATAAGAAGGTCCAAGAGATACAGTAAACCTGAAGTGAAGCATCGGACTCTATAACTAGTGTCACAGAAATGGTTCAAAACATAGACAGTAGGAAGAGTCAGTCTTCGTGTACTTAAGTCGGCATTGTGCCTTTTGTATTTAATTCCGATGCAATTTCTGTGTTTCTTCGTCAGTAAGAAGGTCCAAGGGAAACAGTAAACCTGAAGTGAAGCATCGGAATCTATAACTAGTGTCACAGGAATGGTTCAAACATAGACAGTAAGAAGAGTCAGTCTTCTTGTCCTTAAGTCGCCATTCTGCCTTTTGTATTTAATTCCGATTCAATCTCTGTGTTTCATCGGCAATAAGGTCAGAGGGATACAGTAAACCTGAAGTGAAGCATCGGAATCTATAACTAGTGTCACAGGAATGGTTCAAAACAGAGACAGTAGGAAGAGTCAGTCTTCTTGTACTTAAGTCGGCATTGTGCCTTTTGTATTTAATTCCGACGCAATTTCTGTGTTTCATGGTCAATAAGAAGGTCAGAGGGATACAGTAAACCTGAAGTAAAGAATCGGAATCTAAAACTAGTGTCACAGGAATGGATCAAACATAGACAGTAGGAAGAGTCAGTCTTCTTGTACATAAGTCGGCATTGTGCCTTTTGTATTTAATTCTTATGCAATTTCTGTGTTTCATCGGCAATAAGAACTTCCAAGGTATACAGTAAACCTGAAGTGAAGCATCGTAATCTATAACTAGTGTCACAGGAAAGGTTCAAAGCATAGTCAGTAAGAAGAGTCAGTCTTCTTGTACATAAGTCGGCATTGTGCTTTTTGTATTTAATTCCGATGCAATTTCTGTGTTTCATCGTCAATAAGAAGGTCAGAGGGATACAGTATACCTGGAGTGAAGCATCGAAATCTGTAACTAATGTCACAGGGATGGTCAAAACATTGACAGTAAGATGAGTCAGTCTTCTTATACTTATGTCGGCATTTTGCCTTTTCTATTTACTTCCGATGCAATTTCTGTGTTTAATCGTCAATAAGAAGGTCAGAGGGATACAGTAAACCTGAAGTGAAGCATCGGAATCTATAACTAGTGTCACAGGAATGGCTCAAACATACACAGTAAGAAGAGACAATCCTCTTGTACTTAAGTCGGCATTGTGCCTTTTGAATTTAATTCCGATGCAATTTCCGTGTTTCATCGTCAATAAGAAGGTCAGAGGGATACAGTAAACCTGGAGTGAAGAATGGGAATCTATAACTAGTGTCACAGTGATGGTTCAAAACATAGACCGTAAGAAGAGTCAGTCTTCTTGTACTTAAATCGGCATTGTGCTTTGTGAATTTACTTCCAATGCAATTTCTGTGTTTCATCGTCAATAAGACGGTCCAAGGGGTACAGTAAACCTGAAGTGAAGCATCTGAATCTATAACTAGTGTCACTGGAATGGTTCAAAATATACACAGTAAGAAGAGTCAGTCTTCTTGTACTTAAGTCGGCATTGTGCCTTATGTATTTAATTAAGATGCAACTTCTGTGATTCATCGTCAATAAGAAGGTCCAAGGTGTACAGTAAACCTGAAGTGAAGCATCGGACTCTATAACTAGTGTCACAGAAATGGTTCAAAACATAGACAGTAGGAAGACTCAGTCTTCTTGTACTTAAGTCGGCATTGTGCCTTTTGTATTTAATTCCGATGCAATTTCTGTGTTTCTTCGTCAATAAGAAGGTCCAAGGGAAACAGTAAACCTGAAGTGAAGCATCGGAATCTATAACTAGTGTCACAGGAATGGTTCAGATATAGTCAGTAAGATGAGTCAGTCTTCTTGTCCTTAAGTCGCCATTCTGCCTTTTGCATTTAATTCCGATTCAATTTCTGTGTTTCATCGGCAATAAGGTCAGAGGGATACAGTAAACCTGAAGTGAAGCATCGGAATCTAATACTAGTGTCACAGGAATGGTTCAAAACAGAGACAGTAGGATGAGTCAGTCTTCTTGTACTTAAGTCGGCATTGTGCCTTTTGTATTTAATTCCGACGCAATTTCTGTGTTTCATGGGCAATAAAAAGGTCAGAGGGATACAGTAAAGCTGAAGTAAAGAATCGAAATCTAAAACTAGTGTCACAGGAATGGATCAAACATAGACAGTAGGAAGAGTCAGTCTTCTTGTACATAAGTCGGCATTGTGCCTTTCGTATTTAATTCTTATGCAATTTCTGTGTTTCATCGTCAATAAGAACTTCCAAGGTATACAGTAAACCTGAAGTGAAGCATCGTAATCTATAGCTAGTGTCACAGGAAAGGTTCAAAGCATAGTCAGTAAGAAGAGTCAGTCTTCTTGTACATAAGTCGGCTTTGTGCATTTTGTATTTAATTCCAATGCAATTTCTGTGTTTCATCGTCAATAAGAAGGTCAGAGGGATACAGTAAACCTGGAGTGAAGCATCGGAATCTATAACTAGTTTCACTGGAATGGTTAAAGTCATAGACTGTAAGAAGAGTCAGTCTTCTTGTACTTAAGACGACATTGTTCCTTTTCTATTTAATTCCGATGCAATTTCTGTGTTTAATCGCCAATAAGAATGTCCAAGGTATACAGTAAACCTGAAGTAAAGCATCGGAATCTATAACTAGTGTCACAGCAATGGTTCAAACTCTAATCACTAAGAAGAGTCAGTCTTCTTGTACTTAAGTCGACATTGTGCCTTTTCTATTTATTTGCGATGCAATTTCTGTGTTTCATCGTCAATAAGAAGGTTCAAGGGATACAGTAAACCTGGAGTGAAGCCTCGGAAACTATAACTAGTGTCACAGGAATGGTTCAAACATAGTCAGTAAGAAGAGTCAGTCTTCTTGTCCTTAAGTCGCCATTCTGCCTTTTGTATTTAATTCCGATTCAATTTCTGTGTTTCATCGGCAATAAGGTCAGAGGGATACAGTAAACCTGAAGTGAAGCATCGGAATCTATAACTAGTGTCACAGGAATGGTTCAAAACAGAGACAGTAGGAAGAGTCAGTCTTCTTGTACTTAAGTCGGCATTGTGCCTTTTCTATTTAATTCCGATGCAATTTCTGTGTTTCATCGTCAACAAGAAGGTCAGAGGGATACAGTATACCTGGAGTGAAGCATCGGAATCTATAACTAATGTCACAGGGGTGGTCAAAACATAGACAGTAAGATGAGTCAGTCTTCTTATACTTATGTCGGCATTGTGCCTTTTCTATTTAATTCCGATGCAATTTCTGTGTTTCATCGTCAATAAGAAGGTCAGAGGGATACAGTAAACCTGAAGTGAAGCATCGGAATCTATAACTAGTGTCACAGGAATGGTTCAAACGTAGACAGTAAGAAGAGACAGTCTTCTTGTACTTAAGTCGGCATTGTGCCTTTTGTATTTAATTCCGATGCAATTTCCGTGTTTCATCGTCAATAAGAAGGTCAGAGGGATACAGTAAACCTGAAGTGAAGCATCGGAAACTATAACTAGTGTCACAGGAATTGTTCAAAAAATAGACAGTAAGAAGAGTCAGTCTTCTTGTACTTAAGTCGGCATTGTGGCTTTTGTATTTAATTCCGATGCAATTTCCATGTTTAATCGTCAATAAGAAGGTCAGAGGGATACAGTAAACCTGAAGTGAAGAATGGGAATCTATAACTAGTGTCACAGTGATGGTTCAAAACATAGACAGTAAGAAGAGTCAGTCTTCTTGTACTTAAGTCGGCATTGTGCTTTGTGAATTTACTTCCAATGCAATTTCTGTGTTTCATCGTCAATAAGAAGGTCCAAGGGGTACAGTAAACCTGAAGTGAAGCATCTGAATCTATAACTAGTGTCACTGGAATTGTTCAAAATATACACAGTAAGAAGAGTCTGTCTTCTTGTACTTAAGTCGGCATTGTGCCTTATGTATTTAATTAAGATGCAATTTCTGTGATTCATCGTCAATAAGAAGGTCCAAGAGATACAGTAAACCTGAAGTGAAGCATCGGACTCTATAACTAGTGTCACAGAAATGGTTCAAAACATAGACAGTAGGAAGAGTCGGTCTTCTTGTACTTAAGTCGGCATTGTGCCTTTTGTATTTAATTCCGATGCAATTTCTGTGTTTCTTCGTCAATAAGAAGGTCAGAGGGATACAGTAAACCTGAAGTAAAGAATCGAAATCTAAAACTAGTGTCACAGGAATGGATCAAACATAGACACTAGGAAGAGTCAGTCTACTTGTACATAAGTCGGCATTGTGCCTTTCGTATTTAATTCTTATGCAATATCTGTGTTTCATCGTCAATAAGAACTTCCAAGGTATACAGTAAACCTGAAGTGAAGCATCGTAATCTATAACTAGTGTCACAGGAAAGGTTCAAAGCATAGTCAGTAAGAAGAGTCAGTCTTCTTGTACATAAGTCGGCATCGTGCATTTTGTATTTAATTCCAATGCAATTTCTGTGTTTCATCGTCAATAAGAAGGTCAGAGTGATACAGTAAACCTGAAGTGAAGCATCGGAATCTATAACTAGTGTCACAGGAATGGTTCAAAACAGAGACAGTAGGAAGAGTCAGTCTTCTTGTACTTAAGTCGGCATTGTGCCTTTTGTATTTAATTCCGACGCAATTTCTGTGTTTCATGGTCAATAAGAAGGTCAGAGGGATACAGTAAACCTGAAGTAAAGAATCGAAATCTAAAACTAGTGTCACAGGAATGGATCAAACATAGACAGTAGGAAGAGTCAGTCTTCTTGTACATAAGTAGGCATTGTGCCTTTCGTATTTCATTCTTATGCAATTTCTGTGTTTCATCGTCAATAAGAACTTCCAAGGTATACAGTAAACCTGAAGTGAAGCATCGTAATCTATAACTAGTGTCACAGGAAAGGTTCAAAGCATAGTCAGTAAGAAGAGTCAGTCTTCTTGTACATAAGTCGGCATTGTGCATTTTGTATTTAATTCCAATGCAATTTCTGTGTTTCATCGTCAATAAGAATGTCCAAGGGATACAGTAAACCTGAAGTGAAGCATCGGAATCTATAACTAGTGTCACAGGAATGGTTCAAACTTAGACAGTAAGAAGAGACAGTCTTCTTGTACTTAAGTCGGCAATGTGCCTTTTGTATTTAATTCCGATGCAATTTCCGTGTTTCATCGTCAATAAGAAGATCAGAGGGATACAGTAAACCTGGAGTGTAGCATCGGAATCTATAACTAGTTTCACTGGAATGGTTAAAGTCATAGACTGTAAGAAGAGTCAGTCTTCTTGTACTTAAGACGACATTGTTCCTTTTCTATTTAATTCCGATGCAATTTCTGTGTTTCATCGCCAATAAGAATGTCCAAGGTATACTGTAAACCTGAAGTAAAGCATCGGAATCTATAACTAGTGTCACAGCAATGGTTCAAACTATAATCACTAAGAAGAGTCAGTCTTCTTGTACTTAAGTCGGCATTGTGCCTTTTCTATTTAATTCCGATGCAATTTCTGTGTTTCATCGCCAATAAGAAGGTTCAAGGGATACACTAAACCTGGAGTGAAGCATCGGAATCTATAACTAGTGTCACAGGAATGGTTCAAAACATAGACAGTAAGAAGAGTCAGTCTTCTTGTACTTAAGTCGGCATTGTGAGTTTTCTATTTACTTCCGATGCAATTTCTGTGTTTCATCGTCAATAAGAAGGTCAGAGGGATACAGTAAACCTGAAGTGAAGCATCGGAATCTATAACTAGTGTCACAGGAATGGTTCAAAACATAGACAGTAAGAAGAGTCAGTCTTCGTGGACTAAAGTTGGCATTTTGCCTTTTGTATTTAATTCCAATGCTATTTCTGTGTTTCACCGTCAATAACAAGGTCCAAGGGATACAGTAAACCTGAAGTGAAGCAGCGGAATCTATAACTATTGTCACTGGAATGGTTCAAACTATTATCAGTAAGAAGAGTCAGTCTTCTTGTACTTAAGTCGGCATTGTGCCTTTTCTATTTAATTCCGATGCAATTTCTGTGTTTTATCGTCAATAAGAAGGTCAGAGAGATACAGTTAACCTGAAGTGAAGCATCGGAATCTATAACTAGTGTCACAGGAATGGTTCAAACATAGTCAGTAAGAAGAGACAGTCTTCTTGTACTTAAGTCGGCATTGTGCCTTTTGTATTTAATTACGATGCAATTTCCGTGTTTCATCGTCAATAAGATGGTCAGTGGGATACAGTAAACCTGAAGGGAAGCATCGGAATCTATAACTAGTGTCACAGGAATTGTTCAAAAAATAGACAGTAAGAAGAGTCAGTCTTCTTGTACTAAAGTCGGCATTGTTCCTTTTGTATTTAATTCCGATGCAATTTCTGTGTTTCATCGTCAATAAGAATGTCAGAGGGATACAGTAAACCTGAAGTAAAGAATCGGAATCTAAAACTAGTGTCACAGGAATGGATCAAACATAGACAGTAGGAAGAGTCAGTCTTCTTGTACATAAGTCGGCATTGTACCTTTTGTATTTAATTCCGATGCAATTTCCATGTTTCATCGTCAATAAGAAGGTCAGAGGGATACAGTAAACCTGGAGTGAAGAATGGGAATCTATAACTAGTGTCACAGTGATGGTTCAAAACATAGACAGTAAGAAGAGTCAGACTTCTTGTACTTAAGTCGGCATTGTGCTTTGTGAATTTACTTCCGATGCAATTTCTGTGTTTCATCGTCAATAAGAAGGTCCAAGGGCTACAGTAAACCTGAAGTGAAGCATCTGAATCTATAACTAGTGACACTGGAATGGTTCAAAATATACACAGTAAGAAGAGTCAGTCTTCTTGTACTTAAGTCGGCATTGTGCCTTATGTATTTAATTAAGATGCAATTTCTGTGATTCATCGTCAATAAGAAGGTCCAAGAGATACAGTAAACCTGAAGTGAAGCATCGGAATCTGTAACTAGTGTCACAGGAATGGTTCAAACATAGTCAGTAAGAAGAGTCAGTCTTCTTGTCCTTAAGTCGCCATTCTGCCTTTTGTATTTAATTCCCGTTCAATTTCTGTGTTTCATCGGCAATAAGGTCAGAGGGATACAATAAACCTGAAGGGAAGCATCGGAATCTATAACTAGTGTCACAGGAATGGTTCAAAACAGAGACTTTAGGAAGAGTCAGTCTTCTTGTACTTAAGTCGGCATTGTGCCTTTTGTATTTAATTCCGACGCAATTTCTGTGTTTCATGGTCAATAAGAAGGTCAGAGGGATACAGTAAACCTGAAGTAAAGAATCGGAATCTAAAACTAGTGTCACAGGAATGGATCAAACATAGACAGTAGGAAGAGTCAGTCTTCTTGTAATTAAGTCGGCATTGTGCCTTTTGTATTTAATTCTTATGCAATTTCTGTGTTTCATCGTCAATAAGAACTTCCAAGGTATACAGTAAACCTGATGTGAAGCATCGTAATCTATAACTAGTGTCACAGGAAAGGTTGAAAGCATAGTCAGTAAGAAATTTCAGTCTTCTTGTACATAAGTCGGCATTGTGCATTTTGTTTTTAATTCCAATGCAATTTCTGTGTTTCATCGTCAATAAGAAGGTCCCAGGGAGACAGTAAACCTGGAGTGAAGCATCGGAATCTATAACTGGTTTCACTGGAATGGTTAAAGTTATAGACTGTAAGAAGAGTCAGTCTTCTTGTACTTAAGACGACATTGTTCCTTTTCTATTTAATTCCGATGCAATTTCTTTGTT
Source organism: Schistocerca serialis cubense (assembly GCF_023864345.2). Taxonomy (NCBI): domain Eukaryota; kingdom Metazoa; phylum Arthropoda; class Insecta; order Orthoptera; family Acrididae; genus Schistocerca; species Schistocerca serialis. Next base: position 8,811,969 of record NW_026047584.1, on the reverse strand, counting down.
TCATCGCCAATAAGAATGTCCAAGGTATACAGTAAACCTGAAGTAAAGCATCGGAATCTATAACTAGTGTCACAGCAATGGTTCAAACTATAATCACTAAGAAGAGTCAGTCTTCTTGTACTTAAGTCGGCATTGTGCCTTTTCTATTTAATTCCGGTGCAATTTCTGTGTTGCATCGTCAATAAGAAGGTCCAAGGGATACAGTAAACCTGGAGTGAAGCATCGGAATCTATAACTAGTGTCACAGGAATTGTTCAAAACATAGACAGTAAGAAGAGTCAGTCTTCTTGTACTTAAGTCGGCATTGTGAGTTTTCTATTTAATTCCGATGCAATTTCTGTGTTTCATCGTCAATAAGAAGGTCAGAGGGATACAGTAAACCTGAAGTGAAGCATCGGAATCTATAACTAGTGTCACAGGAATGGTTCAAAACATAGACAGTAAGAAGAGTCAGTCTTCGTGGACTAAAGTTGGCATTTTGCCTTTTGTATTTAATTCCAATGCTATTTCTGTGTTTCACCGTCAATAACAAGGTCCAAGGGATACAGTAAACCTGAAGTGAAGCATCGGAATCTATAACTATTGTCACTGGAATGGTTCAAACTATTATCAGTAAGAAGAGTCAGTCTTCTTGTACTTAAGTCGGCATTGTGCCTTTTCTATTTAATTCCGATGCAATTTCTGTGTTTTATCGTCAATAAGAAGGTCAGAGAGATACAGTTAACCTGAAGTGAAGCATCGGAATCTATAACTAGTGTCACAGGAATGGTTCAAATATAGTCAGTAAGATGAGTCAGTCTTCTTGTCCTTATGTCGCCATTCTGCCTTTTGTATTTAATTCCGATTCAATTTCTGTGTTTCATCGGCAATAAGGTCAGAGGGATACAGTAAACCTGAAGTGAAGCATCGGAATCTATAACTAGTGTCACAGGAATGGTTCAAAACAGAGACAGTAGGAAGAGTCAGTCTTCTTGTACTTAAGTCGGCATTGTGCCTTTTGTATTTAATTCCGACGCAATTTCTGTGTTTCATGGTCAATAAGAAGGTCAGAGGGATACAGTAAACCTGAAGTAAAGAATCGAAATCTAAAACTAGTGTCACAGGAATGGATCAAACATAGACAGTAGGAAGAGTCAGTCTTCTTGTACATAAGTCGGCATTGTGCCTTTCGTATTTAATTCTTATGCAATTTCTGTGTTTCATCGTCAATAAGAACTTCCAAGGTATACAGTAAACCTGAAGTGAAGCATCGTAATCTATAGCTAGTGTCACAGGAAAGGTTCAAAGCATAGTCAGTAAGAAGAGTCAGTCTTCTTGTACATATGTCGGCATTGTGCATTTTGTATTTAATTCCAATGCAATTTCTGTGTTTCATCGTCAATAAGAAGGTCAGAGGGATACAGTAAACCTGAAGTGAAGCATCGGAATCTATAACTAGTGTCACAGGAATGGTTCAAACTTAGACAGTAAGAAGAGACAGTCTTCTTGTACTTAAGTCGGCATTGTGCTTTTTGTATTTAATTCCGATGCAATTTCCGTGTTTCATCGTCAATAAGAAGGTCAGAGGGATACAGTAAATCTGGAGTGAAGCATCGGAATCTATAACTAGTTTCACTGGAATGGTTAAAGTCATAGACTGTAAGAAGAGTCAGTCTTCTTGTACTTAAGACGACATTGTTCCTTTTCTATTTAATTCCGATGCAATTTCGTGTGTTTCATCGCCAATAAGAATGTCCAAGGTATACAGTAAACCTGAAGTAAAGCCTCGGAATCTATAACTAGTGTCACAGCAATGGTGCAAACTATGATCACTAAGAAGAGTCAGTCTTCTTGTACTTAAGTCGGCATTGTGCCTTTTCTATTTATTTGCGATGCAATTTCTGTGTTTCATCGTCAATAAGAAGGTTCAAGGGATACAGTAAACCTGGAGTGAAGCATCGGAATCTATAACTAGTGTCACAGGAATGGTTCAAACATAGTCAGTAAGAAGAGTCAGTCTTCTTGTCCTTAAGTCGCCATTCTGCCTTTTGTATTTAATTCCGACTCAATTTCTGTGTTTCATCGGCAATAAGGTCAGAGGGATACAGTAAACCTGAAGTGAAGCATCGGAATCTATAACTAGTGTCACAGGAATGGTTCAAAACAGAGACAGTAGGAAGAGTCAGTCTTCTTGTACTTAAGTCGGCATTGTGCCTTTTGTATTTAATTCCGACGCAATTTCTGTGTTTCATCGTCAATAAGAAGGTCAGTGGGATACAGTAAACCTGAAGTAAAGAATCGGAATCTAAAACTAGTGTCACAGGAATGGATCAAACATAGACAGTAGGAAGAGTCAGTCTTCTTGTACATAAGCCGGCATTGTGCCTTTTGTATTTAATTCTTATGCAATTTCTGTGTTTCATCGGCAATAAGAACTTCCAAGGTATACAGTAAACCTGAAGTGAAGCATCGTAATCTATAACTAGTGTCACAGGAAAGGTTCAAAGCATAGTGAGTAAGAAGAGTCAGTCTTCTTGTACATAAGTCGGCATTGTGCATTTCGTATTTAATTCCGATGCAATTTCTGTGTTTCATCGTCAATAAGAAGGTCAGAGGGATACAGTATACCTGGAGTGAAGCATCGGAATCTATAACTAATGTCACAGGGTGGGTCAAAACATAGACAGTAAGATGAGTCAGTCTTCTTATACTTATGTCGGCATTGTGCCTTTTCTATTTAATTCCGATGCAAATTCTGTGTTTCATCGTCAATAACAAGGTCAGAGGGATACAGTAAACCTGAAGTGAAGCATCGGAATCTATAACTAGTGTCACAGGAATGGTTCAAACGTAGACCGTAAGAAGAGACAGTCTTCTTGTACTTAAGTCGGCATTGTGCCTTTTGTATTTAATTCCGATGCAATTTCCGTGTTTCATCGTCAATAAGAAGGTCAGAGGGATACAGTAAACCTGAAGTGAAGCATCGGAAACTATAACTAGAATCACAGGAATTGTTCAAAAAATAGACAGTAAGAAGAGTCAGTCTTCTTGTACTTAAGTCGGCATTGTGCCTTTTGTATTTAACTCCGATGCAATTTCCATGTTTCATCGTCAATAAGAAGGTCAGAGGGATACAGTAAACCTGAAGTGAAGCATCGGAATCTATAACTAGTGTCACAGGAATGGTTCAAAACAGAGACAGTAGGAAGAGTCAGTCTTCTTGTACTTAAGTCGGCATTGTGCCTTTTGTATTTAATTCCGACGCAATTTCTGTGTTTCATGGTCAATAAGAAGGTCAGAGGGATACAGTAAACCTGAAGTAAAGAATCGAAACCTAAAACTAGTTTCACAGGAATGGATCAAACATAGACAGTAGGAAGAGTCAGTCCTCTTGTACATAAGTCGGCATTGTGCCTTTCGTATTTAATTCTTATGCAATTTCTGTGTTTCATCGTCAATAAGAACTTCCAAGGTATACAGTAAACCTGAAGTGAAGCATCGTAATCTATAACTAGTGTCACAGGAAAGGTTCAAAGCATAGTCAGTAAGAAGAGTCAGTCTTCTATTACATAAGTCGGCATTGTGCATTTTGTATTTAATTCCAATGCAATTTCTGTGTTTCATCGTCAATACGAAGGTCAGAGGGATACAGTAAACCTGAAGTGAAGCATCGGAATCTATAACTAGTGTCACAGGAATGGTTCAAACTTAGACAGTAAGAAGAGACAGTCTTCTTGTACTTAAGTCGGCATTGTGCCTTTTATATTTAATTCCGATGCAATTTCCGTGTTTCATCGTCAATAAGAAGGTCAGAGGGATACAGTAAACCTGGAGTGAAGCATCGGAATCTATAACTAGTTTCACTGGAATGGTTAAAGTCATAGACTGTAAGAAGAGTCAGTCTTCTTGTACTTAAGACGACATTATTCCTTTTCTATTTAATTCCGATGCAATTTCTGTGTTTCATCGCCAATAAGAATGTCCAAGGTATACAGTAAACCTGAAGTAAAGCATCGGAATCCATAACTAGTGTCACAGCAATGGTTCAAACTATAAATACTAAGAAGAGTCAGTCTTCTTGTACCTAAGTCGGCATTGTGCCTTTTCTATTTTATTCCGATGCAATTTCTGTGTTCATCGTCAATAAGAAGGTTCAAGGGATACAGTAAACCTGGAGTGAAGCATCGGAATCTATAACTAGTGTCACAGGAATGGTTCAAAACATAGACAGTAAGAAGAGTCAGTCTTCTTGTACTTAAGTCGGCATTGTGAGTTTTCTATTTAATTCCGAAGCAATTTCTGTGTTTCATCGTCAATAAGAAGGTCAGAGGGATACAGTAAACCTGAAGTGAAGCATCGGAATCCATAACTAGTGTCACAGGAATGGTTCAAAACATAGACAGTAAGAAGAGTCAGTCTTCGTGGACTAAAGTTGGCATTTTGCCTTTTGTATTTAATTCCAATGCTATTTCTGTGTTTCACCGTCAATAACAAGGTCCAAGGGATACAGTAAACCTGAAGTGAAGCAGCGGAATCTTTAACTATTGTCACTGGAATGGTTCAACTATTATCAGTAAGAAGAGTCAGTCTTCTTGTACTTAAGTCGGCATTGTGCCTTTTCTATTTAATTCCGATGCAATTTCTGTGTTTTATCGTCAATAAGAAGGTCAGAGAGATACAGTTAACCTGAAGTGAAGCATCGGAATCTATAACTAGTGTCACAGGAATGGTTCAAACATACACAGTAAGAAGAGACAGTCTTCTTGTACTTAAGTCGGCATTGTGCCTTTTGTATTTAATTACGATGCAATTTCCGTGTTTCATCGTCAATCAGATGGTCAGTGGGATACAGTAAACCTGAAGTGAAGCATCGGAATCTATAACTAGTGTCACAGGAATTGTTCAAAAAATAGACAGTAAGAAGAGTCAGTCTTCTTGTACTTAAGTCGGCCTTGTTCCTTTTGTATTTAAATCCGATGCAATTTCTGTGTTTCATCGTCAATAAGAAGGTCAGAGGGATACAGTAAACCTGAAGTAAAGAATCGGAATCTAACACTAGTGTCACAGGAATGGATCAAACATAGACAGTAGGAAGAGTCAGTCTTCTTGTACATAAGTCGGCATTGTGCCTTTTGTATTTAATTCCGATGCAATTTCCATGTTTCATCGTCAATAAGAAGGTCAGAGGGATACAATAAACCTGGAGTGAAGAATGGGAATCTATAACTAGTGTCACAGTGATGGTTCAAAACATAGACAGTAAGAAGAGTCAGTCTTCTTGTGCATTGTGCTTTGTGAATTTACTTCCGATGCAATTTCTGTGTTTCATCGTCAATAAGAAGGTCCAAGGGGTACAGTAAACCTGAAGTGAAGCATCTGAATCTATAACTAGTGTCACTAGAATGGTTCAAAATATACACAGTAAGAAGAGTCAGTCGTCTTGTACTTAAGTCGGCATTGTGCCTTATGTATTTAATTAAGATGCAATTTCTGTGATTCATCGTCAATAAGAAGGTCCAAGAGATACAGTAAACCTGAAGTGAAGCATCGGACTCTATAACTAGTGTCACAGAAATGGTTCAAAACATAGACAGTAGGAAGAGACAGTCTTCTTGTACTTAAGTCGGCATTGTGCCTTTTGTATTTAATTCCGATGCAATTTCTGTGTTTCATCGTCAATAAGAAGGTCCAAGGGAAACAGTAAACCTGAAGTGAAGCATCGGAATCTATAACTAGTGTCACAGGAATGGTTCAAACATAGTCAGTAAGAAGAGTCAGTCTTCTTGTCCTTAAGTCGCCATTCTGCCTTTTGTATTTAATTCCCGTTCAATTTCTGTGTTTCATCGGCAATAAGGTCAGAGGGATACAGTAAACCTGAAGGGAAGCATCGGAATCTATAACTAGTGTCACAGGAATGGTTCAAAACAGAGACAGTAGGAAGAGTCAGTCTTCTTGTACTTAAGTCGGCATTGTGCCTTTTGTACTTAATTCCGACGCAATTTCTGTGTTTCATGGTCAATAAGAAGGTCAGAGGAATACAGTAAACCTGAAGTAAAGAATCGGAATCTAAAACTAGTGTCACAGGAATGGATCAAACATAGACAGTAGGAAGAGTCAGTCTTCTTGTACTTAAGTCGGCATTGTGCCTTTTGTATTTAATTCTTATGCAATTTCTGTGTTTCATCGTCAATAAGAACTTCCAAGGTATACAGTAAACCTGAAGTTAAGCATCGTAATCTATAACTAGTGTCACAGGAAAGGTTCAAAGCATAGTCAGTAAGAAGAGTCAGTCTTCTTGTACATAAGTCGGCATTGTGCATTTTGTATTTAATTCCAATAGCAATTTCTGTGTTTCATCGTCAATAAGAAGGTCCCAGGGAGACAGTAAACCTGGAGTGAAGCATCGGAATCTATAACTGGTTTCACTGGAATGGTTAAAGTCATAGACTGTAAGAAGAGTCAGTCTTCTTGTACTTAAGACGACATTGTTCCTTTTCTATTTAATTCCGATGCAATTTCTTTGTTTCATCGCCAATAAGAATGTCCAAGGTATACAGTAAACCTGAAGTAAAGCATCGGAATCTATAACTAGTGTCACAGCAATGGTTCAAACTATAATCACTAAGAAGAGTCAGTCTTCTTGTACTTAAGTCGGCATTGTGCCTTTTCTATTTAATTCCGATGCAATTTCTGTGTTTCATAGTCAATAAGAAGGTCCAAGGGATACAGTAAACCTGGAGTGAAGCATCGGAATCTATAACTAGTGTCACAGGAATGGTTCAAAACATAGACTGTAAGAAGAGTCAGTCTTCTTGTACCTAAGTCGGCATTGTTAGTTTTCTATTTAATTCCGATGCAATTTCTGTGTTTCATAGTCAATAGTAAGGTCAGAGGGATACAGTAAACCTGAAGCGAAGCATCGGAATCTATAACTAGTGTCACAGGAATGGTTCAAAACATAGACAGTAAGAAGAGTCAGTCTTCGTGGACTAAAGTTGGCATTTTGCCTTTTGTATTTAATTCCAATGCTATTTCTGTGTTTCACCGTCAATAACAAGGTCCAAGGGATACAGTAAACCTGAAGTGAAGCATCGGAATCTATAACTATTGTCACTGGAATGGTTCAAACTATTATCAGTAAGAAGAGTCAGTCTTCTTGTACTTAAGTCGGCATTGTGCCTTTTCTATTTAATTCCGATGCAATTTCTGTGTTTTATCGTCAATAAGAAGGTCAGAGAGATACAGTTAACCTGAAGTGAAGAATCGGAATCTATAACTAGTGTCACAGGAAAGGTTCAAAGCATAGTCAGTAAGAAGAGTTAGTCTTCTTGTACATAAGTCGGCATTGTGCATTTTGTATTTAATTCCAATGCAATTTCTGTGTTTCATCGTCAATAAGAAGGTCCCAGGGAGACAGTAAACCTTGAGTGAAGCATCGGAATCTATAACTAGTTTCACTGGAATGGTTAAAGTCATAGACTGTAAGAAGAGTCAGTCTTCTTGTACTTAAGGCGACATTGTTCCTTTTCTATTTAATTCCGATGCAATTTCTGTGTTTCATCGCCAATAAGAATGTCCAAGGTATACAGTAAACCTGAAGTAAAACATCGGAATCTATAACTAGTGTCACAGCAATGTTTCAAACTATAATCACTAAGAAGAGTCAGTCTTCTTGTTCTTAAGTCGGCATTGTGCCTTTTCTATTTAATTCCGATGCAATTTCTGTGTTTCATCGTCAATAAGAAGGTCCAAGGGATACAGTAAACCTGGAGTGAAGCATCGGAATCTATAACTAGTGTCACAGGAATGGTTCAAAACATAGACAGTAAGAAGAGTCAGTCTTCTTGTACTTAAGTCGGCATTGTGAGTTTTCTATTTAATTCCGATGCAATTTCTGTGTTTCATCGTCAATAAGAAGGTCAGAGGGATAGAGTAAACCTGAAGTGAAGCATCGGAATCTATAACTAGTGTCACAGGAATGGTTCAAAACATAGACAGTAAGAAGAGTCAGTCTTCGTGGACTAAAGTTGGCATTTTGCCTTTTGTATTTAATTCCAATGCTATTTCTGTGTTTCACCGTCAATAACAAGGTCCAAGGGATACAGTAAACCTGAAGTGAAGCATCGGAATCTGTAACTATTGTCACTGGAATGGTTCAAACTATTATCAGTAAGAAGAGTCAGTCTTCTTGTACTTAAGTCGGCATTGTGCCTTTTCTATTTAATTCCGATGCAATTTCTGTGTTTCATCGTCAATAAGAAGGTCAGAGTGATACAGTAAACCTGGAGTGAAGAATCGGAATCTATAACTAGTGTCACAGTGATGGTTCATAACATAGACAGTAAGAAGAGTCAGTCTTCTTGTACTTAAGTCGGCATTGTGCCTTTTGTATTTAATTACGATGCAATTTCCGTGTGTCATCGTCAATAAGATGGACAGTGGGATACAGTAAACCTGAAGTGAAGCATCGGAATCTATAACTAGTGTCACAGGAATTGTTCAAAAAATAAACAGTAAGAAGAGTCAGTCTTCTTGTACTTAAGTCGGCATTGTTCCTTTTGTATTTAATTCCGATGCAATTTCTGTGTTTCATCGTCAATAAGAAGGTCAGAGTGATACAGTAAACCTGGAGTGAAGAATCGGAATCTATAACTAGTGTCACAGTGATGGTTCATAACATAGACAGTAAGAAGAGTCAGTCTTCTTGTACTTAAGTCGGCATTGTGCTTTTTGTATTTACTTCCGATGCAATTTCTGTGTTTCATCGGCAATAAGAAGGTCCAAGGGGTACAGTAAACCTGAAGTGAAGCATCGGAATCTATAACTAGTGTCACTTGAATGGTTCAAAATATAGACAGTAAGAAGATTCAGTATTCTTGTACTTAAGTCGGCATTGTGCCTTTTGTATTTAATTCCGACGCAATTTCTGTGATTCATCGTCAATGATAAGGTCCATGAGATACAGTAAACCTGAAGTGAAGCATCGGACTCTATAACTAGTGTCACTGGAGTGGTTCAAAACATAGACAGTAAGAAGAGTCAGTCTTCTTGTACGTAAGTCGGCATTGTGCCTTTTGTATTTAATTCCGATGCAATTTCTGTGTTTCATCGTCAATAAGAAGGTCAGAGGGATACAGTAAACCTGGAGTGAGGCATCGGAATCTATAACTAGTTTCACTGGAGTGGTTAAAGTCATACACTGTAAGAAGAGTCAGTCTTCTTGTACTTAAGACGACATTGTTCCTTTTCTATTTAATTCCAATGCAATTTCTGTGTTTCATCGCCAATAAGAATGTCCAAGGTATACAGTAAACCTGAAGTAAAGCATCGGAATCTATAACTAGTGTCACAGCAATGGTTCAAACTATAATCACTAAGAAGAGTCAGTCTTCTTGTACTTAAGTCGGCATTGTGCCTTTTCTATTTAATTCCTATGCAATTTCTGTGTTTCATCGTCAATAAGAAGGTTCAAGGGATACAGTAAACCTGGAGTGAAGCATCGGAATCTATAACTAGTGTCACAGGAATGGTTCAAAACGTAGACAGTAAGAAGAGTCAGTCTTCTTGTACTTATGTCGGCATTATGAGTTTTCTATTTAATTCCGATGCAATTTCTGTGTTTCATCGTCAATAAGAAGGTCAGAGGGATACAGTAAACCTGAAGTGAAGCATCGGAATCTATAACTAGTGTCACAGGAATGGTTCAAAACATAGACAGTAAGAAGAGTCAGTCTTCGTGGACTAAAGTTGGCATTTTGCCTTTTGTATTTAATTCCAATGCTATTTCTGTGTTTCACCGTCAATAACAAGGTCCAAGGGATACAGTAAACCTGAAGTGAAGCAGCGGAATCTATAACTATTGTCACTGGAATATTTCAAACTATTATCAGTAAGAAGAGTCAGTCTTCTTGTACTTAAGTCGGCATTGTGCCTTTTCTATTTAATTCCGATGCAATTTCTGTGTTGTATCGTCAATAAGAAGGTCAGAGAGATACAGTTAACCTGAAGTGAAGCATCGGAATCTATAACTAGTGTAACAGGAATGGTTCAAACATAGACAGTAAGAAGAGACAGTCTTCTTGTACTTAAGTCGGCATTGTGCCTTTTGTATTTAATTACGATGCAATATCCGTGTTTCATCGTCAATAAGATGGTCAGTGGGATACAGTAAACCTGAAGTGAAGCATCGGAATCTATAACTAGTGTCACAGGAATTGTTCAAAAAATAGACAGTAAGAAGAGTCAGTCTTCTTGTACTTAAGTCGGCATTGTTCCTTTTGTATTTAATTCCGATGCAATTTCTGTGTTTCATCGTCAATAAGAGGGTCAGAGGGATACAGTAAACCTGAAGTAAAGAATCGGAATCTAAAACTAGTGTCACAGGAATGGATCAAACGTAGACAGTAGGAAGAGTCAGTCTTCTTGTACATAAGTCGGCATTGTGCCTTTTGTATTTAATTCCGATGCAATTTCCATGTTTCATCGTCAATAAGAAGGTCAGAGGGATACAGTAAACCTGGAGTGAAGAATGGGAATCTATAACTAGTGTCACAGTGATGGTTCAAAACATAGACAGTAAGAAGAGTCAGTCTTCTTGTACTTAAGTCGGCATTGTGCTTTGTGAATTTACTTCCGATGCAATTTCTGTGTTTCATCGTCAATAAGAAGGTCCAAGGGGTACAGTAAACCTGAAGTGAAGCATCTGAATCTATAACTAGTGTCACTGGAATGGTTCAAAATATACACAGTAAGAAGAGTCAGTCTTCTTGTACTTAAGACGGCATTGTGCCTTATGTATTTAATTAAGATGCAATTTCTGTGATTCATCGTCAATAAGAAGGTCCAAGAGATACAGTAAACCTGAAGTGAAGCATCGGACTCTATAACTAGTGTCACAGAAATGGTTCAAAGCATAGACAGTAGGAAGAGTCAGTCTTCTTGTACTTAAGTCGGCATTGTGCCTTTTGTATTTAATTCCGATGCAATTTCTGTGTTTCATCGTCAATAAGAAGGTCCAAGGGAAACAGTAAACCTGAAGTGAAGCATCGGAATCTATAACTAGTCTCACAGGAATGGTTCAAACATAGTCAGTAAGAAGAGTCAGTCTTCTTGTCCTTAAGTCGCCATTCTGCCTTTTGTATTTAATTCCCGTTCAATTTCTGTGTTTCATCGGCAATAAGGTCAGAGGGATACAGTAAACCTGAAGGGAAGCATCGGAATCTATAACTAGTGTCACAGGAATGGTTCAAAACAGAGACAGTAGGAAGAGTCAGTCTTCTTGTACTTAAGTCGGCATTGTGCCTTTTGTATTTTATTCCGACGCAATTTCTGTGTTTCATGGTCAATAAGAAGGTCAGAGGGATACAGTAAACCTGAAGTAAAGAATCGGAATCTAAAACTAGTGTCACAGGAATGGATCAAACATAGACAGTAGGAAGAGTCAGTCTTCTTGTACTTAAGTCGGCATTGTGCCTTTTGTATTTAATTCTTATGCAATTTCTGTGTTTCATCGTCAATAAGAACTTCCAAGGTATACAGTAAACCTGAAGTGAAGCATCGTAATCTATAACTAGTGTCACAGGAAAGGTTCAAAGCATAGTCAGTAAGAAGAGTTAGTCTTCTTGTACATAAGTCGGCATTGTGCATTTTGTATTTAATTCCAATAGCAATTTCTGTGTTTCATCGTCAATAAGAAGGTCCCAGGGAGACAGTAAACCTGGAGTGAAGCATCGGAATCTATAACTGGTTTCACTGGAATCGTTAAAGTCATAGACTGTAAGAAGAGTCAGTCTTCTTGTACTTAAGACGACATTGTTCCTTTTCTATTTAATTCCGATGCAATTTCTTTGTTTCATCGCCAATAAGAATGTCCAAGGTATACAGTAAACCTGAAGTAAAGCATCGGAATCTATAACTAGTGTCACAGCAATGGTTCAAACTATAATCACTAAGAAGAGTCAGTCTTCTTGTACTTAAGTCGGCATTGTGCCTTTTCTATTTAATTCCGATGCAATTTCTGTGTTTCATCGTCAATAGGAAAGTCCAAGGGATACAGTAAACCTGGAGTGAAGCATCGGAATCTATAACTAGTGTCACAGGAATGGTTCCAAACATAGACAGTAAGAAGAGTCAGTCTTCTTGTACTTAAGTCGGCATTGTGCCTTTTCTATTTAATTCCGATGCAATTTATGTGTTTTATCGTCAATAAGAAGGGCAGAGAGATACAGTTAACCTGAAGTGAAACATCGGAATCCATAACTAGTGTCACAGGAATGGTTCAAACATAGACAGTAAGAAGAGACAGTCTTCTTGTACTTAAGTCGGCATTGTGCCTTTTGTATTTAATTACGATGCAATTTCCGTGTTTCATCGTCAATAAGATGGTCAGTGGGATACAGTAAACCTGAAGTGAAGCATCGGAATCTATAACTAGTGTCACAGGAATTGTTAAAAAAATAGACAGTAAGAAGAGTCAGTCTTCTTGTACTTAAGTCGGCATTGTTCCTTTTGTATTTAATTCCGATGCAATTTCTGTGTTTCATCGTCAATAAGAACTTCCAAGGTATACAGTAAACCTGAAGTGAAGCATCGTAATCTATAACTGGTGTCACAGGAAAGGTTCAAAGCATAGTCAGTAAGAAGAGTTAGTCTTCTTGTACATAAGTCGGCATTGTGCATTTTGTATTTAATTCCGATGCAATTTCTGTGTTTCATCGTCAATAAGAAGGTCCCAGGGAGACAGTAAACCTGGAGTGAAGCATCGGAATCTATAACTGGTTTCACTGGAATGGTTAAAGTCATAGACTGTAAGAAGAGTCAGTCTTCTTGTACTTAAGACGACATTGTTCCTTTTCTATTTAATTCCGATGCAATTTCTGTGTTTCATCGCCAATAAGAATGTCCAAGGTATACAGTAAACATGAAGTAAACCATCGGAATCTATAACTAGTGTCACAGCAATGGTTCAAACTATAATCACTAAGAAGAGTCAGTCTTCTTGTTCTTAAGTCGGCATTGTGCCTTTTCTATTTAATTCCGATGCAATTTCTGTGTTTCATCGTCAATAAGGAGGTCCAAGGAATACAGTAAACCTGGAGTGAAGCATCGGAATCTATAACTAGTGTCACAGGAATGGTTCAAAACATAGACAGAAAGAAGAGTCAGTCTTCTTGTACTTAAGTCGGCATTGTGAGTTTTCTATTTAATTCCGATGCAATTTCTGTGTTTCATCGTCAATAAGAAGGTCAGAGGGATAGAGTAAACCTGAAGTGAAGCATCGGAATCTATAACTAGTGTCACAGGAATGATTCAAAACATAGACAGTAAGAAGAGTCAGTCTTCGTGGACTAAAGTTGGCATTTTGCCTTTTGTATTTAATTCCAATGCTATTTCTGTGTTTCACCGTCAATAACAAGGTCCAAGGGATACAGTAAAACTGAAGTGAAGCATCGGAATCTATAACTATTGTCACTGGAATGGTTCAAACTATTATCAGTAAGAAGAGTCAGTCTTCTTGTACTTAAGTCGGCATTGTGCCTTTTCTATTTAATTCCGATGCAATTTCTGTGTTTCATCGTCAATAAGAAGGTCGCAGAGATACAGTTAACCTGAAGTGAAGCACGGAATCTATAACTAGTGTCACAGGAATGGTTCAAACATAGACAGTAAGAAGAGACAGTCTTCTTGTACTTAAGTCGGCATTGTGCCTTTTGTATTTAATTACGATGCAATTTCCGTGTTTCATCGTCAATAAGATGGTCAGTGGGATACAGTAAACCTGAAGTGAAGCATCGGAATCTATAACTAGTGTCACAGGAATTGTTCAAAAAATAGACAGTAAGAAGAGTCAGTCTTCTTGTACTTAAGTCGGCATTGTTCCTTTTGTATTTAATTCCGATGCAATTTCTGTGTTTCATCGTCAATAAGAAGGTCCAAGGGGTACAGTAAACCTGAAGTGAAGCATCGGAATCTATAACTAGTGTCACTGGAATGGTTCAAAATATAGACAGTTAGAAGATTCAGTATTCTTGTACTTAAGTCGGCATTGTGCCTTTTGTATTTAATTCCGACGCAATTTCTGTGATTCATCGTCAATGATAAGGTCCATGAGATACAGTAAACCCGAAGTGAAGCATCGGACTCTATAACTAGTGTCACAGGAGTGGTTCAAAACATAGACAGTAAGAAGAGTCAGTCTTCTTGTACGTAAGGCGGCATTCTGCCTTTTGTATTTAATTCCGATGCAATTTCTGTGTTTCATCGTCAATAAGAAGGTCAGAGGGATACAGTAAACCTGAAGTGAAGCATCGGAATCTATAACTAGTGTCACAGGAATTGTTCAAAAAATAGACAGTAAGAAGAGTCAGTCTTCTTGTACTTAAGTCGGCAATGTGTTTTTTGTATTTAATTCCGATGCAATATCTGTGTTTCATCGTCAATAAGAAGGTCAGAGGGATACAGTATACCTGGAGTGAAGCATCGGAATCTATAACTAATGTCACAGGGATGGTCAAAACATAGACAGTAAGATGAGTCAGTCTTCTTGTACTAATGCGTTATTGTGCCTTTTCTATTTAATTCCGATGCAATTTCTGTGTTTCATCGTCAATAAGAAGGTCAGAGGGATACAGTGAACCTGAAGTGAAGCATCGGAATCTATAACTAATGTCACAGGAATGGTTCAAACATAGACAGTAAGAAGAAACAGTCTTCTTGTACTTAATTCGGCATTGTGCCTTTTGTATTTAATTCCGATGCAATTTCCGTGTTTCATCGTCAATAAGAAGGTCAGAGGGATACAGTAAACCTGAAGTGAAGCATCGGAAACTATAACTAGTGTCACAGGAATAGTTCAAAAAATAGACAGTAAGAAGAGTCAGTCTTCTTGTACTTAAGTCGGCATTGTGCCTTTTGTATTTAATTCCGATGCAATTTCCATGTTTCATCGTCAATAAGAAGGTCAGAGGGATACAGTAAACCTGGAGTGAAGAATGGGAATCTATAACTAGTGTCACATTGATGGTTCAAAACATAGACAGTAAGAAGAGTCAGTCTTCTTGTACTTAAGTCGGCATTGTGCTTTGTGTATTTACTTCCGATGCAATTTCTGTGATACATCGTCAATAAGAAGGTCCAAGGGGTACAGTAAACCTGAAGTGAAGCATCTGAATCTATAACTAGTGTCACTGGAATGGTTCAATATATACACAGAAAGAAGAGTCAGTCTTCTTGTACTGAAGTCGGCATTGTGCCTTATGTATTTAATGAAGATGCGATTTCTGTGATTCATCGACAATAAGAAGGTCCAAGAGATACAGTAAACCTGAAGTGAAGCATCGGACTCTATAACTAGTGTCACAGAAATGGTTCAAAACATAGACAGTAGGAAGAGTCAGTCTTCTTGTACTTAAGTCGGCATTGTGCCTTTTGTATTTAATTCCGATGCAATTTCTGTGTTTCATCGTCAATAAGAAGGTCCAAGGGAAACAGTAAACCTGAAGTGAAGCATCGGAATCTATAACTAGTGTCACAGGAATGGTTCAAACATAGTCAGTAAGAAGAGTCAGTCTTCTTGTCCTTAAGTCGCCATTCTGCGTTTTGTATTTAATTCCAATTCAATTTCTGTGTTTCATCGGCAATAAGGTCAGAGGGATACAGTAAACCTGAAGTGAAGCATCGGAATCTATAACTAGTGTCACAGGAATTGTTCAAAACAGAGACAGTAGGAAGAGTCAGTCTTCTTGTACTTAAGTCGGCATTGTGCCTTTTGTATTTAATTCCGACGCAATTTCTGTGTTTCATGGTCAATAAGAAGGTCAGAGGTATACAGTAAACCTGAAGTAAAGAATCGGATTCTAAAACTAGTGTCACAGGAATGGATCAAACATAGACAGTGGGAAGAGTCAGTCTTCTTGTACATAAGTCGGCATTGTGCCTTTTGTATTTAATTCTTATGCAATTTCTGTGTTTCATCGTCATAAGAACTTCCAAGGTATACAGTAAACCTGAAGTGAAGCATCGTAATCTATAACTAGTGTCACAGGAATGGTTCAAAGCATAGTCAGTAAGAAGAGTCAGTCTTCTTGTACATAAGTCGGCATTGTTCCTATTCTATTTAATTCCGATGTAATTTCTCTGTTTCATCGTCAATAAGAAGGTCCAAGGGATACAGTAAACCAGAAGTGAAGCATCGGAATCTATAACTAGTGTCACAGGAATGGTTCAAATTATAGACAGTAAGAAGAGTCAGTCTTCTTGTACTTAAGTCGACATTGTGCCTTTTCTATTTAATTCCGATGAAATTTCTGGGTTTCATCGTCAATAAGAAGGTCCAAGGTATACAGTAAACCTGAAGTGAAGCATCGGAATCTATAATTAGTGTCACAGGAATGGTTCAAAACATAGTCAGTAAGAAGAGTCAGTCTTCTTGTACTTAAGTTGGCATTGTGCCTTTTCTATTTAATTACATTGCAATTTCTGTGTTTCATCGTCAATAAGAAGGTCCAAGGGATACAGTAAACCTGGAGTGAAGCATCGGAATCTATAACTAGTGTCACAGGAATGGTTCAAAACATAGACAGTAAGAAGAGTCAGTCTTCTTGTACTTAAGTCGACATTGTGCCTTTTCTATTTAATTCCGATGCAATTTCTGTGTTTCATCGTCAATAAGAATGTCCAAGGTATACAATAAACCTGAAGTAAAGCATCGGAATCTACAACCAGTGTCACAGCAATGGTTCAAACTATAATCAGTAAGAAGAGTCAGTCTTATTGTACTTAAGTCGGCATTGTGCCTTTTCTATTTAATTCCGATGCAATTTCTGTGTTTCATCGTCAATAAGAAGGTCCAAGAGATACAGTAAACCTGGAGTGAAGCATCGGAATCTATAACAAGTGTCACAGGAATGGTTCAAAACATAGTCAGTAAGAAGAGTCAGTCTTCTTGTACTTAAGTCGGCATTGTGCATTTTGTATTTAATTCCAATGCAATTTCTGTGTTTCATCGTCAATAAGAAGGTCCAAGGGAGACAGTAAACCTGGAGTGAAGCATCGGAATCTATAACTAGTTTCACTGGAATGGTTAAAGTCATAGACTGTAAGAAGAGTCAGTCTCCTTGTACTTAAAACGACATTGTTCCTTTTCTATTTAATTCCGATGCAATTTGTGTGTTTCATCGTCAATAAGAATGTCCAAGGTATACAGTAAACCTGAAGTAAAGCATCGGAATCTATAACTAGTGTCACAGCAATGGTTCAAACTATAATCACTAAGAAGAGTCAGTCTTCTTGTACTTAAGTCGGCATTGGGCCTTTTCTATTTAATTCCGATGCAATTTCTGTGTTTCATCGTCAATAAGAAGGTCCAAGGGATACAGTAAACCTGAAGCGAAGCATCGGAATCTATAACTATATTCACTGGAATGGTTCAAACTATTATCAGTAAGAAGAGTCAGTCTTCTTGTACTTAAGTCGGCATTGTGCCTTTTCTATTTAATTCCGATGCAATTTCTGTGTTTTATCGTCAATAAGAAGGGCAGAGAGATACAGTTAACCTGAAGTGAAGCATCGGAATCTATAACTAGTGTCACAGGAATGGTTCAAACATAGACAGTAAGAAGAGACAGTCTTCTTGTACTTAAGTCGGCATTGTGCCTTTTGTATTTAATTACGATGCAATTTCCGTGTTTCATCGTCAATAAGATGGTCAGTGGGATACAGTAAACCTGAAGTGAAGCATCGGAATCTATAACTAGTGTCACAGGAATTGTTAAAAAAATATACAGTAAGAAGAGTCAGTCTTCTTGTACTTAAGTCGGCATTGTTGCTTTTGTATTTAATTCCGATGCAATTTCTGTGTTTCAACGTCAATAAGAACTTCCAAGGTATACAGTAAACCTGAAGTGAAGCATCGTAATCTATAACTAGTGTCACAGGAAAGGTTCAAAGCATAGTCAGTAAGAAGAGTTAGTCTTCTTGTACATAAGTCGGCATTGTGCATTTTGTATTTAATTCCAATGCAATTTCTGTGTTTCATCGTCAATAAGAAGGTCCCAGGGAGACAGTAAACCTGGAGTGAAGCATCGGAATCTATAACTAGTTTCACTGGAATGGTTAAAGTCATAGACTGTAAGAAGAGTCAGTCTTCTTGTACTTAAGACGACATTGTTCCTTTTCTATTTAATTCCGATGCAATTTCTGTGTTTCATCGCCAATAAGAATGTCCAAGGTATACAGTAAACCTGAAGTAAACCATCGGAATCTATAACTAGTGTCACAGCAATGGTTCAAACTATAATCACTAAGAAGAGTCAGTCTTCTTGTTCTTAAGTCGGCATTGTGCCTTTTCTATTTAATTCCGATGCAATTTCTGTGTTTCATCGTCAATAAGAAGGTCCAAGGGATACAGTAAACCTGGAGTGAAGCATCGGAATCTATAACTAGTGTCACAGGAATGGTTCAAAACATAGACAGTAAGAAGAGTCAGTCTTCTTGTACTTAAGTCGGCATTGTGAGTTTTCTATTTAATTCCGATGCAATTTCTGTGTTTCATCGTCAATAAGAAGGTCAGAGGGATAGAGTAAACCTGAAGTGAAGCATCGGAATCTATAACTAGTGTCACAGGAATGGTTCAAAACATAGACAGTAAGAAGAGTCAGTCTTCGTGGACTAAAGTTGGCATTTTGCCTTTTGTATTTAATTCCAATGCTATTTCTGTGTTTCACCGTCAATAACAAGGTCCAAGGGATACAGTAAACCTGAAGTGAAGCATCGGAATCTATAACTATTGTCACTGGAATGGTTCAAACTATTATCAGTAAGAAGAGTCAGTCTTCTTATACTTAAGTCGGCATTGTGCCTTTTCTATTTAATTCCGATGCAATTTCTGTGTTTCATCGTCAATAAGAAGGTCAGAGAGATACAGTTAACCTGAAGTGAAGCATCGGAATCTATAACTAGTGTCACAGGAATCGTTCAAACATAGACAGTAAGAAGAGACAGTCTTCTTGTACTTAAGTCGGCATTGTGCCTTTTGTATTTAATTACGATGCAATTTCCGTGTTTCATCGTCAATAAGATGGTCAGTGGGATACAGTAAACCTGAAGTGAAGCATCGGAATCTATAACTAGTGTCACAGGAATTGTTCAAAAAATAGACAGTAAGAAGAGTCAGTCTTCTTGTACTTAAGTCGGCATTGTTCCTTTTGTATTTAATTCCGATGCAATTTCTGTGTCTCATCGTCAATACGAAGGTCAGAGGGATACAGTAAAGCTGGAGTGAAGAATCGGAATCTATAACTAGTGTCACAGTGATGGTTCATAACATAGACAGTAAGAAGAGTCAGTCTTCTTGTACTTAAGTCGGCATTGTGCTTTTTGTATTTACTTCCGATGCAATTTCTGTGTTTCATCGTCAATAAGAAGGTCCAAGGGGTACAGTAAACCTGAAGTGAAGCATCGGAATCTATAACTAGTGTCACTGGAATGGTTCAAAATATAGACAGTAAGAAGATTCAGTATTCTTGTACTTAAGTCGGCATTGTGCCTTTTGTATTTAATTCCGACGCAATTTCTGTGATTCATCGTCAATGATAAGGTCCATGAGATACAGTAAACCTGAAGTGAAGCATCGGACTCTATAACTAGTGTCACAGGAGTGGTTCAAAACATAGACACTAAGAAGAGTCAGTCTTCTTGTACGTAAGTCGGCATTCTGTCTTTTGTATTTAATTCCGATGCAATTTCTGTGTTTCTTCGTCAATAAGAAGGTCAGAGGGATACAGTAAACCTGAAGTGAAGCATCGGAATCTATAACTAGTGTCACAGGAATTGTTCAAAAAATAGACAGTAAGAAGAGTCAGTCTTCTTGTACTTAAGTCGGCAATGTGTTTTTTGTAATTAATTCCGATGCAATTTCTGTGTTTCTACGTCAATAAGAAGGTCAGAGGGATACAGTATACCTGGAGTGAAGCATCGGAATCTATAACTAATTTCACAGGGATGGTCAAAACATAGACAGTAAGATGAGTCAGTCTTCTTGTACTTATGCGGCATTGTGCCTTTTCTATTTAATTCCGATGCAATTTCTGTGTTTCATCGTCAATAAGAAGGTCAGAGGGATACAGTGAACGTGAAGTGAAGCATCGGAATCTATAACTAATGTCACAGGAATGGTTCAAACATAGACAGTAAGAAGAAACAGTCTTCTTGTACTTAATTCGGCATTGTGCCTTTTGTATTTAATTCCGATGCAATTTCCGTGTTTCATCGTCAATAAGAAGGTCAGAGGGATACAGTAAACCTGAAGTGAAGCATCGGAAACTATAACTAGTGTCACAGGAATTGTTCAAAAAATAGACAGTAAGAAGAGTCAGTCTTCTTGTACTTAAGTCGGCATTGTGCCTTTTGTATTTAATTCCGATGAAATTTCCATGTTTCATCGTCAATAAGAAGGTCAGAGGGATACAGTAAACCTGGAGTGAAGAATGGGAATCTATAACTAGTGTCACAGTGATGGTTCAAGACATAGACAGTAAGAAGAGTCAGTCTTCTTTTACTTAAGTCGGCATTGTGCTTTGTGTATTTACTTCCGATGCAATTTCTGTGTTTCATCGTCAATAAGAAGGTCCAAGGGGTACAGTAAACCTGAAGTGAAGCATCTGAATCTATAACTAGTGTCACTGGAATGGTTCAATATATACACAGAAAGAAGAGTCAGTCTTCTTGTACTTAAGTCGGCATTGTGCCTAGTGTATTTAATGAAGATGCGATTTCTGTGATTCATCGACAATAAGAAGGTCCAAGAGATACAGTAAACCTGAAGTGAAGCATCGGACTCTATAACTAGTGTCACAGAAATGGTTCAAAACATAGACAGTAGGAAGAGTCAGTCTTCTTGTACTTAAGTCGGCATTGTGCCTTTTGTATTTAATTCCGATTCAATTTCTGTGTTTCATCGGCAATAAGGTCAGAGGGATACAGTAAACCTGAAGTGAAGCATCGGAATCTATAACTAGTGTCACAGGAATGGTTCAAAACAGAGACAGTAGAAAGAGTCAGTCTTCTTGTACTTAAGTCGGCATTGTGCCTTTTGTATTTAATTCCGACGCAATATCTGTGTTTCATGGTCAATAAGAAGGTCAGAGGTATACAGTAAACCTGAAGTAAAGAATCGGAATCTAAAACTAGTGTCACAGGAATGGATCAAACATTGACAGTAGGAAGAGTCAGTCTTCTTGTACATAAGTCGGCATTGTGCCTTTTCTATTTAATTCCGATGCAATTTCTGTGTTTCATCGTCATAAGAACTTCCAAGGTATACAGTAAACCTGAACTGAAGCATCGTAATCTATAACTAGTGTCACAGGAATGGTTCAAAGCATAGTCAGTAAGAAGAGTCAGTCTTCTTGTACATAAGTCGGCATTGTTCCTATTCTATTTAATTCCGATGCAATTTCTCTGTTTCATCGTCAATAAGAAGGTCCAAGGGATACAGTAAACCTGAAGTGAAGCATCGGAATCTGTAACTAGTGTCACAGGAATGGTTCAAATTATAGACAGTAAGAAGAGTCAGTCTTCTTGTACTTAAGTCGACATTGTGCCTTTTCTATTTAATTCCGATGAAATTTCTGGGTTTCATCGTCAATAAGAACGTCCAAGGGATACAGTAATCCTGGAGTGAAGCATCGGAATCTATAACTAGTGTCACAGGAATGGTTCAAAACATAGACAGTAAGAAGAGTCAGTCTTCTTGTACTTAAGTCGACATTGTGCCTTTTCTATTTAATTCCGATGCAATTTCTGTGTTTCATCGTCAATAAGAATGTCCAAGGTATACAATAAACCTGAAGTAAAGCATCGGAATCTACAACTAGTGTCACAGCAATGGTTCAAACTATAATCACTAAGAAGAGTCAGTCTTATTGTACTTAAGTCGGCATTGTGCCTTTTCTATTTAATTCCGATGCAATTTCTGTGTTTCATCGTCAATAAGAAGGTCCAAGAGATACAGTAAACCTGGAGTGAAGCATCGGAATCTATAACTAGTGTCACAGGAATGGTTCAAAACATAGTCAGTAAGAAGAGTCAGTCTTCTTGTACTTATGTCGGCATTGTGCCTTTTCTATTTAATTCCGATGCAATTTCTGTGTTTCATCGTCAATAAGAAGGTCCAAGGGAGACAGTAAACCTGGAGTGAAGCATCGGAATCTATAACTAGTTTCACTGGAATGGTTAAAATCATAGACTGTAAGAAGAGTTAGTCTTCTTGTACTTAAGACGACATTGTGCCTTTTCTATTTAATTCCGATGCAATTTCTGTGTTTCATCGTCAATAAGAAGGTCCAAGGAATTCAGTTAACCTGAAGCATCGGTGTCTATAACTAGTGTCACTGGAATGGTTCAAAATATAGACAGTAAGAAGAGTCAGTCTTCTTGTACTAAAGTCGGCATTGTGCATTTTGTATTTAAATCCAATGCAATTTCTGTGTCTCATCGTCAATAAGAAGGTCCAAGGGAGACGGTAAACCTGGAGTGAAGCATCGGAATCTATAACTAGTTTCACTGGAATGGTTAAAGTCATAGACTGTAAGAAGAGTCAGTCTCCTTGTACTTAAAACGACATTGTTCCTCCTCTATTTAATTCCGATGCAATTTGTGTGTTTCATCGTCAATAAGAATGTCCAAGGTATACAGTAAACCTGAAGTAAAGCATCGGAATCTATAACTAGTGTCACAGCAATGGTTCAAACTATAATCACTAAGAAGAGTCAGTCTTCTTGTACTTATGTCGGCATTGTGCCTTTTCTATTTAATTCCGATGCAATTTCTGTGTTTCATCGTCAATAAGAAGGTCAGAGGGATACAGTAAACCTGAAGTAAAGCATCGGAATCTATAACTATTGTCACTGGAATGGTTCAAACTATTTTCAGTAAGAAGAGTAAGTCTTCTTGTACTTAAGTCGGCATTGTGCCTTTCCTATTTAATTCCGATGCAATTTCTGTGTTTCATCGTCAATAAGAAGGTCAGAGGGATACAGTTAACCTGAAGTGAAGCATCGGAATCTATAACTAGTGACACAGGAATGGTTCAAACATAGACAGTAAGAAGAGACAGTCTTCTTGTACCTAATTAGGCATTGTACCTTTTGTATTTAATTACGATGCAATTTCCGTGTTTCATCGTCAATAAGATGGTCAGTGGGATACAGTAAACCTGAAGTGAAGCATCGAAATCTATAACTAGTGTCACAGGAATGGTTCAAAACATAGTCAGTAATAAGAGTCAGTCTTCTTGTACATAAGTCGGCATTGTTCCTATTCTATTTAATTCCGATGCAATTTCTCTGTTTCATCGTCAATAAAAAGGTACAAGGGATACAGTAAACCTGAAGTGAAGCATCGGAATCTATAACTAGTGTCACAGGAATGGTTCAAACTATAATCACTTAGAAGAGTCAGTCTTCTTGTACTTAAGTCGACATTGTGCCTTTTCTATTTCATTCCGATGCAATTTCTGTGTTTCATCGTCAATATGAAGGTCCAAGGGAGACAGTAAACCTGGAGTGAAGCATCGGAATCTATAACTAGTTTCACTGGAATGGTTAAAATCATAGACTGTAAGAAGAGTTAGTCTTCTTGTACTTAATACGACATTGTGCCTTTTCTATTTAATTCCGATGCAATTTCTGTGTTTCATCGTCAATAAGAAGGTCCAAGGAATTCAGTAAACCTGAAGCATCGGAATCTATAACTAGTGTCACTGGAATGGTTCAAAATATAGACAGTAAGAAGAGTCAGTCTTCTTGTACTCAAGTCGGCATTGTGCATTTTGTATTTAATTACAATGCAATTTCTGTGTTTCATCGTCAATAAGAAGGTCCAAGGGAGACAGTAAACCTGGAGTGAAGCATCGGAATCTATAACTAGTTTCACTGGAATGGTTAAAGTCATAGACTGTAAGAAGAGTCAGTCTTCTTGTACTTAAAACGACATTGTTCCTTTTCTATTTGATTCCAATGCAATTTGTGTGTTTCATCGTCAATAAGAATGTCCAAGGTATACAGTAAACCTGAAGTAAAGCATCGGAATCTATAACTAGTGTCACAGCAATGGTTCAAACTATAATCACTAAGAAGAGTCAGTCTTCTTGTACTTAAGTCGGCATTGGGCCTTTTCTATTTAATTCCGATGCAATTTCTGTGTTTCATCGTCAATAAGAAGGGCCAAGGGAGACAGTAAACCTGGAGTGAAGCATCGGAATCTATAACTAGTTTCACTGGAATGGTTAAAATCATAGACTGTAAGAAGAGTTAGTCTTCTTGTACTTAAGACGACATTGTGCCTTTTCTATTTAATTCCGATGCAATTTCTGTGTTTCATCGTCAATAAGAAGGTCCAAGGAATTCAGTAAACCTGAAGCATCGGAATCTATAACTAGTTTCACTGGAATGGTTAAAGTCATAGTCTGTAAGAAGAGTCAGTCTTTTTGTACTTAAAACGACATTGTTCCTTTTCTATTTAATTCCGATGCAATTTGTGTGTTTCATCGTCAATAAGAATGTCCAAGGTATACAGTAAACCTGAAGTAATGCATCGGAATCTATAACTAGTGTCACAGCAATGGTTCAAACTATAATCACTAAGAAGAGTCAGTCTTCTTGTACTTAAGTCGGCATTGGGACTTTTCTATTTAATTCCGATGCAATTTCTGTGTTTCATCGTCAATAAGAAGGTCAGAGGGATACAGTTAACCTGAAGTGAAGCATCGGAATCTATAACTAGTATCACAGGAATGGTTCAAACATAGACAGTAAGAAGAGACAGTCTTCTTGTACTTAAGTAGGCATTGTACCTTTTGTATTTAATTACGATGCAATTTCCGTGTTTCATCGTCAATAAGATGGTCAGTGGGATACAGTAAACCTGAAGTGAAGCATCGAAATCTATAACTAGTGTCACAGGAATGGTTCAAAACATAGTCAGTAATAAGAGTCAGTCTTCTTGTACATAAGTCGGCATTGTTCCTATTCTATTTAATTCCGATGCAATTTCTCTGTTTCATCGTCAATAAGAAGGTCCAAAGGATACAGTAAACCTGAAGTGAAGCATCGGAATCTATAACTAGTGTCACAGGAATGGTTCAAACTATAATCACTAAGAAGAGTCAGTCTTCTTGTACTTAAGTCGACATTGTGCCTTTTCTATTTAATTCCGATGCAATTTCTGTGTTTCATCGTCAATAAGAAGGTCCAAGGGAGACAGTAAACCTGGAGTGAAGCATCGGAATCTATAACTAGTTTCACTGGAATGGTTAAAATCATAGACTGTAAGAAGAGTTAGTCTTCTTGTACTTAATACGACATTGTGCCTTTTCTATTTAATTCCGATGCAATTTCTGTATTTCATCGTCAATAAGAAGGTCCAAGGAATTCAGTAAACCTGAAGCATCGGAATCTATAACTAGTGTCACTGGAATGGTTCAAAATATAGACAGTAAGAAGAGTCAGTCTTCTTGTACTTAAGTCGGGATTGTGCATTTTGTATTTAATTACAATGCAATTTCTGTGTTTCATCGTCAATATGAAGGTCCAAGGGAGACAGTAAACCTGGAGTGAAGCATCGGAATCTATAACTAGTTTCACTGGAATGGTTAAAGTCATAGACTGTAAGAAGAGTCAGTCTTCTTGTACTTAAAACGACATTGTTCCTTTTCTATTTAATTCCAATGCAATTTGTGTGTTTCATCGTCAATAAGAATGTCCAAGGTATACAGTAAACCTGAAGTAAAGCATCGGAATCTATAACTAGTGTCACAGCAATGGTTCAAACTATAATCACTAAGAAGAGTCAGTCTTCTTGTACTTAAGTCGGCATTGGGCCTTTTCTATTTAATTCCGATGCAATTTCTGTGTTTCATCGTCAATAAGAAGGTCCAAGGGAGACAGTAAACCTGGAGTGAAGCATCGGAATCAATAACTAGTTTCACTGGAATGGTTAAAATCATAGACTGTAAGAAGAGTTAGTCTTCTTGTACTTAAGACGACATTGTGCCTTTTCTATTTAATTCCGATGCAATTTCTGTGTTTCATCGTCAATAAGAAGGTCCAAGGAATTCAGTTAACCTGAAGCATCGGTATCTATAACTAGTGTCACTGGAATGGTTCAAAATATAGACAGTAAGAAGAGTCAGTCTTCTTGTACTAAAGTCGGCATTGTGCATTTTGTATTTAATTCCAATGCAATTTCTGTGTTTCATCGTCAATAAGAAGGTCCAAGGGAGACGGTAAACCTGGAGTGAAGCATCGGAATCTATAACTAGTTTCACTGGAATGGTTAAAGTCATAGACTGTAAGAAGAGTCAGTCTCCTTGTACTTAAAACGACATTGTTCCTCCTCTATTTAATTCCGATGCAATTTGTGTGTTTCATCGTCAATAAGAATGTCCAAGGTATACAGTAAACCTGAAGTAAAGCATCGGAATCTATAACTAGTGTCACAGCAATGGTTCAAACTATAATCACTAAGAAGAGTCAGTCTTCTTGTACTTATGTCGGCATTGTGCCTTTTCTATTTAATTCCGATGCAATTTCTGTGTTTCATCGTCAATAAGAAGGTCAGAGGGATACAGTAAACCTGAAGTAAAGCATCGGAATCTATAACTATTGTCACTGGAATGGTTCAAACTATTTTCAGTAAGAAGAGTAAGACTTCTTGTACTTAAGTCGGCATTGTGCCTTTCCTATTTAATTCCGATGCAATTTCTGTGTTTCATCGTCAATAAGAAGGTCAGAGGGATACAGTTAACCTGAAGTGAAGCATCGGAATCTATAACTAGTGACACAGGAATGGTTCAAACATAGACAGTAAGAAGAGACAGTCTTCTTGTACTTAATTAGGCATTGTACCTTTTGTATTTAATTACGATGCAATTTCCGTGTTTCATCGTCAATAAGATGGTCAGTGGGATACAGTAAACCTGAAGTGAAGCATCGAAATCTATAACTAGTGTCACAGGAATGGTTCAAAACATAGTCAGTAATAAGAGTCAGTCTTCTTGTACATAAGTCGGCATTGTTCCTATTCTATTTAATTCCGATGCAATTTCTCTGTTTCATCGTCAATAAAAAGGTACAAGGGATACAGTAAACCTGAAGTGAAGCATCGGAATCTATAACTAGTGTCACAGGAATGGTTCAAACTATAATCACTTAGAAGAGTCAGTCTTCTTGTACTTAAGTCGACATTGTGCCTTTTCTATTTAATTCCGATGCAATTTCTGTGTTTCATCGTCAATATGAAGGTCCAAGGGAGACAGTAAACCTGGAGTGAAGCATCGGAATCTATAACTAGTTTCACTGGAATGGTTAAAATCATAGACTGTAAGAAGAGTTAGTCTTCTTGTACTTAATACGACATTGTGCCTTTTCTATTTAATTCCGATGCAATTTCTGTGTTTCATCGTCAATAAGAAGGTCCAAGGAATTCAGTAAACCTGAAGCATCGGAATCTATAACTAGTGTCACTGGAATGGTTCAAAATATAGACAGTAAGAAGAGTCAGTCTTCTTGTACTCAAGTCGGCATTGTGCATTTTGTATTTAATTACAATGCAATTTCTGTGTTTCATCGTCAATAAGAAGGTCCAAGGGAGACAGTAAACCTGGAGTGAAGCATCGGAATCTATAACTAGTTTCACTGGAATGGTTAAAGTCATAGACTGTAAGAAGAGTCAGTCTTCTTGTACTTAAAACGACATTGTTCCTTTTCTATTTGATTCCAATGCAATTTGTGTGTTTCATCGTCAATAAGAATGTCCAAGGTATACAGTAAACCTGAAGTAAAGCATCGGAATCTATAACTAGTGTCACAGCAATGGTTCAAACTATAATCACTAAGAAGAGTCAGTCTTCTTGTACTTAAGTCGGCATTGGGCCTTTTCTATTTAATTCCGATGCAATTTCTGTGTTTCATCGTCAATAAGAAGGTCCAAGGGAGACAGTAAACCTGGAGTGAAGCATCGGAATCTATAACTAGTTTCACTGGAATGGTTAAAATCATAGACTGTAAGAAGAGTTAGTCTTCTTGTACTTAAGACGACATTGTGCCTTTTCTATTTAATTCCGATGCAATTTCTGTGTTTCATCGTCAATAAGAAGGTCCAAGGAATTCAGTTAACCTGAAGCATCGGTATCTATAACTAGTGTCACTGGAATGGTTCAAAATATAGACAGTAAGAAGAGTCAGTCTTCTTGTACTAAAGTCGGCATTGTGCATTTTGTATTTAATTCCAATGCAATTTCTGTGTTTCATCGTCAATAAGAAGGTCCAAGGGAGACGGTAAACCTGGAGTGAAGCATCGGAATCTATAACTAGTTTCACTGGAATGGTTAAAGTCATAGACTGTAAGAAGAGTCAGTCTCCTTGTACTTAAAACGACATTGTTCCTCCTCTATTTAATTCCGATGCAATTTGTGTGTTTCATCGTCAATAAGAATGTCCAAGGTATACAGTAAACCTGAAGTAAAGCATCGGAATCTATAACTAGTGTCACAGCAATGGTTCAAACTATAATCACTAAGAAGAGTCAGTCTTCTTGTACTTATGTCGGCATTGTGCCTTTTCTATTTAATTCCGATGCAATTTCTGTGTTTCATCGTCAATAAGAAGGTCAGAGGGATACAGTAAACCTGAAGTAAAGCATCGGAATGTATAACTATTGTCACTGGAATGGTTCAAACTATTTTCAGTAAGAAGAGTAAGTCTTCTTGTACTTAAGTCGGCATTGTGCCTTTCCTATTTAATTCCGATGCAATTTCTGTGTTTCATCGTCAATAAGAAGGTCAGAGGGATACAGTTAACCTGAAGTGAAGCATCGGAATCTATAACTAGTGACACAGGAATGGTTCAAACATAGACAGTAAGAAGAGACAGTCTTCTTGTACTTAATTAGGCATTGTACCTTTTGTATTTAATTACGATGCAATTTCCGTGTTTCATCGTCAATAAGATGGTCAGTGGGATACAGTAAACCTGAAGTGAAGCATCGAAATCTATAACTAGTGTCACAGGAATGGTTCAAAACATAGTCAGTAATAAGAGTCAGTCTTCTTGTACTTAAGTCGACATTGTGCCTTTTCTATTTCATTCCGATGCAATTTCTGTGTTTCATCGTCAATATGAAGGTCCAAGGGAGACAGTAAACCTGGAGTGAAGCATCGGAATCTATAACTAGTTTCACTGGAATGGTTAAAATCATAGACTGTAAGAAGAGTTAGTCTTCTTGTACTTAATACGACATTGTGCCTTTTCTATTTAATTCCGATGCAATTTCTGTGTTTCATCGTCAATAAGAAGGTCCAAGGAATTCAGTAAACCTGAAGCATCGGAATCTATAACTAGTGTCACTGGAATGGTTCAAAATATAGACAGTAAGAAGAGTCAGTCTTCTTGTACTTAAGTCGGCATTGTGCATTTTGTATTTAATTACAATGCAATTTCTGTGTTTCATCGTCAATAAGAAGGTCCAAGGGAGACAGTAAACCTGGAGTGAAGCATCGAAATCTATAACTAGTGTCACAGGAATGGTTCAAAACATAGTCAGTAATAAGAGTCAGTCTTCTTGTACTTAAAACGACATTGTTCCTTTTCTATTTGATTCCAATGCAATTTGTGTGTTTCATCGTCAATAAGAATGTCCAAGGTATACAGTAAACCTGAAGTAAAGCATCGGAATCTATAACTAGTGTCACAGCAATGGTTCAAACTATAATCACTAAGAAGAGTCAGTCTTCTTGTACTTAAGTCGGCATTGGGCCTTTTCTATTTAATTCCGATGCAATTTCTGTGTTTCATCGTCAATAAGAAGGGCCAAGGGAGACAGTAAACCTGGAGTGAAGCATCGGAATCTATAACTAGTTTCACTGGAATGGTTAAAATCATAGACTGTAAGAAGAGTTAGTCTTCTTGTACTTAAGACGACATTGTGCCTTTTCTATTTAATTCCGATGCAATTTCTGTGTTTCATCGTCAATAAGAAGGTCCAAGGAATTCAGTAAACCTGAAGCATCGGAAACTATAACTAGTTTCACTGGAATGGTTAAAGTCATAGTCTGTAAGAAGAGTCAGTCTTCTTGTACTTAAAACGACATTGTTCCTTTTCTATTTAATTCCGATGCAATTTGTGTGTTTCATCGTCAATAAGAATGTCCAAGGTATACAGTAAACCTGAAGTAATGCATCGGAATCTATAACTAGTGTCACAGCAATGGTTCAAACTATAATCACTAAGAAGAGTCAGTCTTCTTGTACTTAAGTCGGCATTGGGACTTTTCTATTTAATTCCGATGCAATTTCTGTGTTTCATCGTCAATAAGAAGGTCAGAGGGATACAGTTAACCTGAAGTGAAGCATCGGAATCTATAACTAGTATCACAGGAATGGTTCAAACATAGACAGTAAGAAGAGACAGTCTTCTTGTACTTAAGTAGGCATTGTACCTTTTGTATTTAATTACGATGCAATTTCCGTGTTTCATCGTCAATAAGATGGTCAGTGGGATACAGTAAACCTGAAGTGAAGCATCGAAATCTATAACTAGTGTCACAGGAATGGTTCAAAACATAGTCAGTAATAAGAGTCAGTCTTCTTGTACATAAGTCGGCATTGTTCCTATTCTATTTAATTCCGATGCAATATCTCTGTTTCATCGTCAATAAGAAGGTCCAAAGGATACAGTAAACCTGAAGTGAAGCATCGGAATCTATAACTAGTGTCACAGGAATGGTTCAAACTATAATCACTAAGAAGAGTCAGTCTTCTTGTACTTAAGTCGACATTGTGCCTTTTCTATTTAATTCCGATGCAATTTCTGTGTTTCATCGTCAATAAGAAGGTCCAAGGGAGACAGTAAACCTGGAGTGAAGCATCGGAATCTATAACTAGTTTCACTGGAATGGTTAAAATCATAGACTGTAAGAAGAGTTAGTCTTCTTGTACTTAATACGACATTGTGCCTTTTCTATTTAATTCCGATGCAATTTCTGTGTTTCATCGTCAATAAGAAGGTCCAAGGAATTCAGTAAACCTGAAGCATCGGAATCTATAACTAGTGTCACTGGAATGGTTCAAAATATAGACAGTAAGAAGAGTCAGTCTTCTTGTACTTAAGTCGGCATTGTGCATTTTGTATTTAATTACAATGCAATTTCTGTGTTTCATCGTCAATATGAAGGTCCAAGGGAGACAGTAAACCTGGAGTGAAGCATCGGAATCTATAACTAGTTTCACTGGAATGGTTAAAGTCATAGACTGTAAGAAGAGTCAGTCTTCTTGTACTTAAAACGACATTGTTCCTTTTCTATTTAATTCCAATGCAATTTGTGTGTTTCATCGTCAATAAGAATGTCCAAGGTATACAGTAAACCTAAAGTAAAGCATCGGAATCTATAACTAGTGTCACAGCAATGGTTCAAACTATAATCACTAAGAAGAGTCAGTCTTCTTGTACTTAAGTCGGCATTGGGCCTTTTCTATTTAATTCCGATGCAATTTCTGTGTTTCATCGTCAATAAGAAGGTCCAAGGGAGACAGTAAACCTGGAGTGAAGCATCGGAATCTATAACTAGTTTCACTGGAATGGTTAAAATCATAGACTGTAAGAAGAGTTAGTCTTCTTGTACTTAAGACGACATTTTGCCTTTTCTATTTAATTCCGATGCAATTTCTGTGTTTCATCGTCAATAAGAAGGTCCAAGGAATTCAGTAAACCTGAAGCATCGGAATCTATAACTAGTGTCACTGGAATGGTTCAAAATATAGACAGTAAGAAGAGTCAGTCTTCTTGTACATAAGTCGGCATTGTGCATTTTGTATTTAATTCCAATGCAATTTCTGTGTTTCATCGTCAATAAGAAGGTCCAAGGGAGACAGTAAACCTGGAGTGAAGCATCGGAATCTATAACTAGTTTCACTGGAATGGTTAAAGTCATAGACTGTAAGAAGAGTCAGTCTTCTTGTACTTAAAACGACATTGTTCCTTTTCTATTTAATTCCGATGCAATTTGTGTGTTTCATCGTCAATAAGAATGTCCAAGGTATACAGTAAACCTGAAGTAAAGCATCGGAATCTATAACTAGTGTCACAGCAATGGTTCAAACTATAATCACTAACAAGAGTCAGTCTTCTTGTACTTAAGTCGGCATTGGGCCTTTTCTATTTAATTCCGATGCAATTTCTGTGTTTCATCGTCAATAAGAAGGTCCAAGGGATACAGTAAACCTGGAGTGAAGCATCGGAATCTATAACTAGTGTCACAGGAATGGTTCAAAACATAGACAGTAAGAAGAGTCAGTCTTCTTGTACTTAAGTCGGCATTGTGAGTTTTCTATTTAATTCCGATGCAATTTCTGTGATTCATCGTCAATAAGAAGGTCAGAGGGATACAGTAAACCTGAAGTGAAACATCGGAATCTATAACTAGTGTCACAGGAATGGTTCAAAACATAGACAGTAAGAAGGGTCAGTCTTCGTGGATTAAAGTTGGCATTGTGCATTTTGTATTTAATTCCAATGCTATTTCTGTGTTTCACCGTCAATAACAAGGTCCAAGGGATACAGTAAACCTGAAGTGAAGCATCGGAATCTATAACTATTGTCACTGGAATGGTTCAAACTATTTTCAGTAAGAAGAGTCAGTCTTCTTGTACTTAAGTCGGCATTGTGCCTTTCCTATTTAATTCCGATGCAATTTCTGTGTTTCATCGTCAATAAGAAGGTCAGAGGGATACAGTTAACCTGAAGTGAAGCATCGGAATCTATAACTAGTGTCACAGGAATGGTTCAAACATAGACAGTAAGAAGAGACAGTCTTCTTGTACTTAAGTAGGCATTGTACCTTTTGTATTTAATTACGATGCAATTTCCGTGTTTCATCGTCAATAAGATGGTCAGTGGGATACAGTAAACCTGAAGGGAAGCATCGAAATCCATAACTAGTGTCACAGGAATGGTTCAAAGCATAGTCAGTAATAAGAGTCAGTCTTCTAGTACATAAGTCGGCAATGTTCCTATTCTATTTAATTCCGATGCAATTTCTCTGTTTCATCGTCAATAAGAAGGTCCAAGGGATACAGTAAACCTGAAGTGAAGCATCGGAATCTATAACTAGTGTCACAGGAATGGTTCAAATTATAGACAGTAAGAAGAGTCAGTCTTCTTGTACTTAAGTCGACATTGTGCCTTTTCTATTTAATTCCGATGCAATTTCTGTGTTTAATCGTCAATAAGAAGGTCCAAGGGAGACAGTAAACCTGGAGTGAAGCATCGGAATCTATAACTAGTTTCACTGGAATGGTTAAAATCATAGACTGTAAGAAGAGTTAGTCTTCTTGTACTTAAGACGACATTGTGCCTTTTCTATTTAATTCCGATGCAATTTCTGTGTTTCATCGTCAATAAGAAGGTCCTAGGAATTCAGTAAACCTGAAGCATCGGAATCTATAACTAGTGTCACTGGAATGGTTCAAAATATAGACAGTAAGAAGAGTCAGTCTTCTTGTACTTAAGTCGGCATTGTGCATTTTGTATTTAATTACAATGCAATTTCTGTGTTTCATCGTCAATAAGAAGGTCCAAGGGAGACAGTAAACCTGGAGTGAAGCATCGGAATCTATAACTAGTTTCACTGGAATGGTTAAAGTCATAGACTGTAAGAAGAGTCAGTCTTCTTGTACTTAAAACGACATTGTTCCTTTTCTATTTAATTCCGATGCAATTTCTGTATTTCATCGTCAATAAGAAGGTCAGAGGGATACAGTAAACATGAAGTGAAGCATCGGAATCTATAACTAGTGTCACAGGAATGGTTCAAAACATAGACAGTAAGAAGAGTCAGTCTTCGTGGATTAATGTTGGCATTTTGCCTTTTGTATTTAATTCCAATGCTATTTCTGTGTTTCACCGTCAATAACAAGGTCCAAGGGATACAGTAAACCTGAAGTGAAGCATCGGAATCTATAACTATTGTCACTGGAATGGTTCAAACTATTTTCAGTAAGAAGAGTCAGTCTTCTTGTACTTAAGTCGGCATAGTGCCTTTTCTATTTAATTCCGATGCAATTTCTGTGTTTCAAAGTCAATAAGAAGGTCAGAGGGATACAGTTAACCTGAAGTGAAGCATCGGAATCTATAACTAGTGTCACAGGAATGGTTCAAACATAGACAGTAAGAACAGACAGTCTTCTTGTACTTAAGTAGGCATTGTACCTTTTGTATTTAATTACGATGCAATTTCCGTGTTTCATCGTCAATAAGATGGTCAGTGGGATACAGTAAACCTGAAGTGAAGCATCGGAATCTATAACTAGTGTCACAGTGATGGTTCAAACCATAGACAGTAAGAAGAGTCAGTCTTCTTGTACTTAAGTCGGCATTGTGCTTTTTGTATTTACTTCCGATGCAATTTCTGTGTTTCATCGTCAATAAGAAGGTCCAAGGGGTACAGTAAACCTGGAGTGAAGCATCGGAATCTATAACTATTGTCACTGGAATGGTTCAAACTATTATCAGTAAGAAGAGTCAGTCTTCTTGTACTTAAGTGGGCATTGTGCCTTTTCTATTTAATTCCGATGCAATTTCTGTGTTTCATGGTCAATAAGAAGGTCAGAGGGATACAGTTGACCTGAAGTAAAGAATCGGAATCTAAAACTAGTGTCACAGGAATGGATCAAACCATAGACAGTAGGAAGAGTCTGTCTTCTTGTACATAAGTCGGCATTGTGCCTTTTGTATTTAATTCTTATGCAATTTCTGTGTTTCATCGTCAATAAGAACTTCCAAGGTATACAGTAAACCTGAAGTGAAGCATCGTAATCTATAACTAGTGTCACAGGAATGGTTCAAAGCATAGTCAGTAAGAAGAGTCAGTCTTCTTGTACATAAGTCGGCATTGTGCAATTTCTATTTAATTCCGATGCAATTTCTCTGTTTCATCATCAATAAGAAGGTCCAAGGGATACAGTAAACCTGAAGTGAAGCATCGGAATCTATAACTAGTGTCACAGGAATGGTTCATATTATAGACAGTAAGAAGAGTCAGTCTTCTTGTACTTAAGTCGAGTGCCTTTTCTATTTAATTCCGATGCAATTTCTGTGTTTCATCGTCAATACGAAGGTCCAAGGTATACAGTAAACCTGAAGTGAAGCATCGGAATCTATAACTAGTGTCACAGGAATGGTTCAAAACATAGTCAGTAAGAAGAGTCAGTCTTCTTGTACTTAAGTCGGCATTGTGCCTTTCCTATTTAATTCCATTGCAATTTCTGTGTTTCATCGTCAATAAGAAGGTCCAAGGGATACAGTAAATCTGGAGTGAAGCATCGGAATCTATAACTAGTGTCACAGGAATGGTTCAAAACATAGACAGTAAGAAGAGTCAGTCTTCTTGTACTTAAGTCGACATTGTGCCTTTTCTAATTCATTCCGATGCAATTTCCGTGTTTCATCGTCAATAAGAATATCCAAGGTATACAATAAACCTGAAGTAAAGCATCGGAATCTACAACTAGTGTCACAGCAATGGTTCAAACTATAATCACTAAGAAGAGTCAGTCTTATTGTACTTAAGTCGGCATTGTGCCTTTTCTATTTAATTCCGATGCAATTTGTGTGTTTCATCGACAATAAGAAGGTCCAAGAGATACAGTAAACCTGGAGTGAAGCATCGGAATCTATAACTAGTGTCACAGGAATGGTTCAAAACATAGTCAGTAAGAAGAGTCAGTCTTCTTGTACTTATGTCGGCATTGTGCCTTTTCTATTTAATTCCGATGCAATTTCTGTGTTTCATCGTCAATAAGAAGGTCCAAGAGAGACAGTAAACCTGGAGTGAAGCATCGGAATCTATAACTAGTTTCACTGGAATGGTTAAAATCATAGACTGTAAGAAGAGTCAGTCTTCTTGTACTTAAGACGACATTGTTCCTTTTCTATTTTATTCCGATGCAATTTCTGTGTTTCATCGTCAATAAGAATGTCCAAGGTATAGAGTAAACCTGAAGTAAAGCATCGGAATCTATAACAAGTGTCACAGCAATGGTTCAAACTATAATCACTAAGAAGAGTCAGTCTTCTTGTACTTAAGTCGGCATTGGGCCTTTTCTATTTAATTCCGATGCAATTTCTGTGTTTCATCGTCAATAAGAAGGTCCAAGGGATACAGTAAACCTGGTTTGAAGCATCGGAATCTATAACTAGTGTCACAGGAATGGTTCAAACATAGACAGTAAGAAGAGACAGTCTTCTTGTACTTAAGTCGGCATTGTGCCTTTTGTATTTAATTACGATGCAATTTCCGTGTTTCATCGTCAATAAGGTGGTCAGTGGGATACAGTAAACCTGAAGTGAAGCATCGGAATCTATAACTAGTGCCACAGGAATTGTTCAAAAAATAGACAGTAAGAAGAGTCAGTCTTCTTGTACTTAAGTCGGCATTGTTCCTTTTGTATTTAATTCCGATGCAATTTCTGTGTTTCATCGTCAATAAGTAGGTCAGAGGGATACATTAAACCTGGAGTGAAGAATCGGAATCTATAACTAGTGTCACAGTGATCGTTCAAAACATAGACAGTGAGAAGAGTCAGTCTTCTTGTACTTAAGTCGGCATTGTGCTTTTTGTATTTACTTCCGATGCAATTTCTGTGTTTCATCGTCAATAAGTAGGTGCAAGGGGTACAGTAAACCTGAAGTGAAGCATCGGAAGCTATAACTAGTGTCACAGGAATGGTTCAAAACATAGACAGTAAGAAGATTCAGTCTTCTTGTACTTAAGTCGGCATTGTGCCTTTTGTATTTAATTCCGATGCAATTTCTGTGATTCATCGTCAATAATAAGGTCCAAGAGATACAGTAAACCTGAAGTGAAGCATCGGACACTATAACTAGTGTCACAGGAATGGTTCAAACATAGACAGTAAGAAGAGTCAGTCTTCTTGTACTTAAGTCGGCATTGTGCCTTTTGTATTTAATTCCGATGCAATTTCTGTGTTTCATCGTCAATAAGATGGTCAGAGGGATACAGTAAACCTGAAGTGAAGCATCGGAATATATAACTATTGTCACTGGAATGGTTCAAACTATTATCAGTAAGAAGAGTCAGTCTTCTTGTACTTAAGTCGGCATTGTGCCTTCTCTATTTAATTCCGATGCAATTTCTGTGTTTCATGGTCAATAAGAAGGTCAGAGGGATACAGTAAACCTGAAGTAAAGAATCGGAATCTAAAACTAGTGTCACAGGAATGGATCAAAACATAGACAGTAGGAAGAGTCAGTCTTCTTGTACATAAGTCGGCATTGTGCCTTTTGTATTTAATTCTTATGCAATTTCTGTGTTTCATCGTCAATAAGACCTTCCAAGGTATACAGTAAACCTGAAGTGAAGCATCGTAATCTATAACTAGTGTCACAGGAATGGTTCAAAGCATAGTCAGTAATAAGAGTCAGTCTTCTTATACCTAAGTCGACATTGTGCCTTTTCTATTTAATTCCGATGCAATTTCTCTGTTTCATCGTCAGTAAGAAGGTCCAAGGGATACAGTAAACCTGAAGTGAAGCATCGGAATCTATAACTAGTGGCACAGGAATGGTTTAAATTATAGACAGTAAGAAGAGTCAGTCTTCTTGTACTTAAGTCGACATTGTGCCTTTTCTATTTAATTCCGATGCAATTTCTGTGTTTCATCGTCAATAAGAAGGTCCAAGGTATACAGTAACCCTGAAGTGAAGCATCGGAATCTATAACTAGTGTCAAAGGAATGGTTCAAAACATAGTCAGTAAGAAGAGTCAGTCTTCTTGTACTTAAGTCGGCATTGCGACTTTTCTATTTAATTCCATTGCAATTTCTGTGTTTCATCGTCAATATGAAGGTCCAAGGGATACAGTAAATCTGGAGTGAAGCATCGGAATCTATAACTAGTGTCACAGGAATGGTTCAAAACATAGACAGTAAGAAGAGTCAGTCTTCTTGTACTTAAGTCGACATTGTGCCTTTTCTATTTAATTCCGATGCAATTTCTGTGTTTCATCGTCAATAAGAATGTCCAAGGTATACAATAAACCTGAAGTAAAGCATCGGAATCTACAACTAGTGTCACAGCAATGGTTCAAAATATAATCACTAAGAAGAGTCAGTCTTATTGTACTTAAGTCGACATTGTGCCTTTTCTATTTAATTCCGATGCAATTTCTGTGTCTCATCGTCAATAAGAAGGTCCAAGAGATACAGTAAACCTGAAGTAAAGAATCGGAATCTAAAACTAGTGTCACAGGAATGGATCAAAACATAGACAGTAGGAAGAGTCAGTCTTCTTGTACATAAGTCAACATTTTGCCTTTTGTATTTAATTCTTATGCAATTTCTGTGTTTCATCGTCAATAAGAACTTCCAAGGTATACAGTAAACCTGAATTGAAGCATCGTAATCTATAACTAGTGTCACAGGAATGGTTCAAAGCATAGTCAGTAAGAAGAGTCAGTCTTCTTGTACATAAGTCGGCATTGTGCCTTTTCTATTTAATTCCGATGCAATTTCTCTGTTTCATCGTCAATAAGAAGGTCCAAGGGATACAGTAAACCTGAAGTGAAGCATCCGAATCTATAACTAGTGTCTCAGGAATGGTTCAAATTATAAACAGTAAGAAGAGTCAGTCTTCTTGTACTTAAGTCGGCATTGTGCCTTTTCTATTTAATTCCAATGCTATTTCTGTGTTGCACCGTCAATAATAAGGTCCAAGGGATACAGTAAATTTGAAGTGAAGCATCGGAATCTATAACTATTGTCACAGGAATGGTTCAAACTATTATCAGTAATAAGAGTCAGTCTTCTTGTACTTAAGTCGGCATTGTGCCTATTCTATTTCATTCCGATGCAATTTCTGTGTTTCATCGGCAATAAGAAGGTCCAAGGGATACAGTAAACCTGGAGTGAAGCATCGCAATCTATTACTAGTGTCACAGGAATGGTTCCAAAAATAGACAGTAAGAAGAGTAAGACTTCTTGTACTTTAGTCGGCATTGTGCCTTTTGTATTAAATTCCGATGCAATTTCTGTGCTTCATCGTCAATACGAAGGTCAGAGGGATACAGTAAACCTGAAGTGAAGCATCGGAATCTATAACTAGTGTCACTGGAATGGTTCAAAATATAGACAGTAAGAAGAGTCAGTCTTCTTGTACTTAGGTCGGCATTGTGCCTTTGGTATTTATTTCCGATGCAATTCCTGTGATTCATCGTCAATAAGAAGGTCCAAGGGATACAGTAAACCTGAAGTGAACCATCGGACTCTATAACTAGTGTCACAGAATTGGTTCAAAACGTAGACAGTAGGAAGAATCAGTCTTTTTGTACTTAAGTCGGCATTGTGCCTTTTGTATTTAATTCCGATGCAATTTCTGTGCTTCAGCGTCAATAAGAAGGTCCAAGGAATTCAGTAAACCTGAAGCATCGGAATCTATAACTAGTGTAACTGGAATGGTTCAAAATATAGACAGTAAGAAGAGTCAGTCTTCTTGTACTTAAGTCGGCATTGTGCATTTTGTATTTAATTCCGATGCAATTTCTGTGTTTCATCGTCAATAAGAAGGTCCAAGGTATACAGTAAACCTGAAGTGAAGCATCGGAATCTTTAACTAGTGTCACAGGAATGGTTCAAAACATAGTCAGTAAGAAGAGTCAGTCTTCTTGTACTTAAGTCGGCATTGTGCCTTTTCTATTTAATTCCATTGCAATTTCTGTGTTTCACCGTCAATAAGAAGGTCCAAGGGATACAGTAAATCTGGAGTGAAGCATCGGAATCTATAACTAGTGTCACAGGAATGGTTTAAAACATAAACAGTAAGAAGAGACAGTCTTCTTGTACTTAAGTCGACTTTGTGCATTTTCTATTTAATTCCGATGCAATTTCTGTGTTTCATCGTCAATAAGAATGTCCAAGGTATACAATAAACCTGAAGTAAAGCATCGGAATCAATAACTAGTGTCACAGCAATGGTTCAAACTATAATCACTAAGAAGAGTCAGTCTTCTTGTACTTAAGTCGGGATTGTGCCTTTTCTATTTAATTCCGATGCAATTTCGGTGTTTCATCGTCAATTAGAAGGTCCAAGGGATACAGTAAACCTGGAGTGAAGCATCGGAATCTATAACTAGTGTCACAGGAATGGTTCAAAACATAGTCAGTAAGAAGAGTCGGTCTTCTTGTACTTATGTCGGCATTGTGCCTTTTCTATTTAATTCCGATGCAATTTCTGTGTTTCATCGTCAATAAGAAGGTCCAAGGGAGACAGTAAACCTGGAGTGAAGCATCGGAATCTATAACTAGTTTCACTGGAATGGTTCAAAATATAGACAGTAAGAAGAGTCAGTCTTCTTGTACTTAAGTCGGCATTGTGCATTTTGTATTTAATTCCAATGCAATTTCTGTGTTTCATCGTCAATAAAAAGGTCCAAGGGAGACAGTAAACCTGGAGTGAAGCATCGGAATCTATAACTAGTTTCACTGGAATGGTTAAAGTCATAGACTGTAAGAAGAGTCAGTCTTCTTGTACTTAAGACGACATTGTTCCTTTTCTATTTAATTCCGATGCAATTTCTGTGTTTCATCGTCAATAAGAATGTCCAAGGTATACAGTAAACCTGAAGTAAACCATCGGAATCTATAACTAGTGTCACAGCAATGGTTCTAACTATAATCACTAAGAAGAGTCAGTCTTCTTGTACTTAAGTCGGCATTGTGCCTTTTCTATTTAATTTCGATGCAATTTCTGTGTTTCATCGTCAATAAGAAGGTCCGAGGGATACAGTAAACCTGGAGTGAAGCATCGGAATCTATAACTAGTGTCACAGGAAT
Organism: Schistocerca serialis cubense; assembly: GCF_023864345.2. NCBI lineage: Eukaryota > Metazoa > Arthropoda > Insecta > Orthoptera > Acrididae > Schistocerca > Schistocerca serialis. Next base: position 8,771,092 of record NW_026047584.1, on the reverse strand, counting down.
GGTTCAAAACATAGACAGTAAGAAGAGTCAGTCTTCTTGTACTTAAGTCGGCATTGTGAGTTTTCTATTTAATTCCGATGCAATTTCTGTGTTTAATCGTCAATAAGAAGGTCAGAGGGATACAGTAAACCTGAAGTGAAGCATCGGAATCTATAACTAGTGTCACAGGAATGGTTCAAAGCATAGACAGTAAGAAGAGTCAGTCTTCGTGGACTAAAGTTGGCATTTTGCCTTTTGTATTTAATTCCAATGCTATTTCTGTGTTTCACCGTCAATAACAAGGTCCAAGGGATACAGTAAACCTGAAGTGAAGCATCGGAATCTATAACTATTGTCACTGGAATGGTTCAAACTATTATCAGTAAGAAGAGTCAGTCTTCTTGCACTTAAGTCGGCATGGTGCCTTTTCTATTTCATTCCGATGCAGTTTCTGTGTTTCATCGTCAATAAGAAGGTCGAAGCGATACAGTAAACCTGGAGTGAAGCATCGGAATCTATAACTAGTGTCACAGGAATGGTTCAAAAAATAGACAGTAAGAAGAGTCAGTCTTCTTGTACTTAAGGCGGCATTGTGCCTTTTGTATTTAATTCCGATGCAATTTCTGTGTTTCATCGTCAATAAGAAGGTCAGAGGGATACAGTAAACCTGAAGTGATGCATCGGAATCTATAACTAGTGTCACAGGAGTGGTTGAAACATAGACAGTAAGAAAAGTCAGTCTTCTTCTACTTAAGTCGGCATTGTGCCTTTTGTATTTAATTCCGAAGCAATTTCTGTGTTTCATCGTCAATAAGAGGGTCAGAGGGATACAGTAAACCTAAAGTGCGGCATCGGAATATATAACTAGTGTCACAGGAATTGTTCAAAACATAGTCAGTAAGAAGAGTCAGTCTTCTTGTCCTTACGTCGGCATTGTGCCTTTTGTATTTAATTCCGATGCAATTTCTGTGTTTCATCGTCAAAAAGAAGGTCCAAGGGATACAGTATTCCTGGAGTGAAGCATCGGAATCTATAACTAGTGACACAGTAATGGTTCAAAACATAGACAGTAAGATGAGTCAGTCCTCTTGTACTTAAATCGGCATTGTGCCTTTTGTATTTAATTTCGATGCAATTTCTGTGTTTCATCGTCAATACGAATGTCCAAGGAATACAGTAAACCTGAAGTGAAGCATCGGAATCTATAACTAGTGTCACTGGAATGGTTCAAAATATATACTGTAAGAAGAGTCAGTCTACTTGTACTTAAGTCGGCATTGTGCATTTTGTATTTAATTCCAATGCAATTTCTGTGTTTCATCGTCAATAAGAAGGTCCAAGGGAGACAGTAAACCTGGAGTGAAGCATCGGAATCTATAACTAGTTTCACTGGAATGGTTAAAGTCATAGACTGTAAGTAGAGTCAGTCTTCTTGTACTTAAGACGACATTGTTCCTTTTCTATTTAATTCCGATGCAATTTCTGTGTTTCATCGTCAATAAGAATGTCCAAGGTATACAGTAAACCTGAAGTAAACCATCGGAATCTATATCTAGTGTCACAGCAATGGTTCTAACTATAATCACTAAGAAGAGTCAGTCTTCTTGTACTTAAGTCGGCATTGTGCCTTTTCTATTTAATTTCGATGCAATTTCTGTGTTTCATCGTCAATAAGAAGGTCCGAGGGATACAGTAAACCTGGAGTGAAGCATCGGAATCTATAACTAGTGTCACAGGAATGGTTCAAAACATAGACAGTAAGAAGAGTCAGTCTTCTTGTACTTAAGTCGGCATTGTGAGTTTTCTATTTAATTCCGATGCAATTTCTGTGTTTCATCGTCAATAAGAAGGTCAGAGGGATACAGTAAACCTGAAGTGAAGCATCGGAATCTATAACTAGTGTCACAGGAATGGTTCAAAGCATAGACAGTAAGAAGAGTCAGTCTTCGTGGACTAAAGTTGGCATTTTGCCTTTTGTATTTAATTCCAATGCTATTTCTGTGTTTCACCGTCAATAACAAGGTCCAAGGGATACAGTAAACCTGAAGTGAAGCATCGAAATCTATAACTATTGTCACTGGAATGGTTCAAACTATTATCAGTAAGAAGAGTCAGTGTTCTTGCACTTAAGTCGGCATGGTGCCTTTTCTATTTCATTCCGATGCAGTTTCTGTGTTTCATCGTCAATAAGAAGGTCGAAGCGATACAGTAAACCTGGAGTGAAGCATCGGAATCTATAACTAGTGTCACAGGAATGGTTCAAAAAATAGACAGTAAGAAGAGTCAGTCTTCTTGTACTTAAGGCGGCATTGTGCCTTTTGTATTTAATTCCGATGCAATTTCTGTGTTTCATCGTCAATAAGAAGGTCAGAGGGATACAGTAAACCTGAAGTGATGCATCGGAATCTATAACTAGTGTCACAGGAGTGGTTGAAACATAGACAGTAAGAAAAGTCAGTCTTCTTCTACTTAAGTCGGCATTGTGCCTTTTGTATTTAATTCCGAAGCAATTTCTGTGTTTCATCGTCAATAAGAGGGTCAGGGGGATACAGTAAACCTAAAGTGCGGCATCGGAATATATAACTAGTGTCACAGGAATTGTTCAAAACATAGTCAGTAAGAAGAGTCAGTCTTCTTGTCCTTACGTCGGCATTGTGCCTTTTGTATTTAATTCCGATGCAATTTCTGTGTTTCATCGTCAAAAAGAAGGTCCAAGGGATACAGTATTCCTGGAGTGAAGCATCGGAATCTGTAACTAGTGACACAGTAATGGTTCAAAACATAGACAGTAAGATGAGTCAGTCCTCTTGTACTTAAGTCGGCATTGTGCCTTTTGTATTTAATTTCGATGCAATTTCTGTGTTTCATCGTCAATACGAATGTCCAAGGAATACAGTAAACCTGAAGTGAAGCATCGGAATCTATAACTAGTGTCACTGGAATGGTTCAAAATATAGACTGTAAGAAGAGTCAGTCTTCTTGTACTTAAGTCGGCATTGTGCCTTTTGTATTTACTTCCGATGCAATTCCTGTGATTCATCGTCAATAATAAGGTCCAAGGGATACAGTAAACCTGAAGTGAAGCATCGGAATCTATAACTAGTGTCACTGGAATGGTTCAAAATATAGACAGTAAGAAGAGTCAGTCTTCTTGTACTTAAGTCGGCCTTGTGCCTTTTGTATTTAATTCCGATGCAATTTCTGTGTTTCATCGGCAATAAGGTCAGAGGGATAGAGTAAACCTGAAGTGAAGCATCGGAATCTATAACTAGAGTCACAGGAATTTTTCAAAACATAGTCAGTAAGAAGAATCAGTCTTCTTGTCCTTAAGTCGGCATTGTGAATTTTGTATTTAATTCCGATGCAATTTCTGTGTTTCATCGGCAATAAGGTCAGAGGATTACAGTAAACCTGAAGTGAAGCATCGGAATCTATAACTAGTGTCACAGGAATGGTTCAAAACTTAGACAGTAGGAAGAGTCAGTCTTCTTGTACTTAAGTCGGCATTGTGCTTTTGTATTTAATTCCGATGCAATTTCTATGTTTCATTGTCAATAAGAAGGTCAGAGGGATACAGTAAACCTGAAGTGAAGCATCGGAATCCAAAACTAGTGTCACAGGAATGGTTCAAAACATAGACATTAGGAAGGGTCAGTCTTATTGTACTTAAGTCAGCATTGTGCCTTTTGTATTTAACTCCGATGCAATTTCTGTGTTTAATCGTCAATAAGAAGGTCCAAGGTATACAGTAAACCTGAAGTGAAGCATCGGAATCTATAACTAGTGTCACAGGAATGGTTCAAAGCATAGTCAGTAAGAAGAGTCAGTCTTCTTGTACTTAAGTCGGTATTGTGCCTTTTCTATTTAATTCCGATGCAATTTCTGTGTTTCGTCGTCAATAAGAAGGTCCAAGGGTTACAGTAAACCTAGAGTGAAGCATCGGAATTTATAACTAGTGTCACAGGAATGGTTCAAAACATAGACAGTAAGAAGAGTCAATCTTCGTGTACTAAAGTTAGCATTTTGCCTTTTGTATTTAATTTCAATGCTATTTCTGTGTGTCACCGTCAATAACAAGGTCCAAGGGATACAGTCAACCTGAAGTGAAGCATCGGAATCTATAACTATTGCCACCGGAATGGTTCCAACTATTATCAGTAAGAAGAGTCAGTCTTCTTGTACTTAAGTCGGCATTCAGCCTTTTCTATTTCATTCCGATGCAGTTTCTGTGTTACATCGTCAATAAGAAGGTCAGAGGGATACAGTAAACCTGAAATGAAGCATCGGAATCTATAACTAGTGTCACAGGAATGGTTCAAAACATAGACAGTAGGAAGAGTCAGTCTTCTTGTACTTAAGTCGGCATTGTGCATTTTCTATTTAATTCCGATGCAATTTCTGTGTTTCATCTTCAAAAAGAAGGTCCAAGGGATACAGTATACGTGGGGTGAAGCATCGGAATCTATAACTAGTGACACAGTAATGGTTCAAAGCATAGACAGTAAGATGAGTCAGTCTTCTTGTACTTAAGTCGGCATTGTGCCTTTTGTATTTAATTTCGATGCAATTTCTGTGTTTCATCGTCAATACGAATGTCCAAGGAATACAGTAAACCTGAAGTGAAGCATCGGAATCTATAACTAGTGTCACTGGAATGGTTCAAAATATAGACTGTAAGAAGTGTCAGTCTTCTTGTACTTAAGTCGGCATTGTGCCTTTTGTATTTACTTCCGATGCAATTCCTGTGATTCATCGTCAATAACAAGGTCCAAGGGATACAGTAAACCTGAAGTGAAGCATCGGAATCTATAACTAGTGTCACTGGAATGGTTCAAAATATAGACAGTAAGAAGAGTCAGTCTTCTTGTACTTAAGTCGGCTTTGTGCCTTTTGTATTTAATTCCGATGCAATTTCTGTGTTTCATCTGCAATAAGGTCAGAGGGATACAGTAAACCTGAAGTGAAGCATCGGAATCTATAACTAGAGTTACAGGAATTTTTCAAAACATAGTCAGTAAGAAGAATCAGTCTTCTTGTCCTTAAGTCGGCATTGTGAATTTTGTATTTAATTCCGATGCAATTTCTGTGTTTCATCGGCAATAAGGTCAGAGGATTACAGTAAACCTGAAGTGAAGCATCGGAATCTATAACTAGTGTCACAGGAATGGTTCAAAACATAGACAGTAGGAAGAGTCAGTTTTCTTGTACTTAAGTCGGCATTGTGCTTTTGTATTTAATTCCGATGCAATTTCTATGTTTCATTGTCAATATGAAGGTCAGAGGGATACAGTAAACCTGAAGTGAAGCATCGGAATCCAAAACTAGTGTCACAGGAATGGTTCAAAACATAGACAGTAGGAAGAGTCAGTCTTATTGTACTTAAGTCGGCATTGTGCCTTTTGTATTTAACTCCGATGCAATTTCTGTGTTTAATCGTCAATAAGAAGGTCCAAGGGTTACAGTAAAACTAGAGTGAAGCATCGGAATCTATAACTAGTGTCACAGGAATGGTTCAAAACATAGACAGTAAGAAGAGTCAGTCTTCTTGTACTTAAGTCGACATTGAGCATTTTCTATTTAATTCCGATGCAATTTCTGTGTTTCATCGTCAATAAGAATGTCGAAGGTATACAGTAAACCTGAAGTAAAGCATCGGAATCTATAACTAGTGTCACAGCAATGGTTCAAACTATAATCACTAAGAAGAGTCAGTCTTCTTGTACTTTTGTCGGCATTGTGCCTTTTTCTATTTAATTCCGATGCAATGTCTGTGCTTCATCGTCAATAAGAAGGTCCAAGGGATACAGTAAACCTGGAGTGAAGCATCGGAATCTATAACTAGTGTCACAGGAATGGTTCAAAACATAGACAGTATGAAGAGTCAGTCTTCTTGTACTTAAGTCGGCATTGTGAGTTTTCTATTTAATTCCGATGCAATTTCTGTGTTTCATCGTCAATAAGTAGCTCAGAAGGATACAGTAAACCTGAAGTGAAGCATCGGAATCTATAACTAGTGTCACAGGAATGGTTCAAAACATAGACAGTAAGAAGAGTCAATCTTCGTGTACTAAAGTTAGCATTTTGCCTTTTGTATTTAATTTCAATGCTATTTCTGTGTGTCACCGTCAATAACAAGGTCCAAGGGATACAGTAAACCTGAAGTGAAGCATCGGAATCTATAACTATTGTCACCGGAATGATTCAAACTATTATCAGTAAGAAGAGTCAGTCTTCTTGTACTTAAGTCGGCATTCTGCCCTTTCTATTTCATTCCGATGCAGTTTCTGTGTTACATCGTCAATAAGAAGGTCAGAGGGATACAGTAAACCTGAAATGAAGCATCGGAATCTATAACTAGTGTCACAGGAATGGTTCAAAACATAGACAGTAGGATGAGTCAGTCTTCTTGTACTTAAGTCGGCATTGTGTCTTTTGTGTTTAATTCCGATGCAATTCCTGTGATTCATCGTCAATAAGAAGGTCCAAGGGATACAGTAAACCTGAAGTGAAGCATCGGAATCTATAACTAGAGTCACAGGAATGTTTCAAATCATAGTCAGTAAGAAGAGTCAGTCTTCTTGTCCTTAAGCAGGCATTGTGCCTTTTGTATTTAATTCCGATGCAATTTCTGTGTTTCATCGGCAATAAGGTCAGAGGGATACAGTAAAGCTGAAGTGAAGCATCGGAATCTATAACTAGTGTCACAGGAATGGTTCAAAACATAGACAGTAGGAAGAGTCAGTCTTCTTGTACTTAAGTCGACATTGAGCATTTTCTATTTAATTCCGATGCAATTTCTGTGTTTCATCGTCAATAAGAATGTCGAAGGTATACAGTAAACCTGAAGTAAAGCATCGGAATCTATAACTAGTGTCACAGCAATGGTTCAAACTATAATCACTAAGAAGAGTCAGTCTTCTTGTACTTAAGTCGGCATTGTGCCTTTTGTATTTAATTCCGATGCAATTTCTGTGTTTCATCGTCAATAAGAAGGTCAGAGGGATACAGTAAACTTAAAGTGCGGCATTGGAATCTATAACTAGTGTCACAGGAATTGTTCAAAACATAGTCAGTAAGATGAGTCCTTCTTCTTGTACTTAAGTCGGCATTGTGCCTTTTGTATTTAATTTCGATGCAATTTCTGTGTTTCATCGTCAATACGAATGTCCAAGGAATACAGTAAACCTGAAGTGAAGCATCGGTATCTATAACTAGTGTCACTGGAATGGTTCAAAATATAGACTGTAAGAAGAGTCAGTCTTCTTGTACTTAAGTCGGCATTGTGCCTTTTGTATTTACTTCCGATGCAATTCCTGTGATTCATCGTCAATAATAAGGTCCAAGGGATACAGTAAACCTGAAGTTAAGCATCGGAATCTATAACTAGTGTCACTGGAATGGTTCAAAATATAGACAGTAAGAAGAGTCAGTCTTCTTGTACTTAAGTCGGCATTGTGCCTTTTGTATTTAATTCCGATGCAATTTCTGTGTTTCATCGGCAATAAGGTCAGAGGGATACAGTAAACCTGAAGTGAAGCATCGGAATCTGTAACTAGAGTCACAGGAATTTTTCAAAACATAGTCAGTAAGAAGAATCAGTCTTCTTGTCCTTAAGTCGGCATTGTGAATTTTGTATTTAATTCCGATGCAATTTCTGTGTTTCATCGGCAATAAGGTCAGAGGATTACAGTAAACCTGAAGTGAAGCATCGGAATCTATAACTAGTGTCACAGGAATGGTTCAAAACATAGACAGTAGGAAGAGTCAGTCTTCTTGTACTTAAGTCGGCATTGTGCCTTTGTATTTAATTCCGATGCAATTTCTATGTTTCATTGTCAATAAGAAGGTCAGAGGGATACAGTAAACCTGAAGTGAAGCATCGGAATCCAAAACTAGTGTCACAGGAATGGTTCAAAACATAGACAGTGGGAAGAGTCAGTCTTATTGTATTTAAGTCGGCATTGTGCCTTTTGTATTTAACTCCGATGCAATTTCTGTGTTTAATCGTCAATAAGAAGGTCCAAGGTATACAGTAAACCTGAAGTGAAGCATCGGAATCTATAACTAGTGTCACAGGAATGGTTCAAAGCATAGTCAGTAAGAAGAGTCAGTCTTCTTGTAATTAAGTCGGTATAGTGTCTTTTCTATTTAATTCCGATGCAATTTCTGTGTTTCATCGTCAATAAGAAGGTCCAAGGGTTACAGTAAACCTAGAGTGAAGCATCGGAATCTATAACTAGTGTCACAGGAATGGTTCAAAACATAGACAGTAAGAAGAGTCAGTCTTCTTGTACTTAAGTCGGCATTGTGAGTTTTCTATTTAATTCCGATGCAATATCTGTGTATCACCGTCAATAAGTAGGTCAGAAGGATACAGTAAACCTGAAGTGAAGCATCGGAATCTATAACTAGTGTCACAGGATTGGTTCAAACTATTATCAGTAAGAAGAGTCAGTCTTCTTGTACTTAAGTCGGCATTCTGCCTTTTCTATTTCATTCCGATGCAGTTTCTGTGTTACATCGTCAATAAGAAGGTCAGAGGGATACAGTAAACCTGAAATGAAGCATCGGAATCCATAACTAGTGTCACAGGAATGGTTCAAACATAGACAATAGGAAGAGTCAGTCTTCTTGTACTTAAGTCGGCATTGTGCCTTTTGTATTTAATTCCGATGCAATTTCTGTGTTTCATCGTCAATAAGAAGGTCAGAGGGATACAGTACACCTGAAGTGAAGCATCAGAATCTATAACTAGTGTCACAGGAATGGTTGAAACATAGACAGTAAGAAAAGTCAGTCTTCTTCTACTTAAGTCGGCATTGTGCGTTTGTATTTAATTCCGATGCAATTTCTGTGTTTCATCGTCAATAAGAAGGTCAGAGGGATACAGTAAACCTAAAGTGCGGCATCCGAATCTATAACTAGTGTCACAGGAATTGTTCAAAACATAGTCAGTAAGAAGAGTCAGTCTTCTTGTCCTTACGTCTGCATTGTGCCTTTTGTATTTAATTCCGATGCAATTTCTATGTTTCATCGTCAAAAAGAAGGTCCAAGGGATACAGTATACCTGGAGTGAAGCATCGGAATCTATAACTAGTGACACAGTAATGGTTCAAAACATAGACAGTAAGATGAGTCAGTCTTCTTGTACTTAAGTCGGCATTGTGCCTTTTGCATTTAATTTCGATGCAATTTCTGTGTTTCATCGTCAATACGAATGTCCAAGGAATACAGTAAACCTGAAATGAAGCATCGGAATCTATAACTAGTGTCACTGGAATGGTTCAAAATATAGACAGTAAAAAGAGTCAGTCTTCTTGTACTTGAGTCGGCATTGTGCCTTTTGTATTTAATTCCGATGCAATTTCTGTGTTTCATCGGCAATAAGGTAAGAGGGATACAGTAAACCTGAAGTGAAGCATCGGAATCTATAACTAGAGTCACAGGAATTTTTCAAAACATAGTCAGTAAGAAGAATCTGTCTTCTTGTCCTTAAGTCGGCATTGTGAATTTTGTATTTAATTCCGATGCTATTTCTGTGTTTCATCGGCAATAAGGTCAGAGGATTACAGTAAACCTGAAGTGAAGCATCGGAATCTATAACTAGTGTCACAGGAATGGTTCAAAACATAGACAGTAGGAAGAGTCAGTCTTCTTGTACTTAAGTCGGCATTGTGCTTTTGTATTTAATTCCGATGCAATTTCTATGTTTCATTGTCAATAAGAAGGTCAGAGGGATACAGTAAACCTAAAGTGAAGCATCGGAATCCAAAACTAGTGTCACAGGAATGGTTCAAAACATAGACAGTAGGAAGAGTCAGTCTTATTGTACTTAAGTCGGCATTGTGCCTTTTGTATTTATTTCCGATGCAATTTCTGTGTTTAATCGTCAATAAGAAGGTCCAAGGTATACAGTAAACCTGAAGTGAAGCATCGGAATCTATAACTAGTGTCACAGGAATGGTTCAAAGCATAGTCAGTAAGAAGAGTCAGTCTTCTTGTACTTAACTCGGTATTGTGCCTTTTCTATTTAATTCCGATGCAATTTCTGTGTTTCATCGTCAATAAGAAGGTCCAAGGGTTACAGTAAACCTAGAGTGAAGCATCGGAATCTATAACTAGTGTCACAGGAATGGTTCAAAACATAGACAGTAAGAAGAGTCAGTCTTCTTGTACTTAAGTCGACATTGAGCATTTTCTATTTAATTCCGATGCAATTTCTGTGTTTCATCGTCAATAAGAATGTCGAAGGTATACAGTAAACCTGAAGTAAAGCATCGGAATCTATAACTAGTGTCACAGCATTGGTTCAAACTATAATCACTAAGAAGAGTCAGTCTTCTTGTACTTTTGTCGGCATTGTGCCTTTTGTATTTAATTCCGATGCAATTTCTGTGATTCATCGTCAATAAGAAGGTCCAAGGGATACAGTAAACCTGGAATGAAGAATCGGAATCTATAACTAGTGTCACAGGAATGGTTCGAAACATAGACAGTATGAAGAGTCAGTCTTCTTGTACTTAAGTCGGCATTGTGAGTTTTCTATTTAATTGCGATGCAATTTCTGTGTTTCATCGTCAATAAGTAGGTCAGAAAGATACAGTAAACCTGAAGTGAAGCATCGGAATCTATAACTAGTGTCACAGGAATGGTTCAAAACATAGACAGTAAGAAGAGTCAATCTTCGTGTACTAATGTTAGCATTTTGCCTTTTGTATTTATTTTCAATGTTATTTCTGTGTGTCACCGTCAATAACAAGGTCCAAGGGATACAGTAAACCTGAAGTGAAGCATCGGAATCTATAACTAGTGTCACAGGAATGGTTCAAAACATAGACAGTAGGAAGAGTCAGTCTTCTTGTACTTAAGTCGGCATTGTGTCTTTTGTGTTTAATTCCGATGCAATTCCTGTGATTCATCGTCAATAAGAAGGTCCAAGGGATACAGTAAACCTGAAGTGAAGCATCGGAATCTATAACTAGAGTCACAGGAATGTTTCAAAACATAGTCAGTAAGAAGAGTCAGTCTTCTTGCTCTTAAGCCGGCATTCTGCCTTTTGTATTTAATTCCGATGCAATTTCTGTGTTTCATCAGCAATAAGGTCAGAGGGATACAGTAAAGCTGAAGTGAAGCATCGGAATCTATAACTAGTGTCACAGGAATGGTTCAAAACATAGACAGTAGGAAGAGTCAGTCTTCTTGTACTTAAGTCGACATTGAGCATTTTCTATTTAATTCCGATGCAATTTCTGTGTTTCATCGTCAATAAGAATGTCGAAGGTATACAGTAAACCTGAAGTAAAGCATCGGAATCTATAACCAGTGTCACAGCAATGGTTCAAATTATAATCACTAAGACGAGTCAGTCTTCTTGTACTTAAGTCGGCATTGTGCCTTTTGTATTTAATTCCGATGCAATTTCTGTGTTTCATCGTCAATAAGATGGTCAGAGGGATACAGTAAACCTGAAGTGAAGCATCGGAATCTATAACTAGTGTCACAGGAATGGTTGAAACATAGACAGTAAGAAAAGTCAGTCTCCTTCTACTTAAGTCGGCATTGTGCCTTTTGTATTTAATTCCGATGCAATTTCTGTGTTTCATCGTCAATAAGAAGGTCAGAGGGATACAGTAAACCTAAAGTGCGGTATCGGAATCTATAACTAGTGTCACAGGAATTGTTCAAAACATAGTCAGTAAGAAGAGTCAGTCTTCTTGTCCTTACGTCGGCATTGTGCCTTTTGTATTTAATTCCGATGCAATTTCTGTGTCTCATCGTCAAAAAGAAGGTCCAAGGGATACAGTATACCTGGAGTGAAGCATCGGAATCTATAACTAGTGACACAGTAATGGTTCAAAACATAGACAGTAAGATGAGTCAGTCTTCTTGTACTTAAGTCGGCATTGTGCCTTTTGTATTTAATTTCGATGCAATTTCTGTGTTTCATCGTCAATACGAATGTCCAAGGAATACAGTAAACCTGAAGTGAAGCATCGGAATCTATAACTAGTGTCACTGGAATGGTTCAAAATATAGACTGTAAGAAGAGTCAGTCTTCTTGTACTTAAGTCGGCATTGTGCCTTTTGTATTTACTTCCGATGCAATTCCTGTGATTCATCGTCAATAATAAGGTCCAAGGGATACAGTAAACCTGAAGTGAAGCATCGGAATCTATAACTAGTGTCACTGGAATGGTTCAAAATATAGACAGTAGGAAGAGTCAGTCTTCTAGTACTTAAGTCGGCATTGTGCCTTTTGTATTTAATTCCGATGCAATTTCTGTGTTTCATCGGCAATAAGGTCAGAGGGATAGAGTAAACCTGAAGTGAAGCATCGGAATCTATAACTAGAGTCACAGGAATTTTTCAAAACATAGTCAGTAAGAAGAATCAGTCTTCTTGTCCCTAAGTTGGCATTGTGAATTTTGTATTTAATTCCGATGTAATTTCTGTGTTTCATCGGCAATAAGGTCAGAGGATTACAGTAAACCTGAAGTGAAGCATCGGAATCTATAACTAGTGTCACAGGAATGGTTCAAAACATAGACAGTAGGAAGAGTCAGTCTTCTTGTACTTAAGTCGGCATTGTGCTTTTGTATTTAATTCCGATGCAATTTCTATGTTTCATTGTCAATAAGAAGGTCAGAGGGATACAGTAAACCTGAAGTGAAGCATCGGAATCCAAAACTAGTGTCACAGGAATGGTTCAAAACATAGACAGTGGGAAGAGTCAGTCTTATTGTACTTAAGTCGGCATTGTGCCTTTTGTATTTAACTCCGATGCAATTTCTGTGTTTAATCGTCAATAAGAAGGTCCAAGGTATACAGTAAACCTGAAGTGAAGCATCGGAATCTATAACTAGTGTCACAGCAATGGTTCAAACTATAATCACTAAGAAGAGTCAGTCTTCTTGTACTTTAGTCGGCATTGTGCCTTTTCTATTTAATTCCGTTGCAATTTCTGTGCTTCATCGTCAATAAGAAGGTCCAAGGGATACAGTAAACCTGGAGTGAAGCATCGGAATCTATAACTAGTGTCACAGGAATGGTTCAAAACATAGACAGTATGAAGAGTCAGTCTTCTTGTACTTAAGTCGGCATTGTGAGTTTTCTATTTAATTCCGATGCAATTTCTGTGTTTCATCGTCAATAAGTAGGTCAGAAGGATACAGTAAACCTGAAGTGAAGCATCGGAATCTATAACTAGTGTCACAGGAATGGTTCAAAACATAGACAGTAAGAAGAGTCAATCTTCGTGTACTAAAGTTAGCATTTTGCCTTTTGTATTTAATTTCAATGCTATTTCTGTGAGTCACCGTCAATAACAAGGTCCAAGGGATACAGTAAACCTGAAGTGAAGCATCGGAATCTATAACTATTGTCACCGGAATGGTTCATACCATTATCAGTAAGAAGAGTCAGTCTTCTTGTACTTAAGTCGGCATTCTGCCTTTTCTATTTCATTCCGATGCAGTTTCTGTGTTACATCGTCAATAAGAACGTCAGAAGGATACAGTAAACCTGAAATGAAGCATCGGAATCTATAACTAGTGTCACAGGAATGGTTCAAAACATAGACAGTAGGAAGAGTCAGTCTTCTCGTCCTTAAGCCGGCATTGTGCCTTTTGTATTTAATTCCGATGCAATTTCTTTGTTTCATCGGCAATAAGGTCAGAGGGATACAGTAAACCTGAAGTGAAGCATCGGAATCTAAAACTAGAGTCACAGGAATTTTTCAAAACATAGTCAGTAAGAAGAATCAGTCTTCTTGTCCCTAAGTTGGCATTGTGAATTTTGTATTTAATTCCGATGTAATTTCTGTGTTTCATCGGCAATAAGGTCAGAGGATTACAGTAAACCTGAAATGAAGCATCGGAATCTATAACTAGTGTCACAGGAATGGTTCAAAACATAGTCAGTAAGAAGAGTCAGTCTTCTCGTCCTTAAGCCGGCATTGTGCCTTTTGTATTTAATTCCGATGCAATTTCTGTGTTTCATCGGCAATAAGGTCAGAGGGATACAGTAAAGCTGAAGTGAAGCATCGGAATCTATAACTAGTGTCACAGGAATGGTTCAAAACATGGACAGTAGGAAGAGTCAGTCTTCTTGTACTTAAGTCGGCATTGTGCCTTTTGTATTTAATTCCGATTCAATTTCTGTGTTTCATTGTCAATAAGAAGGTCAGACGGATACAGTAAATTTGAGGTGAAGCATCGGAATCCAAAACTAGTGTCACAGGAATGGTTCAATACATAGACAGTAGGAAGAGTCTGTCTTCTTGTACTTAAGTCGGCATTGTGCCTTTTGTATTTAATTCCGATGCAATTTCTGTGTTTCATCGTCAATAAGATGGTACAAGGTATACAGTAAACCTGAAGTGAAGCATCGGAATCTATAACTAGTGTCACAGGAATGGTTCAAAACATAGTCAGTAAGAAGAGTCAGTCTTCTTGTACTTAAGTCGGCATTGTGCCTTTTCTATTTAATTCCGATGCAATTTTGTGTTTCATCGTCAATAAGAAGGTCCAAGGGTTACAGTAAACCTGGAGTGAAGCATCGGAATCTATAACTAGTGTCACAGGAATGGTTCAAAGATAGACAGTAAGAAGAGTCAGTCTTCTTGTACTTAAGTCGACATTGTGCCTTTTCTATTTAATTCCGATGCAATTTCTGTGTTTCATCGTCAATAATAATGTCCAAGGTATACAGTAAACATGGAGTGAAGCATCGGAATCTATAACTAGTGTCACAGGAATGGTTCAAAACATAGACAGTAAGAAAAGTAAGTCTTCTTGTACTTAACTCGACAATAAGGCTTTTCTATTTAATTCCGATGCAATTTCTGTGTTTCATCATCAATAAGAATGTCCAAGGTATACAGTAAAAGTAAGTCTTCTTGTACTTAACTCGACAATAAGCCTTTTCTATTTAATTCCGATGCAATTTCTGTGTTTCATCATCAATAAGAATGTCCAAGGTATACAGTAAACCTGAAGTGAAGCATCGGAATCTATAACTAGTGTCACAGGAATGGTTCAAGGCATAGTCAGTAAGAAGATTCAGTCTTCTTGTACTTAAGTCGGCATTGTGCCTTTTGTATTTAATTCCGATGCAATTTCTGTGTTTCATCGTCAATAAGATGGTCCAAGGGATACAGTAAACCTGGAGTGAGGCATCTGAATCTGTAACTAGTGTCACAGGAATGGTTCAAAACATAGACAGTAAGCAGAGTCAGTCTTCTTCAACTTAAGTCGGCATTGTGCCTTTTTTATTTAATTCCTATGCAATTTCTGTGTTTCATCGTCAATAAGAAGGTTCAAGGGATACATTAAACCTAGAGTGAGGCATCGGAATCTATAACTAGTGTCACAGGAATGGTTCAAAACATACACAGTAAGAAGAGTCAGTATTCTTGTACTGAAGTCGGCATTGTGCCTTTTGTATTTAAATCCGATGCAATTTCTGTGTATCATAGACATTTAGAAGGTCCAAGGGATACAGTCAAACTGGAGTGAAGCATCGGAATCTATAACTAGTGTCACGGGGATGGTTCGAAACATAGGCAGTAAGAAGAGTCAGTATTCTTGTACTTAAGTCGGCATTGTGCCTTTTGTATTTAATTCCGATGCAATTTCTGTGTTTCATCGTCAATAAGAATGTCCAAGGTATACAGTAAACCTGGAGTGAAGCATCGGAATCTATAACTAGTGTCACAGGAATGGTTCAAAACATAGACAGTAAGGAGAGTCAGTCTTCTTGTACTTAAGTCGACATTGAGCCTTTTCTATCTAACTCCGATGCAATTTCTCTGTTTCGTCGTCAATAAGAATGTCCAAGGTATACAGTAAACCTGAAGTGAAGCATCGGAATCTATAACTAGTGTCACAGGAATGGTTCAAAGCATAGTCAGTAAGAAGAGTCAATCTTCTTGCACTTAAGTCGGCATTGTGCCTTTTGTATTTAATTCCGATGCAATTTCTGTGTTTCATTGTCAATAAGAAGGTCAGAGGGATACAGTAAACCTGAGGTGATGCATCGGAATCTATAACTAGTGTCACAGGAATGGTTCAAAACATAGACAGTAGAAAGAGTCAGTCTTCTTGTACTTAAGTAGGCATTGTGCCTTTTGTATTTAATTCCGATGCAATTTCTGTGTTTCATCGTCAATAAGAAGGTACAAGGTATACAGTAAACCTGAAGTGAAGCATCGGAATCTATAACTAGTGTCACAGGAATGGTTCAAAACATAGTCAGTAAGAAGAGTCAGTCTTCTTGTACCTAAGTTAGCATTGTGCCTTTTCTATTTAATTGCGATGCAATTTCTGTGTTTCATCGTCAATAGGAAGGTCCAAGGATTACAGTAAACCTGGAGTGAAGCATCGGAATCTATAACTAGTGTCACAGGAATGGTTCAAAACATAGACAATAAGAAGAGTCAGTCTTCTTGTACTTAAGTCGACATTGAGCCTTTTCTATCTAACTCCGATGCAATTTCTCTGTTTCATCGTCAATAAGAATGTCCAAGGTATACAGTAAACCTGAAGTGAAGCATCGGAATCTATATCTAGTGTCACAGGAATGGTTCAAAGCATAGTCAGTAAGAAGAGTCAATCTTCTTGCACTTAAGTCGGCATTGTGCCTTTTGTATTTAATTCCGATGCAATTTCTGTGTTTCATTGTCAATAAGAAGGTCCAAGGGATACAGTAAGCCTGGAGTGAGGCATCGGAATCTGTATCTAGTGTCAAAGGAATTGTTCAAAACATAGACAGTAAGAAGAGTCAGTATTCTTGTACTTAAGTCGACATTGTGCCTTTTGTATTTAATTCCGATGCAATTTCTGTGTTTCTTCGTCAATAAGAATGTCCAAGGTATACCGTAAACCTGAAGTAAAGCATCGGAATCTATAACTAGTGTCACAGGAATGGTTCTAAACATAGACAGTAAGAAGAGTCAGTCTTCTTGTACTGAAGTAGGCACTGTGCCTTTTCTATTTAATTCCGATGCAATTTCTGTGCTTCATCGTCAATAAGAATGTCCAAGGGATACAGTAAACCTGGAGTGAAGCATCGGAATCTATAACTAGTGTCACAGGAATGGTTCAAAACATAGACAGTATGAAGAGTCAGTCTTCTTGTACTTAAGTCGGCATTGTGAGTTTTCTATTTAATTCCGATGCAATTTCTGTGTATCATAGTCATTTAGAAGGTTCAAGGGATACAGTCAAACTGGAGTGAAGCATCGGAATCTATAACTAGTGTCACGGGGATGGTTCGAAACATAGGCAGTAAGAAGAGTCAGTATTCTTGTACTTAAGTCGGCATTGTGCCTTTTGTATTTAATTCCGATGCAATTTCTGTGTTTCATTGTCAATAAGAAGGTCAGAGGGATACAGTAAACCTGAGGAGATGCATCGGAATCCATAACTAGTGTCACAGGAATGGTTCAAAACATAGACAGTAGAAAGAGTCAGTCTTCTTGTACTTAAGTCGGCATTGTGCCTTTTGTATTTAATTCCGATGCAATTTCTGTGTTTCATCGTCAATAAGAAGGTACAAGGTATACAGTAAACCTGAAGTGAAGCATCGGAATCTATAACTAGTGTCACAGGAATGGTTCAAAACATAGTCAGTAAGAAGAGTCAGTCTTCTTGTACCTAAGTTAGCATTGTGCCTTTTCTATTTAATTGCGATGCAATTTCTGTGTTTCATCGTCAATAGGAAGGTCCAAGGATTACAGTAAACCTGGAGTGAAGCATCGGAATCTATAACTAGTGTCACAGGAATGGTTCAAAACATAGACAATAAGAAGAGGCAGTCTTCTTGTACTTAAGTCGACATTGAGCCTTTTCTATCTAACTCCGATGCAATTTCTCTGTTTCATCGTCAATAAGAATGTCCAAGGTATACAGTAAACCTGAAGTGAAGCATCGGAATCTATAACTAGTGTCACAGGAATGGTTCAAAGCATAGTCAGTAAGAAGAGTCAATCTTCTTGCACTTAAGTCGGCATTGTGCCTTTTGTATTTAATTCCGATGCAATTTCTGTGTTTCATTGTCAATAAGAAGGTCCAAGGGATACAGTAAGCCTGGAGTGAGGCATCGGAATCTGTATCTAGTGTCACAGGAATTGTTCAAAACATAGACAGTAAGCAGAGTCAGTATTCTTGTACTTAAGTCGACATTGTGCCTTTTGTATTTAATTCCGATGCAATTTCTGTGTTTCTTCGTCAATAAGAATGTCCAAGGTATACCGTAAACCTGAAGTAAAGCATCGGAATCTATAACTAGTGTCACAGGAATGGTTCTAAACATAGACAGTAAGAAGAGTCAGTCTTCTTGTACTGAAGTAGGCATTGTGCCTTTTCTATTTAATTCCGATGCAATTTCTGTGCTTCATCGTCAATAAGAAGGTCCAAGGGATACAGTAAACCTGGAGTGAAGCATCGGAATCTATAACTAGTGTCACAGGAATGGTTCAAAACATAGACAGTATGAAGAGTCAGTCTTCTTGTACTTAAGTCGGCATTGTGAGTTTTCTATTTAATTCCGATGCAATTTCTGTGTTTCATCGTCAATAAGTAGGTCAGAAGGATACAGTAAACCTGAAGTGAAGCATCGGAATCTATAACTAGTGTCACAGGAATGGTTCAAAACATAGACAGTAAGAAGAGTCAATCTTCGTGTACTAAAGTTAGCATTTTGCCTTTTGTATTTAATTTCAATGCTATTTCTGTGTGTCACCGTCAATAACAAGGTCCAAGGGATACAGTAAACCTGAAGTGAAGCATCGGAATCTATAACTATTGTCACCGGAATGGTTCAAACTATTATCAGTAAGAAGAGTCAGTCTTCTTGTACTTAAGTCGGCATTCTGCCTTTTCTATTTCATTCCGATGCAGTTTCTGTGTTACATCGTCAATAAGAACGTCAGAGGGATACAGTAAACCTGAAATGAAGCATCGGAATCTATAACTAGTGTCAAAGGAATGGTTCAAAACATAGACAGTAGGAAGAGTCAGTCTTCTTGTACTTAAGTCGGCATTGTGTCTTTTGTGTTTAATTCCGATGCAATTCCTGTGATTCATCGTCAATTAGAAGGTCCAAGGGATACAGTAAACCTGAAGTGAAGCATCGGAATCTATAACTAGAGTCACAGGAATGTTTCAAAACATAGTCAGTAAGAAGAGTCAGTCTTCTCGTCCTTAAGCCGGCATTGTGCCCTTTGTATTTAATTCCGATGCAATTTCTGTGTTTCATCGGCAATAAGGTCAGAGGGATACAGTAAAGCTGAAGTGAAGAATCGGAATCAATAACTAGTGTCACAGGAATGGTTCAAAACATAGACAGTAGGAAGAGTCAGTCTTCTTGTACTTAAGTCGGCATTGTGCCTTTTGTATTTAATTCCGATTCAATTTCTGTGTTTCATTGTCAATAAGAAGGTCAGACGGATACAGTAAATTTGAGGTGAAGCATCGGAATCCAAAACTAGTGTCACAGGAATGGTTCAATACATAGACAGTAGGAAGAGTCTGTCTTCTTGTACTTAAGTCGGTATTGTGCCTTTTGTATTTAATTCCGATGCAATATCTGTGTTTCATCGTCAATTAGATGGTACAAGGTATACAGTAAACCTGAAGTGAAGCATCGGAATCTATAACTAGTGTCACAGGAATGGTTCAAAACATAGTCAGTAAGAAGAGTCAGTCTTCTTGTACTTAAGTCGGCATTGTGCCTTTTCTATTTAATTCCGATGCAATTTTGTGTTTCATCGTCAATAAGAAGGTCCAATGGTTACAGTAAACCTGGAGTGAAGCATCGGAATCTATAACTAGTGTCACAGGAATGGTTCAAACATAGACAGTAAGAAGAGTCAGTCTTCTTGTACGTAAGTCGACATTGTGCCTTTTCTATTTAGTTCCGATGCAATTTCTGTGTTTCATCGTCAATAAGAATGTCCAAGGTATACAGTAAACCTGAAGTAAAGCATCGGAATCGATAACTAGTGGCACAGCAATGGTTCAAACTATAATCACTAAGAAGAGTCAGTCTTCTTGTACTTAAGTCGGCATTGTGCCTTTTCTATTTAATTCCGATGCAATTTCTGTGTTTCATCGTCAATAAGCAGGTCCAACGTATACAGTAAACATGGAGTGAAGCATCGGAATCTATAACTAGTGTCACAGGAATGGTTCAAAACATAGACAGTAAGAAAAGTAAGTCTTCTTGTACTTAACTCGACAATAAGCCTTTTCTATTTAATTCCGATGCAATTTGTGTGTTTCATCATCAATAAGAATGTCCAAGGTATACAGTAAACCTGAAGTGAAGCATCGGAATCTATAACTAGTGTCACAGGAATGGTTCAAAGCATAGTCAGTAAGAAGAGTCAGTCTTCTTGTACTTAAGTCGGCATTGTGCCTTTTGTATTTAATTCCGATGCAATTTCTGTGTTTCATCGTCAATAAGAAGGTCCAAGGGATACAGTAAACCTGGAGTGAGGCATCTGAATCTGTAACTAGTGTCACAGGAATGGTTCAAAACATAGACAGTAAGCAGAGTCAGTATTCTTGTACTGAAGTCGGCATTGTGCCTTTTGTATTTAATTTCGATGCAATTTCTGTGTATCAACGTCATTTAGAAGGTCCAAGGGATACAGTCAAACTGGAGTGAAGCATCGGAATCTATAACTAGTGTCACGGGGATGGTTCGAAACATAGGCAGTAAGAAGAGTCAGTATTCTTGTACTTAAGTCGGCATTGTGCTTTTTGTATTTAATTCCGATGCAATTTCTGTTTTTCATCGTCAATAAGAATGTCCAAGGTATACAGTAACCCTGAAGTAAAGCATCGGAATTTATAACTAGTGTCACAGCAATGGTTCAAACTATAAACACTAAGAAGAGTCAGTCTCCTTTTACTTAAGTCGGCATTGTGCCTTTTCCATTTAATTCCGATGCAATTTCTGTGTTTCATCGTCAATAAGAAGGTCCAAGGCATACAGTAAACCTGGAGTGAAGCATCGGAATCTATAACTAGTGTCACAGGAATGGTTCAAAACATAGACAGTAAGAAGAGTCAGTCTTCTTGTACTTGAGTCGGCATTGTGAGTTTTCTATTTAACTCCGATGCAATTTCGGTGTTTCATCGTCAATAAGAAGGTCAGAGGGATACAGTAAAACTGAAGTGAAGCATCGGAAACTGTAACTAGTGTCACAGGAATGGTTCAAACATAGTCAGTAAGAAGAGTCAGTCTTCTTGTACTTAAGTCGGCATTGTGCCTTTTCTATTTAATTCCGATGCAATTTCTGTGTTTCATCGTCAATAAGAAGGTCCAAGGGTTACAGTAAATGTGGAGTGAAGCATCGGAATCTATAACTAGAGTCACAGGGATGGTTCAAAACATAGACAGTAAGAAGAGTCAGTCTTCTTGTACATAAGTCGACATTGTGCCTTTTCTATTTAATTCCGATGCAATTTCTATGTTTCATCGTCAATAAGAATGTCCAAGGTATACAGTAAACCTGAAGTAAAGCATCGGAATCTATAACTAGTGTGACAGCAATGGTTCAAACTATAATCAGTAAGAAGAGTCAGTCTTCTTGTACTTAAGTCGACATTGTGCCTTTTCTATTTAATTCCGATGCAATTTCTATGTTTCATCGTCAATAAGAATGTCCAAGGTATACAGTAAACCTGAAGTGAAGCATCGGACTCTAAAACTAGTGTCACAGGAATGGTTCAAATCATAGACAGTAGGAGGAGTCAGTCTTCTTGTGCTTATGTTGGTATTGTGCCATTTGTATTTAATTCCGATGCAATTTCTGTGTTTCATTGCCAATAAGAACGTCAGAGGGATACAGTAAACCTGAGGTGATGCATCGGGATCCATAACTAGTGTCACAGGAATGGTTCAAAACATAGACAGTAGAAAGAGTCAGTCTTCTTGTACTTAAGTCGGCATTGTGCCTTTTGTATTTAATTCCGATGCAATTTCTGTGTTTCATCGTCAATAAGAAGGTACAAGGTATACAGTAAACCTGAAGTGAAGCATCGGAATCTATAACTATTGTCACAGGAATGGTTCAAAACATAGTCAGTAAGAAGAGTCAGTCTTCTTGTACTTAAGTTAGCATTGTGCCTTTTCTATTTAATTGCGATGCAATTTCTGTGTTTCATCGTCAATAGGAAGGTCCAAGGATTACAGTAAACCTGGAGTGAAGCATCGGAATCTATAACTAGTGTCACAGGAATGGTTCAAAACATAGACAATAAGAAGAGTCAGTCTTCTTGTACTTAAGTCGACATTGAGCCTTTTCTATCTAACTCCGATGCAATTTCTCTGTTTCATCGTCAATAAGAATGTCCAAGGTATACAGTAAACCTGAAGTGAAGCATCGGAATCTATAACTAGTGTCACAGGAATGGTTCAAAGCATAGTCAGTAAGAAGAGTCAATCTTCTTGCACTTAAGTCGGCATTGTGCCTTTTGTATTTAATTCCGATGCAATTTCTGTGTTTCATTGTCAATAAGAAGGTCCAAGGGATACAGTAAGCCTGGAGTGATGCATCGGAATCTGTATCTAGTGTCACAGGAATTGTTCAAAACATAGACAGTAAGCAGAGTCAGTATTCTTGTACTTAAGTCGACATTGTGCCTTTTGTATTTAATTCCGATGCAATTTCTGTGTTTCTTCGTCAATAAGAATGTCCAAGGTATACCGTAAACCTGAAGTAAAGCATCGGAATCTATAACTAGTGTCACAGGAATGGCTCTAAACATAGACAGTAAGAAGAGTCAGTCTTCTTGTACTGAAGTAGGCATTGTGCCTTTTGTATTTAATTCCGATGCAATTTCTGTGTATCATCGTAAATTAGAAGGTCCAAGGGATACAGTCAAACTGGAGTGAAGCATCGGAATCTATAACTAGTGTCACGGGGATGGTTCGAAACATAGGCAGTAAGAAGAGTCAGTATTCTTGTACTTAAGTCGGCATTGTGCCTTTTGTATTTAATTCCGATGCAATTTCTGTGTTTCATCGTCAATAAGAATGTCCAAGGTATACAGTAAACCTGAAGTAAAGCATCGGAATCTATAACTAGTGTCACAGCAATGCTTCAAACTATAATCACTAAGAAGAGTCAGTCTTCTTTTACTTAAGTCGGCATTGTGCCTTTTCTATTTAATTCCGATGCAATTTCTGTGTTTCATCGTCAATAAGAAGGTCCAAGGTATACAGTAAACCTGGAGTGAAGCATCGGAATCTATTACTAGTGTCACAGGAATGGTTCAAAACATAGACTGTAAGAAGAGTCAGTCTTCTTGTACTTGAGTCGGCATTGTGAGTTTTCTATTTAACTCCGATGCAATTTCGGTGTTTCATCGTCAATAAGAAGGTCAGAGGGATACAGTAAACCTAAAGTGAAGCATCGGAATCTGTAACTAGTGCACAGGAATGGTTCAAACATAGTCAGTAAGAAGAGTCAGTCTTCTTGTACTTAAGTCGGCATAGTGCCTTTTCTATATAATTCCGATGCAATTTCTGTGTTTCATCGTCAATAAGAAGGTCCAATTGTTACAGTAATTGTGGAGTGAAGCATCGGATTCTATAACTAGAGTCACAGGAATGGTACAAAACATAGACAGTAAGAAGAGTCAGTCTTCTTGTACTTAAGTCGGCATTGTGCCTTTTCTATTCAATTCCGATCCAATTTCTATGTTTCATCGTCAATAAGAATGTCCAAGGTATACAGTAAACCTGAAGTAAAGCATCGGAATCTATAACTAGTGTGACAGCAATGGTTCAAACTATAATCACTAAGAAGAGTCTGTCTTCTTGTACTTAAAGCGGCATTGTGCCTTTTCTATTTAATTCCGATGCAATTTCTGTGTTTCATCGGCAATAAGGTCAGAGGGATACAGTAAACCTGAAGTGAAGCATCGGAATCTATAACTAGTGTCACAGGAATGGTTCAAAGCATAGACAGTAGGAAGAGTCAGTCTTCTTGTGCTTAAGTTGGCATTGTGCCATTTGTATTTAATTCCGATGCAATTTCTGTGTTTCATTGTCAATAAGAAGGTCAGAGGGATACAGTAAACCTGAGGTGATGCATCAGACTCCGTCACTAGTGTCACAGGAATGGTTCAAAACATAGACAGTAAGAAGAGTCAGTCTTCTTGTACTTAAGTTAGCATTGTGCCTTTTCTATTTAATTGCGATGCAATTTCTCTGTTTCATCGTCAATAGGAAGGTCCAAGGATTACAGTAAACCTGGAGTGAAGCATCGGAATCTATAACTAGTGTCACAGGAATGGTTCGAAACATAGACAATAAGAAGAGTCAGTCTTCTTGTACTTAAGTCGACATTGAGCCTTTTCTAAATAACTCCGATGCAATTTCTCTGTTTCATCGTCAATAAGAATGTCCAAGGTATACAGTAAACCTGAAGTGAAGCATCGGAATCTATAACTAGTGTCACAGGAATGGTTCAAAGCATAGTCAGTAAGAAGAGTCAATCTTCTTGCACTTAAGTCGGCATTGTGCCTTTTGTATTTAATTCCGATGCAATTTCTGTGTTTCATTGTCAATAAGAAGGTCCAAGGGATACAGTAAGCCTGGAGTGAGGCATCGGAATCTGTATCTAGTGTCACAGGAATTGTTCAAAACATAGACAGTAAGCAGAGTCAGTATTCTTGTACTTAAGTCGACATTGTGCCTTTTGTATTTAATTCCGATGCAATTTCTGTGTTTCTTCGTCAATAAGAATGTCCAAGGTATACAGTAAACCTGAAGTAAAGCATCGGAATCTATAACTAGTGTCACAGGAATGGTTGAAAACATAGACAGTAAGAAGAGTCAGTCTTCTTGTACTGAAGTATGCATTGTGCCTTTTGTATTTAATTACGATGCAATTTCTGTGTATCATCGTCAATTAGAAGGTCCAAGGGATACAGTCAAACTGGAGTGAAGCATCGGAATCTATAACTAGTGTCACGGGGATGGTTCGAAACATAGGCAGTAAGAAGAGTCAGTATTCTTGTACTTAAGTCGGCATTGTGCCTTTTGTATTTAATTCCGATGCAATTTCTGTGTTTCATCGTCAATAAGAATGTCCAAGGTATACAGTAAACCTGAAGTAAAGCATCGGAATCTATAACTAGTGTCACAGCAATGGTTCAAACTATAATCACTAAGAAGAGTCAGTCTTCTTTTACTTAAGTCGGCATTGTGCCTTTTCTATTTACCGATGCAATTTCTGTGTTTCATCGTCAATAAGAATGTCCAAGGTATACAGTAAACCTGAAGTAAAGCATCGGAATCTATAACTAGTGTCACAGCAATGGTTCAAACTATAATCACTAAGAAGAGTCAGTCTTCTTTTACTTAAGTCGGCATTGTGCCTTTTCTATTTACCGATGCAATTTCTGTGTTTCATCGTCAATAAGAAGGTCCAAGGTATACAGTAAACCTGGAGTGAAGCATCGGAATCTATAACTAGTGTCACAGGAATGGTGTCAAAACATAGACTGTAAGAAGAGTCAGTCTTCTTGTACTTGAGTCGGCATTGTGAGTTTTCTATTTAACTCCGATGCAATTTCGGTGTTTCATCGTCAATAAGAAGGTCAGAGGGATACAGTAAACCCAAAGTGAAGCATCGGAATCTATAACTCGTGTCACAGGAATGGTTCAAACATAGTCAGTAAGAAGAGTCAGTCTTCTTGTACTTAAGTCGGCATAGTGCCTTTTCTATATAATTCCGATGCAATTTCTGTGTTTCATCGTCAATAAGAAGGTCCAATTGTTACAGTAAATGTGGAGTGAAGCATCGGATACTATAACTAGAGTCACAGGAATGGTTCAAAACATAGACAGTAAGAAGAGTCAGTCTTCTTGTACTTAAGTCGACATTGTGCCTTTTCTATTCAATTCCGATGCAATTTCTATGTTTCATCGTCAATAAGAATGTCCAAGGTATACAGTAAACCTGAAGTAAAGCATCGGAATCTATAACTAGTGTGACAGCAATGGTTCAAACTGTAATCACTAAGAAGAGTCAGTCTTCTTGTACTTAAGTCGGCATTGTGCCTTTTCTATTTAATTCCGATGCAATTTCTGTGTTTCATCGGCAATAAGGTCAGAGGGATACAGTAAACCTGAAGTGAAGCATCGGAATCTATAACTAGTGTCACAGGAATGGTTCAAAACATAGACAGTAGGAAGAGTCAGTCTTCTTGTGCTTAAGTTGGCATTGTGCCATTTGTATTTAATTCCGATGCAATTTCTGTGTTTCATTGTCAATAAGAAGGTCAGAGGGATACAGTAAACCTGAGGTGATGCATCGGAATCCGTCACTAGTGTCACAGGAATGATTCAAAACATAGACAGTAAGAAGAGTCAGTCTTCTTGTACTTAAGTCGACATTGAGCCTTTTCTATTTAATTCCGATGCAATTTCTCTGTTTCATCGTCAATAAGAATGTCCAAGGTATACAGTAAACCTGAAGTGAAGCATCGGAATCTGTAACTAGTGTCACAGGAATGGTTCAAAGCATAGTCAGTAAGAAGAGTCAGTCTTCTTGCACTTAAGTGGCATTGTGCCTTTTGTATTTAATTCCGATGCAATTTCTGTGTTTCATTGTCAATAAGAAGGTCCAAGGGATACAGTAAGCCTGGAGTGAGGCATCGGAGTCTGTATCTAGTGTCACAGGAATTGTTCAAAACATGGACAGTAAGCAGAGTCAGTCTTCTTGTACTTAAGTCGGCATTGTGCCTTTTTTAATTAATTCCTATGCAATTTCTGTGTTTCATCGTCAATAAGAAGGTTCAAGGGATACATGAAACCTAGAGTGAGGCATCGGAATCTATAACTAGGGTCACAGGAATGGTTCAAAACATAGACAGTAAGGAGAGTCAGTCTTCTTGTACTAAAGACGGCATTGTGCCTTTTGTATTTAATTCCGATGCAATTTCTGTGTATCATCGTCAATTAGAAGGTCCAAGGGATACAGTCAACCTGGAGTGAAGCATCGGAATCTATAACTAGTGTCACGGGGATGGTTCGAAACATAGACAGTAAGAAGAGTCAGTATTCTTGTACTTAGGTCGGCATTGTGTTTTTTGTATTTAATTCCGATGCAATTTCTGTGTTTCATCGTCAATAAGAATGTCCAAGGTATACAGTAAACCTGAAGTAAAGCATCGGAATCTATAACTAGTGTCACAGTAATGGTTCAAACTATAATCACTAAGAAGAGTCAGTCTTCTTGTACTTAAGTTGGCATTGTGCCTTTTCGATTTAATTCCGATGCAATTTCTGTGTTTCATCGTCAATAAGGAGGTCCAAGGTATACAGTATACCTGGAGTGAAGCATCGGAATCTATAACTAGTGTCACAGGAAAGGTTCAAAACATAGACAGTAAGAAGAGTCAGTCTTCTTGTACTTGAGTCGGCATTGTGAGTTTTCTATTTAACTCCGATGCAATTTCGGTGTTTCATCGTCAATAAGAAGGTCTGAGGGATACAGTAAACCTGAAGTGAAGCATCGGAATCTGTAACTAGTGTCACAGGAATGGTTCAAACATAGTCAGTAAGAAGAGTCAGTCTTCTTGTACTTAAGTCGGCATTGTGCCTTTTCTATTTAATTCCGATGCAATTACTGTGTTTCATCGTCAATACGAAGGTCCAAGGGTTACAGTAAATGTGGAGTGAAGCATCGGAATCTATAACTAGAGTCACAGGAATGGTTCAAAACATAGACAGTTGGAAGAGTCAGTCTTATTGTACTTAAGTCGGCATTGTGCCTTTTGTATTTAATTCCGATGCAATTTCTGTGTTTAATCGTCAATAAGAAGGTCCAAGGTATACAGTAAACCTGAAGTGAAGCATCGGAATCTGTAACTAGTGTCACAGGAATGGTTCAAAACATAGTCAGTAAGAAGAGTCAGTCTTCTTGTACTTAAGTCGGTATTGTGCCTTTTCTATTTAATTCCGATGCAATTTCTGTGTTTCATCGTCAATAAGAAGGTCCAAGGGTTACAGTAAACCTAGAGTGAAGCATCGGAATCTACAACTAGTGTCACAGGAATGGTTCAAAACATAGACAGTAAGAAGAGTCAGTCTTCTTGAACTTAAGTCGACATTGAGCATTTTCTATTTAATTCCGATGCAATTTCTGTGTTTCATCGTCAATAAGAATGTCGAAGGTATTCAGTAAACCTGAAGTAAAGCATCGGAATCTATAACTAGTGTCACAGCAATGGTTCAAACTATAATCACTAAGAAGAGTCAGTCTTCTTGTACTTAAGTCGGCATTGTGAGTTTTCTATTTAATTCCGATGCAATTTCTGTGTTTCATCGTCAATAAGTAGGTCAGAAGGATACAGTAAACCTGAAGTGAAGCATCGGAATCTATAACTAGTGTCACAGGAATGGTTCAAAACAGAGACAGTAAGAATAGTCAATCTTCGTGTACTAAAGTTAGCATTTTGCCTTTTGTATTTAATTTCAATGCCATTTCTGTGTGTCACCGTCAATAACAAGGTCCAAGGAATACAGTAAACCTGAAGTGAAGCATCGGAATCTATAACTATTGTCACCGGAATGGTTCAAACTATTATCAGTAAGACGAGTCAGTCTTCTTGTACTTAAGTCGGCATTGTGCATTTTCTATTTCATTCCGATGCAGTTTCTGTGTTACATCGTCAATAAGAAGGTCAGAGGGATACAGTAAACCTGAAATGAAGCATCGGAATCTATAACTAGTGTCACAGGAATGGTTCAAAACATAGACAGCAGGAAGAGTCAGTCTTCTTGTACTTAAGTCGGCATTGTGCCTTTTGTGTTTAATTCCGATGCAATTCCTGTGATTCATCGTCAATAAGAAGGTCCAAGGGATACAGTAAACCTGAAGTGAAGCATCGGAATTTATAACTAGAGTCACAGGAATGTTTCAAAACATAGTCAGTAAGAAGAGTCAGTCTTCTTGTCCTTAAGCCGGCATTGTGCCTTTTGTATTTAATTCCGATGCAATTTCTGTGTTTCATCGGCAGTAAGGTCAGAGGGATACAGTAAAGCTGAAGTGAAGCATCGGAATCTATAACTAGTGTCACAGGAAAAGTTCAAAACATAGACAGTAGGAAGAGTCAGTCTTCTTGTACTTAAGTCGGCACTGTGCCCTTTGTATTTAATTCCGATGCAATTTCTGTGTTTCATTGTCAATAAGAAGGTCAGAGGGATACAGTAAACTTGAGGTGAAGCATCGGAATCCAAAACTAGTGTCACAGGAATGGTTCAATACATAGACAGTAGGAAGAGTCTGTCTTCTTGTACTTAAGTCGGCATTGTGTCTTTTGTATTTAATTCCAATGCAATTTCTGTGTTTCATCGTCAATAAGATGGTACAAGGTATACAGTAAACCTGAAGTGAAGCATCGGAATCTATAACTAGTGTCACAGGAATGGTTCAAAACATAGTCAGTAAGAAGAGTCAGTCTTTTTGTACTTAAGTCGGCATTGTGCCTTTTCTATTTAATTCCGATGCAATTTTTGTGTTTCATCGTCAATAAGAAGGTCCAAGGATTACAGTAAACCTGGAGTGCAGCATCGGAATCTATAACTAGTGTCACGGGAATGGTTCAAACATAGACAGTAAGAAGAGTCAGTCTTCTTGTACTTAAGTCGACATTGTGCCTTTTCTATTTAATTCCGATGCAATTTCTGTGTTTCATCGTCAATAAGAATGTCCAAGGTATACAGTAAACCTGAAGTAAAGCATGGGAATCGATAACTAGTGTCACAGCAATGGTTCAAACTATAATCACTAAGAAGAGTCAGTCTTCTTGTACTTAAGTCGGCATTGTGCCTTATCTATTTAATTCCGATGTAATTTCTGTGTTTCATCGTCAATAAGAAGGTCCAAGGGTTACAGTAAACCTGGAGTGAAGCATCGGAATCTATAACTAGTGTCACAGGAATGGTTCAAAACATAGTCAGTAAGCAGAGTCTGTTTTCTTGTACTTAAGTCGGCATTGTGCCTTTTGTATTTAATTCCGATGAAATTCCTGTGTTTCATCGACAATAAGAAGGTCCAAGGGATACAGTAAACCTGGAGTGAGGCATCGGAATCTGTAACTAGTGTCACAGGAATGGTTCAAAACATAGACAGTAAGCAGAGTCAGTCTTCTTGTACTTAAGTCGCCATTGTGCCTTTTTTATTTAATTCCTATGCAATTTCTGTGTTTCATCGTCAATAAGAAGGTTCAAGGGATACATTAAACCTTGAGTGAGGCATCGGAATCTATAACTAGTGTCACAGGAATGGTTCAAAACATAGACAGTAAGAAGAGTCAGTCTTCTTGTACTGAAGTCGGCATTGTGCCTTTTGTATTTAATTCCGATGCAATTTCTGAGTATCATCGTCAATTAGAAGGTCCAAAGGATACAGTCAACCTGGAGTGAAGCATCGGAATCTATAACTAGTGTCACGGGGATGGTTAGAAACATAGGCAGTAAGAAGAGTCAGTATTCTTGTACTTAAGTCGGCATTGTGCCTTTTGTATTTAATTCCGATGCAATTTCTGTGTTTCATCGTCAATAAGAATGTCCAAGGTATACAGTAAACCTGAAGTAAAGCATCGGAATCTATAACAAGTGTCACAGCAATGGTTCAAACTATAATCACTAAGAAGAGTCAGTCTTCTTTTACTTAAGTCGGCATTGTGCCTTTTCAATTTAATTCCGATGCAATTTCTGTGTTTCATCGTCAATAAGAAGGTCCAAGGGTTACAGTAAACCTGGAGTGAAGCATCGGAATCTATAACTAGTGTCACAGGAATGGTTCAGGCATAGACAGTAAGAAGAGTCAGTCTTCTTGTACTTAAGTCGACATTGTGCCTTTCCTATTTAATTCCGATGCAATTTCTGTGTTTCATCGTCAATAAGAATGTCCAAGGTATACAGTAAACCTGAAGTAAAGCATCGGAATCGATAACTAGTGTCACAGCAATGGTTCAAACTATAATCACTAAGATGAGTCAGTCTTCTTGTACTTAAGTCGGCATTGTGCCTTTTCTATTTAATTCAGATGCAATTTCTGTGTTTCATCGTCAATAAGCAAGTCCAACGTATACAGTAAACCTGGAGTGAAGCATCGGAATCTATAACTAGTGTCACAGGAAAGGTTCAAAACATAGACAGTAAGAAGAGTCAGTCTTCTTGTACTTGAGTCAGCATTGTGAATTTTCTATTTAATTCGGATGCATTTTCGATGTTTCATCGTCAATAAGAAGGTCAGAGGGATACAGTAAACCTGAAGTGAAGCATCGGAATCTGTAACTAGTGTCACAGGAATGGTTCAAACATAGTCAGTAAGAAGAGTCTGTCTTCTTGTACTTAAGTCGGCATTGTGCCTTTTCTATTTAATTCCGATGCAATTTCTGTGTTTCATCGGCAATAAGGTCAGAGGGATAAAGTAAACCTGAAGTGAAGCATCGGAATCTATAACTAGTGTCACAGGAATGGTTCAAAACATAGACAGTAGGAAGAGTCAGTCTTCTTGTACTTAAGTCGGCATTGTGCCTTTTGTATTTAATTCCGATGCAATTTCTGTGTTTTATCGTCAATAAGAAGGTCAGAGGGATACAGTAAACCTGAAGTGAACCATCGGAATCTATAACTAGTGTCACAGGAATGGTTCAAAGCATAGTCAGTAAGAAGAGTCAGTCTTCTTGTCCTTAAGTCGGCATTGTGCCTTTTGTATTTAATTCCGATGCAATTTCTGTGTTTCATCGTCAACAAGAAGATCCAAAGGATACAATAAACCTGGAGTGAAGCTTCGGAATCTATAACTAGTGTCACAGTAATGGTTCAAAGCATAGACAGTAAGAAGAGTCAGTCTTCTTGTACTTAAGACGGCATTGTGCCTTTGTATTTAATTTCGATGCAATTTCTGTGTTTCATCGACAATAAGAAGGTCCAAGGAATATAGCGAACCTGAAGTGAAGCATCGGAATCTATAACTAGTGTCACTGGAATGGTTCAAAATATAGACAGTAAGACGAGTCAATCTTCTTGTACTTAATTCGGCATTGTGCCTTTTGTATTTAATTCCGATGCAATTCCTGTGATTCATCGTCAATGAGAAGGTCCAAGGGATACAGTAAACCTGAAGTGAAGCTTCGGACTCTATAACTAGTGTCACAGAATTGGTTCAAAACATAGACAGTAGGAAGAGTCAGTCTTCTTGTACTTAAGTCGGCATTGTGCCTTTTGTATTTAATTCCGATGCAATTTCTGTGTTTCATCGTCAATAAGAAGGTACAAGGTATACTGTAAACCTGAAGTGAAGAATCGGAATCTATAACTAGTGTCACAGGAATGGTACAAAACATAGTCAGTAAGAAGATTCAGTCTTCTTGTACTTAAGTCGGCATTGTGCCTTTTCTATTTAATTCCTATGCAATTTCTGTGTTTCATCGTCAATAAGAAGGTCCAAGGGTTACAGTAAACCTGGAGTGAAGCATCGGAATCTATAACTAGTGTCACAGGAATGGTTCAAAACATAGAGAGTAAGAAGAGTCAGTCTTCTTGTACTTAAGTCGACATTGTGCCTTTTTTATTTAATTCCGATGCAATTTCTGTGTTTCATCGTCAATAAGAATGTCCAAGGTATACAGTAAACCTGAAGTAAAGCATCGGAATCTATAACTAGGGTCACAGCAATGGTTCAAACTATAATCACAAAGAAGAGTCTGTCTTCTTGTACATAAGTTGGCATTGTGCCTTTTGTATTTAATTCCGATGCAATTTCTGTGTTTCATCGTCATTAAGAAGGTCCAAGGTATACATTAGACCTGGAGTGAAGCATCGGAATCTATAACTAGTGTCACAGCAATGTTTCAAAACATAGACAGTAAGAAGAGTCTGTCTTCTTGTACTTAAGTCAGCATTGTGAGTTTTCTATTTAATTCCGATGCAATTTCGGTGTTTCATCGTCTATAAGAAGGTCAGAGGGATACAGTAAACCTGAAGTGAAGCATCGGAATCTATAACTAGTGTCACAGGAAAGGTTCAAAACATAGACAATAAGAAGAGTCAGTCGTCGTGTACTAAAGTTGGCATTTTGCCTTTTGTATTTGATTCCAATGCTATTTCTGTGTGGCACCGTCAATAACAAGGTCCAAGGGATACAGTAAACCTGAAGTGAAGCATCGGAATCTATAACTATTGTCACAGGAATGGTTCAAACAATTATCAGTAAGAAGAGTCAGTCTTCTTGTACTTAAGTCGGCATTGTGCCTTTTCAATTTCTTTCCGATGCAGTTTCTGTGTTCATCGTCAATAAGAAGGTCCAAGGGATACAGTAAACCTGGAATGAAGCATCGGAATCTATAACTAGTGTCACAGGAATGGTTCAAAGAATAGACAGTAAGAAGAGTCAGTCTTCTTGTACTTAAGTCGGCATTGTGCATTTTCTATTTAATTATGATGCAATTTCTGTGTTTCATCGTCAATAAGAAGGTCAGAGGGATACAGTAAACCTGAAGTGAAGCATCGGAATCTATAACTAGTGTCACAGGAATGGGTGAAACATAGACAGTAAGAAGAGTCAGTCTTCTTGTACTTAAGTCGGCATTGTGCTTTTGTATTTAATTCCGATGCAATTTCTGTGTTTCATCGTCATTAAGAAGGTCAGAAGGATACAGTAAACCTGAAGTGAAGCATCGGAATCTATAACTAGTGTCACAGGAATGGTTCAAAACATAGTCAGTAAGAAGAGTCAGTCTTCTTGCCCTTAAGTTAGCATTGTGCCTTTTGTATTTAATTCCGATGAAATTCCTGTGATTCATCGTCAATAAGATGGTCCAAGGGATACAGTAAACCTGAAGTAAAGCATCGGACTCTATTACTAGTGTCACAGAATTGGTTCAAAACATAGACAGTAGGAAGAGTCAGTCTTCTTGTACTTAAGTCGGCATTGTGCCTTTTGTATTTAAATCCGATGAAATTTCTGCGTTTCATCGTCAATATGATGTCCAAGGATTTCAATAAACCTGAAGTGAAGCATCGGAATCTATAACTATTGTCACAGGAATGGTTCAAACAATTATCAGTAAGAAGAGTCAGTCTTCTTGTACTTAAGTCAGCATTGTGGCTTTTGTATTTAATTACGATGCAATTTCTGTGTTTCATCGTCAATAAGAAGGTCAGAGGGATACAGTAAACCTGAAGTGAAGCATCGGAATCCACAACTAGTGTCACAGGAATTGTTCAAAACATAGACAGTAGGAAGAATCTGCCTTCTTGTACTTAAGTCGGCATTGTGCCTTTTGTATTTAACTCCGATGCAATTTCTGTGTTTCATCGTCATTAAGAAGGTCCAAGGTATACAGTAAACCTGCAGTGAAGCATCGGAATCTATAACTAGTGTCACAGCAATGGTTCAAAACATAGACAGTAAGAAGAGTCTGTCTTCTTGTACTTAAGTCAGCATTGTGAGTTTTCTATTTAATTCCGTTGCAATTTCGGTGTTTCATCGTCTATAAGAAGGTCAGAGGGATACAGTAAACCTGAAGTGAATCATCGGAATCTATAACTAGTGTCACAGGAAAGGTTCAAAACATAGACAATAAGAAGAGTCAGTCGTCGTGTACTAATGTTGGCATTTTGCCTTTTGTATTTAATTCCAATGATATTTCCGTCAATAACAAGGTCCAACGGATACAGTAAACCTGAAGTGAAGCATCGGAATCTATAACTAGTGTCACAGTAATGGTTCAAAGCATTGACAGTAAGAAGAGTCAGTCTTCTTGTCTTTAAGTCGGCATTGTGCATTTTGTATTTAATTCCGATGCAATTTCTGTGTTTCATCGTCAATAAGAAGGTCCAAGGGATACAGTAAACCTGAAGTGCAGCATCGGACTCTATAACTAGTGTCACTGAAATGGTTCAAAACATAGACAGTAGGAAGAGACAGTCTTCTTGTACTTAAGTCGGCATTGTGCCTTTTGTATTTAATTCCGATGCAATTTCTGTGTTTCATCGTCAATAAGAATGTTCAAGGGATACAGTAAACCTGGAGTGAAGCATCGGAATCAAAAACTAGTGCCACAGGAATGGTTCAAAACATAGACAGTAAGAAGAGTCAGTCTTCTTGTACTTTCGTCGGCATTGTGCCTTTTGTACTTATTTCCGATGCAATTTCTATGGTTCATTGTCAATTAGAAGGTCAGAGTGATACAGTAAACCTAAAGTGAAGCATCGGAATCCAAAACTAGTGTCGCAGGAATGGTTCAAAACATAGACAGTAGGAAGAGTCAGTCTTCTTGTACTTAAGTCGGCATTGTGCCTTTTGTATTTAATTCCGATGCAATTTCTGTGTTTCATCGTCAATAAGAAGGTCCAAGGGAAACAGTAAACCTGAAGTGAAGCATCGGAATCAAAAACTAGTGCCACAGGAATGGTTCAAAACATAGACAGTAAGAAGAGTCAGTCTTCTAGTACTTAAGCCGGCATTGTGCCTTTTCTATTTAATTCCGATGCAATCTCTGTGTTTCATTGTCAATAAGAAGGTCCAAGGGAAACAGTAAACCTGAAGTGAAGCATCGGAATCTAAAACTAGTGCCACAGGAATGGTTCAAAACATAGTCATTAAGAAGAGTCAGTCTTCTTGTACTTAAGTCGGCATTGTCCCTTTTGTATTTAATTCCGATGCAATTTCTGTGTTTCATCGTCTATAAGAAGGTCAGGGGGATACAGTAAACCTGAAGTGAAGCATCGGAATCTAAAACTAGTGTCACAGGAATGGTTCAAACATAGTCAGTAAGAAGAGTCAGTCTTCTTGTACTTAAGTCGGCATTGTGCCTTTTGTATTTAATTCCAATGCAATTTCTGTGTTTCATCGTCAATAAGAAGGTCCAAGGGATACAGTAAACCTGGAGTGAAGCATCGGAATCAATAACTAGTGTCACAGGAATGGTTAAAAACATAGACAGTAAGAAGGGTCAGTCTTCTTGTCCTTAAGTCGACATGGTGCTTTTTGTATTTAATTCCGATGCAAATTCCGTGTTTCATCGGCAATAAGGTCAGAAGGATGCAGTAAACCTAAAGTGAAGCATCGGAATCTAAAACTAGTGTCACAGGAATGGTTCAAAACATAGTAAGAAGAGTCAGTCTGCTTGTACTTAAGTCGCCATTGTGCCTTTTGTATTTAATTCCGATGCAATTTCTGTGTTTCATCGTTAATAAGAAGGTCCAAGGTACACAGTAAACCTGAAGTAAAGTATCGGAATCTATAACTAGTGTCACAGGAATGGTTCAAACTATAATCAGTAAGAAGAGTCAGTCTTCTTGTACTTAAGTCGGCATTGTGCTTTTTCTATTTAATTCCGATGCAATTTCTGTGTTTCATCGTCAATAAGAAGGTCCAAGGGATACAGTAAACCTGGAGTGAAGCATCGGAATCTATAACTAGTGTCACAAGAATGGTAGAATACATAGACAGAAAGAAGAGTCAGTCTTCTTGTACTTAAGTCGTCATTGTGCCTTTTCTATTTAATCCCGATGCAATTTCTGTGTTTCATCGTCAATAAGAAGGTCCAAGGGATACAGTAAACCTGAAGTGAAGCATCGGAATCTATACCTAGTGTCACAGGAATGGTTCAAAACATAGTAAGAAGAGTCAGTCTGCTTGTACTTAAGTCGCCATTGTGCCTTTTGTATTTAATTCCGATGCAATTTCTGTGTTTCATCGTCAATAAGAAGGTCCAAGGTACACAGTAAACCTGAAGTAAAGTATCGGAATCTATAACTAGTGTCACAGGAGTGGTTCAAACTATAATCAGTAAGAAGAGTCAGTCTTCTTGTACTTAAGTCGGCATTGTGCCTTTTCTATTTATTTCCGATGCAATTTCTGTGTTTCATCGTCAATAAGAAGGTCCAAGGGATACAGTAAACCTGGAGTGAAGCATCGGAATCTATAACTAGTGTCACAAGAATGGTAGAATACATAGACAGTAAGAAGAGTCAGTCTTCTTGTACTTAAGTCGGCATTGTGCCTTTTCTATTTAATTCCTATGCAATCTCTGTGTTTCATCGTCAATAAGAAGGTCCAAGGGAAACAGTAAACCTGGAGTGAAGCATCGGAATCTGAAACTAGTGCCACAGGAATGGTTCAAAACATAGGCAGTAAGAAGAGTCAGTCTTCTTGTACTTATGTCGGCATTGTCTATTTTGTATTTAATTCCGATGCAATTTCTGTGTTTCATCGTCAATAAGAAGGTCAGGGGGATACAGTAAACCTGAAGTGAAGCATCGGAATCTAAAACTAGTGTCACAGGAATGGTTCAAATATAGTCAGTATGAAGAGTCAGTCTTCTTGTACTTAAGTCGGCATTGTGCCTTTTGTATTTAATTCCGATGTAATTTCTGTGTTTCATCGTCAATAAGAAGGTCCAAGGGATACAGTAAACCTGGAGTGAAGCATCGGAATCAATAACTAGTGTCACAGGAATGGTTAAAAACATAGACATTAAGAAGAGTCAGTCTTCTTGTATTTAAGTCGGCATTGTGGCTTTTGTATTTAATTGCGATGCAATTTCTGTGTTTCATCGTCAATAAGAAGGTCAGAGGGATACTGTAAACCTGAAGTGAAGCATCGGATTCTATAACTAGAGTCACAGGAATACTTCAAAACATAGTCAGTAAGAAGAGTCAGTGTTCTTGTCCTTAAGTCGACATTGTGCCTTTTGTATTTAATTCCGATGCAATTTCTGTGTTTCATCGGCAATAAGGTTAGAAGGATACAGTAAACCTGAAGTGAAGCATCGGAATCTATAACTAGTGTCACAGGAATGGTTCAAAACATAGACAGTAGGAAGAGTCAGTCTTCTTGTACTTAAGTCGGCATTGTGCGTTTTGTACTTATTTCCGATGCAATTCCTATGGTTCATTGTCAATTAGAAGGTCAGAGTGATACAGTAAACCTAAAGTGAAGCATCGGAATCCAAAACTAGTGTCGCAGGAATGGTTCAAAACATAGACAGTAGGAAGAGTCAGTCTTCTTGTACTTCAGTCGGGATTGTGCCTTTTGTATTTAATTCCGATGCAATTTCTGTGTTTCATCGTCAATAAGAAGGTCCAAAGGATACAGTAAACCTGAAGTGAAGCATCGGAATCTATAACTAGTGTCACAGGAATGGTTCAAAACATAGTAAGAAGAGTCAGTCTGCTTGTACTTAAGTCGCCATTGTGCCTTTTGTATTTAATTCCGATGCAATTTCTGTGTTTCATCGTCAATAAGAAGGTCCAAGGTACACAGTAAACCTGAAGTAAAGTATCGGAATCCATAACTAGTGTCACAGGAATGGTTCAAACTATTATCAGTAAGAAGAGTCAGTCTTCTTGTACTTAAGTCGGCATTGTGCCTTTTCTATTTAATTCCGATGCAATTTCTGTGTTTCACCGTCAATAAGAAGGTCATAGGGATACAGTAAACCGGAAGTGTAGCATCGGAATCTATAACTAGTGTCACAGGAATGTTTCAAACATAGACAGTAAGAAGAGTCAGTCTTCTTGTACTTAAGTCGGCGTTGTGCCTTTTATATTTAATTCGGATGCAATTTCTGTGTTTCATCGTCAATAAGAAGGTCCAAGGGATACAGTAAACCTGGAGTGAAGCATCGGAATCTATAACTAGTGTGACAGTAATGGTTCAAAGTATAGACAGTAAGAAGACTCAGTCTTCTTGTCTTTAAGTCGGCATTGTGCCTTTTGTATTTAATTCCGATGCAATATCTGTGTTTCATCGTCAATAAGAAGGTCCAAGGGATACAGTAAACCTGAAGTGCAGCATCGGACTCTATAACTAGTGTCACAGAAATGGTTCAAAACATAGACAGTAGGAAGAGTCAGTCTTCTTGTACTTAAGTCGTCATTGTGCCTTTTGTTTTTAATTCCGATGCAATTTCTGTGTTTCATCGTCAAGAAGAAGGTCCAAGGGATACAGTAAACCTGATGTGCAGCATCGGACTCTATAACTAGTGTCACAGAAATGGTTCAAAACATAGACAGTAGGAAGAGTCAGTCTTCTTGTACTTAAGTCGGCATTGTGCCTTTTGTTTTTAATTCCGATGCAATTTCTGTGTTTCATCGTCAATAAGAAGGTCCAAGGGAAACAGTAAACCTGAAGTGAAGCATCGCAATCTATAACTAGTGTCACAGGAATGGTTCAAAACATAGTCAGTTAGAAGAGACAGTCTTCTTTTCCTTAAGCCGCCATTGTGCCTTTTGTATTTAATTCCGATGCAATTTCTGTGTTTCTTCGGCAATAAGGTCAGAGGGATACAGTAAACCTGAAGTAAAGCATCGGAATCTAAAACTAGTGTCACAGGAATGGTAGAATACATAGACAGTAAGAAGAGTCAGTCTTCTTGTACTTAAGTCGTCATTGTGCCTTTCTATTTTATCCCGATGCAATCTCTGTGTTTCATCGTCAATAAGAAGGTCCAAGGGATACAGTAAACCTGAAGTGAAGCATCGGAAACTAAAACTAGTGGCACAGGAATGGTTCAAAACATAGTCAGTAAGAAGAGTCAGTCTTCTTGTACTTAAGTCGGCATTGTGACTTTCGTATTTAATTCCGATGCAATTTCTGTGTTTCACCGTCAATAAGAAGGTCCAAGGGATACAGTAAACCGGAAGTGTAATATCGGAATCTATAACTAATATCACAGGAATGGTTCAAACATAGACAGTAAGAAGAGTAAGTCTTCTTGTACTTAAGTCGGCATTGTGCCTTTTGTATTTAATTCCGATGCAATTTCTATGTTTCATCGTCAATACGAAGGTCCAAGGGATACAGTAAACCTGGAGTGAAGCATCGGAATCTATAACTAGTGTCACAGTAATGGTTCAAAGCATTGACAGTAAGAAGAGTCAGTCTTCTTGTCTTTAAGTCGGCATTGTGCATTTTGTATTTAATTCCGATGCAATTTCTGTGTTTCATCGTCAATAAGAAGGTCCAAGGGATACAGTAAACCTGAAGTGCAGCATCGGACTCTATAACTAGTGTCACAGACATGGTTCAAAACATAGACAGTAGGAAGAGTCAGTCTTCTTGTACTTAAGTCGGCATTGTGCCTTTTGTATTTAATTCAGATGCAATTTATGTGTTTTAATCGTCAATAAGAAGGTCCAAGGAATACAGTAAACCTCAAGTGAAGCAACGGAATCTATAACTAGAGTCACTGGAATGGTTCAAAATATGGACAGTAAGAAGAGTCAGTCTACTTGTACTTTAGTCGGCATTGTGCCTTTTGTGTTTAATTCCGATGCCATTTCTGTGATACATCGTCAATAAGAAATTCCAAGGGATTCAGTAAACCTGAAGTGAAGCATCGGACTCTATAACTAGTGTCACAGAAATGGTTCAAACATAGACAGTAGGAAGAGTCAGTCTTCTTGTACTTAAGTCGGCATTGTGCCTTTTCTATTTAATTCCGATGCAGTTTCTGTGTTTCATCGTCAATAAGAAGGTCCAAGGGAAACTGTAAACCTGAAGTGAAGCATCGGAATCTAAAACTAGTGCCACAGGAAAGGTTCAAAACATAGACAGTAAGAAGAGTCAGTCTTCTTGTACTTAA
Organism: Schistocerca serialis cubense; assembly: GCF_023864345.2. NCBI lineage: Eukaryota > Metazoa > Arthropoda > Insecta > Orthoptera > Acrididae > Schistocerca > Schistocerca serialis. The sequence continues at coordinate 8,730,479 of NW_026047584.1, read as the reverse complement.
GTCGGCAATGTGCCTTTTCTATTTAATTCCGATGCAATCTCTGTGTTTCATCGTCAATAAGAAGGTCCAAGGGAAACAGTAAACCTGAAGTGAAGCATCGGAATCTAAAACTAGTGCCACAGGAATGGTTCAAAACATAGTCAGTAAGAAGAGTCAGTCTTCTTGTACTTAAGTCGGCATTGTCCCTTTTGTATTTAATTCCGATGCAATTTCTGTGTTTCATCGTCAATAAGAAGGTCAGGGGGATACAGTAAACCTGAAGTGAAGCATCGGAATCTAAAACTAGATCCACAGGAATGGTTCAAACATAGTCAGTAAGAAGAGTCAGTCCTCTTGTACTTAAGTCGGCATTGTGCCTTTTGTATTTAATTCCGATGCAATTTCTGTGTTTCATCGTCAATAAGAAGGTCCAAGGGATACAGTAAACCTGGAGTGAAGCATCGGAATCAATAACTAGTGTCACAGGAATGGTTAAAAACATAGACAGTAAGAAGAGTCAGTCTTCCTGTATTTAAGTCGGCATTGTGGCTTTTGTATTTAATTGCGATGCAATTTCTGTGTTTCATCGTCAATAAGAAGGTCAGAGGGATACAGTAAACCTGAAGTGAAGCATCGGAATCTATAACTAGTGTCACAAGAATGGTAGAATACATAGACAGAAAGAAGAGTCAGTCTTCTTGTACTTAAGTCGTCATTGTGTCTTTTCTATTTACTCCCGATGCATTTTCTGTGTTTCATCGTCAATAAGAAGGTCCAAGGGATACAGTAAACCTGAAGTGAAGCATCGGAATCTATAACTAGTGTCACAGGAATGGTTCAAAACATAGTAAGAAGAGTCAGTCTGCTTGTACTTAAGTCGCCATTGTGCCTTTTGTATTTAATTCCGATGCAATTTCTGTGTTTCATCGTCAATAAGAAGGTCCAAGGTACACAGTAAACCTGAAGTAAAGTTTCGGAATCTATAACTAGTGTCACAGGAGTGGTTCAAACTATAATCAGTAAGAAGAGTCAGTCTTCTTGTACTTAAGTCGGCATTGTGCCTTTTCTATTTAATTCCGATGCAATTTCTGTGTTTCATCGTCAATAACAAGGTCCAAGGGATACAGTAAACCTGGAGTGAAGCATCGGAATCTATAACTAGTGTCACAAGAATGGTAGAATACATAGACAGTAAGAAGAGTCAGTCTTCTTGTACTTAAGACGTCATTGTGCCTTTTCTATTTAATCCCGATGCAATTTCTGTGTTTCATCGTCAATAAGAAGGTCCAAGGGATACAGTAAACCTGAAGTGAAGCATCGGAAACTATAACTAGTGTCACAGGAATGGTTCAAAACATAGTCAGTAAGAAGAGTCAGTCTTCTTGTACTTAAGTCGGCATTGTGCCTTTCGTATTTAATTCCGATGCAATTTCTGTGTTTCACCGTCAATTAGAAGGTCAGAGGGATACAGTAAACCGGAAGTGTAGCATCGGAATCTATAACTAGTGTCACAGGAATGGTTCAAACATAGACAGTAAGAAGAGTCAGTCTTCTTGTACTTAAGTCGGCATTGTGCCTTTTATATTTAATTCCGATGCAATTTCTGTGTTTCATCGTCAATAAGAAGGTCCAAGGGATACAGTAAACCTGATGTGCAGCATCGGACTCTATAACTAGTGTCACAGAAGTGGTTCAAAACATAGACAGTAGGAAGAGTCAGTCTTCTTGTACTTAAGTCGGCATTGTGCCTTTTGTTTTTAATTCCGATGCAATTTCTGTGTTTCATCGTCAATAAGAAGGTCCAAGGGAAACAGTAAACCTGAAGTGAAGCATCGCAATCTATAACTAGTGTCACAGGAATGGTACAAAACATAGTCAGTTAGAAGAGACAGTCTTCTTTTCCTTAAGTCGCCATTGTGCCTTTAATTCCGATGCAATTTCTGTGTTTCTTCGGCAATAAGGTCAGAGGGATACAGTAAACCTGAAGTGAAACATCGGAATCTATAACTAGTGTCACAGGAATGGTAGAATACATAGACAGTAAGAAGTGTCAGTCTTCTTGTACTTAAGTCGTCATTGTGCCTTTCTATTTTATCCCGATGCAATTTCTGTGTTTCATCGTCAATAAGAAGGTCCAACGGATACAGTAAACCTGAAGTGAAGCATCGGAAACTAAAACTAGTGGCACAGGAATGGTTCAAAACATAGTCAGTAAGAAGAGTCAGTCTTCTTGTACTTAAGTCGGCATTGTGCCTTTCGTATTTAATTCCGATGCAATTTCTGTGTTTCACCGTTAATAAGAAGGTCCAAGGTATACAGTAAACCGGAAGTGTAATATCGGAATATATAACTAATATCACAGGAATGGTTCAAACATAGACAGTAAGAAGAGTCAGTCTTCTTGTACTTAAGTCGGCATTGTGCCTTTTGTATTTAATTCCGATGCAATTTCTGTGTTTCAGCGTCAATACGAAGGTCCAAGGGATACAGTAAACCTGGAGTGAAGCATCGGAATCTATAACTAGTGTCACAGTAATGGTTCAAAGCATTGACAGTAAGAAGAGTCAGTCTTCTTGTCTTTAAGTCGGCATTGTGCATTTTGTATTTAATTCCGATGCAATTTCTGTGTTTCATCGTCAATAAGAAGGTCCAAGTGATACAGTAAACCTGAAATGCAGCATCGGACTCTATAACTAGTGTCACAGACATGGTTCAAAACATAGACAGTAGGAAGAGTCAGTCTTCTTGTACTTAAGTCGGCATTGTGCCTTTTGTATTTAATTCCGATGCAATTTATGTGTTTTAATCGTCAATAAGAAGGTCCAAGGAATACAGTAAACCTCAAGTGAAGCATCGGAATCTATAACTAGAGTCACTGGAATGGCTCAAAATATAGACAGTAAGAAGAGTCAGTCTTCTTGTACTTTAGTCGGCATTGTGCCTTTTGTATTTAATTCCGATGCCATTTCTGTGATTCATCGTCAATAAGAAATTCCAAGGGATTCAGTAAACCTGAAGTGAAGCATCGGACTCTATAACTAGTGTCACAGAAATGGTTGAAACATAGACAGTAGGAATAGTCAGTCTTCTTGTACTTAAGTCGGCATTGTGCCTTTTCTATTTAATTCCGATGCAATTTCTGTGTTTCATCGTCAATAAGAAGGTCCAAGGGAAACTGTAAACCTGAAGTGCAGCATCGGCATCTAAAACTAGTGCCACAGGAATGGTTCAAATCATAGACAGTAAGAAGAGTCAGTCTTCTTGTACTTAAGTCGGCAATGTGCCTTTTCTATTTAATTCCGATGCAATTTCTGTGTTTCATCGTCAATAAGAAGGTCCAAGGGATACAGTAAACCTGGAGTGAAGCATCGGAATCAATAATTAGTGTCACAGGAATGGTTAAAAACATAGACAGTAAGAAGAGTCAGTCTTCTTGTATTTAAGTCGGCATTGTGGCTTTTGTATTTAATTGCGATGCAATTTCTGTGTTTCATCGTCAATAAGAAGGTCAGAGGGATACAGTAAACCTGAAGTGAAGCATCGGAATTTATAACTAGAGTCACAGGAACGCTTCAAAACATAGTCAGTAAGAAGAGTCAGTCTTCTTGTCCTTAAGTCGACATTGTGCCTTTTGTATTTAATTCCGATGCAATTTCCGTGTTTCATCGGCAATAAGGTCAGAAGGATACAGTAAACCTGGAGTGAAGCATCGGAATCTATAACTAGTGTCACAGGAATGGTTCAAAACATAGATAGTAGGAAGAGTCAGTCTTCTTGTACTTAAGTCGGCATTGTGCCTTTTGTACTTATTTCCGATGCAATTTCTATGGTTCATTGTCAATTAGAAGGTCAGAGTGATACAGTAAACCTAAAGTGAAGCATCGGAATCCAATACTAGTGTCGCAGGAATGGTTCAAAACATAGACAGTAGGAAGAGTCAGTCTTCTTGTACTTCAGTCGGCATTGTGCCTTTTGTATTTAATTCGGATGCAATTTCTGTGTTTCTTCGTCACTAAGAAGGTCCAAGGTATACGGTAAACCTAAAGTGAAGCATCGGAATCTACAACTAGTGTCACAGGAATGGTTCAAAACATAGTAAGAAGAGTCAGTCTGCTTGTACTTAAGTCGCCATTGTGCCTTTTGTATTTAATTCCGATGTAATTTCTGTGTTTCATCGTCAATAAGAAGGTCCAAGGTACACAGTAAACCTGAAGTACAGTATCGGAATCTATAACTAGTGTCACAGGAATGGTTCAAACTATAATCAGTAAGAAGAGTCAGTCTTCTTGTACTTAAGTCGGCATTGTGCTTTTTCTATTTAATTCCGATGCAATTTCTGTGTTTCACGTCAATAAGAAGGTCCAAGGGATACAGTAAACCTGAAGTGAAGCATCGGAATCTATAACTAGTGTCACAAGAATGGTAGAATACATAGACAGAAAGAAGAGTCAGTCTTCTTGTACTTAAGTCGTCATTGTGCCTTTTCTATTTACTCCCGATGCAATTTCAGTGTTTCATCGTCAATAAGAAGGTCCAAGGGATACAGTAAACCTGAAGTGAAGCATCGGAATCTATAACTAGTGTCACAGGAATGGTTCAAAACATAGTAAGAAGAGTCAGTCTGCTTGTACTTAAGTCGCCATTGTGCATTTTGTATTTAATTCCGATGCAATTTCTGTGTTTCATCGTCAAGAAGAAGGTCCAAGGTACACAGTAAACCTGAAGCAAAGTATCGGAATCTATAACTAGTGTCACAGGAGTGGTTCAAACTATAATCAGTAAGAAGAGTCAGTCTTCTTGTACTTAAGTCGGCATTGTGCCTTTTCTATTTAATTCCGATGCAATTTCTGTGTTTCATCGTCAATAAGAAGGTCCAAGGGATACAGTAAACCTGGAGTGAAGCATCGGAATCTATAACTAGTGTCACAAGAATGGTATAATACATAGACAGTAAGAAGAGTCAGTCTTCTTGTACTTAAGACGTCATTGTGCCTTTTCTATTTAATCCCGATGCAATTTCTGTGTTTCATCGTCAATAAGAAGCTCCAAGGGATACAGTAAACCTGGAGTGAAGCATCGGAATCTGAAACTAGTGTCACAAGAATGGTATAATACATAGACAGTAAGAAGAGTCAGTCTCCTTGTACTTAAGACGTCATTGTGCCTTTTCTATTTAATCCCGATGCAATTTCTGTGTTTCATCGTCAATAAGAAGGTCCAAGGGATACAGTAAACCTGAAGTGAAGCATCGGAAACTATAACTAGTGTCACAGGAATGGTTCAAAACATAGTCAGTAAGAAGAGTCAGTCTTCTTGTACTTAAGTCGGCATTGTGCCTTTCGTATTTAATTCCGATGCAATTTCTGTGTTTCACCGTCAATTAGAAGGTCAGAGGGATACAGTAAACCGGAAGTGTAGCATCGGAATCTATAACTAGTGTCACAGGAATGGTTCAAACATAGACAGTAAGAAGAGTCAGTCTTCTTGTACTTAAGTCGGCATTGTGCCTTTTATATTTAATTCCGATGCAATTTCTGTGTTTCATCGTCAATAAGAAGGTCCAAGGGATACAGTAAACCTGGAGTGAAGCATCGGAATCTATAACTAGTGTCACAGTAATGGTTCAAAGCATAGACAGAAAGAAGAGTCAGTCTTCTTGTCTTTAGGTCGGCATTGTGTCTTTTGTTTTTAATTCCGATGCAATTTCTGTGTTTCATCGTCAATAAGAAGGTCCAAGGGAAACAGTAAACCTGAAGTGAAGCATCGCAATCTATAACTAGTGTCACAGGAATGGTTCAAAACATAGTCAGTTAGAAGAGACATTCTTCTTTTCCTTAAGTCGCCATTGTGCCTTATGTATTTAATTCCGATGCAATTTCTGTGTATCTTCGGCAATAAGGTCAGAGGGATACAGTAAACCTGTAGTGAAGCATCGGAAACTATAACTAGTGTCACAGGAATGGTTCAAAACATAGTCAGTAAGAAGAGTCAGTCTTCTTGTACTTAAGTCGGCATTGTTCGTTTCGTATTTAATTCCGATGCAATTTCTGTGTTTCACCGTCAATAAGAAGGTCAGAGGGATACAGTAAACCGGAAGTGTAGCATCGGAATCTATAACTAATATCACAGGAATGGTTCAAACATAGACAGTAAGAAGAGTCAGTCTTCTTGTACTTACGTCGGCATTGTGCCTTTTGTATTTAATTCCGATGCAATTTCTGTGTTTCATCGTCAATACGAAGGTCCAAGGGATACAGTAAACCTGGAGTGAAGCATCGGAATCTATAACTAGTGTCACAGTAATGGTTCAAAGCATTGACAGTAAGAAGAGTCAGTCTTCTTGTCTTTAAGTCGGCATTGTGCATTTTGTATTTAATTCCGATGCAATTTCTGTGTCTCATCGTCAATAAGAAGGTCCAAGGGATACAGTAAACCTGAAGTGCAGCATCGGACTCTATAACTAGTGCCACAGGAATGGTTCAAAACATAGACAGTAAGAGGAGTCAGTCTTCTTGTACTTAAGTCGGCATTGTGCCTTTTCTATTTAATTCCGATGCAATCTCTGTGTTTCATCGTCAATAAGAAGGTCCAAGGGAAACAGTAAACCTGAAGTGAAGCATCGGAATCTAAAACTAGTGCCACAGGAATGGTTCAAAACATAGTCAGTAAGAAGAGTCAGTCTTCTTGTACTTAAGTCGGCATTGTCCCTTTTGTATTTAATTCCGATGCAATTTCTGTGTTTCATCGTCAATAAGAAGGTCAGGGGGATACAGTAAACCTGAAGTGAAGCATCGGAATCTAAAACTAGTGTCACAGGAATGGTTTAAACATAGTCAGTAAGAAGAGTCAGTCTTCTTGTACTTAAGTCGGCATTGTGCCTTTTGTATTTAATTCCAATGCAATTTCTGTGTTTCATCGTCAATAAAAAGTTGGACCTTCTTATTGACGATGAAATACAGTAAACCTGGAGTGAAGCATCGGAATCAATAACTAGTGTCACAGGAATGGTTAAAAACATAGACAGTAAGAAGAGTCAGTCTTCTTGCACTTAAGTCGGCATTGTGCCTTTCGTATTTAATTCCGATGCAATTTCTGTGTTTCACCGTCAATAAGAAGGTCAGAGGGATACAGTAAAGCGGAAGTGTAGCATCGGAATCTATAACTAGTGTCACAGAAATGGTTCAAACATAGACAGTAAGAAGAGTCAGTCTTCTTGTACTTAAGTCGGCATTGTGCCTTTTATATTTAATTCCGATGCAATTTCTGTGTTTCATCGTCAATAAGAAGGTCCAAGGGATACAGTAAACCTGGAGTGAAGCATCGGAATCTATAACTAGTGTCACAGTAATGGTTCAAAGCATAGACAGTAAGAAGAGTCAGTCTTCTTGTCTTTAAGTCGGCATTGTGCCTTTTGTATTTAATTCCGATGCAATATCTGTGTTTCATCGTCAATAAGAAGGTCCAAGGGATACAGTAAACCTGAAATGCAGCATCGGATTCTATAACTAGTGTCACAGAAATGGTTCAAAACATAGACAGTAGGAAGAGTCAGTCTTCTTGTACTTAAGTCGGCATTGTGCCTTTTGTTTTTAATTCCGATGCAATTTCTGTGTTTCATCGTCAATAAGAAGGTCCAAGGGATACAGTAAACCTGAAGTGCAGCATCGGACTCTATAACTAGTGTCACAGAAATGGTTCAAAACATAGACACTAGGAAGAGTCAGTCTCCTTGTACTTAAGTCGGCATTGTGCCTTTTGTTTTTAATTCCGATGCAATTTCTGTGTTTCATCGTCAGTAAGAAGGTCCAAGGGAAACTATAAACCTGAAGTGAAACATCGCAATCTATAACTAGTGTCACAGGAATGGTCCAAAACGTAGTCAGTTAGAAGAGTCAGTCTTCTTTTCCTTAAGTCGCCATTGTGCCTTTTGTATTTAAATCCGATGCAATTTCTGTGTTTCATCGGCAATAAGGTCAGAGGGATACAGTAAACCTGAAGTGAAGCATCGGAATCTATAACTAGTGCCACAGGAATGGTAGAATACATAGACAGTAAGAAGAGTCAGTCTTCTTGTACTTAAGTCGTCATTGTGCCTTTCTATTTAATCCCGATGCAATTTCTGTGTTTCATCGTCAATAAGAAGGTCCAAGGGATACACTAAACCTGAAGTGAAGCATCGGAAACTATAACTATTGCCACTGGAATGGTTCAGAACATAGTCAGTAAGAAGAGTCAGTCTTCTTGTACTTAAGTCGGCATTGTGCCTTTTGTATTTAATTCCGATGCAATTTCTGTGTTTCATCGTCAATACGAAGGTCCAAGGGATACAGTAAACCTGGAGTGAAGCATCGGAATCTATAACTAGTGTCACAGTAATGGTTCAAAGCATTGACAGTAAGAAGACTCAGTCTTCTTGTCTTTAAGTAGGCATTGTGCATTTTGTATTTAATTCCGATGCAATTTCTGTGTTTCATCGTCAATAAGAAGGTCAGAGGGATACAGTAAACCTGAAGTGCAGCATCGGACTCTATAACTAGTGTCACAGAAATGGTTCAAAACATAGACAGGAGGAAGAGTCAGTCTTCTTGTACTTAAGTCGGCATTGTGCCTTTTGTTTTTAATTCCGATGCAATTTCTGTGTTTCATCGTCAATAAGAAGGTCCAAGGGAAACAGTATACCTGAAGTGAAGCATCGCAATCTATAACTAGTGTCACAGGAATGGTTCAAAACATAGTCAGTTAGGAGAGACAGTCTTCTCTTCCTTAAGTCGCCATTGTTCCTCTTGTATTTAATTCCGATGCAATTTCTGTGTTTCATCGGCAATAAGGTCAGAGGGATACAGTAAATCTGAAGTGAAGCATCGGAATCTATAACTAGTGTCACAGGAATGGTTCTAAACATAGACAGTAGGAGGAGTCAGTCTTCTTGTACTTAAGTCGGCATTGTGCCTTTTGTATTTAATTCCGATGCAATTTCTGTGTTTCATAGTCAATAAGAAGGTCCAAGGGATACAGTAAACCTGAAGTGCAGCATCGGACTCTATAACTAGTGTCACAGAAATGTTTCAAAACATAGACAGTAGGAAGAGTCAGTCTTCTTGTACTTAAGTCGGCATTGTGACTTTTGTTTTTAATTCCGATGCAATTTCTGTGTTCATCGTCAATAAGAAGGTCCAAGGGAAACAGTAAACCTGAAGTGAAGCATCACAATCTATAACTAGTGTCACAGGAATGGTTCAAAACATAGTCAGTAAGAAAAGACACTCTTCTTGTACTTAAGTCGACATTGTGCCTTTTGTATTTAATTCCGATGCAATTTCTGTGTTTCATCGGCAATTAGGTCAGAGGATTACAGTAAACCTGAAGTGAAGCATCGGAATCTATAAGTAGTGTCACAGGAATGGTTCAAAACATAGACAGTAGGAAGAGTCAGTCTTGTTGTACTTAAGTCGGCATTGTGCCTTTTAAATTTAATTCCGATGCAATTTCTGTGTTTCATCGTCAATAAGAAGGTCCAAGGGATACAGTAAACCTGGAGTGAAGCATCGGAATCTATAACTAGTGTCACAGTAATGGTTCAAAGCATAGACAGTAAGAAGAGTCAGTCTTCTTGTCTTTAAGTCGGCATTGTGCCTTTTGTTTTTAATTCCGATGCAATTTCTGTGTTTCATCGTCAATAAGAAGGTCCAAGGGAAACAGTAAACCTGAAGTGAAGCATCGCAATCTATAACTAGTGTCACAGGAATGGTTCAAAACGTAGTCAAATAGAAGAGACATTCTTCTTTTCCTTAAGTCGCCATTGTGCCTTTTGTATTTAATTCCGATGCAATTTCTGTGTTTCTTCGGCAATAAGGTCAGAGGGATACAGTAAACCTGAAGTGAAGCATCGGAATCTGTAACTAGTGTCACAGGAATGGTAGAATACATAGACAGTAAGAAGAGTCAGTCTTCTTGTACTTAAGTCGTCATTGTGACTTTCTATTTAATCCCGATGCAATTTCTGTGTTTCATCGTCAATAAGAAGGTCCAAGGGATACAGTAAACCTGAAGTGAAGCATCGGAAACTAAAACTAGTGTCACAGGAATGGTTCAAAACATAGTCAGTAAGAAGAGTCAGTCTTCTTGTACTTAAGTCGGCATTGTGCCTTTCGTATTTAATTCCGATGCAATTTCTGTGTTTCACCGTCAATAAGAAGGTCAGAGGGATACAGTAAACCGGAAGTGTAGCATCGGAATCTATAACTAATATCACAGGAATGGTTCAAACATAGACAGTAAGAAGAGTCAGTCTTCTTGTACTTAAGTCGGCATTGTGCCTTTTGTATTTAATTCCGATGCAATTTCTGTGTTTCATCGTCAATACGAAGGTCCAAGGGATACAGTAAACCTGGAGTGAAGCATCGGAATCTATAACTAGTGTCACAGTAATGGTTCAAAGCATTGACAGTAAGAAGAGTCAGTCTTCTTGTCTTTAAGTCGGCGTTGTGCATTTTTTATTTAATTTCGATGCAATTTCTGTGTTTCATCGTCAATAAGAAGGTCCAAGGGATACAGTAAACCTGAAGTGCAGCATCGGACTCTATAACTAGTGTCACAGAAATGGTACAAAACATAGACAGTAGGAAGAGTCAGTCTTCTTGTACTTAAGTCGGCATTGTTCCTTTTGTATTTAATTCCGATGCAATTTCTGTGTTTCATCGTCAATAAGAATGTTCAAGGGATACAGTAACCATGGAGTGAAGCATCGGAATCTATAACTAGTGTCACAGTAATGGTTCAAAGCATAGACAGAAAGAAGAGTCAGTCTTCTCGTACTTAATTCGGCATTGTGCCTTTTGTATTTAATTCCGATGCAATTTATGTGTTTTAATCGTCAATAAGGAGGTCCAAGGAATACAGTAAACCTCAAGAGAAGCATCGGAATCTATAACTAGTGTCACTGGAATGGTTCAAAATATAGACAGTAAGAAGAGTCAGTCTTCTTGTACTTTAGTCGGCATTGTGCCTTTTGTATTTAATTCCGATGCCATTTCTGTGATTCATCGTCAATAAGAAGGTCCAAGGGATACAGTAAACCTGAAGTGAAGCATCGGACTCTATAACTAGTGTCACAGAAATGGTTCAAACATAGACAGTAGGAAGAGTCAGTCTTCTTGTACTTAAGTCGGCATTGTGCCTTTTCTATTTAATTCCGATGCAATTTCTGTGTTTCATCGTCAATAAGAAGGTCCAAGGGAAACAGTAAACCTGAAGTAAAGCATCGGAATCTAAAACTAGTGCCACAGGAATGGTTCAAAACATAGACAGTAAGAAGAGTCAGTCTTCTTGTACTAAAGTCGGCATTGTGCCTTTTCTATTTAATTCCGATGCAATCTCTGTGTTTCATCGTCAATAAGAAGGTCCAAGAGAAACAGTAAACCTGAAGTGAAGCATCGGAATCTAAAACTAGTGCCACAGGAATGGTTCAAAACATAGTCAGTAAGAAGAGTCAGTCTTCTTGTACTTAAGTCGGCATTGTCCGTTTTGTATTTAATTCCGATGCAATTTCTGTGTTTCATCGTCAATAAGAAGGTCAGGGGGTTACAGTAAACCTGAAGTGAAGCATCGGAATCTAAAACTAGTGTCACAGGAATAGTTCAAACATAGTCAGTAAGAAGAGTCAGTCTTCTTGTACTTAAGTCGGCATTGTGCCTTTTGTATTTAATTCCGATGCAATTTCTGTGTTTCATCGTCAATAAGAAGTTGGACCTTCTTATTGACGATGAAATACAGTAAACCTGGAGTGAAGCATCGGAATCAATAACTAGTGTCACAGGAATGGTTAAAAACATAGACAGTAAGAAGAGTCAGTCTTCTTGTACTTAAGTCGGCATTGTGCCTTTCGTATTTAATTCCGATGCAATTTCTGTGTTTCACCTTCAATAAGAAGGTCAGAGGGATACAGTAAACCGGAAGTGTAGCATCGGAATCTATAACTGGTGTCACAGAAATGGTTCAAACATAGACAGTAAGAAGAGTCAGTCTTCTTGTACTTAAGTCGGCATTGTGCCTTATATATTTAATTCCGATGCAATTTCTGTGTTTCATCGTCATTAAGAAGGTCCAAGGGATACAGTAAACCTGGAGTGAAGCATCGGAATCTATAACTAGTGTCACAGTAATGGTTCAAAGCATAGACAGTAAGAAGAGTCAGTCTTCTTGTCTTTAAGTCGGCATTGTGCCTTTTGTATTTAATTCCGATGCAATATCTGTGTTTCATCGTCAACAAGAATGTCCAAGGGATACAGTAAACCTGAAGTGCAGCATCGGATTCTATAACTAGTGTCACAGAAATGGTTCAAAACATAGACAGTAGGAAGAGTCAGTCTTCTTGTACTTAAGTCGGCATTGTGCCTTTTGTTTTTAATTCCGATGCAATTTCTGTGTTTCATCGTCAATAAGAAGGTCCAAGGGATACAGTAAACCTGAAGTGCAGCATCGGACTCTATAACTAGTGTCACAGAAATGGTTCAAACATAGACAGTAAGAAGAGTCAGTCTTCTTGTACTTAAGTCGGCATTGTGCCTTTTGTATTTAATTCCGATGCAATTTCTGTGTTTCATCGTCAATACGAAGGTCCAAGGGATACAGTAAACCTGGAGTGAAGCATCGGAATCTATAACTAGTGTCACAGTAATGGTTCAAAGCATTGACAGTAAGAAGACTCAGTCTTCTTGTATTTAAGTCGGCATTGTGCATTTTGTATTTAATTCCGATGCAATTTCTGTGTTTCATCGGCATTAAGGTCAGAGGGATACAGTAAACCTGAAGTGAAGCATCGGAATCTATAACTAGTGTCACAGGAATGGTAGAATACATAGACAGTAAGAAGAGTCAGTCTTCTTGTACTTAAGTCGGCATTGTGCCTTTCTGTTTAATCCCGATGCAATTTCTGTGTTTCATCGTCAATAAGAAGGTCCAAGGGATACAGTAAACCTGAAGTGAAGCATCGGAAACTATAACTATTGCCACAGGAATGGTTCAAAACATAGTCAGTAAGAAGAGTCAGTCTTCTTGTACTTAAGTCGGCATTGTGCCTTTCGTATTTAATTCCGATGCAATTTCTGTGTTTCACCGTCAATAAGAAGGTCAGAGGGATACAGTAAACCGGAAGTGTAGCATCGGAATCTATAACTAGTGTCACAGGAATGGTTCAAACATAGACAGTAAGAAGAGTCAGTCTTCTTGTACTTAAGTCGGCATTGTGCCTTTTGTATTTAATTCCGATGCAATTTCTGTGTTTCATCGTCAATACGAAGGTCCAAGGGATACAGTAAACCTGGAGTGAAGCATCGGAATCTATAACTAGTGTCACAGAAATGTTTCAAAACATAGACAGTAGGAAGAGTCAGTCTTCTTGTACTTAAGTCGGCATTGCGAATTTTGTTTTTAATTCCGATGCAATTTCTGTGTTCATCGTCAATAAGAAGGTCCAAGGGAAACAGTAAACCTGAGGTGAAGCATCACAATCTATAACTAGTGTCACAGGAATGGTTCAAAACATAGTCAGTAAGAAAAGTCACTATTCTTGTACTTAAGTCGACATTGTGCCTTTTGTATTTAATTCCGATGCAATTTCTGTGTTTCATCGTCAATAAGAAGGTCAGAGGGATACAGTAAACGTGAAGTGAAGCATCGGAATCCACAACTAGTGTCACAGGAATGGTTCAAATCATAGACAGTTGGAAGAATCAGCCCTCTTGTACTTAAGTCGGCATTGTGCATTTTGTATTTAATTCCGATGCATTTTCTGTGTTTCATCGTCAATAAGAAGGTCCAAGGGATACAGTAAACGTGAAGTGAAGCATCGGAATCCACAACTAGTGTCACAGGAATGGTTCAAATCATAGACAGTAGGAAGAATCAGCCCTCTTGTACTTAAGTCGGTATTGTGGCTTATATATTTAAGTCCGATGCAATTTCTGTGTTTCATCGTCAATAAGAAAGTCCAAGGGATACAGTAAACATGGAGTGAAGCATCGGAATCTATTACTAGTGTCACAAGAATGGTTCAAAACATAGTAAGAAGAGTCAGTCTGCTTGTACTTAAGTCGCCATTGTGCCTTTTGTATTTAATTCCGATGCAATTTCAGTGTTTCATCGTCAATAAGAAGGTCCAAGGTACACAGTAAACCTGAAGTAAAGTATCAGAATCTATAACTAGTGTCACAGGAATGGTTCAGACTATAATCAGTAAGAAGAGTCTGTCTTCTTGTACTTAAGTCGGCATTGTGCTTTTTCTATTTAATTCCGATGCAATTTCTGTGTTTCATCGTCAATAAGAAGGTCCAAGGGATACAGTAAACCTGCAGTGAAGCATCGGAATCTATAACTAGTGTCACAAGAATGGTAGAATACATATACAGAAAGAAGAGTCAGTCTTCTTGTACTTAAGTCGTCATTGTGCCTTTTCTATTTAATCCCGATGCAATTTCTGTGTTTCATCGTCAATAAGAAGGTCCAAGGGATACAGTAAACCTGAAGTGAAGCATCGGAATCTATACCTAGTGTCACAGGAATGGTTCAAAACATAGTAAGAAGAGTCAGTCTGCTTGTACTTAAGTCGCCATTGTGCCTTTTGTATTTAATTCCGATGCAATTTCTGTGTTTCATCGTCAATAAGAAGGTCCAAGGTACACAGTAAACCTGAAGTAAAGTATCGGAATCTATAACTAGTGTCACAGGAGTGGTTCAAACTATAATCAGTGAGAAGAGTCAGTCTTCTTGTACTTCAGTCGGCATTGTGCCTTTTCTATTTAATTCCGATGCTATTTCTGTGTTTCATCGTCAATAAGAAGGTCCAAGGGATACAGTAAACCTGGAGTGAAGCATCGGAATCTATAACTAGTGTCACAAGAATGGTAGATTACATAGACAGTAAGAAGAGTCAGTCTTCTTGTACTTAAGTCGGCATTGTCTATTTTGTATATAATTCCGATGCAATTTCTGTGTTTCATCGTCAATAAGAAGGTCAGGGGGATACAATAAACCTGAAGTGAAGCGTCGGAATCTAAAACTAGTGTCACAGGAATGGTTCAAACATAGTCAGTAAGAAGAGTCAGTCTTCTTGTACTTAAGTCGTCATTGTGACTTTTGTATTTAATTCCGATGCAATTTCTGTGTTTCATCGTCAATAAGAAGGTCCAAGGGATACAGTAAACCTGGAGTGAAGCATCGGAATCAATAACTAGTGTCACAGGAATGGTTAAAAACATAGACAGTAAGAAGAGTCAGTCTTCTTGTATTTAAGTCGGCATTGTGGCTTTTGTATTTAATTGCGATGCAATTTCTGTGTTTCATCGTCAATAAGAAGGTCCGAGGGATACAGTAAACCTGAAGTGAAGCATCGGATTCTATAACTAGAGTCACAGGAATGCTTCAAAACATAGTCAGTAAGAAGAGTCAGTCTTCTTGTCCTTAAGTCGACATTGTGCCTTTTGTATTTAATTCCGATGCAATTTCTGTGTTTAATCGGCAATAAGGTCAGAAGGATACAGTAAACCTGAAGTGAAGCATCGGAATCTATAACTAGTGTCACAGGAATGGTTCAAAACATAGACAGTAGGAAGAGTCAGTCTTCTTGTACTTAAGTCGGCATTGTGCGTTTTGTACTTATTTCCGATGCAATTTCTATGGTTCATTGTCAATTAGAAGGTCAGAGCGATACAGTAAACCTAAAGTGAAGCATCGGAATCCAAAACTAGTGTCGCAGGAATGGTTCAAAACATAGGCAGTAGGAAGAGTCAGTCTTCTTGTACTTCAGTCGGCATTGTGCCTTTAGTATTTAATTCCGATGCAATTTCTGTGTTTCTTCGTCACTAAGAAGGTCCAAGGTATACAGTAAACCTAAAGTGAAGCATCGGAATCTATAACTAGTGTCACAGGAATGGTTCAAAACATAGTAAGAAGAGTCAGTCTGCTTGTACTTAAGTCGCCATTGTGCCTTTTGTATTTAATTCCGATGCAAATTCTGTGTTTGGTCGTCAATAAGAAGGGTCAAGGTACACAGTAAACCTGAAGTAAAGTATCGGAATCTATAACTAGTGTCACAGGAATGGTTCAAACTATAATCAGTAAGAAGAGTTAGTCTTCTTGTACTTAAGTCAGCATTGTGCCTTTTCTATTAAATTCCGATGCAATTTCTGTGTTTCATCGTCAATAAGAAGGTCCTAGGGATACAGTAAACCTGGAGTGAAGCATCGGAATCTATAACTAGTGTCACAAGAATGGTAGAATACATAGACAGTAAGAAGAGTCAGTCTTCATGTACTTAAGTCGTCATTGTGCCTTTTCTATTCAATCCCGATGCAATTTCTGTGTTTCATCGTCAATAAGAAGGTCCAAAGGATACAGTAAACCTGAAGTGAAGCATCGGAATCTATAACTAGTGTCACAGGAATGGTTCAAAACATAGTAAGAAGAGTCAGTCTGCTTGTACTTAAGTCGCCATTGTGCCTTTTGTATTTAATTCCGATGCATTTTCTGTGTTTCATCGTCAATAAGAAGGTCCAAGGTACACAGTAAACCTGAAGTAATGTATCGGAATCTATAACTAGTGTCACAGGAATGGTTCAAAATATAATCAGTAAGAAGAGTCAGTCTTCTTGTACTTAAGTCGGCATTGTGCCTTTTCTATTTAATTCCGATGCAATTTCTGTGTTTCACCGTCAATAAGAAGGTCATAGGGACACAGTAAACCGGAAGTGTAGCATCGGAATCTATAACTAGTGTCACAGGAATGGTTCAAACATAGACAGTAAGAAGAGTCAGTCTCCTTGTACTTAAGTCGGCGTTGTGCCTTTTATATTTAATTCGGATGCAATTTCTGTGTTTCATCGTCAATAACAAGGTCCAAGGGATACAGTAAACCTGGAGTGAAGCATCGGAATCTATAACTAGTGTCACAGTAATGGTTCAAAGCATAGACAGTAAGAAGAGTCAGTCTTCTTGTCTTTAAGTCGGCATTGTACCTTTTGTATTTAATTCCGATGCAATATCTGTGTTTCATCGTCAATAAGAAGGTCCAAGGGATACAGTAAACCTGAAGTGCAGCATCGGACTCTATAACTAGTGTCACAGAAGTGGTTCAAAACATAGACAGGAGGAAGAGTCAGTCTTCTTGTACTTAAGTCGGCATTGTGCCTTTTGTTTTTAATTCCGATGCAATTTCTGTGTTTCATCGTCAATAAGAAGGTCCAAGGGAAACAGTATACCTGAAGTGAAGCATCGCAATCTATAACTAGTGTCACAGGAATGGTTCAAAACATAGTCAGTTAGAAGAGACAGTCTTCTTTCCCTTAAGTCGCCATTGTTCCTTTTGTATTTCATTCCGATGCAATTTCTGTGTTTCATCGGCAATAAGGTCAGAGGGATACAGTAAATCTGAAGTGAAGCATCGGAATCTATAACTAGTGTCACAGGAATGGTTCTAAACATAGACAGTAGGAGGAGTCGGTCTTCTTGTACTTAAGTCGGCATTGTGCCTTTTGTATTTAATTCCGATGCATTTTCTGTGTTTCATCGTCAATAAGAAGGTCCAAGGAATACAGTAAACCTGAAGTGAAGCATCGGAAACTATAACTAGTGTCACAGGAATGGTTCAAAACATAGTCAGTAAGAAGAGTCAGTCTTCTTATACTTAAGTCGGCATTGTGCATTTCGTATTTAATTCCGATGCAATTTCTGTGTTTCACCGTCAATAAGAAGGTCAGAGGGATACAGTAAACCGGAAGTGTAGCATCGGAATCTATAACTAGTGTCACAGGAATGGTTCAAACTATAATCAGTAAGAAGAGTCAGTCTTCTTGTACTTAAGTCGGCGTTGTGCCTTTTGTATTTAATTCCGATGCAATATCTGTATTTCATCGTTAATAAGAAGGTCCAAGGGATACAGTAAACCTGGAGTGAAGCATCGGAATCTATACCTAGTGTCACAGGAATGGTTCAAAACATAGTAAGAAGAGTCAGTCTGCTTGTACTTAAGTCGCCATTGTGCCTTTTGTATTTAATTCCGATGCAATTTCTGTGTTTCATCGTCAATAAGAAGGTCCAAGGTACACAGTAAACCTGAAGTAAAGTATCGGAATCTATAACTAGTGTCACAGGAGTGGTTCAAACTATAATCAGTAAGTAGAGTCAGTCTTCTTGTACTTAAGTCGGCATTGTGCCTTTTCTATTTAATTCCGATGCAATTTCTGTGTTTCATCGTCAATAAGAAGGTCCAAGGGATACAGTAAACCTCGAGTGAAGCATCGGAATCTATAACTAGTGTCACAAGAATGGTAGATTTCATAGACAGTAAGAAGAGTCAGTGTTCTTGTACTAAAGTCGGCATTGTCTATTTTGTATTTAATTCCGATGCAATTTCTGTGTTTCATCGTCAATAAGAAGGTCAGGGGGATACAATAAACCTGAAGTGAAGCGTCGGAATCTAAAACTAGTGTCACAGGAATGGTTCAAACATAGTCAGTAAGAAGAGTCAGTCTTCTTGTACTTAAGTCGGCATTGTGCCTTTTGTATTTAATTCCGATGCAATTTCTGTGTTTCATCGTCAATAAGAAGGTCCAAGGGATACAGTAAACCTGGAGTGAAGCATCGGAATCAATAACTAGTGTCACAGGAATGGTTAAAAACATAGACAGTAAGAAGAGTCAGTCTTCTTGTATTTAAGTCGGCATTGTGGCTTTTGTATTTAATTGCGATGCAATTTCTGTGTTTCATCGTCAATAAGAAGGTCCGAGGGATACAGTAAACCTGAAGTGAAGCATCGGATTCTATAACTAGAGTGACAGGAATGCTTCAAAACATAGTCAGTAAGAAGAGTCAGTCTTCTTGTCCTTAAGTCGACATTGTGCCTTTTGTATTTAATTCCGATGCAATTTCTGTGTTTCATCGGCAATAAGGTCAGAAGGATACAGTAAACCTGAAGTGAAGCATCGGAATCTATAACTAGTGTCACAGGAATGGTTCAAAACATAGACAGTAGGAAGAGTCAGTCTTCTTGTACTTAAGTCGGCATTGTGCGTTTTGTACTTATTTCCGATGCAATTTCTATGGTTCATTGTCAATTAGAAGGTCAGAGTGATACAGTAAACCTAAAGTGAAGCATCGGAATCCAAAACTAGTGTCGCAGGAATCGTTCAAAACATAGACAGTAGGAAGAGTCAGTCTTCTTGTACTTCAGTCGGCATTGTGCCTTTTGTATTTAGTTCCGATGCAATTTCTGTGTTTCTTCGTCACTAAGAAGGTCCAAGGTATACAGTAAACCTAAAGTGAAGCATCGGAATCTATAACTAGTGTCACAGGAATGGTTCAAAACATAGTAAGAAGAGTCAGTCTGCTTGTACTTAAGTCGCCATTGTGCCTTTTGTATTTAATTCCGATGCAATTTCTGTGTTTCGTCGTCAATAAGAAGGTCCAAGGGAAACAGTAAACCTGAAGTGAAGCATCGCAATCTATAACTAGTTTCACAGGAATGGTTCAAAACATAGTCAGTAAGAAGAGACAGTCTTCTTGTCCTTAAGTCGCCATTGTGCCTTTTGTATTAAATTCCGATGCAATTTCTGTGTTTCATCTACAATATGGTCAGAGGGATACAGTAAACCTGAAGTGAAGCATCGGAATCTATAACTAGTGTCACAGGAATGGTTCAAAACATAGAGAGTAGGGAGAGTCAGTCTTCTTGTACTTATGCCGGCATTGTGCCTTTTGTATTTAATTCCCATGTAATTTCTGTGTTTCATTGTCAATAAGAAGGTCAGAGGGATACAGTAAACCTGAAGTGAAGCATCGGAATCCAAAACTAGTGTCACAGGAATGGTTCAAAACATAGACAGTAGGAAGAGTCAGTCTTGTTGTACTTAAGTCGGCATTGTGCCTTTTGTATTTAATTCCGATGCAATTTCTGTGTTTCATCGTCAATAAGAATGTTCAAGGGATACAGTAAACCTGAAGTGAAGCATCGGAATCTATAACTAGTATGACAGGAATGGTTCAAGACACAGTAAGAAGGGTCAGTCTGCTTGTACTTAAGTCGCCATTGTGCCTTTTGTATTTAATTCCGATGCAATTTCTGTGTTTCATCGTCAATAAGAAGGTCCAAGGGATACAGTAAACCTGAAGTGCAGCATCGGACTCTATAACTAGTGTCACAGTAATGGTTCAAAACATAGACAGTAGGAAGAATCAGTCTTCTTGTACTTAAGTCGGCATTGTGGCTTTTGTATTTAATTCCGATGCAATTTCTGTGTTTCATAGTCAATAAGAAGATCCAAGGGATACAGTAAACCTGAAGTGCAGCATCGGACTCTATAACCAGTGTCACAGAAATGGTTCAAAACATAGACAGTTGGAAGAGTCAGTCTTCTTGTACTTAAGTCGATATTGTGACTTTTGTTTTTAATTCCGATGCAATTTCTGTGTTCATCGTCAATAAGAAGGTCCAAGGGAAACAGTAAACCTGAAGTGAAGCATCGCAATCTATAACTAGTGTCACAGGAATGGTTCAAACCATAGTCAATAGGAAGAAACACTCTTCTTGTACTTAAGTCGACATTGTGCCTTTTGTATTTAATTCCGATGCAATTTCTGTGTTTCATCGTCAATAAGAAGGTCAGAGGGATACAGTAAACCTGAAGTGAAGCATCGGAATCCGCAACTAGTGTCACAGGAATGGTTCAAAACATAGACAGTAGGAAGAATCAGCCTTCTTGTACTTAAGTCGGCATTGTGCCTTTTGTATTTAATTCCGATGCATTTTCTGTGTTTCATCGTCAATAAGAAGGTCCAAGGGATACAGTAAACCTGAAGTGAAGCATCGGAAACTATAACTAGTGTCACAGGAATGGTTCAAAACATAGTCATTAAGAAGAGTCAGTCTTCTTATACTTAAGTCGGCATTGTGGCTTTTGTATTTAATTCCGATGCAATTTCTGTGTGTCATCGTCAATATGAAGGTCAGAGGGATACCTTAAACCTGAAGTGAAGCATCGGAATCCAAAACTAGTGTCGCAGGAATGGTTCAAAATATAGTAAGAAGAGTCAGTCTGCTTGTACCTAAGTCAGCATTGTGCCTTTTGTATTTAATTCCAATGCAATTTCTGAGTTTCATTGTCAATAAGAAGGTCCAAGGTACACAGTAAACCTGAAGTAAAGTAGCGGAATCTATAACTAGTGTAATAGGAATGGTTCAAACTATAATCAGAAAGAAGAGTCAGTCTTCTTGTACTTCAGACGGCATTGTGCCTTATCTATTTAATTCCGATGCAATTTCTGTGTTTCATCGTCAATAAGAAGGTCCAAGGGATACAGTAAACCTGGAGTGAAGCATCGGAATCTATAACTAGTGTCACAGTAATGGTTCAAACATAGACAGTAAGAAGAGTCAGTCTTCTTGTATTCTTGTACTTAAGTCGGCATTGTGCCTTTTATATTTCATTCCGATGCAATTTCTGTGTTCCATCGTCAATAAGAAGGTCCAAGGGATACAGTAAACCTGCAGTGAAGCATCGGAATCCACAACTAGTGTCACAGGAATGGTTCAAAACATAGACAGTAGGAAGAATCAGCCTTCTTGTACTTAAGTCGGCATTGTGCCTTTTGTATTTAATTCCGATGCATTTTCTGTGTTTCATCGTCAATAAGAAGGTCCAAGGTATACAGTAAACCTGAAGTGAAGCATCGGAATCTATAACTAGTGTCACAGGAATGGTTCAAACATAGACAGTAAGAAGAGTCAGTCTTCGGGTACTTAAGTCGGCATTGTCCCTTTTGTATTTAATTGCGATGAAATTTCTGTGTTTCATCGTCAATAAGACGGTCAGACGGATACAGTACACCTGAAGTGAAGCATCGGAATCTATAACTAGTGTCACAGGAATGGTTCAAGACATAGTCAGTAAGAAGAGTCACTCTACTTGTACTTAAGTCGGCATCGTGCCTTTTGTATTTAATTCCAATGCAATTTCTGTGTTTCATCGTCAATAAGAAGGTCCAAGAGATACAGTAAACCTGGAGTGAAGCATCGGAATCAATAACTGGTGTCACAGGAATGGTTCAAAACATAGACAGTAAGAAGAGTCAGTCTTCTTGTATTTAAGTCGGCATTGTGGCTTTTGTATTTAATTCCGATGCAATTTCTGTGTTTCATCGTCAATAAGAAGGTCAGAGGGATACAGTAAACCAGAAGTGAAGCATCGGAATCTATAAATAGAGTTACAGGAATGGTTCAAACCATAGTCAGTAAGAAGAGTCAGTCTTCTTGTCCTTAAGTCGGCATTGTGCCTTTTGTATTTAATTCCGATGCAATTTCTGTGTTTCATCGGCAATAAGGTCAGAGGGATACAGTAAACTTGAAGTGAAGCATCGGAATCTATAGCTAGTGTCACAGGAATGGTTCAAAACATAGACAGTAGGAAGAGTCAGTCTTCTTGTACTTATGTCGGCATTGTGCCTTTTGTACTTATTTCCGATGCAATTTCTGTGTTTCGTTGTCAATTAGAAGGTATGAGTGATGCAGTAAACCTGAAGTGAAGCATCGGAATCCAAAACTATTGTCGCAGGAATGGTTCAAAACATAGACAGTAGGATGAATCAGTCTTCTTGTACTTCAGTCGGCATTGTGCCTTTTGTATTTAATTGCGATGCAATTTCTGTGTTTCATCGTCACTACGAAGGTCCAAGGTATACAGTAAACCTAAAGTGAAGCATCGGAATCTATAAGTAGTGTCACTGGAATGGTTCAAAATATAGACAGTAAGAAGAGTCAGTCTTCTTGTACTTTAGTAGGCATTGTGCCTTTTCTATTTAATTCCGATGCAATTTCTGTATTTCATCGTCAACAAGAAGGTCCAAGGGGTACAGTAAACCTGGAGTGAAGCATCGGAATCTATAGCGAATGTCACAGTAATGGTTCAAAACATAGACAGTAAGAAGAGTCAGTCTTCTTGTACTTAAGTCGGCATTGTGCCTATTCTATTTAATTCCGATGCAATTAATGGTTTTAATCGACAATAAGAAGGTCCAAGGAATACAGTAAACCTGAAGTGAAGCATCGGAATCTATAAGTAGTGTCACTGGAATGGTTCAAAATATAGACAGTAAGAAGAGTCAGTCTTCTTGTACTTTAGTCGGCATTGTGCCTTTTCTATTTAATTCCGATGCAATTTCTGTGTTTCATCGTCAATAAGAAGGTCCAAGGGAAACAGTAAACCTGAAGTGAAGCTTCGTAATCTAATACTAGTGCCACAGGAATGGTTCAAAACATAGACAGTAAGAAGAGTCAGTCTTCTTGTACTTAAGTCGCCATTGTGCCATTTCTATTTTATTCCGATGCAATCTCTGTGTTTCATCGTCAATAAGAAGGTCACAGGGATACAGTAAACCTGAAGTGAAGCATCGGAATCTATAACTAGTGTCAAAGGAATGGTTCATAACATAGTCAGTAAGAAGAGTCAGTCTTCTAGCACTTAAGTCGGCATTGTGCCTTTCGTATTTAATTCCGATGCAATTTCTGTGTTTCACCGTCAATAAGAAATACAGTGGGATACAGTAAACCTGAAGTGAAGCATCGGAATCTATAACTAGTGTCACAGGAATGGTTCAATCATAGTAAGAAGAGTCAGTTTTCTTGTACTTAAGTCGGCATTGTGCCTTTTGTATTTAATTCCGATGCAATTTCTGTGTTTCATCGTCAATAAGAAGGTCCAAGGGATACAGTAAACCTGAAGTGAAGCATCGGAATCTACAACTAGTGCCACAGGAATGGTTCAAAACATAGGCAGTAAGAAGAGTCAGTCTTCTTGTACTTAAGTCGGCATTGTGCCTTTTCTATTTAATTCCGATGCAATTTCTGTGTTTCATCGTCAATAAGAAGGTCCAAGGGATACAGTAAACCTGAAGTGCAGCATCGGACCCTATAACTAGTGTCATAGAAATGGTTCAAACATAGACAGTAGGAAGAGTCAGTCTTCTTGTACTTAAGTCGGCATTGTGCCTTTTGTATTTAATTCCGATGCAATATCTGTGTTTCATCGTCAATTAGAAGGTCCAAGGGAAACAGTAAACCTGAAGTGAAGCATCGGAATCTATAACTAGTGTCACAGGAATGGTTCAAAACATAGACAGTAGGTAGAGTCAGTCTTCTTGTACTTATGCCGGCATTGTGCCTTTTGTAATTAATTCCCATGCAATTTCAGTGTTTCATTGTCAATAAGAAGGTCAGAGGGATACAGTAAACCTGAAGTGAAGCATCGGAATCCAAAACTAGTGTCACAGGAATGGTTCAAAACATAGACAGTAGGAAGAGTCAGTCTTCTTTTACTTAAGTCGGCATTGTGCCTTTTGTATTTCATTCCGATGCAATTTCTGTGTTTCATCGTCAATAAGAACTTCCAAGGTATACAGTAAACCTGAAGTGTAGCACCGGATCTATAACTAGTGTCACAGGAATGGTTCAAAACATAGGCAGTAAAAAGAGTCAGTCTTCTTGTACTTTAATCGGCATTGTGCCTTTTCTATTTAATTCCGATGCAATTTCTGTGTTTCATCGTCAATAAGAAGGTCTAAGGGATACAGTAAACCTGAAGTGCAGCATCGGAATCTATAACTAGTGTCACAGGAATGGTTCAAAACATAGACAGTAAGAAGAGTCGGTCTTCTTGTACTTAAGTCGGCATTGGGCCTTTCGTATTCAATTCCGATGCAATTTCTGTGTTTCACCGTCAATAAGAAGGTCAGAGGGATACAGTAAACCTGAAGTGAAGCATGGGAATCTATAACTATCGTCACAGGAATGGTTCAAACATTGACAGTAAGAAGAGTCAGTCTTCGGGTACTTAAGTCGGCATTGTCCCTTTTGTATTTAATTCCGATGCAGTTTCTGTGTTTCATCGTCAATAAGAAGGTCAGAGGGATACAGTCAACCTGAAGTGAAGCATCGGAATCTATAACTAGTGTCACAGGAATGGTTCAAGACATAGTCAGTAAGAAGAGTCAGTCTTCTTGTACTTAAGTCGGCATTGTGCCTTTTGTATTTAATTCCGATGCAATATCTGTGTTTCATCGTCAATAAGAAGGTCCAAGGGATACAGTAAACCTGAAGTGCAGCATCGGACTCTATAACTAGTGTCACAGAAATGGTTCAAAACATAGACAGTAGGAAGAGTCAGTCTTCTTGTACTTAAGTCGGCATTGTGACTTTTGTTTTTAATTCCGATGCAATTTCTGTGTTCATCGTCAATAAGAAGGTCCAAGGGAAACAGTAAACCTGAAGTGAAGCATCGCAATCTATAACTAGTGTCACAGGAATGGTTCAAAACATAGTCAGTAAGAAGAGACACTCTTCTTGTACTTAAGTCGACATTGTGCCTCTTGTATTTAATTCTGATGCAATTTCTGTGTTTCATTGTCAATAAGAAGGTCAGAGGGATACAGTAAACCTGAAGTGAAGCATCGGAATCCACAACTAGTGTCACAGGAATGGTTCAAAACGTAGACAGTAGGAAGAATCAGCCTTCTTGTACTTAAGTCGGCTTTGTGCCTTTTGTATTTAATTCCGATGCATTTTCTGTGTTTCATCGTCAATAAGAAGGTCCAAGGGATACAGTAAACGTGAAGTGAAGCATCGGAATCCACAACTAGTGTCACAGGAATGGTTCAAATCATAGACAGTAGGAAGAATCAGCCCTCTTGTACTTAAGTCGGTATTGTGCTTTATATATTTAATTCCGATGCAATTTCTGTGTTTCATCGTCAATAAGAAAGTCCAAGGGATACAGTAAACATGGAGTGAAGCATCGGAATCTATTACTAGTGTCACAAGAATGGTTCAAAACATAGTAAGAAGAGCCAGTCTGCTTGTACTTAAGTCGCCATTGTGCCTTTTGTATTTAATTCCGATGCAATTTCAGTGTTTCATCGTCAATAAGAAGGTCCAAGGTACACAGTAAACCTGAAGTAAAGTATCAGAATCTATAACTAGTGTCACAGGAATGGTTCAGACTATAATCAGTAAGAAGAGTCTGTCTTCTTGTACTTAAGTCGGCATTGTGCTTTTTCTATTTAATTCCGATGCAATTTCTGTGTTTCATCGTCAATAAGAAGGTCCAAGGGATACAGTAAACCTGCAGTGAAGCATCGGAATCTATAACTAGTGTCACAAGAATGGTAGAATACATATACAGAAAGAAGAGTCAGTCTTCTTGTACTTAAGTCGTCATTGTGCCTTTTCTATTTAATCCCGATGCAATTTCTGTGTTTCATCGTCAATAAGAAGGTCCAAGGGATACAGTAAACCTGAAGTGAAGCATCGGAATCTATACCTAGTGTCACAGGAATGGTTCAAAACATAGTAAGAAGAGTCAGTCTGCTTGTACTTAAGTCGCCATTGTGCCTTTTGTATTTAATTCCGATGCAATTTCTGTGTTTCATCGTCAATAAGAAGGTCCAAGGTACACAGTAAACCTGAAGTAAAGTATCGGAATCTATAACTAGTGTCACAGGAGTGGTTCAAACTATAATCAGTGAGAAGAGTCAGTCTTCTTGTACTTAAGTCGGCATTGTGCCTTTTCTATTTAATTCCGATGCAATTTCTGTGTTTCATCGTCAATAAGAAGGTCCAAGGGATACAGTAAACCTGGAGTGAAGCATCGGAATCTATAACTAGTGTCACAAGAATGGTAGATTACATAGACAGTAAGAAGAGTCAGTCTTCTTGTACTTAAGTCGGCATTGTCTATTTTGTATATAATTCCGATGCAATTTCTGTGTTTCATCGTCAATAAGAAGGTCAGGGGGATACAATAAACCTGAAGTGAAGCGTCGGAATCTAAAACTAGTGTCACAGGAATGATTCAAACATAGTCAGTAAGAAGAGTCAGTCTTCTTGTACTTAAGTCGTCATTGTGCCTTTTGTATTTAATTCCGATGCAATTTCTGTGTTTCATCGTCAATAAGAAGGTCCAAGGGATACAGTAAACCTGGAGTGAAGCATCGGAATCAATAACTAGTGTCACAGGAATGGTTAAAAACATAGACAGTAAGAAGAGTCAGTCTTCTTGTATTTAAGTCGGCATTGTGGCTTTTGTATTTAATTGCGATGCAATTTCTGTGTTTCATCGTCAATAAGAAGGTCCGAGGGATACAGTAAACCTGAAGTGAAGCATCGGATTCTATAACTAGAGTCACAGGAATGCTTCAAAACATAGTCAGTAAGAAGAGTCAGTCTTCTTGTCCTTAAGTCGACATTGTGCCTTTTGTATTTAATTCCGATGCAATTTCTGTGTTTAATCGGCAATAAGGTCAGAAGGATACAGTAAACCTGAAGTGAAGCATCGGAATCTATAACTAGTGTCACAGGAATGGTTCAAAACATAGACAGTAGGAAGAGTCAGTCTTCTTGTACTTAAGTCGGCATTGTGCGTTTTGTACTTATTTCCGATGCAATTTCTATGGTTCATTGTCAATTAGAAGGTCAGAGCGATACAGTAAACCTAAAGTGAAGCATCGGAATCCAAAACTAGTGTCGCAGGAATGGTTCAAAACATAGACAGTAGGAAGAGTCAGTCTTCTTGTACTTCAGTCGGCATTGTGCCTTTAGTATTTAATTCCGATGCAATTTCTGTGTTTCTTCGTCACTAAGAAGGTCCAAGGTATACAGTAAACCTAAAGTGAAGCATCGGAATCTATAACTAGTGTCACAGGAATGGTTCAAAACATAGTAAGAAGAGTCAGTCTGCTTGTACTTAAGTCGCCATTGTGCCTTTTGTATTTAATTCCGATGCAATTTCTGTGTTTGGTCGTCAATAAGAAGGGTCAAGGCACACAGTAAACCTGAAGTAAAGTATCGGAATCTATAACTAGTGTCACAGGAATGGTTCAAACTATAATCAGTAAGAAGAGTTAGTCTTCTTGTACTTAAGTCAGCATTGTGCCTTTTCTATTAAATTCCGATGCAATTTCTGTGTTTCATCGTCAATAAGAAGGTCCTAGGGATACAGTAAACCTGGAGTGAAGCATCGGAATCTATAACTAGTGTCACAAGAATGGTAGAATACATAGACAGTAAGAAGAGTCAGTCTTCTTGTACTTAAGTCGTCATTGTGCCTTTTCTATTCAATCCCGATGCAATTTCTGTGTTTCATCGTCAATAAGAAGGTCCAAAGGATACAGTAAACCTGAAGTGAAGCATCGGAATCTATAACTAGTGTCACAGGAATGGTTCAAAACATAGTAAGAAGAGTCAGTCTGCTTGTACTTAAGTCGCCATTGTGCCTTTTGTATTTAATTCCGATGCAATTTCTGTGTTTCATCGTCAATAAGAAGGTCCAAGGTACACAGTAAACCTGAAGTAATGTATCGGAATCTATAACTAGTGTCACAGGAATGGTTCAAAATATAATCAGTAAGAAGAGTCAGTCTTCTTGTACTTAAGTCGGCATTGTGCCTTTTCTATTTAATTCCGATGCAATTTCTGTGTTTCACCGTCAATAAGAAGGTCATAGGGACACAGTAAACCGGAAGTGTAGCATCGGAATCTATAACTAGTGTCACAGGAATGGTTCAAAGCATAGACAGTAAGAAGAGTCAGTCTTCTTGTCTTTAAGTCGGCATTGTACCTTTTGTATTTAATTCCGATGCAATATCTGTGTTTCATCGTCAATAAGAAGGTCCAAGGGATACAGTAAACCTGAAGTGCAGCATCGGACTCTATAACTAGTGTCACAGAAGTGGTTCAAAACATAGACAGGAGGAAGAGTCAGTCTTCTTGTACTTAAGTCGGCATTGTGCCTTTTGTTTTTAATTCCGATGCAATTTCTGTGTTTCATCGTCAATAAGAAGGTCCAAGGGAAACAGTATACCTGAAGTGAAGCATCGCAATCTATAACTAGTGTCACAGGAATGGTTCAAAACATAGTCAGTTAGAAGAGACAGTCTTCTTTTCCTTAAGTCGCCATTGTTCCTTTTGTATTTCATTCCGATGCAATTTCTGTGTTTCATCGGCAATAAGGTCAGAGGGATACAGTAAATCTGAAGTGAAGCATCGGAATCTATAACTAGTGTCACAGGAATGGTTCTAAACATAGACAGTAGGAGGAGTCAGTCTTCTTGTACTTAAGTCGGCATTGTGCCTTTTGTATTTAATTCCGATGCATTTTCTGTGTTTCATCGTCAATAAGAAGGTCCAAGGAATACAGTAAACCTGAAGTGAAGCATCGGAAACTATAACTAGTGTCACAGGAATGGTTCAAAACATAGTCAGTAAGAAGAGTCAGTCTTCTTATACTTAAGTCGGCATTGTGCATTTCGTATTTAATTCCGATGCAATTTCTGTGTTTCACCGTCAATAAGAAGGTCAGAGGGATACAGTAAACCGGAAGTGTAGCATCGGAATCTATAACTAGTGTCACAGGAATGGTTCAAACTATAATCAGTAAGAAGAGTCAGTCTTCTTGTACTTAAGTCGGCGTTGTGCCTTTTGTATTTAATTCCGATGCAATATCTGTATTTCATCGTTAATAAGAAGGTCCAAGGGATACAGTAAACCTGGAGTGAAGCATCGGAATCTATACCTAGTGTCACAGGAATGGTTCAAAACATAGTAAGAAGAGTCAGTCTGCTTGTACTTAAGTCGCCATTGTGCCTTTTGTATTTAATTCCGATGCAATTTCTGTGTTTCATCGTCAATAAGAAGGTCCAAGGTACACAGTAAACCTGAAGTAAAGTATCGGAATCTATAACTAGTGTCACAGGAGTGGTTCAAACTATAATCAGTAAGAAGAGTCAGTCTTCTTGTACTTAAGTCGGCATTGTGCCTTTTCTATTTAATTCCGATGCAATTTCTGTGTTTCATCGTCAATAAGAAGGTCCAAGGGATACAGTAAACCTCGAGTGAAGCATCGGAATCTATAACTAGTGTCACAAGAATGGTAGATTACATAGACAGTAAGAAGAGTCAGTGTTCTTGTACTTAAGTCGGCATTGTCTATTTTGTATTTAATTCCGATGCAATTTCTGTGTTTCATCGTCAATAAGAAGGTCAGGGGGATACAATAAACCTGAAGTGAAGCGTCGGAATCTAAAACTAGTGTCACAGGAATGGTTCAAACATAGTCAGTAAGAAGAGTCAGTCTTCTTGTACTTAAGTCGGCATTGTGCCTTTTGTATTTAATTCCGATGCAATTTCTGTGTTTCATCGTCAATAAGAAGGTCCAAGGGATACAGTAAACCTGGAGTGAAGCATCGGAATCAATAACTAGTGTCACAGGAATGGTTAAAAACATAGACAGTAAGAAGAGTCAGTCTTCTTGTATTTAAGTCGGCATTGTGGCTTTTGTATTTAATTGCGATGCAATTTCTGTGTTTCATCGTCATTAAGAAGGTCCGAGGGATACAGTAAACCTGAAGTGAAGCATCGGATTCTATAACTAGAGTGACAGGAATGCTTCAAAACATAGTCAGTAAGAAGAGTCAGTCTTCTTGTCCTTAAGTCGACATTGTGCCTTTTGTATTTAATTCCGATGCAATTTCTGTGTTTCATCGGCAATAAGGTCAGAAGGATACAGTAAACCTGAAGTGAAGCATCGGAATCTATAACTAGTGTCACAGGAATGGTTCAAAACATAGACAGTAGGAAGAGTCAGTCTTCTTGTACTTAAGTCGGCATTGTGCCTTTTGTATTTAATTCCGATGCAATTTCTATGGTTCATTGTCAATTAGAAGGTCAGAGTGATACAGTAAACCTAAAGTGAAGCATCGGAATCCAAAACTAGTGTCGCAGGAATCGTTCAAAACATAGACAGTAGGAAGAGTCAGTCTTCTTGTACTTCAGTCGGCATTGTGCCTTTTGTATTTAATTCCGATGCAATTTCTGTGTTTCTTCGTCACTAAGAAGGTCCAAGGTATACAGTAAACCTAAAGTGAAGCATCGGAATCTATAACTAGTGTCACAGGAATGGTTCAAAACATAGTAAGAAGAGTCAGTCTGCTTGTACTTAAGTCGCCATTGTGCCTTTTGTATTTAATTCCGATGCAATTTCTGTGTTTCGTCGTCAATAAGAAGGTCCAAGGGAAACAGTAAACCTGAAGTGAAGCATCGCAATCTATAACTAGTTTCACAGGAATGGTTCAAAACATAGTCAGTAAGAAGAGACAGTCTTCTTGTCCTTAAGTCGCCATTGTGCCTTTTGTATTAAATTCCGATGCAATTTCTGTGTTTCATCTACAATATGGTCAGAGGGATACAGTAAACCTGAAGTGAAGCATCGGAATCTATAACTAGTGTCACAGGAATGGTTCAAAACATAGACAGTAGGTAGAGTCAGTCTTCTTGTACTTATGCCGGCATTGTGCCTTTTGTATTTAATTCCCATGTAATTTCTGTGTTTCATTGTCAATAAGAAGGTCAGAGGGATACAGTAAACCTGAAGTGAAGCATCGGAATCCAAAACTAGTGTCACAGGAATGGTTCAAAACATAGACAGTAGGAAGAGTCAGTCTTGTTGTACTTAAGTCGGCATTGTGCCTTTTGTATTTAATTCCGATGCAATTTCTGTGTTTCATCGTCAATAAGAATGTTCAAGGGATACAGTAAACCTGGAGTGAAGCATCGGAATCTATTACTAGTGTCACAGTAATGGTTCAAAGCATAGACAAAAAGAAGAGTGAGTCTTCTCGTACTTAAGTCGGCATTGTGCCTTTTGTATTTAATTCCGATGCAATTTACGTGTTTTAATCGTCAATAATAAGGTCCAAGGAATACATTAAACCTCAAGTGAAGCATCGGAATCTATAACTAGTGTCACTGGAATGGTTCAAGATATAGACAGTAAGAAGAGTCAGTCTTCTTGTACTTAAGTCGTCATTGTGCCTTTTCTATTCAATCCCGATGCAATTTCTGTGTTTCATCGTCAATAAGAAGGTCCAAGAGATACAGTAAACCTGAAGTGAAGCATCGGAATCTATAACTAGTATCACAGGAATGGTTCAAGACACAGTAAGAAGAGTCAGTCTGCTTGTACTTAAGTCGCCATTGTGCCTTTTGTATTTAATTCCGATGCAATTTCTGTGTTTCATCGTCAATAAGAAGGTCCAAGGTACACAGTAAACCTGAAGTAAGTATCGGAATCTATAACTAGTGTCACAGGAGTGGTTCAAACTATAATCAGTAAGAAGAGTCAGTCTTCTTGTACTTAAGTCGGCATTGTGCCTTTTCTATTTAATTCCGATGCAAATTCTGTGTTTCATCGTCAATAGGAAGGTCCAAGGGATACAGTAAACCTGAAGTGAAGCATCGGAATCTATAACTAGTATCACAGGAATGGTTCAAGACACAGTAAGAAGAGTCAGTCTGCTTGTACTTAAGTCGGCATTGTGCCTTTTGTATTTAATCCCGATGCAATTTCTGTGTTTTATCGTCATTAAGAAGGTAAAAGGGATACAGTAAACCTGAAGTGAAGCATCGGAAACTATAACTAGTGTCACAGTAATGGTTCAAAGCATATACAGTAAGAAGAGTCAGTCTTCTTGTCTTTAAGTCGGCATTGTGCCTTTTGTATTTAATTCCGATGCAATATCTGTGTTTCATCGTCAATAAGAAGGTCCAAGGGATACAGTAAACCTGAAGTGCATCATCGGATCCTATAACTAGTGTCACAGAAATGGTTCAAAACATAGACAGTAGGAAGAGTCAGTCTTCTTGTACTTAAGTCGGCATTGTGCCTTTTGCTTTTAATTCCGATGCAATTTCTGTGTTTCATCGTGAATAAGAAGGTCCAAGGGATACAGTAAACCTCAAGTGCAGCATCGGACTCTATAACTAGTGTCACAGAAATGGTTCAAAACATAGACAGTAGGAAGAGTCAGTCTTCTTGTACTTAAGCCGGAATTGTGCCTTTTGTTTTTAATTCCGATGCAATTTCTGTGTTTCATCGTCAATAAGAAGGTCCAAGGGAAACAGTAAACCTGAAGTGAAGCATCGCAAACTATAACTAGTGTCACAGGAATGGTTCAAAACATAGTCAGTTAGAAGAGTCAGTTTTCTTTTCCTTAAGTCGCCATTGTGCCTTTTGTATTTAATTCCGATGCAATTTCTGTGTTTCATCGTCAATAAGAAGGTCCAAGGGATACAGTAAACCTGAAGTGAAGCATCGGAAATTTTAACTATTGCCACAGGAATGGTTCAAAACATAGTCAGTAAGAAGAGTCAGTCTTCTTTTACTTAAGTCGGCATTGTGCCTTTCGTATTTAATTCCAATGCAATTTCTGTGTTTTACCGTCAATAAGAAGGTCAGAGGGATACAGTAAACCGGAAGTGTAGCATCGGAATCTATAACTAGTCTCACAGGAATGGTTCAAACATAGACAGTAAGAAGAGTCTGTCTTCTTGTACTTAAGTCGGCATTGTGCCTTTTGTATTTAATTCCGATGCAATTTCTGTGTTTCATCGTCAATACGAAGGTCCAAGGGATACAGTAAACCTGGAGTGAAGCATCGGAATCCATAACTAGTGTCACAGTAATGGTTCAAAGCATTGACAGTAAGAAGACTCAGACTTCTTGTCTTTAAGTCGGCATTGTGCATTTTGTATTTAATTCCGATGCAATTTCTGTGTTTCATCGTCAATAAGAAGGTCCAAGGGATACAGTAAACCTGAAGTGCAGCATCGGACTCTATACTAGTGTCACAGACATGGTTCTAAACATAGACAGTAGGAGGAGTCAGTCTTCTTGTACTTAAGTCGGCATTGTGGCTTTTGTATTTAATTCCGATGCAATTTCTGTGTTTCATAGTCAATAAGAAGATCCAAGGGATACAGTAAACCTGAAGTGCAGCATCGGACTCTATAACCAGTGTCACAGAAATGGTTCAAAACATAGACAGTTGGAAGAGTCAGTCTTCTTGTACTTAAGTCGATATTGTGACTTTTGTTTTTAATTCCGATGCAATTTCTGTGTTCATCGTCAATAAGAAGGTCCAAGGGAAACAGTAAACCTGAAGTGAAGCATCGCAATCTATAACTAGTGTCACAGGAATGGTTCAAAACATAGTCAATAGGAAGAAACACTCTTCTTGTACTTAAGTCGACATTGTGCCTTTTGTATTTAATTCCGATGCAATTTCTGTGTTTCATCGTCAATAAGAAGGTCAGAGGGATACAGTAAACCTGAAGTGAAGCATCGGAATCCGCAACTAGTGTCACAGGAATGGTTCAAAACATAGACAGTAGGAAGAATCAGCCTTCTTGTACTTAAGTCGCCATTGTGCCTTTTGTATTTAATTCCGATGCATTTTCTGTGTTTCATCGTCAATAAGAAGGTCCAAGGGATACAGTAAACCTGAAGTGAAGCATCGGAAACTATAACTAGTGTCACAGGAATGGTTCAAAACATAGTCATTAAGAAGAGTCAGTCTTCTTATACTTAAGTCGGCATTGTGCCTTTCGTATTTAATTCCGATGCAATTTCTGTGTTTCACCGTCAATAAGAAGGTCAGAGGGATACAGTAAACCGGAAGTGTAGCATCGGAATCTATAACTAGTGTCACAGGAATGGTTCAAAACATAGACAGTAAGAAGAGTCAGTCTTCTTGTATTTAATTCGGCATTGTGGCTTTTGTATTTAATTCCGATGCAATTTCTGTGTGTCATCGTCAATATGAAGGTCAGAGGGATACCTTAAACCTGAAGTGAAGCATCGGAATCCAAAACTAGTGTCGCAGGAATGGTTCAAAATATAGTAAGAAGAGTCAGTCTGCTTGTACCTAAGTCAGCATTGTGCCTTTTGTATTTAATTCCAATGCAATTTCTGAGTTTCATTGTCAATAAGAAGGTCCAAGGTACACAGTAAACCTGAAGTAAAGTATCGGAATCTATAACTAGTGTAATAGGAATGGTTCAAACTATAATCAGAAAGAAGAGTCAGTCTTCTTGTACTTCAGACGGCATTGTGCCTTATCTATTTAATTCCGATGCAATTTCTGTGTTTCATCGTCAATAAGAAGGTCCAAGGGATACAGTAAACCTGGAGTGAAGCATCGGAATCTATAACTAGTGTCACAGTAATGGTTCAAACATAGACAGTAAGAAGAGTCAGTCTTCTTGTATTCTTGTACTTAAGTCGGCATTGTGCCTTTTATATTTCATTCCGATGCAATTTCTGTGTTCCATCGTCAATAAGAAGGTCCAAGGGATACAGTAAACCTGCAGTGAAGCATCGGAATCCACAACTAGTGTCACAGGAATGGTTCAAAACATAGACAGTAGGAAGAATCAGCCTTCTTGTACTTAAGTCGGCATTGTGCCTTTTGTATTTAATTCCGATGCATTTTCTGTGTTTCATCGTCAATAAGAAGGTCCAAGGTATACAGTAAACCTGAAGTGAAGCATCGGAATCTATAACTAGTGTCACAGGAATGGTTCAAACATAGACAGTAAGAAGAGTCAGTCTTCGGGTACTTAAGTCGGCATTGTCCCTTTTGTATTTAATTGCGATGAAATTTCTGTGTTTCATCGTCAATAAGACGGTCAGACGGATACAGTACACCTGAAGTGAAGCATCGGAATCTATAACTAGTGTCACAGGAATGGTTCAAGACATAGTCAGTAAGAAGAGTCACTCTACTTGTACTTAAGTCGGCATTGTGCCTTTTGTATTTAATTCCAATGCAATTTCTGTGTTTCATCGTCAATAAGAAGGTCCAAGAGATACAGTAAACCTGGAGTGAAGCATCGGAATCAATAACTGGTGTCACAGGAATGGTTCAAAACATAGACAGTAAGAAGAGTCAGTCTTCTTGTATTTAAGTCGGCATTGTGGCTTTTGTATTTATTTCCGATGCAATTTCTGTGTTTCATCGTCAATAAGAAGGTCAGAGGGATACAGTAAACCAGAAGTGAAGCATCGGAATCTATAAATAGAGTTACAGGAATGGTTCAAACCATAGTCAGTAAGAAGAGTCAGTCTTCTTGTCCTTAAGTCGGCATTGTGCCTTTTGTATTTAATTCCGATGCAATTTCTGTGTTTCATCGGCAATAAGGTCAGAGGGATACAGTAAACTTGAAGTGAAGCATCGGAATCTATAGCTAGTGTCACAGGAATGGTTCAAAACATAGACAGTAGGAAGAGTCAGTCTTCTTGTACTTAAGTCGGCATTGTGCCTTTTGTACTTATTTCCGATGCAATTTCTGTGTTTCGTTGTCAATTAGAAGGTATGAGTGATACAGTAAACCTGAAGTGAAGCATCGGAATCCAAAACTAGTGTCGCAGGAATGGTTCAAAACATAGACAGTAGGATGAATCAGTCTTCTTGTACTTCAGTCGGCATTGTGCCTTTTGTATTTAATTGCGATGCAATTTCTGTGTTTCATCGTCACTACGAAGGTCCAAGGTATACAGTAAACCTAAAGTGAAGCATCGGAATCTATAAGTAGTGTCACTGGAATGGTTCAAAATATAGACAGTAAGAAGAGTCAGTCTTCTTGTACTTTAGTAGGCATTGTGCCTTTTCTATTTAATTCCGATGCAATTTCTGTATTTCATCGTCAACAAGAAGGTCCAAGGGGTACAGTAAACCTGGAGTGAAGCATCGGAATCTATAGCGAGTGTCACAGTAATGGTTCAAAACATAGACAGTATGAAGAGTCAGTCTTCTTGTACTTAAGTCGGCATTGTGCCTATTCTATTTAATTCCGATGCAATTAATGGTTTTAATCGACAATAAGAAGGTCCAAGGAATACAGTAAACCTGAAGTGAAGCATCGGAATCTATAAGTAGTGTCACTGGAATGGTTCAAAATATAGACGGTAAGAAGAGTCAGTCTTCTTGTACTTTAGTCGGCATTGTGCCTTTTCTATTTAATTCCGATGCAATTTCTGTGTTTCATCGTCAATAAGAAGGTCCAAGGGAAACAGTAAACCTGAAGTGAAGATTCGTAATCTAATACTAGTGCCACAGGAATGGTTCAAAACATAGACAGTAAGAAGAGTCAGTCTTCTTGTACTTAAGTCGCCATTGTGCCATTTCTATTTAATTCCGATGCAATCTCTGTGTTTCATCGTCAATAAGAAGGTCACAGGGATAAAGTAAACCTGAAGTGAAGCATCGGAATCTATAACTAGTGTCAAAGGAATGGTTCATAACATAGTCAGTAAGAAGAGTCAGTCTTCTAGCACTTAAGTCGGCATTGTGCCTTTCGTATTTAATTCCGATGCAATTTCTGTGTTTCACCGTCAATAAGAAATACAGTGGGATACAGTAAACCTGAAGTGAAGCATCGGAATCTATAACTAGTGTCACAGGAATGGTTCAATCATAGTAAGAAGAGTCAGTTTTCTTGTACTTAAGTCGGCATTGTGCCTTTTGTATTTAATTCCGATGCAATTTCTGTGTTTCATCGTCAATAAGAAGGTCCAAGGGATACAGTAAACCTGAAGTGAAGCATCGGAATCTACAACTAGTGCCACAGGAATGGTTCAAAACATAGGCAGTAAGAAGAGTCAGTCTTCTTGTACTTAAGTCGGCATTGTGCCTTTTCTATTTAATTCCGATGCAATTTCTGTGTTTCATCGTCAATAAGAAGGTCCAAGGGATACAGTAAACCTGAAGTGCAGCATCGGACCCTATAACTAGTGTCACAGAAATGGTTCAAACATAGACAGTAGGAAGAGTCAGTCTTCTTGTACTTAAGTCGGCATTGTGCCTTTTGTATTTAATTCCGATGCAATATCTGTGTTTCATCGTCAATTAGAAGGTCCAAGGGAAACAGTAAACCTGAAGTGAAGCATCGGAATCTATAACTAGTGTCACAGGAATGGTTAAAAGCATAGACAGTAGGTAGAGTCAGTCTTCTTGTACTTATGCCGGCATTGTGCCTTTTGTATTTAATTCCCATGCAATTTCTGTGTTTCATTGTCAATAAGAAGGTCAGAGGGATACAGTAAACCTGAAGTGAAGCATCGGAATCCAAAACTAGTGTCACAGGAATGGTTCAAAACATAGACAGTAGGAAGAGTCAGTCTTCTTTTACTTAAGTCGGCATTGTGCCTTTTGTATTTCATTCCGATGCAATTTCTGTGTTTCATCGTCAATAAGAACTTCCAAGGTATACAGTAAACCTGAAGTGTAGCACCGGATCTATAACTAGTGTCACAGGAATGGTTCAAAACATAGGCAGTAAAAAGAGTCAGTCTTCTTGTACTTTAATCGGCATTGTGCCTTTTCTATTTAATTCCGATGCAATTTCTGTGTTTCATCGTCAATAAGAAGGTCTAAGGGATACAGTAAACCTGAAGTGCAGCATCGGAATCTATAACTAGTGTCACAGGAATGGTTCAATACATAGACAGTAAGAAGAGTCGGTCTTCTTGTTCTTAAGTCGGCATTGGGCCTTTCGTATTCAATTCCGATGCAATTTCTGTGTTTCACCGTCAATAAGAAGGTCAGAGGGATACAGTAAACCTGAAGTGAAGCATGGGAATCTATAACTATCGTCACAGGAATGGTTCAAACATTGACAGTAAGAAGAGTCAGTCTTCGGGTACTTAAGTCGGCATTGTCCCTTTTGTATTTAATTCCGATGCAGTTTCTGTGTTTCATCGTCAATAAGAAGGTCAGAGGGATACAGTCAACCTGAAGTGAAGCATCGGAATCTATAAGTAGTGTCACAGGAATGGTTCAAGACATAGTCAGTAAGAAGAGTCAGTCTTCTTGTACTTAAGTCGGCATTGTGGCTTTTGTATTTAATTCCGATGCAATTTCTGTGTTTCATCGTCAATAAGAAGGTCCAAGGGATACAGTAAACCTGAAGTGCAGCATCGGACTCTATAACTAGTGTCACAGAAATGGTTCAAAACATAGACAGTAGGAAGAGTCAGTCTTCTTGTACTTAAGTCGGCATTGTGACTTTTGTTTTTAATTCCGATGCAATTTCTGTGTTCATCGTCAATAAGAAGGTCCAAGGGAAACAGTAAACCTGAAGTGAAGCATCGCAATCTATAACTAGTGTCACAGGAATGGTTCAAAACATAGTCAGTAAGAAGAGACACTCTTCTTGTACTTAAGTCGACATTGTGCCTCTTGTATTTAATTCTGATGCAATTTCTGTGTTTCATTGTCAATAAGAAGGTCAGAGGGATACAGTAAACCTGAAGTGAAGCATCGGAATCCACAACTAGTGTCACAGGAATGGTTCAAAACGTAGACAGTAGGAAGAATCAGCCTTCTTGTACTTAAGTCGGCTTTGTGCCTTTTGTATTTAATTCCGATGCATTTTCTGTGTTTCATCGCCAATAAGAAGGTCCAAGGTATACAGTTAACCTGAAGTGAAGCATCGGAATCTATAACTAGTGTCACAGGAATGGTTCAAACATAGACAGTAAGGAGAGTCAGTCTTCGGGTACTTAAGTCGACATTGTCCCTTTTGTATTTAATTCCGATGCAATTTCTGTGTTTCGTCGTCAATAAGACGGTCAGAGGGATACAGTAAACCTGAAGTGAAGCATCGGAATCTATAACTAGTGTCACAGGACTCGTTCAAGACATAGTCAGTAAGAAGAGTCAGTCTTCTTGTACTTAAGTCGGCATTGTGCGTTTTGTATTTAATTCCGATGCAATTTCATTGTTTCATCATCAATAAGAAGGTCCAAGGGATACAGTAAACCTGGAGTGAAGCATCGGAATCTATAAATAGAGTTACAGGAATGGTTCAAACCATAGTCAGTAAGAAGATTGAGTCTTCTTGTCCTTAAGTCGGCATTGTGCCTTTTGTATTTAATTCCGATGCAGTTTCTGTGTTTCATCGGCAATAAGGTCAGAGGGATGCAGTAAACTTGAAGTGAAGAATCGGAATCTATAGCTAGTGTCACAGGAATGGTTCAAAAAATAGACAGTAGGAAGAGTCAGTCTTCTTTTACTTAATTAGGCATTGTGCCTGTTGTACTTATTTCCGATGCAATTTCTGTGTTTCATTATCAATTAGAAGGTATGAGTGATACAGTAAACCTGAAGTGAAGCATCGGAATCCAAAACTAGTGTCGCAGGAATGGTTCAAAATATCGACAGTAGGATGAATCAGTCTTCTTGTACTTTAGTCGGCATTGTGCCTTTTGTATTTAATTCTGATGCAATTTCTGTGTTTCATCGTCACTAAGAAGGTCCAAGGTATACAGTAAACCTAAAGTGAAGCATCGGAATCTATAACTAGTGTAACAGGAAAGGTTCAAAACATAGTAAGAAGAGTCAGTCTGCTTGTACTTAAGTCGGCATTGTGCCTTTTGTATTTAATTCCTGTGCAATTTCTGTGTTTCATCGTCAATAAGAAGGTCCAAGGTACACAGTAAACCTGAAGTAAAGTATCGGAATCTACAACTAGTGTCACAGGAATGGTTCAAACTATAATCGGTAAGAAGAGTCAGTCTTCTTGTACTTAAGTCGGCATTGTGCCTTTTCTATGTAATTCCGATGCAATTTCTGTGTTTCATCGTCAATAAGAAGGTCCAAGAGATACAGTAAACCTGGAATGAAGCATCGGAATTTATAACTAGTGTCACAAGAATGGTACAATACATAGACAGTAAGAAGAGTCAGTCTTCTTGGACATAAGTCGTCATTGTGCCTTTTCTATTTAATCCCGATGCAATTTCTGTGTTTCATCGTCAATAAGAAGGTCCAAGGGATACAGTAAACCTGAAGTGAA
This sequence comes from Schistocerca serialis cubense, assembly GCF_023864345.2. NCBI lineage: Eukaryota > Metazoa > Arthropoda > Insecta > Orthoptera > Acrididae > Schistocerca > Schistocerca serialis. The sequence goes on along the minus strand of NW_026047584.1, from coordinate 8,689,774 downwards.
GCATCGGAATCTGTAACTAGTGTGACAGGAATGGTTCAAATCATAGTCAGTAAGAAGAGTTAGTCTTCTTGTACTTAAGTCGGCATTGTGCCTGTTGTATTTAGTTCCGATGCAATTTCTGTGTTTTATCGTCAATAAGAAGGTCCAAGGGGTACAGCAAACCTGGAGTGTAGCATCGGAATCTATAGCTAGTGTCACAGTAATGGTTCAAAACATAGACAGTAAGAAGAGTCAGTCTTCTTGTACTTAAGTCGGCATTGTGCCTTTTCTATTTAATTCCGATGCAATTTATGTGTTTTAAACGACAATAAGAAGGTCCAAGGAATACAGTAAACCTTAAGTAAAGCATCGGAATCTATAAGTAGTGTCGCTGGAATGCTTCAAAATATAGACAGTCAGAAGAGTCAGTCTTCTTGTACTTTAGTCGGCATTGTGCCTTTTCTATTTAATTCCGATGCAATTTCTGTGTTTCGTCGTCAATAAGAAGGTCCAAGGGAAACAGTAAACCTGAAGTGAAGCATGGGAATCTAATACTAGTGCCACAGGAATGGTTCAAAACATAGACAGTAAGAAGAGTCAGTCTTCTTGTACTTAAGTCGGCATTGTGCCTTTTCTATTTAATTCCGATGCAATCTCTGTGTTTCATCGTCAACAAGAAGGTCACAGGGATACAGTAAACCTGAAGTGAAGTATCGGAATCTATAACTAGTGTCACAGCAATGGTTCATAACATAGTCAGTAAGAAGAGTCAGTCTTCTAGCACTTAAGTCGGCATTGTGCCTTTCGTATTTAATTCCGATGCAATTTCTTTGTTTCACCGTCAATAAGAAGGACAGTGGGATACAGTAAACCTGAAATGAAGCATCGGAATCTATAAATAGTGTCACAGGAATGGTTCAATCATAGTAAGAAGAGTCGGTTTTCTTGTACTTAAGTCGGCATTGTGCCTTTTGTATTTAATTCCGATGCAATTTCTGTGTTTCATCGGCAATAAGGTCAGAGGGATACAGTAAACCTGAAGTGAAGCATCGGAATCTATAGCTAGTGTCACAGGAATGGTTCAAAACATAGACAGTAGGTAGAGTCAGTCTTCTTGTACATATGTCGGCATTGTGCCTTTTGTATTTAATTTCCATGCAATTTCTGTGTTTCATTGTCAATAAGAAGGTCAGAGGGATACAGTAAACCTGAAGTGAAGCATCGGAATCCAAAACTAGTGTCACAGGAATGGTTCAAAACATAGACAGTAGGTAGAGTCAGTCTTTTTGTACTTAAGTCGGCATTGTGCCTTTTGTATTTAATTCCGATGCAATTTCTGTGTTTCATCGTCAGTAAGAACTTCCAAGGTATACAGTAAACCTGAAGTATAGCACCGGAATCTATAACTAGTGTCACAGGAATGGTTCAAAACATAGGCAGTAAGAAGAGTCAGTCTTCTTGTACTTAAGTCGGCATTGTGCCTTTTCTATTTAATTCCGATGCAATTTCTGTTTTTCATCGTCAATAAGAAGGTCCAAGGGATACAGTAAACCTGGAGTGTAGCATCGGAATCTATAACTAGTGTCACAGGAATGGTTCAAAACATAGACTGTAACAAGAGTCAGTCTTCTTGTACTTAAGTCGACATTGTGCCTTTTCTATTTAATTCCAATGCAATTTCTGTTTTTCATCGTCAAGAAAAAGGTCCAAGAGATACTGTAAACCTGAAGTGAAGCATCGGAATCTATAACTAGTGTCACTGGAATGGTTCAAAGCATAGCCGGTAAGAAGAGTCAGTCTTCTTGTATTTAAGTCGGCATTGTGCCTTTTCTACTTAATTCCGATGCAAATTCTGTGTTTCATCGTCAATAACAAGGTCCAAGGGATACAGTGAACCTGGAGTGAAGCATCGGAATCCACAACTAGTGTCACACGAATGGTTCAAAACATAGACAGTAGGAAGAATCAGCCTTCTTGTACTTAAGTCGGCATTGTGCCTTTTGTATTTAATTCCGATGCATTTTCTGTGTTCCATCGTCAATAAGAAGGTCCAAGGTATACAGTAAACATGAAGTAAAGCATCGGAATCTATAACTAGTGTCACAGGAATGGTTCAAACATAGTCAGTAAGAAGAGTCGGTCTTCTTGTACTTAAGTCGGCATTGTGCCTTTCGTATTTAATTCCGATGCAATTTCTGTGTTTCACAGTCAAGTAGAAGGTCAGAAGGTTACAGTAAGCCTGAAGTGAAGCATCGGAATCTATAACTAGTGTCACAGGAATGGTTCAAAACATAGACAGTAAGAAGAGTCAGTCTTCTTGTATTTAATTCGGCATTGTGGCTTTTGTATTTAATTCCGATGCAATTTCTGTGTGTTATCGTCAATATGAAGGTCAGAGGGATACCTTAAACCTGAAGTGAAGCATCGGAATCCAAAACTAGTGTCGCAGGAATGGTTCAAAATATAGTAAGAAGAGTCAGTCTGCTTGTACCTAAGTCAGCATTGTGCCTTTTGTATTTAATTCCAATGCAATTTCTGAGTTTCATTGTCAATAAGAAGGTCCAAGGTACACAGTAAACCTGAAGTAAAGTATCGGAATCTATAACTAGTGTAATAGGAATGGTTCAAACTATAATCAGAAAGAAGAGTCAGTCTTCTTGTACTTCAGACGGCATTGTGCCTTATCTATTTAATTCCGATGCAATTTCTGTGTTTCATCGTCAATAAGAAGGTCCAAGGGATACAGTAAACCTGGAGTGAAGCATCGGAATCTATAACTAGTGTCACAGTAATGGTTCAAACATAGACAGTAAGAAGAGTCAGTCTTCATGTACTTAAGTCGGCATTGTGCCTTTTGTATTTAATTCCAAAGCAATTTATGTGTTATAATCGTCAATTAGAAGGTCCAAGGAATACAGTAAACCTGAAGTGAAGCATCGGAATCTATAACTAGTGTCACTGGAATGGTTCAAAATATAGACAGTAAGAAGAGTCAGTCTTCTAGTACCTTAGTCGGCATTGTGGCTTTTGTATTTAATTCCGATGCAATTTCCGTGATTCATCGTCAATAAGAAGGTCCAAGGGATACAGTAAACCTGAAGTGAAGCATTGGACTCTCTAACTAGTGTCACAGAAACGGTTCAAAACATAGACAGTAGGAAGAGTCAGTCTTCTTGTACTTAATTCGGCATTGTGCCTTTTCTATTAAATTCCGATGCAATTTCTGTGTTTCATCGTGAATTAGATGGTCCAAAGGCAACAGTAAACCTGAAGTGAAGCGTCGGAATCTATAACTAGTGTCACAGGAAAGGTTCAAATCATAGGCGGTAAGAAGAGTCTGTCTTCTTGTACTTAAGTCGGCATTGTGGCTTTTTTATTTAATTCCGATGCAATTTCTGTGTTTCATCGTCAATAAGAAGGTCAGAGGGATACTGTAAACCTGAAGTGAAGCATCGGAATCTATAACTAGAGTCACAGGAATGGTTCAAAACATAGTCAGTAAGAAGAGTCAGACTTCTTGTCCTTAAGTCGGCATTGTGCCATTTGTATTTAATTCCGATGCAATTTCTGTGTTTCATCGTAAATAAGGTCAGAGGGATACAGTACACCTGAAGTGAAGCATCGGAATCTATAACTAGTATCACAGGAATGGTTCAAAACATAGAAAGTAGGAAGAGTCAGTCTTCTTGTACTTCAGCCGGCATTGTGCCTTTTGTATTTAATTCCGATGCAATTTCCGTGTGTCATCATCAATATGAAGGTCAGAGGGATACCTTAAACCTGAAGTGAAGCATCGGAATCCAAAACTAGTGTCGCAGGAATGGTTCAAAACATAGACAGTAGGAAGAGTCAGTCTCCTTGTACTTCAGTCGGCATTGTGCCTTTTGTATTTAATTCCGATGCAATTTCTGTGTTTCATCGTCAATAAGAAGGTCCAAGTTATACAGTAAACCTAAAGTGAAGCATCGGAATCTATAACTAGTGTCACAGGAATGGTTCAAAACATAGTAAGAAGTGTCAGTCTGCTTGTACTTAAGTCAGCATTGTGCCTTTTGTATTTAATTCCGATGCAATTTCTGTGTTTCATTGTCAATAAGAAGGTCCAAGGTACACAGTAAACCTGAAGTAAAGTATCGGAATCTATAACTAGTGTAACAGGAATGGTTCAAACTATAATCAGTAAGAAGAGTCAGTCTTCTTGTACTTCAGTCGGCATTGTGCCTTATCTATTTAATTCCGATGCAATTTCTGTGTTTCATCGTCAATAAGAAGGTCCAAGGGATACAGTAAACCTGGAGTGAAGCATCGGAGTCTATAACTAGTGTCACAGTAATGGTTCAAACGTAGACAGTAAGAAGAGTCAGTCTTCTTGTACTTAAGTCGGCATTGTGCCTTTTGTATTTAATTCCGGTGCAATTTATGTGTTATAATCGTCAATAAGAAGGTCCAAGTAATACAGTAAACCTGAAGTGAAGCATCGGAATCTATAACTAGTGTCACTGGAATGCTTCAAAATATAGACAGTAAGAAGAGTCTGTCTTCTTGTACTTAAGTCGGCATTGTGGCTTTTTTATTTAATTCCGATGCAATTTCTGTGTTTCATCGTCAATAAGTAGGTCAGAGGGATACAGTAAACCTGCAGTGAAGCATAGGAATCTATAACTAGAGTCACAGGTATGGTTCAAAACATAGTCAGTAAGAAGAGTAGACTTCTTGTCCTTAAGTCGGCATTGTGCCTTTTGTATTTAATTCCGATGCAATTTCTGTGTTTCATCGTAAATAAGGTCAGAGGGATACAGTACACCTGACGAGAAGCATCGGAATCTATAACTAGTGTCACAGGAATGGTTCAATCATTCTCAGTAAGAAGAGTCGGTCTTCATGTACTTAAGTCGGCATTGCGCGTTTTGTATTTAATTCCGATGCAATTTCTGTGTTTCACCGTCAATAAGAAGGTCAGAGGGATACAGTAAACCTGAAGTGAAGCATCGGAATCTATAACTAGTGTCACAGGTATGGTTCAAAGCATAGTCAGTAGGAAGAGTCAGTCATCTTGTCCTTAAGTCGGCATTGTGCCTTTTGTATTTAATTCCGATGCAATTTCTGTGTTTCATCGTTAATAAGAAGGTCCAAGGGATACAGTAAACCTGGAGTGAAGCATCGGAACCTACAACTAGTGTCACAGTGATGGTTCAAATCATAGACAGTAAGAAGAGTCAGTCTTCGTGTACTTAAGTCGACATTGTGCCTTTTGTATTTAATTCCGATGCAATTTATGTGTTTTAATCGTCAATAAGAAAGTCCACGGAATACAGTAAAACTGAAGTGAAGCATCGGAATCTATAACTAGTGTCACTGGAATGGTTCAAAATATAGACAGGCAGAAGAGTCAGTCTTCTTGTACCTTAGTCGGCATTGTGCCTTTTGTATTTAATTCCGATGCAATTTCTGTGTTTCCTCGTCAATAAGTAGGTCCAAGGGAAACAGTAAACCTGAAGTGAAGCATCGGAATCTATAACTAGTGTAACAGGAATGGTTCAAAACATAGACAGTAAGAAGGCTCAGTCTTCTTCTACTTATGTCGGCATTGTGGCTTTTGTATTTAATTCCGATGCATTTTCTGTGTTTCATAGTCAATAAGAAGGTCAGAAGGATACAGTAAACCTGAAGTGAAGCATCGGAATCTATAACTATCGTCACAGGAATGGTTCAAACATTGACAGTAAGAAGAGTCAGTCTTCGGGTACTTAAGTCGGCATTGTCCCTTTTGTATTTAATTCCGATGCAATTTCTGTGTTTCATCGTCAATAAGAAGGTCAGAGGGATACAGTAAACCTGGAGTGAAGCATCGGAATCTATAACTAGTGTCACAGGAATGGTTCAAAACATAGACAGTAAGAAGAGTCAGTCTTCTTGTATTTAATTCGGCATTGTGGCTTTTGTATTTAATTCCGATGCAATTTCTGTGTGTCATCGTCAATAAGAAGGTCCAAGGTATACAGTAAGCCTAAAGTGAAGCATCGGAATCCATAACTAGTGTCACAGGAATGGTTCAAAATATAGTAAGAAGAGTCAGTCTGCTTGTACTTAAGTCAGCATTGTGCCTTTTGTAATTAATTCCAATGCAATTTCTGAGTTTCATTGTCAATAAGAAGGTCCAAGGTACACAGTAAACCTGAAATAAAGTATCGGAATCTATAACTAGTGTAACAGGAATGGTTCAAACTATAATCAGTAAGAAGAGTCAGTCTTCTTGTACTTCAGTCGGCATTGTGCCTTATCTATTTAATTCCGATGCAATTTCTGTGTTTCATCGTCAATAAGAAGGTCCAAGGGATACAGTAAACCTGGAGTGAAGCATCGGAGTCTATAACTAGTGTCACAGTAATGGTTCAAACGTAGACAGTAAGAAGAGTCAGTCTTCTTGTACTTAAGTCGGCATTGTGCCTTTTGTATTTAATTCCGGTGCAATTTATGTGTTATAATCGTCAATAAGAAGGTCCAAGTAATACAGTAAACCTGAAGTGAAGCATCGGAATCTATAACTAGTGTCACTGGAATGCTTCAAAATATAGACAGTAAGAAGAGTCTGTCTTCTTGTACTTAAGTCGGCATTGTGGCTTTTTTATTTAATTCCGATGCAATTTCTGTGTTTCATCGTCAATAAGTAGGTCAGAGGGATACAGTAAACCTGCAGTGAAGCATAGGAATCTATAACTAGAGTCACAGGTATGGTTCAAAACATAGTCAGTAAGAAGAGTCAGTCTTCTTGTCCTTAAGTCGGCATTGTGCCTTTTGTATTTAATTCCGATGCAATTTCTGTGTTTCATCGTAAATAAGAAGGTCCAAGGGATACAGTAAACCTGGAGTGAAGCATCGGAACCTACAACTAGTGTCACAGTGATGGTTCAAATCATAGACAGTAAGAAGAGTCAGTCTTCGTGTACTTAAGTCGACATTGTGCCTTTTGTATTTAATTCCGATGCAATTTATGTGTTTTAATCGTCAATAAGAAAGTCCACGGAATACAGTAAAACTGAAGTGAAGCATCGGAATCTATAACTAGTGTCACTGGAATGGTTCAAAATATAGACAGGCAGAAGAGTCAGTCTTCTTGTACCTTAGTCGGCATTGTGCCTTTTGTATTTAATTCCGATGCAATTTCTGTGTTTCCTCGTCAATAAGTAGGTCCAAGGGAAACAGTAAACCTGAAGTGAAGCATCGGAATCTATAACTAGTGTAACAGGAATGGTTCAAAACATAGACAGTAAGAAGGCTCAGTCTTCTTCTACTTATGTCGGCATTGTGGCTTTTGTATTTAATTCCGATGCATTTTCTGTGTTTCATAGTCAATAAGAAGGTCAGAAGGATACAGTAAACCTGAAGTGAAGCATCGGAATCTATAACTATCGTCACAGGAATGGTTCAAACATTGACAGTAAGAAGAGTCAGTCTTCGGGTACTTAAGTCGGCATTGTCCCTTTTGTATTTAATTCCGATGCAATTTCTGTGTTTCATCGTCAATAAGAAGGTCAGAGGGATACAGTAAACCTGGAGTGAAGCATCGGAATCTATAACTAGTGTCACAGGAATGGTTCAAAACATAGACAGTAAGAAGAGTCAGTCTTCTTGTATTTAATTCGGCATTGTGGCTTTTGTATTTAATTCCGATGCAATTTCTGTGTGTCATCGTCAATAAGAAGGTCCAAGGTATACAGTAAGCCTAAAGTGAAGCATCGGAATCCATAACTAGTGTCACAGGAATGGTTCAAAATATAGTAAGAAGAGTCAGTCTGCTTGTACTTAAGTCAGCATTGTGCCTTTTGTAATTAATTCCAATGCAATTTCTGAGTTTCATTGTCAATAAGAAGGTCCAAGGTACACAGTAAACCTGAAATAAAGTATCGGAATCTATAACTAGTGTAACAGGAATGGTTCAAACTATAATCAGTAAGAAGAGTCAGTCTTCTTGTACTTCAGTCGGCATTGTGCCTTATCTATTTAATTCCGATGCAATTTCTGTGTTTCATCGTCAATAAGAAGGTCCAAGGGATACAGTAAACCTGGAGTGAAGCATCGGAGTCTATAACTAGTGTCACAGTAATGGTTCAAACGTAGACAGTAAGAAGAGTCAGTCTTCTTGTACTTAAGTCGGCATTGTGCCTTTTGTATTTAATTCCGGTGCAATTTATGTGTTATAATCGTCAATAAGAAGGTCCAAGTAATACAGTAAACCTGAAGTGAAGCATCGGAATCTATAACTAGTGTCACTGGAATGCTTCAAAATATAGACAGTAAGAAGAGTCTGTCTTCTTGTACTTAAGTCGGCATTGTGGCTTTTTTATTTAATTCCGATGCAATTTCTGTGTTTCATCGTCAATAAGTAGGTCAGAGGGATACAGTAAACCTGCAGTGAAGCATAGGAATCTATAACTAGAGTCACAGGTATGGTTCAAAACATAGTCAGTAAGAAGAGTCAGTCTTCTTGTCCTTAAGTCGGCATTGTGCCTTTTGTATTTAATTCCGATGCAATTTCTGTGTTTCATCGTAAATAAGGTCAGAGGGATACAGTACACCTGACGAGAAGCATCGGAATCTATAACTAGTGTCACAGGAATGGTTCAATCATTCTCAGTAAGAAGAGTCGGTCTTCATGTACTTAAGTCGTCATTGCGCGTTTTGTATTTAATTCCGATGCAATTTCTGTGTTTCACCGTCAATAAGAAGGTCAGAGGGATACAGTAAACCTGAAGTGAAGCATCGGAATCTATAACTAGTGTCACAGGTATGGTTCAAAGCATAGTCAGTAGGAAGAGTCAGTCATCTTGTCCTTAAGTCGGCATTGTGCCTTTTGTATTTAATTCCGATGCAATTTCTGTGTTTCATCGTCAATAAGAAGGTCCAAGGGATACAGTAAACCTGGAGTGAAGCATCGGAACCTACAACTAGTGTCACAGTGATGGTTCAAATCATAGACAGTAAGAAGAGTCAGTCTTCTTGTACTTAAGTCGACATTGTGCCTTTTGTATTTAATTCCGATGCAATTTATGTGTTTTAATCGTCAATAAGAAAGTCCACGGAATACAGTAAAACTGAAGTGAAGCATCGGAATCTATAACTAGTGTCACTGGAATGGTTCAAAATATAGACAGGCAGAAGAGTCAGTCTTCTTGTACCTTAGTCGGCATTGTGCCTTTTGTATTTAATTCCGATGCAATTTCTGTGTTTCCTCGTCAATAAGTAGGTCCAAGGGAAACAGTAAACCTGAAGTGAAGCATCGGAATCTATAACTAGTGTAACAGGAATGGTTCAAAACATAGACAGTAAGAAGGCTCAGTCTTCTTCTACTTATGTCGGCATTGTGGCTTTTGTATTTAATTCCGATGCATTTTCTGTGTTTCATAGTCAATAAGAAGGTCAGAAGGATACAGTAAACCTGAAGTGAAGCATCGGAATCTATAACTATCGTCACAGGAATGGTTCAAACATTGACAGTAAGAAGAGTCAGTCTTCGGGTACTTAAGTCGGCATTGTCCCTTTTGTATTTAATTCCGATGCAATTTCTGTGTTTCATCGTCAATAAGAAGGTCAGAGGGATACAGTAAACCTGGAGTGAAGCATCGGAATCTATAACTAGTGTCACAGGAATGGTTCAAAACATAGACAGTAAGAAGAGTCAGTCTTCTTGTATTTAATTCGGCATTGTGGCTTTTGTATTTAATTCCGATGCAATTTCTGTGTGTCATCGTCAATAAGAAGGTCCAAGGTATACAGTAAGCCTAAAGTGAAGCATCGGAATCTATAACTAGTGTCACAGGAATGGTTCAAAATATAGTAAGAAGAGTCAGTCTGCTTGTACTTAAGTCAGCATTGTGCCTTTTGTAATTAATTCCAATGCAATTTCTGAGTTTCATTGTCAATAAGAAGGTCCAAGGTACACAGTAAACCTGAAATAAAGTATCGGAATCTATAACTAGTGTAACAGGAATGGTTCAAACTATACTCAGTAAGAAGAGTCAGTCTTCTTGTACTTCAGTCGGCATTGTGCCTTATCTATTTAATTCCGATGCAATTTCTGTGTTTCATCGTCAATAAGAAGGTCCAAGGGATACAGTAAACCTGGAGTGAAGCATCGGAGTCTATAACTAGTGTCACAGTAATGGTTCAAACGTAGACAGTAAGAAGAGTCAGTCTTCTTGTACTTAAGTCGGCATTGTGCCTTTTGTATTTAATTCCGGTGCAATTTATGTGTTATAATCGTCAATAAGAAGGTCCAAGTAATACAGTAAACCTGAAGTGAAGCATCGGAATCTATAACTAGTGTCACTGGAATGCTTCAAAATATAGACAGTAAGAAGAGTCTGTCTTCTTGTACTTAAGTCGGCATTGTGGCTTTTTTATTTAATTCCGATGCAATTTCTGTGTTTCATCGTCAATAAGTAGGTCAGAGGGATACAGTAAACCTGCAGTGAAGCATAGGAATCTATAACTAGAGTCACAGGTATGGTTCAAAACATAGTCAGTAAGAAGAGTCAGTCTTCTTGTCCTTAAGTCGGCATTGTGCCTTTTGTATTTAATTCCGATGCAATTTCTGTGTTTCATCGTAAATAAGGTCAGAGGGATACAGTACACCTGACGAGAAGCATCGGAATCTATAACTAGTGTCACAGGAATGGTTCAATCATTCTCAGTAAGAAGAGTCGGTCTTCATGTACTTAAGTCGGCATTGCGCGTTTTGTATTTAATTCCGATGCAATTTCTGTGTTTCACCGTCAATAAGAAGGTCAGAGGGATACAGTAAACCTGAAGTGAAGCATCGGAATCTATAACTAGTGTCACAGGTATGGTTCAAAGCATAGTCAGTAGGAAGAGTCAGTCATCTTGTCCTTAAGTCGGCATTGTGCCTTTTGTATTTAATTCCGATGCAATTTCTGTGTTTCATCGTCAATAAGAAGGTCCAAGGGATACAGTAAACCTGGAGTGAAGCATCGGAACCTACAACTAGTGTCACAGTGATGGTTCAAATCATAGACAGTAAGAAGAGTCAGTCTTCTTGTACTTAAGTCGACATTGTGCCTTTTGTATTTAATTCCGATGCAATTTATGTGTTTTAATCGTCAATAAGAAAGTCCACGGAATACAGTAAAACTGAAGTGAAGCATCGGAATCTATAACTAGTGTCACTGGAATGGTTCAAAATATAGACAGGCAGAAGAGTCAGTCTTCTTGTACCTTAGTCGGCATTGTGCCTTTTGTATTTAATTCCGATGCAATTTCTGTGTTTCCTCGTCAATAAGTAGGTCCAAGGGAAACAGTAAACCTGAAGTGAAGCATCGGAATCTATAACTAGTGTAACAGGAATGGTTCAAAACATAGACAGTAAGAAGGCTCAGTCTTCTTCTACTTATGTCGGCATTGTGGCTTTTGTATTTAATTCCGATGCATTTTCTGTGTTTCATAGTCAATAAGAAGGTCAGAAGGATACAGTAAACCTGAAGTGAAGCATCGGAATCTATAACTATCGTCACAGGAATGGTTCAAACATTGACAGTAAGAAGAGTCAGTCTTCGGGTACTTAAGTCGGCATTGTCCCTTTTGTATTTAATTCCGATGCAATTTCTGTGTTTCATCGTCAATAAGAAGGTCAGAGGGATACAGTAAACCTGGAGTGAAGCATCGGAATCTATAACTAGTGTCACAGGAATGGTTCAAAACATAGACAGTAAGAAGAGTCAGTCTTCTTGTATTTAATTCGGCATTGTGGCTTTTGTATTTAATTCCGATGCAATTTATGTGTTATAATCGTCAATAAGAAGGTCCAAGGAATACAGTAAACCTGAAGTGAAGCATCGGAATCTATAACTAGTGTCACTGGAATGGTTCAAAATATAGACAGTAAGAAGAGTCAGTCTTCTAGTACTTTAGTCGGCATTGTGGCGTTTGTATTTAATTCCGATGCAATTTCCGTGATTCATCGTCAATAAGAAGGTCCAAGGGATACAGTAAACCTGAAGTGAAGCATTGGACTCTATAACTAGTGTCACAGAAACGGTTCAAAACATAGACAGTAGGAAGAATCAGTCTTCTTGTACTTAAGTCGGCATTGTGCCTTTTCTATTTAATTCCGATGCAATTTCTGTGTTTCATCGTGAATTAGATGGTCCAAAGGAAACAGTAAACCTGAAGTGAAGCGTCGGAATCTATAACTAGTGTCACAGGAAAGGTTCAAATCATAGGCGGTAAGAAGAGTCTGTCTTCTTGTACTTAAGTCGGCATTGTGGCTTTTTTATTTAATTCCGATGCAATTTCTGTGTTTCATCGTCGATGAGAAGGTCAGAGGGATACAGTAAACCTGAAGTGAAGCATCGGAATCTATAACTAGAGTCACAGGAATGGTTCAAAACATAGTCAGTAAGAAGAGTCAGTCTTCTTGTCCTTAAGTCGGTATTGTGCCTTTTGTATTTAATTCCGATGCAATTTCTGTGTTTCATCGTAAATAAGGTCAGAGGGATACAGTACACCTGAAGTGAAGCATCGGAATCTATAACTAGTATCACAGGAATGGTTCAAAACATAGAAAGTAGGAAGAGTCAGTCTTCTTGTACTTCAGCCGGCATTGTGCCTTTTGTATTTAATTCCGATGCAATTTCCGTGTGTCATTGTCAATATGAAGGTCAGAGGGATACCGTAAACCTGAAGTGAAGCATCGGAATCCAAAACTAGTGTCGCAGGAATGGTTCAAAACATAGACAGTGGGAAGAGTCAGTCTTCTTGTACTTCAGTCGGCATTGTGCCTTTTGTATTTAATTCCGATGCAATTTCTGTGTTTCATCGTCAATAAGAAGGTCCAAGGGGTACAGTAAACCTGGAGTGAAGCATCGGAATCTACAACTAGTGTCACAGTGATGGTTCAAATCATAGACAGTAAGAAGAGTCAGTCTTCTTGTACTTAAGTCGACATTGTGCCTTTTGTATTTAATTCCGATGCAATTTATGTGTTTTAATCGTCAATAAGAAGGTCCACGGAATACAGTAAAACTGAAGTGAAGCATCGGAATCTATAACTAGTGTCACTGGAATATTTCAAAATATAGACAGTAAGAAGAGTCAGTCTTCTTGTACCTTAGTCGGCATTGTGCCTTTTGTATTTAATTCCTATGCAATTTCTGTGTTTCCTCGTCAATAAGAAGGTCCAAGGGATACAGTAAACCTGAAGTGAAGCATTGGACTCTATAACTAGTGTCACAGAAACGGTTCAGAACATAGACAGTAGGAAGAGTCAGTCTTCTTGTACTTAAGTCGGCATTGTGCCTTTTCTATTTAATTCCGATGCAATTTCTGTATTTCATCGTGAATTAGAAGGTCCAAAGGAAACAGTAAACCTGAAGTGAAGCGTCGGAATCTATAACTAGTGTCACAGGAATGGATCAAATCATAGACGGTAAGAAGAGTCTGTCTTCTTGTACTTAAGTCGGCTTTGTGGCTTTTTTATTTAATTCCGATGCAATTTCTGTGTTTCATCGTCAATAAGAAGGTCAGAGGGATACAGTAAACCTGAAGTGAAGCATCGGAATCTATAACTAGACTCACTGGAATGGTTCAAAACATAGTCAGTAGGAAGAGTCGGTCTTCTTGTCCTTAAGTCGGCATTGTGCCTTTTGTATTTAATTCCGATGCAATTTCTGTGTTTCATCGTAAATAAGGTCAGAGGGATACAGTACACCTGAAGTGAAGCATCGGAATCTATAACTAGTATCACAGGAATGGATCAAAACATAGAAAGTAGGAAGAGTCAGTCTTCTTGTACTTCAGCCGGCATTGTGCCTTTTGTATTTAATTCCGATGCAATTTCCGTGTGTCATCGTCAATATGAAGGTCAGAGGGATACCTTAAACCTGAAGTGAAGCATCGGAATCCAAAACTAGTGTCGCAGGAATGGTTCAAAACATAGACAGTAGGAAGAGTCAGTCTCCTTGTACTTCAGTCGGCATTGTGCCTTTTGTATTTAATTCCGATGCAATTTCTGTGTTTCATCGTCAATAAGCAGGTCCAAGTTATACAGTAAACCTAAAGTGAAGCATCGGAATCTATAATTAGTGTCACAGGAATGGTTCAAAACATAGTAAGAAGAGTCAGTCTGCTTGTACTTAAGTCAGCATTGTGCCTTTTGTATTTAATTCCGATGCAATTTCTGTGTTTCATTGTCAATAAGAAGGTCCAAGGTACACAGTAAACCTGAAGTAAAGTATCGGAATCTATAACTAGTGTAACAGGAATGGTTCAAACTATAATCAGTAAGAAGAGTCAGTCTTCTTGTACTTCAGTCGGCATTGTGCCTTATCTATTTAATTCCGATGCAATTTCTGTGTTTCATCGTCAATAAGAAGGTCCAAGGGATACAGTAAAACTGGAGTGAAGCATCGGAGTCTATAACTAGTGTCACAGTAATGGTTCAAACGTAGACAGTAAGAAGAGTCAGTCTTCTTGTACTTAAGTCGGCATTGTGCCTTTTGTATTTAATTCCGGTGCAATTTACGTGTTATAATCGTCAATAAGAAGGTCCAAGTAATACAGTAAACCTGAAGTGAAGCATCGGAATCTATAACTAGTGTCACTGGAATGCTTCAAAATATAGACAGTAAGAAGAGTCTGTCTTCTTGTACTTAAGTCGGCATTGTGGCTTTTTTATTTAATTCCGATGCAATTTCTGTGTTTCATCGTCAATAAGTAGGTCAGAGGGATAAAGTAAACCTGCAGTGAAGCATAGGAATCTATAACTAGTGTCACAGGTATGGTTCAAAGCATAGTCAGTAGGAAGAGTCCTTAAGTCGGCATTGTGCCTTTTGTATTTAATTCCGATGCAATTTCTGTGTTTCATCGTCAATAAGAAGGTCCAAGGGATACAGTAAACCTGGAGTGAAGCATCGGAACCTACAACTAGTGTCACAGTGATGGTTCAAATCATAGACAGTAAGAAGAGACAGTCTTCTTGTACTTAAGTCGACATTGTGCCTTTTGTATTTAATTCCGATGCAATTTATGTGTTTTAATCGTCAATAAGAAAGTCCACGGAATACAGTAAAACTGAAGTGAAGCATCGGAATCTATAACTAGTGTCACTGGAATGGTTCAAAATATAGACAGGCAGAAGAGTCAGTCTTCTTGTACCTTAGTCGGCATTGTGCCTTTTGTATTTAATTCCGATGCAATTTCTGTGTTTCCTCGTCAATAAGTAGGTCCAAGGGAAACAGTAAACCTGAAGTGAAGCATCGGAATCTATAACTAGTGTAACAGGAATGGTTCAAAACATAGACAGTAAGAAGGCTCAGTCTTCTTCTACTTATGTCGGCATTGTGGCTTTTGTATTTAATTCCGATGCATTTTCTGTGTTTCATAGTCAATAAGAAGGTCAGAAGGATACAGTAAACCTGAAGTGAAGCATCGGAATCTATAACTATCGTCACAGGAATGGTTCAAACATTGACAGTAAGAAGAGTCAGTCTTCGGGTACTTAAGTCGGCATTGTCCCTTTTGTATTTAATTCCGATGCAATTTCTGTGTTTCATCGTCAATAAGAAGGTCAGAGGGATACAGTTAACCTGGAGTGAAGCATCGGAATCTATAACTAGTGTCACAGGAATGGTTCAAAACATAGACAGTAAGAAGAGTCAGTCTTCTTGTATTTAATTCGGCATTGTGGCTTTTGTATTTAATTCCGATGCAATTTCTGTGTGTCATCGTCAATAAGAAGGTCCAAGGTATACAGTAAACCTAAAGTGAAGCATCGGAATCTATAACTAGTGTCACAGGAATGGTTCAAAATATAGTAAGAAGAGTCAGTCTGCTTGTACTTAAGTCAGCATTGTGCCTTTTGTAATTAATTCCAATGCAATTTCTGAGTTTCATTGTCAATAAGAAGGTCCAAGGTACACAGTAAACCTGAAGTAAAGTATCGGAATCTATAACTAGTGTAACAGGAATGGTTCAAACTATAATCAGAAAGAAGGGTCAGTCTTCTTGTACTTCAGTCGGCATTGTGCCTTATCTATTTAATTCCGATGCAATTTCTGTGTTTCATCGTGAATAAGAAGGTCCAAGGGATACAGTAAACCTGGAGTGAAGCATCGGAATCTATAACTAGTGTTACAGTAATGGTTCAAACATAGACAGTAAGAAGAGTCAGTCTTCTTGTACTTAAGTCGGCATTGTGCCTTTTGTATTTAATTCCGATGCAATTTATGTGTTATAATCGTCAATAAGAAGGTCCAAGGAATACAGTAAACCTGAAGTGAAGCATCGGAATCTATAACTAGTGTCACTGGAATGGTTCAAAATATAGACAGTAAGAAGAGTCAGTCTTCTAGTACTTTAGTCGGCATTGTGGCGTTTGTATTTAATTCCGATGCAATTTCCGTGATTCATCGTCAATAAGAAGGTCCAAGGGATACAGTAAACCTGAAGTGAAGCATTGGACTCTATAACTAGTGTCACAGAAACGGTTCAAAACATAGACAGTAGGAAGAATCAGTCTTCTTGTACTTAAGTCGGCATTGTGCCTTTTCTATTAAATTCCGATGCAATTTCTGTGTCTCATCGTGAATTAGATGGTCCAAAGGAAACAGTAAACCTGAAGTGAAGCGTTGGAATCTATAACTAGTGTCACAGGAAAGGTTCAAATCATAGGCGGTAAGAAGAGTCTGTCTTCTTGTACTTAAGTCGGCATTGTGGCTTTTTTATTTAATTCCGATGCAATTTCTGTGTTTCATCGTCGATGAGAAGGTCAGAGGGATACAGTAAACCTGAAGTGAAGCATCGGAATCTATAACTAGAGTCACAGGAATGGTTCAAAACATAGTCAGTAAGAAGAGTCAGTCTTCTTGTCCTTAAGTCGGTATTGTGCCTTTTGTATTTAATTCCGATGCAATTTCTGTGTTTCATCGTAAATAAGGTCAGAGGGATACAGTACACCTGAAGTGAAGCATCGGAATCTATAACTAGTATCACAGGAATGGTTCAAAACATAGAAAGTAGGAAGAGTCAGTCTTCTTGTACTTCAGCCGGCATTGTGCCTTTTGTATTTAATTCCGATGCAATTTCCGTGTGTCATCGTCAATATGAAGGTCAGAGGGATACCGTAAACCTGAAGTGAAGCATCGGAATCCAAAACTAGTGTCGCAGGAATGGTTCAAAACATAGACAGTAGGAAGAGTCAGTCTTCTTGTACTTCAGTCGGCATTGTGCCTTTTGTATTTAATTCCGATGCAATTTCTGTGTTTCATCGTCAATAAGAAGGTCCAAGGGGTACAGTAAACCTGGAGTGAAGCATCGGAATCTACAACTAGTGTCACAGTGATGGTTCAAATCATAGACAGTAAGAAGAGTCAGTCTTCTTGTACTTAAGTCGACATTGTGCCTTTTGTATTTAATTCCGATGCAATTTATGTGTTTTAATCGTCAATAAGAAGGTCCACGGAATACAGTAAAACTGAAGTGAAGCATCGGAATCTATAACTAGTGTCACTGGAATATTTCAAAATATAGACAGTAAGAAGAGTCAGTCTTCTTGTACCTTAGTCGGCATTGTGCCTTTTGTATTTAATTCCTATGCAATTTCTGTGTTTCCTCGTCAATAAGAAGGTCCAAGGGATACAGTAAACCTGAAGTGAAGCATTGGACTCTATAACTAGTGTCACAGAAACGGTTCAGAACATAGACAGTAGGAAGAGTCAGTCTTCTTGTACTTAAGTCGGCATTGTGCCTTTTCTATTTAATTCCGATGCAATTTCTGTATTTCATCGTGAATTAGAAGGTCCAAAGGAAACAGTAAACCTGAAGTGAAGCGTCGGAATCTATAACTAGTGTCACAGGAATGGATCAAATCATAGACGGTAAGAAGAGTCTGTCTTCTTGTACTTAAGTCGGCTTTGTGGCTTTTTTATTTAATTCCGATGCAATTTCTGTGTTTCATCGTCAATAAGAAGGTCAGAGGGATACAGTAAACCTGAAGTGAAGCATCGGAATCTATAACTAGACTCACTGGAATGGTTCAAAACATAGTCAGTAGGAAGAGTCGGTCTTCTTGTCCTTAAGTCGGCATTGTGCCTTTTGTATTTAATTCCGATGCAATTTCTGTGTTTCATCGTAAATAAGGTCAGAGGGATACAGTACACCTGAAGTGAAGCATCGGAATCTATAACTAGTATCACAGGAATGGTTCAAAACATAGAAAGTAGGAAGAGTCAGTCTTCTTGTACTTCAGCCGGCATTGTGCCTTTTGTATTTAATTCCGATGCAATTTCTGTGTTTCATCGTCAATAAGAAGGTCCAAGTTATACAGTAAACCTAAAGTGAAGCATCGGAATCTATAACTAGTGTCACAGGAATGTTTCAAAACATAGTAAGAAGAGTCAGTCTGCTTGTACTTAAGTCGGCATTGTGCCTTTTGTATTTAATTCCGATGCAATTTCTGTGTTTCATCGTAAATAAGGTCAGAGGGATACAGTACACCTGACGTGAAGCATCGGAATCTATAACTAGTGTCACAGGAATGGTTCAATCATTCTCAGTAAGAAGAGTCGGTCTTCATGTACTTAAGTCGGCATTGCGCGTTTTGTATTTAATTCCGATGCAATTTCTGTGTTTCACCGTCAATAAGAAGGTCAGAGGGATACAGTAAACCTGAAGTGAAGCATCGGAATCTATAACTAGTGTCACAGGTATGGTTCAAAGCATAGTCAGTAGGAAGAGTCAGTCATCTTGTCCTTAAGTCGGCATTGTGCCTTTTGTATTTAATTCCGATGCAATTTCTGTGTTTCATCGTCAATAAGAAGGACCAAGGGATACAGTAAACCTGGAGTGAAGCATCGGAACCTACAACTAGTGTCACAGTGCTGGTTCAAATCATAGACAGTAAGAAGAGTCAGTCTTCTTGTACTTAAGTCGGCATTGTGCCTTTTGTATTTAATTCCGTTGCTATTTCTGTGTTTCATCGTCAATAAGAAGTTCCAAGGTATACAGTAACCCTGAAGTGAAGCATAGGAATCTATAACTAGTGTCACAGGAATGGTTCAAAACATAGTCAGTAAGAAGTGTCAGTCTTCTTGTACTTAAGTCGCCATTGTGCCTTTTCTCTTTAATTCCGGTGCAATATCTGTGTTTCATCGTCAATAAGAAGGTCCAAGGGATACAGTAAACCTGGAGTGAGGCATAGGAATCTATAACTAGTGTCACAGGAAACGTTCAAAACATAGACAGTAAAAAGGGTCAGTCGTCTTGTACTTAAGTCGACATTGTGCCTTTTCTATTTAATTCCGATGCAATTTCTGTGTTTCATCGTCAATAGGAAGGTCAGAGGGATACAATAAACCTGAAGTGAAGTATCGGAATGTACAAGTAGTGTCAATGGAATGGTTCAAAACATAGACAGTAAGAAGAGTCAGTCTTCATGTACTTAAGTCGGCATTGTGCCTTTTGTATTTAATTCCGATGCATTTTCTGTGTTTCATCGTCATTAAGAATGTCCAAGGTATACAGTAAACCTGAAGTAAAGCATCAGAATCTATAACTAGTGTCACAGGAATGGTTCAAATCATTGACAGTAAGAAGAGTCAGTCTTCTTGTACTTAAGTCGGCATTGTGCCTTTTGTATTTAATTCCGATGCATTTTCTGTGTTTCATTGTCAATCAGAAGGTCTGAGGGATACAGTTAACCTGAAGTGAAGCATCGGAATCCAAAACTAGTGTCACAGGAATGGTTCAAAGCATTGACAGTAGGAAGAGTCAGTCTTCTTGTACTTAAGTCGGCATTGTGCCTTTTGTATTTAATTCCGATGCAATTTCTGTGTTTCATCGTCAATAAGAAGGTCCAAGGTATACAGTAACCCTGAAGTGAAGCATCGGAATCTATAAATAGTGTCACAGGAGTGGTTCAAAACATAGTCAGTAAGAAGAGTCACTCTTCTTCTCCTTAAGTCGGCATTGTGCCTTTTGTGTTTAATTCCGATGAAATTTCTGTCTTTCATCGTCAATAAGAAGGTCCAACGGATACAGGAAACTTGGAGTGAAGCATCGGAATCTATAACTAGTGTCACAGGAATGGTTCAAAATATAGACAGAAAGAAGAGTCAGTCTTCTTGTACTTAAGTCGGCATTTTGCCTTTTGTATATAATTCCGATGCAATTTCTGTGATTCATTGTCCAAGAAGGTCCAAGGGATACAGTAAACCTGAAGTGAAGCATCGAACTCTATAACTAGATTCACAGAAATGGTTCAAAACATAGTAAGAAGAGTCAGTCTGCTTGTACTTAAGTCGGCATTGTGCCTTTTGTATTTAATTCCGATGCAATTTCTGTGTTTCATCGTCAATAAGAAGGTCCAAGGGATACAGTATACCTGGAGTGAAGCATCGGAATCTATTACTAGTGTCACAGGAATGGTTCAAAATATAGACAGTAAGAATAGTTAGTCTTGTTGCACTTCAGTCAGCATTGTGCCTTTTGTATTCAATTCCGATGCAATTTCTGTGTTTCATTGTTTATAAGAATGTCCAAGGGATACAGTAAACCTGATGTGAAGCATCGGAATCTATAACTAGTGTCGCAGGAATGGTTCAATCATTCTCAGTAAGAAGAGTCGGTCTTCATGTACTTAAGTCGGCATTACGCCTTTTGTATTTAATTCCGATGCAATTTCTGTTTTTCACCGTCAATTAGAAGGTCAGAGGGATACAGTAAACCTGAAGTGAAGCATCGGAATCTATAACTAGTGTCACAGGAATGGTTCAAAACATAGTCAGTAAGAAGAGTCAGTCTTCTTGTCCTTAAGTCGGCATTGTGCCTTTTGTATTTAATTCCGATGCAATTTCTGCGTTTCATCGTGAATAAGAAGGTCCAAGGGATACAGTAAACCTGGAGTGAAGCATCGGAATCTACAACTAGTGTCACAGTGATGGTTCAAAACATAGACAGTAAGAAGGGTCAGGCTTCTTGTACTTAAGTCTGCATTGTGCTTTTTGTATTTAATTCCGATGCAATTTCTGTGTATCATCGTCAATAAGAAGGTCCAAGGGATACAGTAAACCTGAAGTGAAGCATCGGAATCTATAACTAGTGTCACAGGAGTGGTTCAAAACTTAGACAGTAAGAAGAGTCAGTCTTCTTGTACTTAAGTCGGCATTGTGCCTTTTGTATTTCTTTCCGATGCAATTTCTGTGTTTCATTGTCAATAAGAAGGTCTGAGGGATACGGTTAACCTGAAGTGAAGCATCGGAATCCAAAACTAGTGTCACAGGAATGTTTCAAAACATTGACAGTAGGAAGAGTCAGTCTTCTTGTACTTAAGTCGGCATTGTGCCTTTTTTTTTTAATTCCGATGCTATTTCTGTGTTTCATCGTCAATAAGAAGTTCCAAGGTATACAGTAACCCTGAAGTGAAGCATAGGAATCTATAACTAGTGTCACAGAAATGGTTCAAAACATAGTCAGTAAGAAGTGTCAGTCTTCTTGTTCTTAAGTCGGCATTGTGCCTTTTCTATTTAATTCCGATGCAATATCTGTGTTTCATCGTCAATAAGAAGGACCAAGGGATACAGTAAACCTGGAGTGATGCATCGGAATCTATAACTAGTGCCACAGGAAAGGTTCAAAACATAGAGAGTAAGAAGAGTCAGTCGTCTTGTACTTAAGTCGACATTGTGCCTTTTCTATTTAATTCCGATGCAATTTCTGTGTTTCATCGTCAATAGGAAGGTCAGAAGGATACAATAAACCTGAAGTGAAGTATCGGAATCTACAAGTAGTGTCAATGGAATGGTTCAAATCATAGACAGTAAGAAGAGTCAGTCTTCATGTACTTAAGTCGGCATTATGCCTTTTGTATTTAATTCCGATGCAATATCTGTGTTTCATCGTCATTAAGAAGGTCAGAGGGATACAGTAAACCCGAAGTGAAGCATCGGAATCTATTGCTAGTGTCACAGGAATGGTTCAAAACATAGGCAGTAAGATGAGTCAGTCTTCTTGTCCTTAAGTCGGCATTGTGCCTTTTGTATTTAATTCCGATGCAATTTCTGTGTTTCATCGTCAATAAGAAGGTCCTAGGGATACAGTAAACCTGAAGTGAAGCATCGGAATCTATAACTAGTGTCACAGGAATGGTTCAAAACATAGACAGTAAGAAGGGTCAGTCTTCTTGTACTTAAGCCGGTATTGTGCCTTTTCTATTTAATTCCGATGCAATTTCTGTCTTTCATAGTCAATAAGAAGGTCAGAGGGCTACAGTAAACCGGAAGTGAAGCATCGGAATCTATAACTAGTGTCACAGGAATGGTTCAAAACATAGTCAGTAAGAAGAGTCAGTCTTCTTGTTCTTAAGTCGGCATTGGGCCTTTTGTATTTAATTCCGATGCAATTTCTGTGTTTCATCGGCAATAAGGTCAGAGGGATACAGTAAACCAGAAGTGAAGCATCGGAATCTATAACTAGTGTCACAGGAATGGTTCAAAACAAAGTCAGTAAGAAGAGTGAGTCTTCTTGTCCTTAAGTCGGCATTGCGCCTTTTGTGTTTAATTCCGATGAAATTTCTGTGTTTCATCGTCAATAAGAAGGTCCAAGGGATATACTAAACCTGGAGTGAAGCATCGGAATCTATAACTATTGTCACAGGAATGGTTCAAATCATAGACAGTAAGAAGTGTCAGTCTTCTTGTACTTAAGTCGGCATTGTGCCTTTTTTATTTAATTCCGATGCAATTTCTGTTTTTCATCGTCTTTAAGAATGTCCAAGGGATACAGTAAACCTGAAGTAAAGCATCGGAATCTATAACTAGTGTCACAGGAATGGTTCAAATCATTGTCAATAAGAAGAGTCGGTCTTCATGTACTTAAGTTCGCATTGTGCCTTGTTATTTATTCCGATGCAATTTCTGTGTTTCATCGTCAATAAGAAGGTCCAAGGGATACAGTATACCTGAAGTGAAGCATCGGAATCTATAACTAGTGTCACTGGAATGGTTCAAAATATAGACAGAAAGAGGAGTCAGTCTCCTTGTACTTAAGTCGGCATTTTGCCTTTTGTATATAATTCCGTTGCAATTTCTGTGATTCATTGTCAATAAGAAGGTCCAAGGGATACAGTAAACCTGAAGTGAAGCATCGAACTCTGTAAATAGTGTCACAGAAATGTTTCAAAACATAGACAGTAGGAAGAGTCAGTCTTCTTGTACTTAAGTCGGCATTGTGCCTTTTGTATTTAATTCCGATGCAATTTCTGTGTTTCATCGTCAATAAGAAGGTCCAAGGGATACAGTATACCTGGAGTGAAGCATCGGAATCTATTACTAGTGTCACAGGAATGGTTCAAAATTTAGGCAGTAAGAATAGTTAGTCTTGTTGCACTTCGGTCGGCATTGTGGTTTTTGTGTTCAATTCCGATGCAATTTCTGTGTTTCATTGTTTATAAGAATGTCCAAGGGATACAGTAAAACTGATGTGAAGCATCGGAATCTATAACTAGTGTCACAGGAATGGTTCAATCATTCTCAGTAAGAAGAGTCGGTCTTCATGTACTTAAGTGGGCATTGCGCCTTTTGTATTTAATTCCGACGCAATTTCTGTGTTTCACCGTCAATAAGAAGGTCAGAGGGATAGAGTAAACCTGAAGTGAAGCATCGGAATCTATAACTAGTGTCACAGGAATGGTTCAAAGCATAGTCAGTAAGAAGAGTCAGTCTTCATGTACTTAAGTCGGCATTATGCCTTTTGTATTTAATTCCGATGCAATATCGGTGTTTCATCGTCAATAAGAAGGTCAGAGGGATACAGTAAACCCGAAGTGAAGCATCGGAATCTATTGCTAGTGTCACAGGAATGGTTCAAAACATAGGCAGTAAGAAGAGTCAGTCTTCTTGTCCTTAAGTCGGCATTGTGCCTTTTGTATTTAATTCCGATGCAATTTCTGTGTTTCATCGTCAATAAGAAGGTCCAAGGGATACAGTAAACCTGAAGTGAAGCATCGGAATCTATAACTAGTGTCACAGGAATGGTTCAAAACATAGACAGTAAGAAGGGTCAGTCTTCTTGTACTTAAGCCTTCATTGTGCCTTTTCTATTTAAATCCGATGCAATTTCTGTGTTTCATAGTCAATAAGAAGGTCAGAGGGATACAGTAAACCTGAAGTGAAGCATCGGAATCTATAACTAGTGTCACAGGAATGGTTCAAAACATAGTCGGTAAGAAGAGTCAGTCTTCTTGTTCTTAAGTCGGCATTGGGCGTTTTGTATTTAATTCCGATGCAATTTCTGTGTTTCATCGCCAATAAGGTCAGAGGGATACAGTAAACCAGAAGTGAAGCATCGGAATCTATAACTAGTGTCACAGGAATGGTTCAAAGCATTGACAGTAGGAAGAGTCAGGCTTCTAGTACTTAAGTAGGCATTGTGCCTTTTGTATTTAGTTCCGATGCAATTTCTGTGTTTCATCGTCAATAAGAAGGTCCAAGGTATACAGTAACCCTGACGTGAAGCATCGGAATCTATAACTAGTGTCACAGGAGTGGTTCAAAACATAGTCAGTAAGAAGAGTCAGTCTTCTTCTCCTTAAGTCGGCATTGTGCCTTTTGTGTTTAATTCCGATGAAATTTCTGTGTTTCATCGTCAATAAGAAGGTCCAACGGATACAGTAAACTTGGAGTGAAGCATCGGAATCTATAACTAGTGTCACAGGAATGGTTCAAAACATAGTAAGAAGAGTCAGTCTGCTTGTACTTAAGTCGGCATTGTGCCTTTTGTATTTAATTCCGATGCAATTTCTGTGTTTCATCGTCAATAAGAAGGTCCAAGGGATACAGTATACCTGGAGCGAAGCATCGGAATCTATTACTAGTGTCACAGGAATGGTTCAAAATATAGACAGTAAGAATAGTTAGTCTTGTTGCACTTCAGTCGGCATTGTGAACTTTGTATTCAATTCCGATGCGATTTCTGTGTTTCATTGTTTATAAGAATGTCCAAGGGATACAGTAAACCTGATGTGAAGCATCGGAATCTATAAGTAGTGTCACAGGAATGGTTCAATCATACTCAGTAAGAAGAGTCGGTCTTCATGTAGTTAAGTCGGGATTGCGCCTTTTGTATTTAATTCCGATGCAATTTCTGTGTTTCACCGTCAATAAGAAGGTCCAAGGGATACAGTAAACCTGGAGTGAAGCATCGGAATCTACAACTAGTGTCACAGTGATGGTTCAAAACATAGACAGTAAGAAGAGTCAGTCTTCTTGTACTTAAGTCTGCATTGTGCTTTTTGTATTTAATTCCGATGCAATTTCTGTGTATCATCGTCAATAAGAAGGTCCAAGGGATACAGTAAACCTGAAGTGAAGCATCGGAATCTATAACTAGTGTCACTGGAATGGTTCAAAGTATAGACAGAAAGAAGAGTCAGTCTTCTTGTACTTAAGTCGGCATTTTGCCTTTTGTATATAATACCGATGCAATTTCTGTGATTCATTGTCAATAAGAAGGTCTAAGGGATACAGTAAACCTGAAGTGAAGCATCGGACTCTGTAACTAGTGTCACAGAAATGGTTCAAAACATAGACAGCAGGAAGAGTCAGTCTTCTTGTACTTAAGTCGGCACTGTGCCTTTTGTATTTAATTCAGATGCAATATCTGTGTTTCATCGTCAATAAGAAGGTCCAAGGGAAACAGTAAACCTGAAGTGAAGCATCGGAATCTATAACTACTGCCACAGGAATGGTTCAAAACATAGACAGTAAGAAGGGGCAGTCTTCTTCTACTTATGTCGGCATTGTGGCTTTTGTATGTAAATTCCGATGCATTTTCTGTGTTTCATAGTCAATAAGAAGGTCAGAGGGATACAGTAAACCTGAAGTGAAGCATCGGAATCTATAACTAGTGTCACAGGAATGGTTCAAAACATAGTCAGTAAGAAGAATCAGTCTTCTTGTCCTTAAGTCTGCATTGTGCCTTTTGTATTTAATTCCGATGCAATATGTGTGTTTCATCGGCAATAAGGTCAGAGGGATACAGTAAACCTGAAGTGAAGCATCGGAATCTATAATTAGTGTCACAGGAATGGTTCAAAAAATAGACAGTAAGAAGAGTCAGTCTTCTTGTACTTAAGTCGGCATTGTGCCTTTTGTAATTATATCCGATGCAATTTCTGTGTTTCATTGTCAATAAGAACGTCTGAGGGATACAGTTAACCTGAAGTGAAGCATCGGAATCCAAAACTAGTGTCACAGGAATGGTTCAAAACATTGACACTAGGAAGAGTCAGTCTTCTTGTACTTAAGTCGGCATTGTGCCTTTTGTATTTAATTCCGATGCAATTTCTGTGTTTCATCGTCAATAAAAAGTTCCAAGGTATACAGTAACCCTGAAGTGAAGCATAGGAATCAATAACTAGTGTCACAGTAATGGTTCAAAACATAGTCAGTAAGAAGTGTCAGTCTTCTTGTACTTAAGTCGGCATTGTGCCTTTTCTATTTAATTCCGATGCAATATCTGTGTTTCATCGTCAATAAGAAGGTCCAAGGGATACAGTAAAACTGGAGTGATGCATCGGAATCTATAACTAGTGTCACAGGAAAGGTTCAAAACATAGACAGTAAGAAGAGTCAGTCGTCTTGTACTTAAGTCGACATTGTGCCTTTTCTATTTAATTCCGATGCAATTTCTGTGTTTCATCGTCAATAGGAAGGTCAGAGGGATACAATACACCTGAAGTGAAGTATCGGAATCTACAAGTAGTGTCAATGGAATGGTTCAAATCATAGACAGTAAGAAGAGTCAGTCTTCATGTACTTAAGTCGGCATTATGCCTTTTGTATTTAATTCCGATGCAATATCTGTGTTTCATCGTCAATAAGAAG
This sequence comes from Schistocerca serialis cubense, assembly GCF_023864345.2. Taxonomy (NCBI): domain Eukaryota; kingdom Metazoa; phylum Arthropoda; class Insecta; order Orthoptera; family Acrididae; genus Schistocerca; species Schistocerca serialis. Next base: position 8,662,904 of record NW_026047584.1, on the reverse strand, counting down.
GTCAGAGGGATACAGTAGACCCGAAGTGAAGCATAGGAATCTATTGCTAGTGTCACAGGAATGGTTCAAATCATAGTCAGTAAGAAGAGTCAGTCTTCTTGTTCTTAAGTCGGCATTGGGCCTTTTGTATTTAATTCCGATGCAATATCTGTGTTTCATCGTCAATAAAAAGGTCAGAGGGATACAGTAAACCCGAAGTGAAGCATCGGAATCCATAACTAGTGTCACAGGAGTGGTTCAAAACATAGTCAGTAAGAAGAGTCAGTCTTCTTGTTCTTAAGTCGGCGTTGAGCCTTTTGTATTTAATTCCGATGCAATTTCTGTGTTTCATCGGCAATAAGGTCAGAGGGATACAGTAAACCAGAAGTGAAGCATCGGACTCTGTAACTAGTGTCACAGAAATGGTTCAAAACATAGACAGCAGGAAGAGTCAGTCTTCTTGTACTTAAGTCGGCACTGTGCCTTTTGTATTTAATTCCGATGCAATATCTGTGTTTCATCGTCAATAAGAAGGTCCAAGGGAAACAGTAAACCTGAAGTGAAGCATCGGAATCTATAACTACTGCCACAGGAATGGTTCAAAACATAGACAGTAAGAAGGGGCAGTCTTCTTCTACTTATGTCGGCATTGTGGCTTTTGTATGTAAATTCCGATGCATTTTCTGTGTTTCATAGTCAATAAGAAGGTCAGAGGGATACAGTAAACCTGAAGTGAAGCATCGGAATCTATAACTAGTGTCACAGGAATGGTTCAAAACATAGTCAGTAAGAAGAATCAGTCTTCTTGTCCTTAAGTCTGCATTGTGCCTTTTGTATTTAATTCCGATGCAATATGTGTGTTTCATCGGCAATAAGGTCAGAGGGATACAGTAAACCTGAAGTGAAGCATCGGAATCTATAATTAGTGTCACAGGAATGGTTCAAAAAATAGACAGTAAGAAGAGTCAGTCTTCTTGTACTTAAGTCGGCATTGTGCCTTTTGTAATTATATCCGATGCAATTTCTGTGTTTCATTGTCAATAAGAAGGTCTGAGGGATACAGTTAACCTGAAGTGAAGCATCGGAATCCAAAACTAGTGTCACAGGAATGGTTCAAAACATTGACACTAGGAAGAGTCAGTCTTCTTGTACTTAAGTCGGCATTGTGCCTTTTGTATTTAATTCCGATGCAATTTCTGTGTTTCATCGTCAATAAAAAGTTCCAAGGTATACAGTAACCCTGAAGTGAAGCATAGGAATCAATAACTAGTGTCACAGTAATGGTTCAAAACATAGTCAGTAAGAAGTGTCAGTCTTCTTGTACTTAAGTCGGCATTGTGCCTTTTCTATTTAATTCCGATGCAATATCTGTGTTTCATCGTCAATAAGAAGGTCCAAGGGATACAGTAAAACTGGAGTGATGCATCGGAATCTATAACTAGTGTCACAGGAAAGGTTCAAAACATAGACAGTAAGAAGAGTCAGTCGTCTTGTACTTAAGTCGACATTGTGCCTTTTCTATTTAATTCCGATGCAATTTCTGTGTTTCATCGTCAATAGGAAGGTCAGAGGGATACAATAAACCTGAAGTGAAGTATCGGAATCTACAAGTAGTGTCAATGGAATGGTTCAAATCATAGACAGTAAGAAGAGTCAGTCTTCATGTACTTAAGTCGGCATTATGCCTTTTGTATTTAATTCCGATGCAATATCTGTGTTTCATCGTCAATAAGAAGGTCAGAGGGATACAGTAGACCCGAAGTGAAGCATAGGAATCTATTGCTAGTGTCACAGGAATGGTTCAAATCATAGTCAGTAAGAAGAGTCAGTCTTCTTGTTCTTAAGTCGGCATTGGGCCTTTTGTATTTAATTCCGATGCAATATCTGTGTTTCATCGTCAATAAAAAGGTCAGAGGGATACAGTAAACCCGAAGTAAAGCATCGGAATCTATAACTAGTGTCACAGGAGTGGTTCAAAACATAGTCAGTAAGAAGAGTCAGTCTTCTTGTTCTTAAGTCGGCGTTGAGCCTTTTGTATTTAATTCCGATGCAATTTCTGTGTGTCATAGTCAATAAGAAGGTCAGAGGGATACAGTAAACCCGAAGTGAAGCATCGGAATCTATAACTAGTGTCACAGGAATAGTTCAAAACATAGTCAGTAAGAAGAATCAGTCTTCTTGTTCTTAAGTCGGCATTGGGCCTTTTGTATTTAATTCCGTTGCAAATTCTGTGTGTCATCGGCAATAAGGTAGAGGGACACAGTATACCTGAAGTGAAGCATCGGAATCGATAACTAGTGTCACAGGAATGGTTCAAAACATAGACGTTAAGAAGAGTCAGTCTTCTTGTACTTAAGTCGGCATTGTGCCTTTTGTATTTAATTCCGATGCAATTTCTTTGTTTCATCGTCAATAAGAAGGTCCAAGGGATATAGTAAACCTGGAGTGAAGCATCGGAATCTATAACTAGTGTCACAGAAATGGTTCTAAACATAGACCGTAAGAAGAGTCTGTTTTCTCGTACTTAAGTCGGCATTGTCGCCTTTGTATTTAATTCCGATGCAATTTCTGTGTTTCATCGTCAATAAGAAGGTCCAAGGGAAACAGTAAACCTGAAGTGAAGCATCGGAATCTATAACTAGTGTCACAGGAATGGTTCAAAAAATAGACAGTGAGAAGGGACAGTCTTCTTGTACTTAAGTCGGCATTGTGGCTTTTGTATTTAATCCCTATGCAATTTCTGTGTTTCATAGTCAATAAGAAGGTCAGAGGGATACAGTAAACCTGAAGTGAAGCATCGCAAACTATAACTAGTGTCACAGGAATGGTTCAAAACATAGTCAGTAAGAAGAGTCAGTCTTCCTGTTCTTACGTCGGCATTGGGCCTTTTGTATTTAATTCCGATGCAATTTCTGTGTTTCATAGTCAATAAGAAGGTCAGAGGGATACAGTAAACCTGAAGTGAAGAATCGCAAACTATAACTAGTGTCACAGGAATGGTTCAAAACATAGTCAGTAAGAAGAGCCAGTCTTCTTGTTCTTACGTCGGCATTGGGCCTTTTGTATTTAATTCCGATGCAATTTCTGTGTTTCATCGGCAATAAGGTCAGAGGGATACAGTATACCTGACGTGAAGCATCGGAATCTATAACTAGTGTCACAGGAATGGTTCAAAACATAGTCAGTAAGAAGAGGCAGTCTTCTTGTACTTAAGTCGGCATTGTGCCTTTTCTATTTAATTCCGATGCAATTTCTGTGTTTCATCGTCAATAAGAAGGTCCAAGGGATACAGTAAACCTGGAGTGAAGCATCGGAATCTATAACTAGTGTCACAGGAAAGGTTCAAATCATTGACAGTAAGAAGAGTCAGTCTTCTTGTACTTAAGTCGACATTGTGCCTTTTCTATTTAATTCCGATGCAATTTCTGTCTTTCATCGTCAATAGGAAGGTCAGAGGGATACAATAAACCTGAAGTGAAGCATCGGAATCTATAACTAGTGTCACAGGAGTGGTACAAATCAAAGTCTGTAAGAAGAGTCAGTCTTCTTGTACTTAAGTCGGCATTGTGCTTTTTGTATTTAATTCCGATGCAATTTCTGTGTTTCATTGTCAATAAGAAGGTCCAAGGTACACAGTAAACCTGAAGTAAAGTATCGGAATCTATATCTAGTGTCACAGGATTGGTTCAAACAATAATCAGAAGGAAAAGTCAGTCTTCTTGTACTTAAGTCGGCATTGTGCCTTATCTATTTATTTCCGATGCAATTTCTGTGTTTCATCGTCAATAAGAAGGTCCAAGGGATACAGTAAACCTGAAGTGAAGTATCGGAATCTATAACTAGTGTCACAGGAATGGTTCAAAACATAGTCAGTAAGAAGAGTCAGTCTTCTTGTACTTAAGTCGGTGTTGTGCCTTTTGTATTTAATTCCGATGCAATTTCTGCGTTTCATCGTAAATAATGTCAGAGGGATACAGTACACCTGAATTGAAGCATCGGAATCTATAACTAGTGTCACAGGAATGGTTCAAAACATAGACAGTAGGAAGAGTCAGTCTTCTTGTACTTAAGTCGGCATTGTGCCAGTTGTATTTAATTCCGATGCAATTTCTGTGTTTCATTGTCAATTAGAAGGTCAGAGGGATACAGTAAACCTGAAGTGAAGCATCGGAATCTATAACTAGTGTCACAGGAATGGTTCAAAACATAGAAATCAGGAAGAGTCAGTCTTCTTGTCTTTAAGCCGGCATTGTGCCTTATGTAATTAATTCATATGCAATTTCTGTGTTTCATCGTCAATAAGAAGGTCCAAGGCATACAGTAAACCTGAAGTGAAGCATCGGAATCTATAACTAGTGTCACAGGAATGGTTCAAAACAAAGTTAGTAAGAAGAGTCAGTCTTCTTGTACTTAAGTCGGCATTGTGTCTTTCCTATTTAACTCCGTTGCAATTTCTGTGTTTCATCGTCACTAAGGAGGTCCCAGGGATACAGTAAACCTGGAGTGAAGCATCGGAATCTATAACTAGTGTCACAGGAATGGTTCAAAGCATTGACAGTAGGAAGAGTCACTCTTCTTGTACTTATGTCGGCATTGTGCCTTTTGTATTTAATTCCTATGCAATTTCTGTGTTTCATCGTCAACAAGAAGGTCCATGGTATACAGTAAACCTGAAGTGAAGCATCGGAATCTATAACTAGTGTCATAGGAGTGGTTCAAAACATAGTCAGTACGAAGAGTCAGGCTTCTTCTCCTTAAGTCGGCATTGTGCCTTTTGTGTTTAATTCCGATGAAATTTCTGTGTTTCATCGTCAATAAGAAGGTCCAACGGATACAGTAATCTTGGAGTGAAGCATCGGAATCAATAACTAGTGTCACAGGAATGGTTCAAAACATAGTAAGAAGAGTCAGTCTGCTTGTACTTAAGTCGGCATTGTGCATTTTGTATTTAATTCCGATGCAATTTCTGTGTTTCATCGTCAATAAGAAGGTCCAAGGGATACAGTATACCTGGAGTGAAGCAGCGGAATCTATAACTAGTGTCACAGGAATGGTTCAAAATATAGACAGTAAGAATAGTTAGTCTTCTTGCACTTAAGTCGGCATTGTGCCTTTTGTATTCAATTCCGATGCAATTTCTGTGTTTTATTGTTTATAAGAATGTCCAAGGGACACAGTAAACCTGATGTGAAGCATCGGAATCTATAACTACTGTCACAGGAATGGTTCAATCAATCTCAGTAAGAAGACTCCGTCTTCATGTACTTAAGTCGGCATTGCGCCTTTTGTATTTAATTCCGATGCAATTTCTGTGTTTCACCGTCAATAAGAAGGTCAGAGGGATACAGTAAACCTGAAGTGAAGCATCGGAATCTATAACTAGTGTCACAGGAATGGTTCAAAGCATTGTCAGTAAGAAATGTCAGTCTTCTTGTCCTTAAGTCAGCATTGTGCCTTTTGTATTTAATTCCGATGGAATTTCTGTGCTTCATCGTCAATAAGAAGGTCCAAGGGATACAGTAAACCTGGAGTGAAGCATCGGAATCTACAACTAGTGTCACAGTGATGGTTCAAAACATAGACAGTAAGAAGAGTCAGTCTTCTTGTACTTAAGTCTGCATTGTGCTTTTTGCATTTAATTCCGATGCAATTTCTGTGTATCATCGTCAATAAGAAGGTGCAAGGGATACAGTAAACCTGAAGTGAAGCATCGGAATCTATAACTAGTGTCACTGGAATGGTTCAAAATATAGACAGAAAGAAGAGTCAGTCTTCTTGTACTTAAGTCGGCATTTTGCCTTTTGTATATAATTCCGATGCAATTTCTGTGATTCATTGTCAATAAGAAGGTCCAAGGGATACAGTAAACCTGAAGTGAAGCATCTAACTCTGTAACTAGTGTCACAGAAATGGTTCAAAAATTAGACAGTAGGAAGAGTCAGTCTTCTTGTACTTAAGTCGGCATTGTGCCTTTTGTATTTAATTCCGATACAATTTCTGTGTTTCATCGTCAATAAGAAGGTCCCAGGGGGAACAGTAAACCGGAAGTGAAGCATCGGAATCTATAACTAGTGTCACAGGAATGGTTCAAAACATAGACAGTATGAAGGGGCAGTCTTCTTCTACTTATGTCGGCATTGTGGCTTTTGTATTTAATTCCGATGCATTTTCTGTGTTTCATAGTCAATAAGAAGGTCAGAGGGATACAGTAAACCAGAAGTGAAGCATCGGAATTTATAACTAGTGTCACAGGAATGGTTCTAAACATAGTCAGTAAGAAGAGTCAATCTTCTTGTCCTTAAGTCTGCATTGTGCCTTTTGTATTTAATTCCGATGCAATATGTGTGTTTCATCGGCAATAAGGTCAGAGGGATACAGTAAACCTGAAGTGAAGCATCGGAATCTATAACTAGTGTCACAGGAATGGTTCAAAACATAGACAGTAAGAAGAGTCAGTCTTCTTGTACTTAAGTCGGCATTGTGCCTTTTGTATTTATTTCCGATGTAATTTCTGTGTTTCATTGTCAATAAGAAGGTCTGAGGGATACAGTTAACATGAAATGAAGCATCGGAATCCAAAACTAGTGTCACAGGAATGGTACAAAACATTGGCAGTAGGAAAAGTCATTCTTCTTGTACTTAAGTCGGCATTGTGCCTTTTGTATTTAATTCCGATGCAATTTCTGTGTTTCGTCGTCAATAAGAAGTTCCAAGGTATACAGTAACCCTGAAGTGAAGCATAGGAATCTATAACTAGTGTCACAGGAATGGTTCAAAACATAGTCAGTAAGAAGTGTCAGTCTTCTTGTACTTAAGTCGGCATTGTGCCTTTTCTATTTAATTCCGATGCAATATCTGTGTTTCATTGTCAATAAGAAGGTCCAAGGGATACAGTAAACCTGGAGTGATGCATCGGAATCTATAACTAGTATCACAGGAAAGGATCAAAACATAGACAGTAAGAAGAGTCAGTCGTCTTGTACTTAAGTCGACATTGTGCCTTTTCTATTTAATTCCGATGCAATTTCTGTGTTTCACCGTCAATAGGAAGGTCAGAGGGATACAATAAACCTGAAGTGAAGTATCGGAATATACAAGTAGTGTCAATGGAATGGTTCAAATCATAGTCTTTAAGAAGAGTCAGTCTTCTTGTTCTTAAGTCGGCATTGGGCCTTTTGAATTTAATTCCGATGCAATTTCTGTGTTTCATCGGCAATAAGGTCAGAGGGATACAGTAAACCAGAAGTGAAGCATCGGAATCTATAACTAGTGTCACAGGAATGGTTCAAAACAAAGTCAGTAAGACGAGTGAGTCTTCTTGTCCTTAAGTCGGCATTGTGCCTTTTGTGTTTAATTCCGATGAAATTTCTGTGTTTCATCGTCAATAAGAAGGTCCAAGGGATATAGTAAACCTGGAGTGAAGCATCGGAATCTATAACTATGGTCACAGGAATGGTTCAAATCATAGACAGTAAGAAGAGTCAGTCTTCTTGTACTTAAGTCGGCATTGTGCCTTTTGTATTTAATTCCGATGCAATTTCTGTGTTTCATCGTCTTTAAGAATGTCCATGGGATACAGTAATCCTGAAGTAAAGCATCTGAATCTATAACTAGTGTCACAGGAATGGTTCAAATCATTGTCAATAAGAAGAGTCGGTCTTCATGTATTTAAGTTCGCATTCTGCCTTTTGTATTTATTCCGATGCAATTTCTGTGTTTCATCGTCAATAAGAAGGTACAAGGGATACAGTAAACCGGAAGTGAAACATCGGAATCTATAAATAGTGTCACTGGAATGGTTCAAAACATAGACAGTAGGAAGAGTCAGTCTTCTTGTACTTAAGTCGGCATTGTGGCTTTTGTATTTAATCCGATGCAATTTCTGTGTTTCATAGTCAATAAGAAGGTCAGAGGGATACAGTAAACCCGAAGTGAAGCATCGGAATCTATAACTAGTGTCACAGGAATGGTTCAAAACATAGTCAGTAAGAAGAGTCAGTCTTCTTGTTCTTAAGTCGGCATTGGGCCTTTTGTATTTAATTCCGTTGCAATTTCTGTGTTTCATCGGCAATAAGGTCAGAGGGACACAGTATACCTGAAGTGAAGCATCGGAATCTATAACTAGTGTCACAGGAATGGTTCAAAACATAGACGGTAAGAAGAGTCAGTCTTCTTGTACTTAAGTCGGCATTGTGCCTTTTGTATTTAATTCCGATGCAAAATCTGTGTTTCATTGTGAATAAGAAGGTCTGAGGGATACAGTTAACCTGTACTTATTGTACTTAAGTCGGCATTGTGCCTTTTCTATTTAATTCCGATGCAATTTCTGTGTTTCATCGTCAATAAGAAGGTCCAAGGAATACAGTAAACCTGAAGTGAAGCATCGGAATCTATAACTAGTGTCAATGGAATGGTTCAAAACATAGACACCAAGAAGAAACGGTCTTCTTGTACTTAAGTCGGCATTGTGCCTTTTGTATTTAATTCCGATTGAATTTCTGAGTTTCATCGTCAATAAGAAGGTCAGAGGGATACAATAAACCTGAAGTGAAGCATCGGAATCTATAACTAGTGTCACAGGAATGGTTCAAGGCATAGTCAGTAAGAAGAGTCAGTCTTACTGTCCTTAAGTCGCCATTGTGCCTCTTGTATTTAATTCCGATGCAATTTCTTTGTTTCATCGTCAATAAGAAGGTCCAAGGGATATAGTAAACCTGGAGTGAAGCATCGGAATCTAAAACAAGTGTCACAGAAATGGTTCTAAACATAGACAGTAAGAAGAGTCTGTTTTCACGTACTTAAGTCGGCCTTGTGCCTTTTGTATTTAATTCCGATGCAATTTCTGTGTTTCATCGTCAATAAGAAGGTCCAAGTCAAACAATAAACCTGAAGTGAAGCATCGGAATCTATAACTAGTGTCACAGGAATGGTTCAAAAAATAGACAGCAAGAAGGGTCAGTCTTCTTGTACTTAAGTCGGCATTGTGGCTTTTGTATTTAATTCCTATGCAACTTCTGGGTTTCATAGTCAATAAGAAGGTCAGAGGGATACAGTAAACCTGAAGTGAAGCATCGCAAACTATAACTAGTGTCACAGGAATGGTTCAAAACATAGTTAGTAAGAAGAGTCAGTCTTCTTGTTCTTAAGTCGGCATTGGGCCTTTTATATTTAATTCCGATGCAATTTCTGTGTTTCATCGGCAATAAGGTCAGAGGGATACAGTATACCCGACGTGAAGCATCCGAATCTATAACTAGTGTCACAGGAATGGTTCAAAACATAGACGGTAAGAAGAGTCAGTCTTCTTGTACTTAAGTCGGCATTGTGCCTTTTGTATTTAATTCCGATGCAATATCTGTGTTTCATTGTCAATAAGAAGGTCTGAGGGACACAGTTAAACTGAAGTGAAGCATCGGAATCCAAAACTAGTGTCACAGGAATGGTTCAAAGCATTGACAATAGGAAGAGTCAGTGTTCTTGTACTTAAGTCGGCATTGTGCTTTTTGTATTTAATTCCGATGCAATTTCTGTGTTTCATTGTCAATAAGAAGGTCCAAGGTACACAGTAAACCTAAAGCAAAGTATCGGAATCTATATCTAGTGTCACAGGAATGGTTCAAACAATAATCAGTAAGAAGAGTCAGTCTTCTTGTACTTAAGTCGGCATTGTGCCTTATCTATTTATTTCCCATGCAATTTCTGTGTTTCATCGTCAATAAGAAGGTCCAAGGGATACAGTAAACCTGAAGTGAAGCATCGGAATCTATAACTAGTGTCACAGGAATGGTTCAAAACATAGTCAGTAAGAAGAGCCAGTCTTCTTGTACTTAAGTCGGCGTTGTGCCTTTTGTAATTAATTCCTATGCAATTTCTGTGTTTCATCGTAAATATGGTCAGAGGGATACAGTACACCTGAATTGAAGCATCGGAATCTATAACTAGTGTCACAGGAATGGTTCAAAACATAGACAGTAGGAAGAGTCAGTCTTCTTGTACTTAAGTCGGCATTGTGCCATTTGTATTTAATTCCGATGCAATTTCTGTGTTTCATTGTCAATTAGAAGGTCAGAGGGATACAGTAAACCTGAAGTGAAGCATCGGAATCTATAACTAGTGTCACAGGAATGGTTCAAAACATAGAAAGTAGGAAGAGTCAGTCTTCTTGTTCTTAAGCCGGCATTGTGCCTTTTGTATTTAATTCCTATGCAAGTTCTGTGTTTCATCGTCAATAAGATCGTCCAAGGTATACAGTAAACCTGAAGTGAAGCATCGGAATCTTGACTAGTGTCACAGGAATGGTTCAAAACAAAGTTAGTAAGAAGAGTCAGTCTTCGTGTACTTAAGTCGGCATTGTGCCTCTTCTATTTAATTCCGTTGCAATTTCTGTGTTTCATCGTCAATAAGGAGGTCCAAGGGATACAGTAAACCTGGAGTGAAGCATCGGAATATATAACTAGTGTCACAGGAATGGTTCAAAGCATTGACAGTAGGAAGAGTCAGTCTGCTTGTACTTAAGTCGGCATTGTGCATTTTGTATTTAATTCCGATGCAATTTCTGTGTTTCATCGTCAATAAGAAGGTCCAAGGGATACAGTATACCTGGAGTGAAGCATCGGAATCTATAACTAGTGTCACAGGAATGGTTCAAAATATAGACAGTAAGAATAGGTAGTCTTCTTGCACATAAGTCGGCATTGTGCCTTTTGTATTCAATTCCGATGCAATTTCTGTGTTTTATTGTTTATAAGAATGTCCAAGGGATACAGTAAACCTGATGTGAAGCATCGGAATCTATAACTAGTGTCACAGGAATGGTTCAATCAATCTCAGTAAGAAGAGTCGGTCTTCATGTACTTAAGTCGGCATTGCGCCTTTTGTATTTTATTCCGATGCAATTTCTGTGTTTCACCGTCAATAAGAAGGTCAGAGGGATACAGTACACTTGAAGTGAAGCATCGGAATCTATAACTAGTGTCACAGGAATGGTTCAAAGCATTGTCAGTAAGAAATGTCAGTCTTCTTGTCCTTAAGTCGGCATTGTGCATTTTGTATTTAATTCCGATGGAATTTCTGTGCTTAATCGTCAATAAGAAGGTCCAAGGGATACAGTAAACCTGCAGTGAAGCATCGGAATCTACAACTAGTGTCACAGTGATGGTTCAAAACATAGACAGTAAGAAGAGTCAGTCTTCTTGTACCTAAGTCTGCATTGTGCTTTTTGTATTTAATTCCGATGCAATTTCTGTGTATCATCGTCAATAAGAAGGTACAAGGGATACAGTAAACCTGAAGTCAGCATCGGAATCTATAACTAGTGTCACTGGAATGGTTCAAAATATAGACAGAAAGAAGAGTCAGTCTTCTTGTACTTAAGTCGGCATTTTGCCTTTTGTATATAATTCCGATGCAATTTCTGTGATCCATTGTCAATAAGAAGGTCCAAGGGATACAGTAAACCTGAAGTGAAGCATCTAACTCTGTAACTAGTGTCACAGAAACGGTTCAAAAATTAGACAGTAGGAAGAGTCAGTCTTCTTGTACTTAAGTCGGCATTGTGCCTTTTGTATTTAATTCCGATACAATTTCTGTGTTTCATCGTCAATAAGAAGGTCCCAGGGGGAACAGTAAACCGGAAGTGAAGCATCGGAATCTATAACTAGTGTCACAGGAATGGTTCAAAACATAGACAGTATGAAGGGGCAGTCTTCTTCTACTTATGTCGGCATTGTGGCTTTTGTATTTAATTCCGATGCATTTTCTGTGTTTCATAGTCAATAAGAAGGTCAGAGGGATACAGTAAACCTGAAGTGAAGCATCGGAATTTATAACTAGTGTCACAGGAATGGTTCTAAACATAGTCAGTAAGAAGAGTCAATCTTCTTGTCCTTAAGTCTGCATTGTGCCTTTTGTATTTAATTCCGATGCAATATGTGTGTTTCATCGGCAATAAGGTCAGAGGGATACAGTAAACCTGAAGTGAAGCATCGGAATCTATAACTAGTGTCACAGGAATGGTTCAAAACATAGACAGTAAGAAGAGTCAGTCTTCTTGTACTTAAGTCGGCATTGTGCCTTTTGTATTTATTTCCGATGTAATTTCTGTGTTTCATTGTCAATAAGAAGGTCTGAGGGATACAGTTAACATGAAGTGAAGCATCGGAATCCAAAACTAGTGTCACAGGAATGGTACAAAACATTGGCAGTAGGAAAAGTCATTCTTCTTGTACTTAAGTCGGCATTGTGCCTTTTGTATTTAATTCCGATGCAATTTCTGTGTTTCGTCGTCAATAAGAAGTTCCAAGGTATACAGTAACCCTGAAGTGAAGCATAGGAATCTATAACTATTGTCACAGGAATGGTTCAAAACATAGTCAGTAAGAAGTGTCAGTCTTCTTGTACTTAAGTCGGCATTGTGCCTTTTCTATTTAATTCCGATGCAATATCTGTGTTTCATTGTCAATAAGAAGGTCCAAGGGATACAGTAAACCTGGAGTGATGCATCGGAATCTATAACTAGTATCACAGGAAAGGATCAAAACATAGACAGTAAGAAGAGTCAGTCGTCTTGTACTTAAGTCGACATTGTGCCTTTTCTATTTAATTCCGATGCAATTTCTGTGTTTCATCGTCAATAAGAATGTCCAAGGGAAACAGTAAACCGGAAGTGAAGCATCGGAATCTATAACTAGTGTCACAGGAATGGTTCAAAACATAGACACTAAGAAGGGGCAGTCTTCTTCTACTTTTGTCGGCATTGTGGCTTTTGTATTTAATTCCGATGCATTTTCTGTGTTTCATAGTCAATAAGAAGGTCAGAGGGATACAGTATACCCGAAGTGAAGCATCGGAATCTATAACTAGTGTCACAGGGAATTTTCAATACATAGACAGTAAGATGACTCAGTCGTCTTGTACTTAAGTCGACATTGTGCCTTTTCTATTTAATTCCGATGCAATTTTGTGTTTCATCGTCAATAGGAAGGTCAGAGGGATACAATAAACCGGAAGTGAAGTATCGGAATCTACAAGTAGTGTGAATGGAATGGTTCAAATCATAGACAGTAAGAAGAGTCAGTCTTCATGTACTTAAGTCGGCATTATGCCTTTTGTATTTAATTCCGATGCAATATCTGTGTTTCATCGTCAACAAGAAGGTCAGAGGGATACAGTAAACCTGGAGTGAAGCATCGGAATCTATAACTAGTGTCAATGGAATGGTTCAAAACATAGACAGTAAGAAGAAACGGTCTTCTTGTACTTAAGTCGGCATTGTTCCATTTGTATTTAATTCCGATGGAATTTCTGAGTTTCATCGTCAATTAGAAGGTCAGAGGGATACAATAAACCTGAAGTGAAGCATCGGAATCTATAACTAGTGTCACAGGAATGGTTCAAAGCCTAGTCAGTAAGAAGAGTCAGTCTTCCTGTCCGTAAGTCGGCATTGTGCCTTTTATATTTAATTCCGATGCAATTTCTTTGTTTCATCGTCAATAAGAAGGTCCAAGGGATATAGTAAACCTGGAGTGAAGCATCGGAATCTATAACTAGTGTCAAAGAAATGGTTCAAAACATAGACAGTAAGAAGAGTCTGTTTTCTCGTACTTAAGTCGGCATTGTGCCTTTTGTATTTAATTCCGATGCAATTTCTGTGTTTCATCGTCAATAAGAAGGTCCAAGGGAAACAGTAAACTTGAAGTGAAGCATCGGAATCTATAACTAGTGTCACAGGAATGGTTCAAAACATAGTCAGTAAGAAGAGTCGGTCTTCTTGTTCTTAAGTCGGCATTGGGCCTTTTGTATTTAATTCCGATGCAATTTCTGTGCTTCATCGGCAATAAGGTCAGAGGGATACAGTATACCTGACGTGAAGCATCGGAATCTATAACTAGTGTCACAGGAATGGTTCAAAACATAGACGGTAAGAAGAGTCAGTCTTCTTGTACTTAAGTCGGCATTGTGCCTTTTGTAATTAATTCCGATTTAATATCTGTGTTTCATTGTCAATAAGAAGGTCTGAGGGATACAGTTAACCTGAAGTGAAGCATCGGAATCCAAAACTAGTGTCATAAAAATGGTTCAAAGCATTGACAGTAGGAAGAGTCAGTCTTCTTGTACTTAAGTCGGCATTGTGCCTTTTGTATTTAATTCCGATGCAATTTCTTTGTTTCATCGTCAATAAGAAGGTCCAAGGTATACAGTAACCCTGAAGTGAAGCATCGGAATCAATAACAAGTGTCACAGGAATGGTTCAAAGCATAGTGAGTAAGAAGAGTCAGTCTTCTTGTACTTAAGTCGGCATTGTGCCTTTTGTATTTAATTCCGATGCAATTTCTGTGTTTCATCGTCAATAGGAAGGTCCAAGGGATACAGTAAACCTGGAGTGAAGCATCAGAATCTATAACTAGTGTCACAGGAAAGGTTCAAACCATTGACAGTAAGAAGAGTCAGTCTTCTTGTACTTAAGTCGACATTGTGCCTTTTCTATTTAATTCCGATGCAATTTCTGTGTTTCATCGTCAATAGGAAGGTCAGAGGGATACAATAAACCTGAAGTGAAGTATCGGAATCTACAAGTAGTGTCAATGGAATGGTTCAAATCATAGACAGTAAGAAGAGTCAGTCTTCATGTACTTAAGTCGGCATTATGCCTTTTGTATTTAATTCCGATGCAATATCTGTGTTTCATCGTCAATAAGAAGGTCAGAGGGATACAGTAAACCCGAAGTGAAGCATCGGAATCTATTGCTAGTGTCACAGGAGTGGTTAAAAACATAGTCAGTAAGAAGAGTCAGTCTTCTTGTTCTTAAGTCGGCATTGGGCCTTTTGAATTTAATTCCGATGCAATTTCTGTGTTTCATCGGCAATAAGGTCAGAGGGATACAGTAAACCAGAAGTGAAGCATCGGAATCTATAACTAGTGTCACAGGAATGGTTCAAAACAAAGTCAGTAAGACGAGTGAGTCTTCTTGTCCTTAAGTCGGCATTGTGCCTTTTGTGTTTAATTCCGATGAAATTTCTGTGTTTCATCGTCAATAAGAAGGTCCAAGGGATATAGTAAACCTGGAGTGAAGCATCGGA
Organism: Schistocerca serialis cubense; assembly: GCF_023864345.2. Lineage (NCBI taxonomy): Eukaryota > Metazoa > Arthropoda > Insecta > Orthoptera > Acrididae > Schistocerca > Schistocerca serialis. Next base: position 8,647,847 of record NW_026047584.1, on the reverse strand, counting down.
ATCTATAACTAATGTCACAGGAATGGTTCAAATCATAGACAGTAAGAAGAGTCAGTCTTCTTGTACTTAAGTCGGCATTGTGCCTTTTGTATTTAATTCCGATGCAATTTCTGTGTTTCATCGTCAATAAGAAGGTCCAAGGGATACAGTAAACCTGAAGTGAAGCATCGGAATCTATAACTAGTGTCACAGGAATGGTTCAAACATAGACAGTAAGAAGGGTCAGTCTTCTTGTACTTAAGCCGGCATTGTGCCTTTTCTATTTAATTCCGATGCAATTTCTGTGTTTCATAGTCAATAAGAAGGTCAGAGGGATACAGTAAACCTGAAGTGAAGCATCGGAATCAATAACTAGTGTCCCAGGAATGGTTCAAAACATAGTCAGTAAGAAGAGTCAGTCTTCTTGTTCTTAGTCGGCATTGGGCCTTTTCTATTTAATTCCGATGCCATTTCTGTGTTTCATCGGCAATAAGGTCAGAGGGATACAGTAAACCAGAAGTGAAGCATCGGAATCTATAACTAGTGTCACAGGAATGGTTCAAAACATAGTCAGTAAGATGAGTGAGTCTTCTTGTCCTTAAGTCGGCATTGTGCCTTTTGTGTTTAATTCCGATGAAATTTCTGTGTTTCATCGTCAATAAGAAGGTCCAAGGGATATAGTAAACCTGGAGTGATGCATCGGAATCTATAACTAGTGTCACAGGAAAGGATCAAAACATAGACAGTAAGAAGAGTCAGTCGTCTTGTACTTAAGTCGACATTGTGCCTTTTCTATTTAATTCCGATGCAATTTCTGTGTTTCACCGTCAATAGGAAGGTCAGAGGGATACAATAAACCTGAAGTGAAGTATCGGAATCTACAAGTAGTGTCAATGGAATGGTTCAAATCATAGTCAGTAAGAAGCGTCAGTCTTCTTGTTCTTAAGTCGGCATTGGGCCTTTTGTACTTAATTCCGTTGCAATTTCTGTGTTTCATCGGCAATAAGGTCAGAGGGACACAGTATACCTGAAGTGAGGCATCGGAATCTATAACTAGTGTCGCAGGAATGGTTCAAAACATAGACGGTAAGAAGAGTCAGTCTTCTTGTACTTAAGTCGGCATTGTGCCTTTTGTATTTAATTCCGATGCAAAATCTGTGTTTCATTGTGAATAAGAAGGTCTGAGGGATACAGTTAACCTGTACTTATTGTACTTAAGTCGGCATTGTGCCTTTTCTATTTAATTCCGATGCAATTTCTGTGTTTCATCGTCAATAAGAAGGTCCAAGGGATACAGTAAACCTGAAGTGAAGCATCGGAATCTATAACTAGTGTCAATGGAATGGTTCAAAACATAGACACCAAGCAGAAATGGTCTTCTTGTACTTAAGTCGGCATTGTGCCTTTTGTATTTAATTCCGATGGAATTTCTGAGTTTCATCGTCAATAAGAAGGTCAGAGGGATACAATAAACCTGAAGTGAAACATCGGAATCTATAACTAGTGTCACAGGAATGGTTCAAGGCATAGTCAGTAAGAAGAGTCAGTCTTACCGTCCTTAAGTCGGCATTGTGCCTTTTGTATTTAATTCCGATGCAATTTCTTTGTTTCATCGTCAATAAGAAGGTCCAAGGGATATAGTAAACCTGGAGTGAAGCATCAGAATCTAAAACAAGTGTCACAGAAATGGTTCTAAACATAGACAGTAAGAAGAGTCTGTTTTCACGTACTTAAGTCGGCCTTGTGCCTTTTGTATTTAATTCCGATGCAATTTCTGTGTTTCATCGGCAATAAGGTCAGAGGGATACAGTAAACCAGAAGTGAAGCATCGGAATCTATAACTAGTGTCTCAGGAATGGTTCAAAACAAAGTCAGTAAGACGAGTGAGTCTTCTTGGCCTTAAGTCGGCATTGTGCCTTTTGTGTTTAATTCCGATGAAATTTCTGTGTTTCATCGTCAATAAGAAGGTCCAAGGGATATAGTAAACCTGGAGTGAAGCATCGGAATCTATAACTATTGTCACAGGAATGGTTCAAATCATAGACAATAAGAAGAGTCAGTCTTCTTGTACTTAAGTCGGCATTGTGCCTTTTGTATTTAATTCCGATGCAATTTCTGTGATTCATCGTTTTTAAGAATGTCCATGGGATACAGTAATCCTGAAGTAAAGCATCGGAATCTATAACTAGTGTCACAGGAATGGTTCAAATCATTGTCAATAAGAAGAGTCGGTCTTCATGTACTTAAGTTCGCATTGTGCCTTTTGTATTTATTCCGATGCAATTTCTGTGTTTCATCGTCAATAAGAAGGTCAGAGGGATACAGTAAACCCGAAGTGAAGCATCGGAATCTATAACTAGTGTCACAGGAATGGTTCAAAACATAGTCAGTAAGAAGAGTCAGTCTTCTTGTTCTTAAGTCGGCATTGGGCCTTTTGTATTTAATTCCGTTGCAATTTCTGTGTTTCATCGGCAATAAGGTCAGAGGGACACAGTATACCTGAAGTGAGGCATCGGAATCTATAACTAGTGTCGCAGGAATGGTTCAAAACATAGACGGTAAGAAGAGTCAGTCTTCTTGTACTTAAGTCGGCATTGTGCCTTTTGTATTTAATTCCGATGCAAAATCTGTGTTTCATTGTGAATAAGAAGGTCTGAGGGATACAGTTAACCTGTACTTATTGTACTTAAGTCGGCATTGTGCCTTTTCTATTTAATTCCGATGCAATTTCTGTGTTTCATCGTCAATAAGAAGGTCCAAGGGATACAGTAAACCTGAAGTGAAGCATCGGAATCTATAACTAGTGTCAATGGAATGGTTCAAAACATAGACACCAAGAAGAAACGGTCTTCTTGTACTTAAGTCGGCATTGTGCCTTTTGTATTTAATTCCGATGGAATTTCTGAGTTTCATCGTCAATAAGAAGGTCAGAGGGATACAATAAACCTGAAGTGAAACATCGGAATCTATAACTAGTGTCACAGGAATGGTTCAAGGCATAGTCAGTAAGAAGAGTCAGTCTTACCGTCCTTAAGTCGGCATTGTGCCTTTTGTATTTAATTCCGATGCAATTTCTTTGTTTCATCGTCAATAAGAAGGTCCAAGGGATATAGTAAACCTGGAGTGAAGCATCGGAATCTAAAACAAGTGTCACAGAAATGGTTCTAAACATAGACAGTAAGAAGAGTCTGTTTTCACGTACTTACGTCGGCCTTGTGCCTTTTGTATTTAATTCCGATGCAATTTCTGTTTTTCATCGTCAATAAGAAGGTCCAAGTCAAACAATAAACCTGAAGTGAAGCATCGGAATCTATAACTAGTGTCACAGGAATGGTTCAAAAATTAGACAGTAGGAAGAGTCAGTCTTCTTGTACTTAAGTCGGCAATGTGCCTTTTGTATTTAATTCCGATGCAATTTCTGTGTTTCATCGTCAATAAGAATGTCCAAGGGAAACAGTAAACCGGAAGTGAAGCATCGGAATCTATAACTAGTGTCACAGGAATGGTTCAAAACATAGACACTAAGAAGGGGCAGTCTTCTTCTACTTATGTCGGCATTGTGGCTTTTGTATTTAATTCCGATGCATTTTCTGTGTTTCATAGTCAATAAGAAGGTCAGAGGGATACAGTAAACCTGAAGTGAAGCATCGGAATCTATAACTAGTGTCACAGGAATGGTTCAAAACATAGTCAGTAAGAAGAGTCAATCTTCTTGTCCTTAAGTCTGCATTGTGCCTTTTGTATTTAATTCCGATGCAATATGTGTGTTTCATCGGCAATAAGGTCAGAGGGATACAGTAAACCTGAAGTGAAGCATCGGAATCTAAAACTAGTGTCACAGGAATGGTTCAAAACATAGACAGTAAGAAGAGTCAGTTATCTTGTACTTAAGTCGGCATTGTGCCTTTTGTATTTATTTCCGATGTAATTTCTGTGTTTCATTGTCAATAAGAAGGTCTGAGGGATACAGTTAACCGGAATCCCAAACTAGTGTCACAGGAATGGTTCAAAACATTGACAGTAGGAAGAGTCAGTCTTCTTGTACTTACGTCGGCATTGTGCCTTTTGTATTTAATTCCGATGCAATTTCTGTGTTTCATCGTCAAGAAGAAGTTCCAAGGTATACAGTAACCCTGAAGTGAAGCATAGGAATCTATAACTAGTGTCACAGGAATGATTCAAAACATAGTCAGTAAGAAGAGTCAGTCGTCTTGTACTTAAGTCGACATTGTGCCTTTTCTATTGAATTCCGATGCAATTTTGTGTTTCATCGTCAATAGGAAGGTCAGAGGGATACAATTAACCTGAAGTGAAGTATCGGAATCTACAAGTAGTGTCAATGGAATGGTTCAAATCATAGACAGTAAGAAGAGTCAGTCTTCATGTACTTAAGTCGGCATTATGCCTTTTGTATTTAATTCCGATGCAATATCTGTGTTTCATCGTCAATTCGAAGGTCAGAGGGATACAGTAAACCCGAAGTGATGCATCGGAATCTATTGCTAGTGCCACAGGAGTGGTTCAAAACATAGTCAGTAAGAAGAGTCAGTCTTCTAGACCTTAAGTCGGCATTGTGCCTTTTGTATTTAATTCCGATGCAATTTCTGTGTTTCATCGTCAATAAGAAGGTCCAAGGGATACAGTAAACCTGAAGTGAAGCATCGGAATCTATAACTAGTGTCACAGGAATGGTTCAAAACATAGACACTAAGAAGGGGCAGTCTTCTTCTACTTATGTCGGCATTGTGGCTTTTGTATTTAATTCCGATGCAATTTCTTTGTTTCATCGTCAATAAGAAGGTCCAAGGGATATAGTAAACCTGGAGTGAAGCATCGGAATCTAAAACAAGTGTCACAGAAATGGTTCTAAACATAGACAGTAAGAAGAGTCTGTTTTCACGTACTTAAGTCGGCCTTGTGCCTTTTGTATTTAATTCCGATGCAATTTCTGTGTTTCATCGTCAATAAGAAGGTCCAAGTCAAACAATAAACCTGAAGTGAAGCATCGGAATCTATAACTAGTGTCACAGGAATGGTTCAAAAAATAGACAGCAAGAAGGGTCAGTCTTCTTGTACTTAAGTCGGCATTGTGGCTTTTGTATTTAATTCCTATGCAACTTCTGTGTTTCATAGTCAATAAGAAGGTCAGAGGGATACAGTAAACCTGAAGTGAAGCATCGCAAACTATAACTTGTGTCACAGGAATGGTTCAAAACATAGTTAGTAAGAAGAGTCAGTCTTCTTGTTCTTAAGTCGGCATTGGGCCTTTTATATTTAATTCCGATGCAATTTCTGTGTTTCATCGGCAATAAGGTCAGAGGGATACAGTATACCCGACGAGAAACATCCGAATCTATAACTAGTGTCACAGGAATGGTTCAAAACATAGACGGTAAGAAGAGTCAGTCTTCTTGTACTTAAGTCGGCATTGTGCCTTTTGTATTTAATTCCGATGCAATATCTGTGTTTCATTGTCAATAAGAAGGTCTGAGGGATACAGTTAAACTGAAGTGAAGCATCGGAATCCAAAACTAGTGTCACAGGAATGGTTCAAAGCATTGACAATAGGAAGAGTCAGTCTTCTTGTACTTAAGTCGGCATTGTGCTTTTTGTATTTAATTCCGATGCAATTTCTGTGTTTCATTGTCAATAAGAAGGTCCAAGGTACACAGTAAACCTAAAGCAAAGTATCGGAATCTATATCTAGTGTCACAGGAATGGTTCAAACAATAATCAGTAAGAAGAGTCAGTCTTCTTGTACTTAAGTCGGCATTGTGCCTTATCTATTTATTTCCCATGCAATTTCTGTGTTTCATCGTCAATAAGAAGGTCCAAGGGATACAGTAAACCTGAAGTGAAGCATCGGAATCTATAACTAGTGTCACAGGAATGGTTCAAAACATAGTCAGTAAGAAGAGCCAGTCTTCTTGTACTTAAGTCGGCGTTGTGCCTTTTGTAAATAATTCCTATGCAATTTCTGTGTTTCATCGTAAATATGGTCAGAGGGATACAGTACACCTGAATTGAAGCATCGGAATCTATAACTAGTGTCACAGGAATGGTTCAAAACATAGACAGTAGGAAGAGTCAGTCTTCTTGTACTTAAGTCGGCATTGTGCCATTTGTATTTAATTCCGATGCAATTTCTGTGTTTCATTGTCAATTAGAAGGTCAGAGGGATACAGTAAACCTGAAGTGAAGCATCGGAATCTATAACTAGTGTCACAGGAATGGTTCAAAACATAGAAAGTAGGAAGAGTCAGTGTTCTTGTCCTTAAGCCGGCATTGTGCCTTTTGTATTTAATTCCTATGCAAGTTCTGTGTTTCATCGTCAATAAGATCGTCCAAGGTATACAGTAAACCTGAAGTGAAGCATCGGAATCTTGACTAGTGTCACAGGAATGGTTCAAAACAAAGTTAGTAAGAAGAGTCAGTCTTCGTGTACTTAAGTCGGCATTGTGCCTTTTCTATTTAATTCCGTTGCAATTTCTGTGTTTCATCGTCAATAAGGAGGTCCAAGGGATACAGTAAACCTAGAGTGAAGCATCGGAATCTATAACTAGTGACACAGGAATGGTTCAAAATATAGACAGAAAGAATAGTTAGTCTTCTTGCACATAAGTCGGCATTGTGCCTTTTGTATTCAATTCCGATGCAATTTCTGTGTTTTATTGTTTATAAGAATGTCCAAGGGATACAGTAAACCTGATGTGAAGCATCGGAATCTATAACTAGTGTCACAGGAATGGTTCAATCAATCTCAGTAAGAAGAGTCGGTCTTCATGTACTTAAGTCGGCATTGCGCCTTTTGTATTTAATTCCGATGCAATTTCTGTGTTTCACCGTCAATAAGAAGGTCAGAGGGATAGAGTAAACTTGAAGTGAAGCATCGGAATCTATAACTAGTGTCACAGGAATGGTTCAAAGCATTGTCAGTAAGAAATGTCAGTCTTCTTGTCCTTAAGTCGGCATTGTGCATTTTGTATTTCATTCCGATGGAATTTCTGTGCTTAATCGTCAATAAGAAGGTCCAAGGGATACAGTAAACCTGCAGTGAAGCATCGGAATCTACAACTAGTGTCACAGTGATGGTTCAAAACATAGACAGTAAGAAGAGTCAGTCTTCTTGTACATAAGTCTGCATTGTGCTTTTTGTATTTAATTCCGATGCAATTTCTGTGTATCATCGTCAATAAGAAGGTACAAGGGATACAGTAAACCTGAAGTGAGCATCGGAATCTATAACTAGTGTCACTGGAATGGTTCAAAATATAGACAGAAAGAAGAGTCAGTCTTCTTGTACTTAAGTCGGCATTTTGCCTTTTGTATATAATTCCTATGCAATTTCTGTGATTCATTGTCAATAAGAAGGTCCAAGGGATACAGTAAACCTGAAGTGAAGCATCGAACTCTGTAACTAGTGTCACAGAAATGGTTCAAAAATTAGACAGTAGGAAGAGTCAGTCTTCTTGTACTTAAGTCGGCAATGTGCCTTTTGTATTTAATTCCGATGCAATTTCTGTGTTTCATCGTCAATAAGAATGTCCAAGGGAAACAGTAAACCGGAAGTGAAGCATCGGAATCTATAACTAGTGTCACAGGAATGGTTCAAAACATAGACACTAAGAAGGGGCAGTCTTCTTCTACTTATGTCGGCATTGTGGCTTTTGTATTTAATTCCGATGCATTTTCTGTGTTTCATAGTCAATAAGAAGGTCCAAGGGATACAGTAAACCTGAAGTGAAGCATCGGAATCTATAACTAGTGTCACAGGAATGGTTCAAAACATAGACACTAAGAAGGGGCAGTCTTCTTCTACTTATGTCGGCATTGTGGCTTTTGTATTTAATTCCGATGCATTTTCTGTGTTTCATAGTCAATAAGAAGGTCAGAGGGATACAGTAAACCTGAAGTGAAGCATCGGAATCCATAACTAGTGTCACAGGAATGGTTCAATACATAGTCAGTAAGAAGAGTCAATCTTCTTGTCCTTAAGTCTGCATTGTGCCTTTTGTATTTAATTCCGATGCAATATGTGTGTTTCATCGGCAATAAGGTCAGAGGGATACAGTAAACCTGAAGTGAAGCATCGGAATCTAAAACTAGTGTCACAGGAATGGTTCAAGACATAGACAGTAAGAAGAGTCAGTTATCTTGTACTTAAGTCGGCATTGTGCCTTTTGTATTTATTTCCGATGTAATTTCTATGTTTCATTGTCAATAAGAAGGTCTGAGGGATACAGTTAACCGGAATCCCAAACTAGTGTCACAGGAATGGTTCAAAACATTGACAGTAGGAAGAGTCAGTCTTCTTGTACTTATGTCGGCATTGTGCCTTTTGTATTTAATTCCGATGCAATTTCTGTGTTTCATCGTGAAGAAGAAGTTCCAAGGTATACAGTAACCCTGACGTGAAGCATAGGAATCTATAACTAGTGTCACAGGAATGGTTCAAAACATAGTCAGTAAGAAGTGTCAGTCGTCTTGTACTTAAGTCGACATTGTGCCTTTTCTATTGAATTCCGATGCAATTTTGTGTTTCATCGTCAATAGGAAGGTCAGAGGGATACAATAAACCTGAAGTGAAGTATCGGAATCTACAAGTAGTGTCAATGGAATGGTTCAAATCATAGACAGTAAGAAGAGTCAGTCTTCATGTACTTAAGTCGGCATTATGCCATTTGTATTTAATTCCGATGCAATATCTGTGTTTCATCGTCAATACGAAGGTCAGAGGGATACAGTAAACCCGAATTGAAGCATCGGAATCTATTGCTAGTGCCACAGGAGTGGTTCAAAACATAGTCAGTAAGAAGAGTCAGTCTTCTAGACCTTAAGTCGGCATTGTGCATTTTGTATTTAATTCCGATGCAATTTCTGTGTTTCATCGTCAATAAGAAGGTCCGAGGGATACAGTAAACCTGAAGTGAAGCATCGGAATCTATAACTAGTGTCACAGGAATGGTTCAAAACATAGACACTAAGAAGGGTCAGTCTTCTTGTACTTAAGCCGGCATTGTGCCTTTTCTATTTAATTCCGATGCAATTTCTGTGTTTCATAGTCAATAAGAGGGTCAGAGGGATACAGTAAACGTGAAGTGAAGCATCGGAATCTATAACTAGTGTCACAGGAATGGTTCAAAACATAGTCAGTAAGAAGAGTCAGTCTTCTTGTTCTTAAGTCGGCATTGGGCCTTTTGTATTTAATTCTGATGCAATTTCTGTGTTTCATCGGCAATAAGGTCAGAAAGATACAGTAAACCAGAAGTGAAGCATCGGAATCTATAACTAGTGTCATAGGAATGGTTCAAAACATAGTCAGTAAGAAGAGTGAGTCTTCTTGTCCTTAAGTCGGCATTGTGCCTTTTGTGTTTAATTCCGATGAAATTTCTCTGTTTCATCGTCAATAAGAAGGTCCAAGGGATATAGTAAACCTGGAGTGAAGCATCGGAATCTATAACTATTGTCTCAGGAATGGTTCAAATCATAGACAGTAAGAAGAGTCGGTCTTCTTGTACTTAAGTCAGCATTGTGCCTTTTGTATTTAATTCCGATGCAATTTCTGTGTTTCATCGTCATTAAGAATGTCCAAGGGATACAGTAAACCTGAAGTAAAGCATCGGAATCTATAATTAGTGTCACAGGAATGGTTCAAATCATTGTCAATAAGAAGAGTCGGTCTTCATGTACTTAAGTTCGCATTGGGCCTTTTGTATTTATTCCGATGCAATTTCTGTGTTTCATCGTCAATAAGAAGGTACAAGGGATACAGTAAACCTGAAGTGAAACATCGGAATCTATAACTAGTGGCACTGGAATGGTTCAAAGCATAGACAGTAGGAAGAGTCAGTCTTCTTGTACTTAAGTCGGCATTGTGGCTTTTGTATTTAATCCGATGCAATTTCTGTGTGTCATAGTCAATAAGAAGGTCAGAGGGATACAGTAAACCTGAAGTGAAGCATCGGAATATATAACTAGTGTCACAGGAATGGTTCAAAACATAGTCAGTAAGAAGAGTCAGTCTTCTTGTTCTTAAGTCGGCATTGGGCCTTTTGTATTTAATTCTGTTGCAATTTCTGTGTTTCATCGGCAATAAGGTCAGAGGGATACAGCATACCTGAAGTGAAGCATCGGAATCTATAACTAGTGTCACAGGAATAGTTCAAATCATTGTCAATAAGAAGAGTCGGTCTTCATGTACTTAAGTTCGCATTGTGCCTTTTGTATTTATTCCGATGCAATTTCTGTGTTTCATCGTCAATAAGAAGGTACAAGGGATACAGTAAACCTGAAGTGAAACATCGGAATCTATAACTAGTGGCACTGGAATGGTTCAAAGCATAGACAGTAGGAAGAGTCAGTCTTCTTGTACTTAAGTCGACATTGTGCCTTTTCAATTTAATTCCGATGCAATTTTGTGTTTCATCGTCAATAGGAAGGTCAGAGGGATACAATAAACCGGAAGTGAAGTATCGGAATCTACAAGTAGTGTCAATGGAATGGTTCAAATCATAGACAGTAAGAAGAGTCAGTCTTCATGTTCTTAAGTCGGAATTATGCCTTTTGTATTTAATTCCGATGCAATATCTGTGTTTCATCGTCAATAAGAGGGTCAGAGGGATACAGTAAACCTGGAGTGAAGCATCGGAATCTATAACTAGTGTCAATGGAATGGTTCAAAACATAGACAGTAAGAAGAAACGGTCTTCTTGTACTTAAGTCGGCATTGTTCCTTTTGTATTTAATTCCGATGGAATTTCTGAGTTTCATCGTCAATTAGAAGGTCAGAGGGATACAATAAACCTGAAGTGAAGCATCGGAATCTATAACTAGTGTCACAGGAATGGTTCAAAGCCTAGTCAGTTAAAAGAGTCAGTCTTCCTGTCCGTTAGTCGGCATTGTGCCTTTTGTATTTAGTTCCGATGCAATTTCTTTGTTTCATCGTCAATAAGAAGGTCCAAGGGATATAGTAAACCTGGAGTGAAGCATCGGAATCTATAACTAGTGTCAAAGAAATGGTTCAAAACATAGACAGTAAGAAGAGTCTGTTTTCTCGTACTTAAGTCGGCATTGTGCCTTTTGTATTTAATTCCGATGCAATTTCTGTGTTTCATCGTCAATAAGAAGGTCCAAGGGAAACAGTAAACTTGAAGTGAAGCATCGGAATCTATAACTAGTGTCACAGGAATGGTTCAAAACATAGTCAGTAAGAAGAGTCGGTCTTCTTGTTCTTAAGTCGGCATTGGGCCTTTTGTATTTAATTCCGATGCAATTTCTGTGCTTCATCGGCAATAAGGTCAGAGGGATACAGTATACCTGACGTGAAGCATCGGAATCTATAACTAGTGTCACAGGAATGGTTCAAAACATAGACGGTAAGAAGAGTCAGTCTTCTTGTACCTGAGTCGGCATTGTGCCTTTTGTAATTAATTCCGATTTAATATCTGTGTTTCATTGTCAATAAGAAGGTCTGAGGGATACAGTTAACCTGAAGTGAAGCATCGGAATCCAAAACTAGTGTCACAAAAATGGTTCAAAGCATTGACAGTAGGAAGAGTCAGTCTTCTTGTACTTAAGTCGGCATTGTGCCTTTTGTATTTAATTCCGATGCAATTTCTTTGTTTCATCGTCAATAAGAAGGTCCAAGGTATACAGTAACCCTGAAGTGAAGCATCGGAATCTATAACAAGTGTCACAGGAATGGTTCAAAGCATAGTGAGTAAGAAGAGTCAGTCTTCTTGTACTTAAGTCGGCATTGTGCCTTTTGTATTTAATTCCGATGCAATTTCTGTGTTTCATCGTCAATAGGAAGGTCCAAGGGATACAGTAAACCTGGAGTGAAGCATCAGAATCTATAACTAGTGTCACAGGAAAGGTTCAAACCATTGACAGTAAGAAGAGTCAGTCTTCTTGTACTTAAGTCGACATTGTGCCTTTTCTATTTAATTCCGATGCAATTTCTGTGTTTCATCGTCAATAGGAAGGTCAGAGGGATACAATAAACCTGAAGTGAAGTATCGGAATCTACAAGTAGTGTCAATGGAATGGTTCAAATCATAGACAGAAAGAAGAGTCAGTCTTCATGTACTTAAGTCGGCATTATGCCTTTTATATTTAATTCCGATGCAATATCTGTGTTTCATCGTCAATAAGAAGGTCAGAGGGATACAGTAAACCCGAAGTGAAGCATCGGAATCTATTGCTAGTGTCACAGGAGTGGTTCAAAACATAGTCAGTAAGAAGTGTCAGTCTTCTTGTTCTTATGTCGGCATTGGGCCTTTTGAATTTCATTCCGATGCAATTTCTGTGTTTCATCGCAATAAGGTCAGAGGGATACAGTAAACCAGAAGTGAAGCATCGGAATCTATAACTAGTGTCACAGGAATGGTTCAAAACAAAGTCAGTAAGACGAGTGAGTCTTCTTGTCCTTAAGTCGGCATTGTGCCTTTTGTGTTTAATTCCGATGAAATTTCTGTGTTTCATCGTCAATAAGAAGGTCCAAGGGATATAGTAATCCTGGAGTGAAGCATCGGAATCTATAACTATTGTCACAGGAATGGTTCAAATCATAGACAGTAAGAAGAGTCAGTCTTCTTGTACTTAAGTCGGCATTGTGTCTTTTGTATTTAATTCCGATGCAATTTCTGTGTTTCATCGTCAATAAGAAGGTCCAAGGGATACAGTAAACCTGAAGTGAAGCATCGGAATCTATAACTAGTGTCACTGGAATGGTTCAAACATAGACAGTAAGAAGGGTCAGTCTTCTTGTACTTAAGCCGGCATTGTGCCTTTTCTATTTAATTCCGATGCAATTTCTGTGTTTTATAGTCAATAAGAAGGTCTGAGGGATACAGTAAACCTGAAGTGAAGCATCGGAATCTATAACTAGTGTCCCAGGAATGGTTCAAAACATAGTCAGTAAGAAGAGTCAGTCTTCTTGTTCTTAAGTCGGCATTGGGCCTTTTGTATTTAATTCCGATGCCATTTCTGTGTTTCATCGGCAATAAGGTCAGAGGGATACAGTAAACCAGAAGTGAAGCATCGGAATCTACAACTAGTGTCACAGGAATGGTTCAAAACATAGTCAGTAAGATGAGTGAGTCTTCTTGTCCTTAAGTCGGCATTGTGCCTTTTGTGTTTAATTCCGATGAAATTTCTGTGTTTCATCGTCAATAAGAAGGTCCAAGGGATATAGTAAACCTGGAGTGATGCATCGGAATCTATAACTAGTGTCACAGGAAAGGATCAAAACATAGACAGTAAGCAGAGTCAGTCGTCTTGTACTTAAGTCGACATTGTGCCTTTTCTATTTAATTCCGATGCAATTTCTGTGTTTCACCGTCAATAGGAAGGTCAGAGGGATACAATAAACCTGAAGTGAAGTATCGGAATCTACAAGTAGTGTCAATGGAATGGTTCAAATCATAGTCAGTAAGAAGAGTCAGTCTTCTTGTTCTTAAGTCGGCATTGGGCCTTTTGAATTTAATTCCGATGCATTTTCTGTGTTTCATCGGCAATAAGGTCAGAGGGATACAGTAAACCAGAAGTGAAGCATCGGAATCTATAACTAGTGTCACAGGAATGGTTCAAAACAAAGTCAGTAAGACGAGTGAGTCTTCTTGTCCTTAAGTCGGCATTGTGCCTTTTGTGTTTAATTCCGATGAAATTTCTGTGTTTCATCGTCAATAAGAAGGTCCAAGGGATATAGTAAACCTGGAGTGAAGCATCGGAATCTATAACTATTGTCACAGGAATGGTTCAAATCATAGACAGTAAGAAGAGTCAGTCTTCTTGTACTTAAGCCGGCATTGTGCCTTTTGTATTTAATTCCGATGCAATTTCTGTGTTTCATCGTCTTTAAGAATGTCCATGGGATACAGTAATCCTGAAGTAAAGCATCGGAATCTATAACTAGTGTCACAGGAATGGTTCAAATCATTGTCTATAAGAAGAGTCGGTCTTCATGTACTTAAGTTCGCATTGTGCCTTTTGTATTTATTCCGATGCAATTTCTGTGTTTCATCGTCAATAAGAAGGTACAAGGGATACAGTAAACCGGAAGTGAAACATCGGAATCTATAAATAGTGTCACTGGAATGGTTCAAAACATAGACAGTAGGAAGAGTCAGTCTTCTTGTACTTAAGTCGGCATTGTGGCTTTTGTATTTAATCCGATGCAATTTCTGTGTTTCATAGTCAATAAGAAGGTCAGAGGGATACAGTAAACCCAAAGTGAAGCATCGGAATCTATAACTAGTGTCACAGGAATGGTTCAAAACATAGTCAGTAAGAAGAGTCAGTCTTCTTGTTCTTAAGTCGGCATTTGGCCTTTTGTATTTAATTCCGTTGCAATTTCTGTGTTTCATCGGCAATAAGGTCAGAGGGACACAGTATACCTGAAGTGAAGCATCGGAATCTATAACTAGTGTCACAGGAATGGTTCAAAACATAGACGGTAAGAAGAGTCAGTCTTCTTGTACTTAAGTCGGCATTGTGCCTTTTGTATTTAATTCCGATGCAAAATCTGTGTTTCATTGTGAATAAGAAGGTCTGAGGGATACAGTTAACCTGTACTTATTGTACTTAAGTCGGCATTGTGCCTTTTCTATTTAATTCCGATGCAATATCTGTGTTTCATCGTCAATAAGAAGGTCCAAGGGATACAGTAAACCTGAAGTGAAGCATCGGAATCTATAACTAGTGTCAATGGAATGGTTCAAAACATAGACACCAAGAAGAAACGGTCTTCTTGTACTTAAGTCGGCATTGTGCCTTTTGTATTTAATTCCGATGGAATTTCTGAGTTTCATCGTCAATAAGAAGGTCAGAGGGATACAATAAACCTGAAGTGAAGCATCGGAATCTATAACTAGTGTCACAGGAATGGTTCAAGGCATAGTCAGTAAGAAGAGTCAGTCTTACTGTCCTTAAGTCGGCATTGTGCCTTTTGTATTTAATTCCGATGCAATTTCTTTGTTTCATCGTCAATAAGAAGGTCCAAGGGATATAGTAAACCTGGAGTGAAGCATCGGAATCTAAAACAAGTGTCACAGAAATGGTTCTAAACATAGACAGTAAGAAGAGTCTGTTTTCACGTACTTAAGTCGGCCTTGTGCCTTTTGTATTTAATTCCGATGCAATTTCTGTGTTTCATCGTCAATAAGAAGGTCCAAGTCAAACAATAAACCTGAAGTGAAGCATCGGAATCTATAACTAGTGTCACAGGAATGGTTCAAAAAATAGACAGCAAGAAGGGTCAGTCTTCTAGTACTTAAGTCGGCATTGTGGCTATTGTATTTAATTCCTATGCAACTTCTGTGTTTCATAGTCAATAAGAAGGTCAGAGGGATACAGTAAACCTGAAGTGAAGCATCGCAAACTATAACTAGTGTCACAGGAATGGTTCAAAACATAGTTAGTAAGAAGAGTCAGTCTTCTTGTTCTTAAGTCGGCATTGGGCCTTTTATATTTAATTCCGATGCAATTTCTGTGTTTCATCGGCAATAAGGTCAGAGGGATACAGTATACCCGACGAGAAGCATCCGAATCTATAACTAGTGTCACAGGAATGGTTCAAAACATAGACGGTAAGAAGAGTCAGTCTTCTTGTACTTAAGTCGGCATTCTGCCTTTTGTATTTAATTCCGATGCAATATCTGTGTTTCATTGTCAATAAGAAGGTCTGAGGGATACAGTTAAACTGAAGTGAAGCATCGGAATCCAAAACTAGTGTCACAGGAATGGTTCAAAGCATTGACAATAGGAAGAGTCAGTCTTCTTGTACTTAAGTCGGCATTGTGCTTTTTGTATTTAATTCCGATGCAATTTCTGTGTTTCATTGTCAATAAGAAGGTCCAAGGTACACAGTAAACCTAAAGCAAAGTATCGGAATCTATATCTAGTGTCACAGGAATGGTTCAAACAATAATCAGTAAGAAGAGTCAGTCTTCTTGTACTTAAGTCGGCATTGTGCCTTATCTATTTATTTCCCATGCAATTTCTGTGTTTCATCGTCAATAAGAAGGTCCAAGGGATACAGTAAACCTGAAGTGAAGCATCGGAATCTATAACTAGTGTCACAGGAATGGTTCAAAACATAGTCAGTAAGAAGAGCCAGTCTTCTTGTACTTAAGTCGGCGTTGTGCCTTTTGTAATTAATTCCTATGCAATTTCTGTGTTTCATCGTAAATATGGTCAGAGGGATACAGTACACCTGAATTGAAGCATCGGAATCTGTAACTAGTGTCACAGGAATGGTTCAAAACATAGACAGTAGGAAGAGTCAGTCTTCTTGTACTCAAGTCGGCATTGTGCCATTTGTATTTAATTCCGATGCAATTTCTGTGTTTCATTGTCAATTAGAAGGTCAGAGGGATACAGTAAACCTGAAGTGAAGCATCGGAATCTATAACTAGTGTCACAGGAATGGTTCAAAACATATAAAGTAGGAAGAGTCAGTCTTCTTGTCCTTAAGCCGGCATTGTGCCTTTTGTATTTAATTCCTATGCAAGTTCTGTGTTTCATCGTCAATAAGATCGTCCAAGGTATACAGTAAACCTGAAGTGAAGCATCGGAATCTTGACTAGTGTCACAGGAATGGTTCAAAACAAAGTTAGTAAGAAGAGTCAGTCTTCGTGTACTTAAGTCGGCATTGTGCCTTTTCTATTTAATTCTGTTGCAATTTCTGTGTTTCATCGTCAATAAGGAGGTCTAAGGGATACAGTAAACCTGGAGTGAAGCATCGGAATCTATAACTAGTGTCACAGGAATGGTTCAAAGCATTGACAGTAGGAAGAGTCAGTCTGCTTGTACTTAAGTCGGCATTGTGCATTTTGTATTTAATTCCGATGCAATTTCTGTGTTTCATCGTCATTAAGAAGGTCCTAGGGATACAGTATAGCTGGAGTGAAGCATCGGAATCTATAACTAGTGTCACAGGAATGGTTCAAAATATAGACAGTAAGAATAGTTAGTCTTCTTGCACATAAGTCGGCATTGTGCCTTTTGTATTCAATTCCGATGCAATTTCTGTGTTTTATTGTTTATAAGAATGTCCAAGGGATACAGTAAACCTGATGTGAAGCATCGGAATCTATAACTAGTGTCACAGGAATGGTTCAATCAATCTCAGTAAGAAGAGTCGGTCTTCATGTACTTAAGTCGGCATTGCGCCTTTTGTATTTAATTCCGATGCAATTTCTGTGTTTCAACGTCAATAAGAAGGTCAGAGGGATACAGTAAACTTGAAGTGAAGCGTCGGAATCTATAACTAGTGTCACTGGAATGGTTCAAAGCATTGTCAGTAAGAAATTTCAGTCTTCTTGTCCTTAAGTCGGCATTGTGCATTTTGTATTTAATTCCGATGGAATTTCTGTGCTTAATCGTCAATAAGAAGGTCCAAGGGATACAGTAAACCTGCAGTGAAGCATCGGAATCTACAACTAGTGTCACAGTGATGGTTCAAAACATAGACAGTAAGAAGAGTCAGTCTTCTTGTACTTAAGTCCGCATTGTGCTTTTTGTATTTAATTCCGATGCAATTTCTGTGTATCATCGTCAATAAGAAGGTACAAGGGATACAGTAAACCTGAAGTGAGCATCGGAATCTATAACTAGTGTCACTGGAATGGTTCAAAATATAGACAGAAAGAAGAGTCAGTCTTCTTGTACTTAAGTCGGCATTATGCCTTTTGTATATAATTCCGATGCAATTTCTGTGATTCATTGTCAATAAGAAGGTCCAAGGGATACAGTAAACCTGAAGTGAAGCATCGAACTCTGTAACTAGTGTCACAGAAATGGTTCAAAAATTAGACAGTAGGAAGAGTCAGTCTTCTTGTACTTAAGTCGGCAATGTGCCTTTTGTATTTAATTCCGATGCAATTTCTGTGTTTCATCGTCAATAAGAATGTCCAAGGGAAACAGTAAACCGGAAGTGAAGCATCGGAATCTATAACTAGTGTCACAGGAATGGTTCAAAACATAGACACTAAGAAGGGGCAGTCTTCTTCTACTTATGTCGGCATTGTGGCTTTTGTATTTAATTCCGATGCATTTTCTGTGTTTCATAGTCAATAAGAAGATCAGGGGGATACAGTAAACCTGAAGTGAAGCATCGGAATCTATAACTAGTGTCACAGGAATGGTTCAAAACATAGTCAGTAAGAAGAGTCAATCTTCTTGTCCTTAAGTCTGCATTGTGCCTTTTGTATTTCATTCCGATGCAATATGTGTGTTTCATCGGCAATAAGGTCAGAGGGATACAGTAAACCTGAAGTGAAGCATCGGAATCTAAAACTAGTGTCACAGGAATGGTTCAAAACATAGACTGTAAGAAGAGTCAGTTATCTTGTACTTAAGTCGGCATTGTGCCTTTTGTATTTATTTCCGATGTAATTTCTGTGTTTCATTGTCAATAAGAAGGTCTGAGGGATACAGTTAACCGGAATCCCAAACTAGTGTCACAGGAATGGTTCAAAACATTGACAGTAGGAAGAGTCAGTCTTCTTGTACTTACGTCGGCATTGTGCCTTTTGTATTTAATTCCGATGCAATTTCTGTGTTTCATCGTCAAGAAGAAGTTCCAAGGTATACAGTAACCCTGAAGTGAAGCATAGGAATCTATAACTAGTGTCACAGGAATGGTTCAAAACATAGTCAGTAAGAAGAGTCAGTCGTCTTGTACTTAAGTCGACATTGTGCCTTTTCTATTGAATTCCGATGCAATTTTGTGTTTCATCGTCAATAGGAAGGTCAGAGGGATACAATAAACCTGAAGTGAAGTATCGGAATCTACAAGTAGTGTCAATGGAATGGTTCAAATCATAGACAGTAAGAAGAGTCAGTCTTCATGTACTTAAGTCGGCGTTATGCCTTTTGTATTTAATTCCGATGCAATATCTGTGTTTCATCGTCAATACGAAGGTCAGAGGGATACAGTAAACCCGAAGTGAAGCATCGGAATCTATTGCTAGTGCCACAGGAGTGGTTCAAAACATAGTCAGTAAGAAGAGTCAGTCTTCTAGACCTTAAGTCGGCATTGTGCCTTTTGTATTTAATTCCGAAGCAATTTCTGTGTTTCATCGTCAATAAGAAGGTCCAAGGGATACAGTAAACCTGAAGTGAAGCATCGGAATCTATAACTAGTGTCACAGGAATGGTTCAAAACATAGACAGTAAGAAGGGTCAGTCTTCTTGTACTTAAGCCGGCATTGTGCCTTTTCTATTTAATTCCGATGCAATTTCTGTGTTTCATAGTCAATAAGAGGGTCAGAGGGATACAGTAAACGTGAAGTGAAGCATCGGAATCTATAACTAGTGTCACAGGAATGGTTCAAAACATAGTCAGTAAGAAGAGTCAGTCTTCTTGTTCTTAAGTCGGCATTGGGCCTTTTGTATTTAATTCTGATGCAATTTCTGTGTTTCATCGGCAATAAGGTCAGAAAGATACAGTAAACCAGAAGTGAAGCATCGGAATCTATAACTAGTGTCACAGGAATGGTTCAAAACATAGTCAGTAAGAAGAGTGAGTCTTCTTGTCCTTAAGTCGGCATTGTGCCTTTTGTGTTTAATTCCGATGAAATTTCTCTGTTTCATCGTCAATAAGAAGGTCCAAGGGATATAGTAAACCTGGAGTGAAGCATCGGAATCTATAACTATTGTCTCAGGAATGGTTAAATCATAGACAGTAAGAAGAGTCGGTCTTCTTGTACTTAAGTCAGCATTGTGCCTTTTGTATTTAATTCCGATGCAATTTCTGTGTTTCATAGTCATTAAGAATGTCCAAGGGATACAGTAAACCTGAAGTAAAGCATCGGAATCTATAACTAGTGTCACAGGAATGGTTCAAATCATTGTCAATAAGAAGAGTCGGTCTTCATGTACTTAAGTTCGCATTGTGCCTTTTGTATTTATTCCGATGCAATTTCTGTGTTTCATCGTCAATAAGGTCAGAGGGATACAGCATACCTGAAGTGAAGCATCGGAATCTATAACTAGTGTCACAGGAATGGTTCAAAACATAGTCAGTAAGAAGAGTCAGTCTTCTTGTTCTTAAGTCGGCATTGGGCCTTTTGTATTTAATTCTGTTGCAATTTCTGTGTTTCATCGGCAATAAGGTCAGAGGGATACAGCATACCTGAAGTGAAGCATCGGAATCTATAACTAGTGTCACAGGAATAGTTCAAAACCTAGACGGTAAGAAGAGTCAGTCTTCTTGTACTTAAGTCGGCATTGTGCCTTTTGTATTTAATTCCGATGCAAAATCTGTGTTTCATTGTCAATAAGAAGGTCTGAGGGATACAGTTAACCTGTACTTATTGTACTTAAGTCGGCATTGTTCCTTTTCTATTTTATTCCGATGCAATTTCTGTGTTTCATCGTCAATAAGATGGTCCAAGGGATATAGTAAACCTGGAGTGAAGCATCGGAATCTATAACTAGTGTCAATGGAATGGTTCAAAACATAGACAGTAAGAAGAAACGGTCTTCTTGTATGTATGTATGTAATGGGGCTTTTGGGACACATTTTGGGACGTATATACGCAGCTAATGTTAGCAGCGGTACCGTACCCAAGCTGCCGTCTCTAGTCATCTGTTCATTACGTCACACTTGGCAGCCTTCCAGCTGGCGGGGCTACGCAGGCACGCACGCACACGTGCGCGCACACACACACACACACACACACACACCTAAACCGGTATATGTAAGATGTAATTCAACATTTATTATACATATTATTTTTGCAAATTAATCCAGCTGTTGTGTGCACCGCTGAATCCAAGCCACTTTACCAGTACCTTATTTCCATTCTTACGTATGATTTTCTCAACAATGTATGTTGATGGATATTTTGTTTTTTGTAGCTCCTCTGCATAGAAAGCTCCAGCTATGGGCTGAGATTTGTAATCTTCAAGGAGATATGTTCTCGGATTGGTTTCTTGCACTTTACGTATTTTGAAAATTTCCGTGGACCAGTTGGCAGTGTATCCTTTGTCAAAGACTGTTTTCTGTTTACTAATTCTGACGTAATCACCAGTTTTGAGTTTTGAGCGACGTGGATCAATCATTTTGATTTTGTTATACACAGTAGATAGAAGGCTATTATCTTTTACGTCCACCGGCCTCATTTGAATTGTTCTGTGTTTCGTGTGATTATACTGTGTGACCAGATCTTGTACAATCTTAATCCATTTGTATGAGCCCTGAGCAGTAAATTTTCTGAACATAAGACCCTTGAGAGTTCTGTTAAAGCGTTCGACTACAGAAGCTTTCATATTTGAAAAAGTGGAATAATGATTAATTCTGAGTTGTTGCATTAACTTTTTAAAGCTAGTATTGTAGAATTCTTTCCCAAGATCAGTTTGTAAATGTACTGGGATTCGCTTGCTTTTTGTGTATATATTTTTAATAGCAACAGCAACTGCAACCCCAGATTTTGTCTTTAGAGCAGCAACCCATGCGTATGTGGAGTAAACATCAATTACTGTTAATAAATATTTATATCCAGAATTCCACTTTGAATATGCAATCATGTCAACTAAGTCTGCCTGATGGAGATCATCAAGTCCTTTTGTGATAACCGGTCTCCTAGGATACGTTCGACGAGCAGGACGATGAAGCTCATGAGCAATAGCAGCTTGCATCATGCTCTCTCCTTAATGCGTGTTCCTTATGGAAGACAATATATCTTTGTAATGACAGAATTTTGATGGAATGATTGCTTATATGGACTGGAGTGCGGGAAGAAAAAGAAGGGAGGGAAATAAAAAATAAATAAAAACGAAAGAACACACATATATTCTAAGAAGAATTTTTATTATTCTCAAAGTACCATCTCATAATAAGTCTTGCATTAGTCTTTGCTAACAATCGATTTTCAGGAATATTAAAAGATGTTCTCAGAGTTTTCAATGAAGGACACTCGAAAGATTGCATGTTGACTACTCTACCATGATGCACACCCAGTAAAGCAGATGTCCATTCTACTTTTTCTTGTCCCATTACCATAATATAATCACAGCATTTACACAACTCCCACAAAGTATTCCTTGCAGTAAGTAATGACACGCCGTCCATTCCCCAGTGCTCGTGGTGATGATTACGTGTCAGCCACGAGTTTATCTTCTGAGTCTTTTCTGATAGGCTGTTAAAGGCTACAACTTGAGCGATAGTGACATATTCCTCTGCAATAACATGCATTCCATCTACTATGATAGCAGCTGCTTGTTTAGGCACAAAATTATTTGCATCATCTTTGAATCCTTGCAGATCTATGAATGCTATCTTCATTCTGTGAGAGGAAGAGGTAAGAAGAAAGAAAGAAAGAAAGAAAAGTCAGCGGTGGCATACTACTGCTGTGACTGAAATCGTTGTATGTGCGTATGTGACAAGAAAAATTTCTCTTACCTGAAGCACGACAAGATGATGATTGATTCTACAGAAACTACAATAGCGTAAACCTGCTCAGTGGAACAATATCGACTGATAGTATTTCTCTAAAAGCATCTCGTTTTATGTGTTATGTGTACGAGCACCCTTTTTTTTTTTTTATTATTATCCCCCTCCTCTCATCATATCACAGTCTTCCTGCTAGCACGGCTAAACTATTAACATCTACAGTTGAAAGAAGAAGAAGAAGAAGAAGAAAACAAAAGGAAATTCTTTATTATTTTCGAAAGGCGTGTTGTAAAATGCAGAAAACAGTATTGTTCTTCCTCCAGAAGTTAAACTGTATGTGTGAGCACGTAATGTGCACGCAGGGAGCCAGCAGATATCAACAATAACAGCGACGAGAACACGGGCAGGAGGTTTGGCATCTGTTTCGGAACATCTGAAATAACATCGGCTCTCCAGCACGTGGCGGGAGAGCAGCTGTCGCAGCGTTTTTTTTTTTTTGTTGTGCACATGCGGAGGAGGTCAATGCCATGTCCTCCTCCATACCACGCCACACGTGTGTTACGTAATACTGCTATTACCATCATCACGCTGGAGGCTGCGTGGAGGAGGACAAAAAAAACTTAAACTTTCGTACACATGCCCAGAGACTGCTCGTATGACGTATTTTTTGGTCTTCAGCGTGTATCTCAGTGCCTGAGGAGGGCAGAGATCGTTGCCAAAGTTTACTGTAAAAAGCCATACGCAGATCTGTAGGAGGTGGTTTCATAATTAGCAGTAGCAGCAGTAGCGCCTGATTGTTTCTTTTATAGCAACAAAAACATTAAGCATAACAGCAGTAGGGGGTGGCGTTAGTTTACCCATATCACTCTCACTACCTCCGCGAATATTTTGGCATCGGTACAATATCAGTAGGAGGCGGCGTCAGTTTGTCCCTCTCACTCCCTCTGCGAATGCTCTGAAAGCGAATATTCTGTTTTTTTTTTTTTCCTTCTTCAACTGCTTGCTCGGTATATAACCAGGAGACAAGCGGCTAACATTTGCTATTATTCTGAACATCACCTTTGCTGCAGGAGTCTACGACTGTCGTGGTCGGCACTGTCGTCATCAACTGACACTTTGTGTTTTCTTCATCTTCTTTTTGGAGAAAGATACAGACAACTCTCCAGAAAATGTAAGTTCAACATATATTACCTACTACTAATTGTCACATTTTGTTTTTCTATCTGTAGGGACTGACTGCTGTGTAACTAAAGAGAATAGGGATGCTCCTCATTTACAGAGCTTGAAACAGCTAGGCGAGGGCGGAAACGCAAAACCTACTCAGCGGCTGTCGGCGCTGGAACAGGGAGAGAAGTATCTTATTCTCAGCGCCAGGCGTACAACTACAAAATTTGGAGCAGCAGTTGTCGTGTACGTCAAGGACAGCAAAATATATCTGCCAGCGCGCTTCTCTGCCCTCAGCAATGAAGAACTGGAATTTTTAAACTCCGGGCAAGTGCTTATGATTTATCGTGGTAGAGTCAATAGTATGGATGTAGTTGATTTCGAAACAGTTTCATAAATGACAGCCTATCTGTTGTTTTTTTATTTTTTTTTCATAATATAAGCATTAATGTAAATATTTAGTTGCGTGTGTTTGTGTGTTATTTCACTAACAATGTCCATTACAATTAGGAAAGTGTCAAGGCATGGAAATATTAAAGAAATTGACTTGCGTTCATTAAAAGAAGATAACTGTGGCTCAGATTTTGTCTCGCGAGATACTTTAGTGTTTACAATAAAAGTAGCCGGCATTGGTGAAAATGAGAATGCATTTTCTGAATTGAATGCAAAAATAGTGCAGCTACTTCAGAAGGACTGTTTTAAGGAGGGGGAACATTTTGCTGCCTTCGAAGTGTATGATAAGTACGAATGCATCTACTACACAGACGTATTCGTTAGCAAGTATAATAACCTAGTTGACTACTATATCAAAGAAATCCTGTTTGTTCTATACACAGTCTGCTCTCATAATGCATTTCAGTGCCAGTTTGATTTCTTTAATGGTGCAGCTTGTCTCAAATCGTGGGTAGAGACAGGGGACGTTTCTTTTATTTATTCAAATTGTAAAAATCTGTTGCTTGCAATAGATGATATTTTGACAAGTGCAGAAAGTGAACAATGAGTCAACCATCTCCAAAGCGCATTAAATTAAACCAAGATCAGCGGGGAACCAAAGATCTGGAATGGGTTTCTGTAGAATGTGCTTTCAAGAATCGAATATGTACGGGTGAAATATTTAATCGGTCTGGTTTCAAGGATCCTCTGTATTTCTTGGATGCATGTTTTCCTGTCATTAACAATAGAGTGCGAAATGTTAACCGGCCTCTTAAAATTAATTTTGTACTTATCTGCAGTTTTGTGTTGCCTAAGTCAGGAGCAGTACAAGAAATGTGCATAAACACAAAGAATGTTGAAATATTACCTTCCGAAATTGACAGTGATTGGTATTCAACTAAAATTGAAAAGAAGTTGTTAAAGAAACTGGAGGCTTTCCAACAGAGAGATTCCGGTTGGGCACTAAGGGACATAGTTAAACTGCGTGTTAATGTTAACGAAAATCGAGGGTTTCATGGAGGACGTTACAGAAAACTGCCAAAAGTTATAGCAAATAAACATGCAGTAATTAATGTTCGCTCAAAAGACAATGCCTGTTTCAAGTGGGCAATTTTAGCCGGTTTGTACCCCGTAAATATTCATCCAGAACGTGCTTCTGCATATGTATCACATGCAAACAAACTGAACTTTGATAACATACCTTTTCCTACAGAACTAAAACATGTGCACATATTCGAAAAACAAAATGAAAACGTCTCTGTTAACGTGTATGGTATCCAGTATTCTGATTATCAGTGGATGGTAGTTAGTGATGGAGACGATGATGATGATGATGATGATGATGATGATGAGGAGGAGGAGGAGGAGGAGAAGGAGAGGAAAAAGCAAAGGGGGAGGTGGGGGAGAAATAAAAAAGGAAATATTTTTCAAGTTGTCCCCCTGCATGTTACGAAGTACCATCGTGAGAAACATGTAAATCTATTAATGTTACAGGTCAAAAACACAGATATTTACCATTTCTATTATATAAAAAACTTGTCAAGGCTGGCGCATTATAGCATTACTAGGCATAATAAATCTATAGTGGTCTGTCATCGCTGCCTGTGTTATTTTCGTTCCAAAGAAAAGTTAGATGTACACTTGACTGACTGCGTACAATTTAAGCCAGTTAGCAGTGTTATGCCTAGTGGTGACAAACAGTATGTAAAATTTAGCAACTTCAGAAGCAAGCTAAAGCTGCCTTTTATAATTTATGCCGATACGGAATGCATGCTAGAGCCAGTTGCTACTTGTAGTCGTAGTATTAATTCAAATCAAGTACATTTACATACTCCATTCAGTATAGCCTATTATATTCACTGTACCTACAATGATGAATATTCAGAGTTTAAACTGTACAGAGGTCGTGATTGCATGGATTGGTTTACTCAACAGCTCTATGCAATCGCTGACATCGTGAATGGCTTTTTAGCGCGAAATAAAGAGATGATTATCAACGCTGAGGAAGAATTAGCTTTTCGCTCTGCGAGGAATTGTCACATTTGTGAGAAACCCTTTCAGGAGGATGACGTGAAGCATCGTGACCATTGTCATTTCACAGGCGTTTACAGAGGCGCGGCTCATGCCGGCTGCAACGTAAACTATAGACCTTGTTTCACAGTACCTGTAGTGTTTCATAATCTGACAACCTACGACGGGCATTTCTTGATGAGAAGCATTTGCCAAAAAACTGTGTTTGTTGATGATAATGATAACGATGATGATGAAAAAATTACATTAAATCCAGGCCCTGTTTCCATTTTACCATCAAACATGGAAAAGTATAAATCATTTACGAAGAGCATTCCAGTAATGCACCGAGGTAGGAGATGTAGCATTTACTTTCGATTCATGGATTCCTTAAATTTTCTGACATGCTCGCTTGAAAAGTGTGCCTCATACTTGAAACCAGAGGAACTCAAGATAATTAGGAAATACTTTCCCGATGATCAAGAGTTTAATTTAATCAATCAAAAAGGTACATTCCCATATGAGTATGTGAGCAATGAATCTGTTTTACTAGAGGACCACTTACCTTCAATTGATAATTTTAAAAGTTTATTGACAGGCGGTAGAACTGTCTCGGAATCCGATTACAAAAGAGCATGTGATGTATGGCATTTATTCAAATGTAAAACACTAGGAGAATATTCTGATTTGTATTTGAAAATTGATGTATTGCTGTTGTCTGACGTTTTTGAGAATTTCCGCAACCTGTGCATTAAAACATATGAGTTAGACCCTGCTCATTACGTTACTTCTCCTGGCTTGGCATGGGATGCTTTACTTAAAACTAGCAAAATAGAACTACAGCTTATTACTGACATTGAGCAACTTCAGTTTATTGAGCGAGGTATTAGAGGTGGGATTGTTCATTGCTCTTGTCGGCATGCTGTTGCAAACAACAGATTTATGTCTAATTATAATGCAAATATTGATGAATCTTACATTATCTATCTCGATGTTAATAGCCTTTACAGCTGGGCAATGATGCAACACCTTCCTGTGTCAGACTTTACTTGGATTGACTCAAAAACAATATTAGATACTTTTGATGTGACAACAGTGCCAGATGATTCTGATGTAGGATATATTTTAGAAGTAGACCTTGAATATCCTGAAAATATCCATGATCTGCATTCCGATCTACCACTGTGTCCTGAGAAGATCCTACCACCACCACCACCACCACCAACAACAACAACAACAACAACAACAACAACTGACTGTAACAGTACCAAATCTAGTGCTCCAAAAAAGTTAATCTCTACTTTGTATGATAAGAAAAATTATGTAATACATTATAGGAATTTAAAACAGTGCTTACAACATAAGTTACAATTGCGAAAGATTCACAGAATACTATCATTCAAGCAAGCGCCATGGATGAAACCATACATTGTCATTAATACAGAGAAACGTATGAGAGCAAGTAATGACTTTGAAAAAAATTTCTTCAAACTTATGAATAACAGTGTTTTCGGCAAAACAATGCAAAATGTAAGAAAAATGGTAGATATAAAACTAGCAACACGCTGGGGTGGTAGATATGGAGCAGCTGCACTGATTGCTAAACCTAATTTCAAAAGGAGTGTAATTTTCAATGAAAATTTAGTTGGTATTGAACTAAATAAAGTTAATGTTGTGTTTGATAAACCAATAGCAGTAGGTATGAGTATTTTAGATATATCAAAGACTCTTCTCATAGAGTTTCATTATAACTACATACTAAACAAGTTCCCAGCAAATCATGTGAAACTGTGTTATACAGATACTGATAGCTTAATTTACCACATTAAAACTTCCAATATTTATGAAGATATTAAGATTGATGTTCATAAATGGTTTGATACGTCAGGTTATCCTGTAGATAACAAATATAATCTTCCAATTGTCAATAAGAGAGTGGTAGGGTTATTAAAAGATGAATTAAATGGTGATCCTATAACAGAATTTATAGGTCTGCGAGCTAAAATGTATGCTCTTGAGACTGAGTCACAACGTGTAATGCGTAGGGCAAAGGGTGTGAAGCAATCTTCTGTCAACGAGTTGACCATTGATGATTACAGAAACTGTGTATTGAATTCAGATGTTAAATCTATTACCCAGTATTTTATACAGTCCAAAAGTCATGTTGTATACACTATTGAACAGCACAAGCTAGGTTTATCAGCTCAAGACGATAAACGATTTATACTTACTGATAAAATTAATACTTTAGCTTGGGGTCACTATCGCCTAAAGAAATATGATGATTCTTAATTTTCTTTTTTATACTGTTTGAAAACTGATTTATGTATATAATACATTATATGTGCTTTGAAACTGATTTATTGTGTGAAAACTGATTTCTGTATGTAATGCCTTATATATGCTATGAAACTGATTTATTGTGTGAAAACAAACAAGAAAAAAAATCTTTTGTAACTGATTTATTGTGTGAAAATAAAAATACATATTACATTATTTTTCTTTCATTTCATCACGATGTTCCATTCTGCAACCTCTACAGTTCATTTTAATAGGAGGTGGGCCATCAATCTGACAACGTGCATTCAAGTTGTAATGCTTATAACAATGCTGATACTTAGAAATAAGAGCATCATTCTTAAACACTTGTGGCAACCTGTGAAAGTTGTGTGAAATATCACATATAGATGGTAACAGTTGTGTAGGAAATAAATAACAATCAATTGCATTCAAATGTTGACACTGGACAAGTTTCTTATAAATTTCAGAAAGCACTTTACAAATGTTTTTCGATTTAATCCACTCGAACAAGAAGTTAGCATCGGTATCAGCCATAAAAGTAGTAGCTCCCTCTTTCTTTCCAGCACACCAATTGAATCCATAGTCTTCCAGTCGGAGCATTTCGACATCTTCGGGAATAATTGGTTGCAGAATACTTAAGACGAACGGACACAGTAGGTCTTGTGAAAACACCAGCGTTTTACAGTCACTGTTTTCTTTTAGTAGTGATTGAATGGAAGAGTTCAGTGCATTGAAAGAGGCTTCTGTGTCTAGAACCTGTAGTATACATTCACTTCTAGCACTTAAATTTGCCACTAACACTCTCACTGACTGCTCGTCTGAACTGGTATTAATTATCAAAACTTTGTTCATTCTGTCCTGTTTCTTCACCTCCCTTCGACGATGTAGCACACACTAATGATGAAATGGTTGAGAAGCACTTCCTTTTATATCTGTGTACGCTTTGCAACCTGATTGCTTGATGGAGTCATTTCAATTACTGAATCATGAATGACCAAGCAGTAAGCTATTGTATTTTTTGCAAATGCTTTTTTTGTTTCTATTTCTATCTTCATGTCAACGATGGAAGATTTCAGTGTTTCGTCTTGATGTGAACAATCAATGAAAAATATAGGACAGTTCTGAAATTCGGTACGGTTCATGAGTGGATTTCCTCTTCTTCTTACACCGCTGTCTCCATAATACAGTGACTGAAAATTCGCGTACATTTCAAACGCTTGTGCTGTATTCTTAGTGTCAAAATCGACAGCAAAATTCTCCTCTGGGAATTTAGATGAATTTAAATATACTTTCAAGTCTGATATGTTTATTTTGTCGAATACACTAGAGTCAGCAGTAATCGAATTTCTGTTTGACTGAAAAGCTAATATTACATACCTTGCAGTTTCAAGGGCTGTATTAAATTTGATTTGCCACGTCCAGGAGTTAATTTCTGGTGCAATACTTTCAATCAAATCCCAGTGACGAAAAGCTAATCTGAGACTGATATCATTTTTCAAAATATTCCACAGTGATATTTGTTGCTTTTCAGAAACTTGGACATGTGGCATTTCCCAGTGCATGTTCTCCAACACAATTTTCGATTTGGTATCTGCTGTTTCTGAGACAATACAGTTAATATCTTGTCTACTACGAATCAGTACCAATTCATGACGAGCATTTAAAATTATCTTTTGGTAATCCTCTGCAAAGCCTAAGATCATTTTAAGCGGGATGCAAAAATTAAAACGTCCATCGTTATCGACTAACTCTTTCAATTCACTTCTTGTCCCCCATCCGGCATTTTGTAATAAGTTTGCTTCACCTGGGGTAAAAGATGCATATCCTTTCATTAAAGCTGCAATTCCAGGATTACGCACATGGTCGATAATTTGGTTATTGAGACGGTACTGAATTTCTGAAAACAGATGAAGCGCGCAGTTTTTTGTTAACTCAATATCAGTAGCTTTTCCCTTTCCCTCTGCATTGACAAGTCGTCCTTCTATATACAGCAGACTCTCTGAGGGCAGCAGGTAAGTATTTTCATTTTGTATAACAATTGATATGGAATCGTTCTGAGCAAAAGCTGGTTGACCAAAAGGTTTATACTTATGATACTGAAGGCGAGTAACTGAGTCGTCGACGAGAATTTTTTCTCTTACATTCAACATTTTCTTTTCCTCCTTAACCTCCTTCTGTTTGATCAGTGAAAGTCGGAAGACTCGAATGAGAGGTTACAGAGAAATGTATCAGTATTTATAGCACTCTATATCCCAGTGATGACAGTATTTGCCTATTGTACGGAGTTAAAACGTTTTTCACTTTCCTCTTCTTTGCTTTTCTTTTCTTCTTCTTCTTATTATTCTTGTTGTTGTTATTGTGGCTCACAGTGTCAAGGCATCTAGTGTCTTTGCTTATGCAGGCATTCTGTTGGTATATGATACCCATTCCTTTCTCTCTTTTTTTTGTTTAACGTATTTTCCTCAAATGCAATCGAACAGTTATCTCTTCCCCGTCAAAATCCACAAGATTCCCGTCTTGATCTCTAATTGCCACACTTAATTCTGAAACGTATCTTGCAACTACTGGCATGTAAATGGGTGAATTCGGAGTTTCCACAATCTTATATCCTGGTGGGACAGTAGGCCAGAACTGATGTAATGTATGTGTAGGTTCTCCATTGTGAAACGACCCTCCTGAGATATTGCAGTCAACACATAAGACGTTAACACTTTGAATGTTAACTGCATATTCAGCCGTCTTCGTGACTCTTTTGTCAACTACAGTATCTGCAAAACCTAAAACTGAACCTATGTTGTTAGGGATATTAAAATCAATAGTAACATTACTCTTAATCTGACATCGATTCAGTGTTTTATTGAAGGAAATATTTAACTGTACTTCATATTTTTTCTTATTGGTTGAGTTATCACTGGCAATCTTCAAGTTGTATGCTTCAATTTCTTTCATTAACGCTGAAAAAATGTCATGCAGTTCATATGTTCCATGTGGCAGACTAACTTTGTCCAAAATTTCTACATCGTCTAAGTAGTTGTAGAAGTAGAAATTATTGTTTGCTGATGTAATATTTGGGATGGAATTATACGTAAAAAGGTTTAGCAGACCAATTTCATAAACATGAGAGGATAAATTTAGTGCAGGATTGAAGACAGCAGTTAGAAGTGGCTCTTTACCCGTCAGACTTAATGTTACACCGTGTTCAATGTCCATTGTTAGACTGAAACGGTGACCTGCAAAGCTGACTGTTTTATTTGGAATTCAGAAACTTTAAACATAAATGACCACATCTCTGGCTGTTAAGTGACTGAAACGTATTGTAATTATATTTTATGGTACAGTTTTTCAGATATCTTACTATTTCCGGAGGAGGTGGTAAATTTCCAAAGCTGTCGAAATAGTACACAATATTACCTTCCTTTTTGTAAGCTACCCAATGTGAACCTGGTTCATCTTCGGTATTAAGATTAATAATTGCACTCTCACGAGTGTTAGACTTTAAAGGTAAAGTATCTCTCATAAAGACACCTCGAAAGTGTGGTATCTGCAGCTTTTTAGCATAGTGCTGTAAGTCAATGTTGGAAAGTGGTCTTGTAGGAAGGCTATTTATGGAGAATTTTTTTTTTTCCTCATTCCATTTATACCAGTTAGATACAGACCGAATCCATTTTTCCTGTATGGACCTAAGTACAGTCCTTTTCCATCGCGCAAAGCAATTGCCTCAAGTACACGATTATGCCTTTGCATTTCAGCTAACTGCTTTCGAGCACTCTTTGCATCATTAACTGTCTTAGCAATTCCAGCAGCACCTCCGGCTAGTCCTCCGAGTGCCGATAAAGCAGCAAATATTGGAATTAGAGGTAATATTCCACCTGTTTTGGGAATAGGTATTATTCGTTCCTTGTCGAGCAATTTCCCCCTGGCTTTTGTCGGTGCAACTTGTGAAGCAATTTTACGAGCTACTTTCACAACTGTCATCAGATTACTGCCTGGCTTCACGTATTTGAGACCACTTCGAACTTTTTTAATTATGTTATTCAGTACTGCACCAGCTGCTTTCAACCTTTTCTTCACACCCATCCCCATTTTAAGTTTAGCTTTCATTGCACCGGTCACAGCTAAAGCAGCCAATTTTTCCTTCAAATTGGCATCTTTTGCTTTTACTCTGCCCCACGCTTTTCTAGCCAGAATTCGATCTGCTCGATGTCTGTCAGGCAAACTGTCTGGGTGAGTTGCGTACGCTATGTCATGTTCTTTACACGCTTCATCTAGTGGATTGATACCAGCGTCACCTCTTTTGAGTCGTTCCTCTAACATTGTCCCTGGACCGCAGTACGAGTAACCAGGTAAATGAAGTTCGACAGGTAACTTATTAATCATGCGATTAAGAAGAGAACCACCATGCTTCTTCTTCTTCCTTTTCTTTTTCTTCTGTTTATTGTTGTTGTTACTGTGACACATCTTCATTGCTCGAGTGTTAACTAGAGACTGGTCTTTTACAGTTTTGAATGTTCTCTTATATTAGCAATTGTAATATGAGAAGACTTCTTAGTGTGCCTGAAGATGCATTTCAAGAAACATGTACTTCAGCTTCCCATCAGTCCTATTAATGAACACAGAGATGGAGTGCTAATGCAAGATCGAGGACATGGTGATCTGTTTCCTGATACGATTAGATGTATAGTAGCAGGCCCCTCCAACTGTGGAAAAACAAATGTGGTTGTTAATCTCCTAATTCACGAAAATGGTCTCAAATTTAAGAACGTTTATGTGTTTTCCAAATCGCTGCAACAATACAAGTACAAGTTTCTAGAAGACGTTTTAAAGAACCTAAATGATATTGGGTATTTTACATTTTCCAGTAAGGAAGATGTTATACCACCGGATCAAGCACGTCCGCTTTCAGTTTTTATATTTGATGACATTGCTTGTGACAAACAAGATCACATGAAAGCTTACTTTTCCATGGGACGTCATTATGGTATAGACAGTTTCTATTTGTGTCAAACATACAGTAAAATCCCGAAGCAATTAATCAGAGATAATGCTAATGTTATTGTGCTCTTCAAGCAAGATGAGCGTAATTTGAAGCATGTCTTCAGTGATCATGTCAATCCCGATATGACGTTCAATAAATTCCTTGAAATGTGTAAGCGAGCATGGAGTGGGAACACCTATGATTTTCTCGTTATTAGCAAAGATGATAATTTAAACAATGGACGTTATCGAGTAAATTTTGACAATTATATTTGTATTTAAGTCGAGTCTTGGAGCAGCACAGATTATTAACGCCATGGCTTCTGCAAAGGCAACATCATTATCATCATCGTCATCAAGCATGAGCTGCAGCAACAACGGCAGCAGCAACGCTCTGCTGCTGGTGCTAGATCCTCAGTACAGTAATGACATTGCTAATAAAAAGTATGTGGATTCAAAATTCCAGTCATACTCCAACGTTATAACAGATCTCATCGATAAAGTACATCAGTTATTTCAGAAAAACGTGGCAGATACGAATAGTGAAGGTTTGTCGCCGATGGCAAAAGTAAAAGAAAATGCTGAAACAAAATCTTACACTGATACTCTCTTGGCAAAATTATTGCCGCAGATGACATCTTTCTTTTCTACCATATATGCTACTGACACAGCAGTATATTTCAATAATAAACGTTTAAGTGGTTTGCATGAACCTGCTGAGAATCATGACGCTTGCACGAAAGCCTATGTAGATAATGCAATGGAAAAAAGACACGCATTCGATGTAACTGAAAGCTCACTTAAGCTCAAGAATCGTACAACTATCGGTAATTTAGCTGATCCCACAACTGATCATGATGCAGCTACGAAAAAATATGTTGACGATACTCGAAGAAGAATTGAAAATTCTGTGAGACGTGTGAAGGAAAAAGTCGATTCTGAGATGGCAAAGCCACAGAGGAGTGATGTAGCAAGTAAACTGTATGTTGATCTGTTGTTCCATAAGCTGAAAAATCAGCTTAGCAGCTTGAATGAGCTAAAAAACAATGTACGTGTAAATATGGCTGCAAAAGTTGAAGAGTTTTTTGACCTGATTAATGTAACTGAACGCGTTTTAGACGTTCAGAACAAACGTATTACAAATGTACGTGAACCGATTTTGGATTCAGATGTGATAACGAAAGGATATTTTGAAAAGCACGCAAACTTGAAGTTTTCTTTCATTCTTAGAATTGACGGCATTCCTTCGGGAGACCCCAACGAATTGGCTTACGTTTTACACAATGGGCAGTATGAATATATATTACCCTACGATGGCGAAGTTACTTTGCGCTCTATTAGTCCAGATATAGAAACAGTTGTCTTTGAACTGAATGGCGACATCCGCCAACTTTCGATGAACACTGAGATTGCTGTACACAAGGGAGACAGATTCAAGTTCACCAGAACCGATCGCTTGGTAATCGGAAATAAATCACTTCATGCCGAATTTGACTATCGTGTTATATAAATTAAAGGAATCACTTAAATTATGTTCAGATGGTGACTGGTCAGTTGACAATGACAACATGCTTCGGAATTCTTCTTCTTCTTCTTCGTCTATCGAAAGAAACATTAATCTTAAAAAACAGATCGTCAAAGCTCGACAGAACATTCGAAGAAAGCTGTTAGCTCTTCACAAAAGAGAAGCTCAAACCAAGTCTGCGCTAGAGAAGACATTTAGACCCCTTTCACAGCCGCTAAAAGAACTGATTTCCATTAATAAGGAACGATTTCCGAAACAAGAAAAGGATAGCACTACGGCTGCTGCTGCTGCTGCTGGTGCTGCTGTTGATGATAATAATGCTGCTGCTGCATATGATGGTGATATCAATATCGGTGATGTTAAAGAAAGAAAAAGTGAAAAAACGTCAAATACACGTGTAGCAGAGACTGCAGCAGCTCGACTGCCAGCCTCATACTTTAATAAACCAATAGACAGAACGCGTGACACTGTGTATGGTATCAGATTCGACCCGTCAGGAGCTGGATGGATGATTGGAAACTCACCAGTGCACGTCGATGAAAATGATTTAATAATTCACAATGTAAGATATCCGGGAACTAGAGGTTTATACAATTTACTGTTCAAAATCAGGCCTCAGAATTACACCACCCGTGATCTTCAAAATTATGCCAAAATTCTCAAAGCAACCAATGCCTTTAGACAGCATTACATGTCCTTCAAACCTGTAAATGCAAACAGAGGGTATAAGTATACACACATCATAAAACCATTGATTAAAATACTTGAGTCTCCAAAACATCACACTGTTGGTGCAGAAGGAGCGTCAACTTCTTCCCTAGCATACTCTGCAGTAAAAGATGACGACAACGATGATGATGAAGAAGAAAATGACACTACTGACAATGATGATGATGATGATGAAGAAGATGATGATTACAAAAGTGACAAAGTGGTGAAAATCA
The DNA here is from genome assembly GCF_023864345.2 of Schistocerca serialis cubense. Classification (NCBI taxonomy): domain Eukaryota; kingdom Metazoa; phylum Arthropoda; class Insecta; order Orthoptera; family Acrididae; genus Schistocerca; species Schistocerca serialis. The sequence continues at coordinate 8,612,119 of NW_026047584.1, read as the reverse complement.
AAAGTAAAAAACGTGCAGGAAAAGGAATCTACTATGAACCTGTCAAAGAAGAAGAAGAAGAAGATAAAGAAAAAATTGGCATTAAAGACTGGAAGAGGTACTCAACTAAATCACATACGGACTACATTCACTGGAATAACCCTAACGAACTTGTCGAACGTTTAGTTTTCCTGCTTGCTTCAAAAACAGCCGGCAACAACTCGCACGACAATGAAATTATTTCAATAGAGGAAGAACTTCGAGAAGCTGCTATTATTGATTAATATATGAAATTATGTAGTCTATTAATTCGTCATTCTATGTATGTTTATAGAGAAATTAATTGTAAGCCAATCCTGCAATAAATATTTTCTCACTTAAAAAGGTCTTGATTTAATATTTTTTTTATTTGTTTTCCTTTCCCCTCTCGTTTAAAGAGACGAGTCCAAGGAATGTCCTTCATAAAAAAAAAACCACATCTGCAACATCTGGTGTATTCTAATGTGTGTGTGTGTGTGTGTGTGTGTGCGCGCACGTGTGCGTGCGTGCCTGCGTAGCCCCGCCAGCTGGAAGGCTGCCAAGTGTGACGTAATGAACAGATGACTAGCGACGGCAGCTTGGGTACGGTACCGCTGCTAACATTAGCTGCGTATATACGTCCCAAAATGTGTCCCAAAAGCCCCATTACATACCTACTTACTTAAGTCGGCATTGTGCATTTTGTATTTAATTCCGATGGAATTTCTGAGTTTCATCGTCAATAAGAAGGTCAGAGGGATACAATAAACCTGAAGTGAAGCATCGGAATCTATAACTAGTGTCACAGGAATGGTTCAAATCATAGTCAGTAAGAAGTGTCAGTCTTCTTGTACTTAAGTCGGCATTGTGCCTTTTCTATTTAAATCCGATGCAATATCTGTGTTTCATCGTCAATAAGAAGGTCCAAGGGATACAGTAAACCTGGAGTGATGCATCGGAATCTATAACTAGTGTCACAGGGAAGGTTCAAAACATAGACAGTAAGAAGACTCAGTCGTCTTGTACTTAAGTCGACATTGTGCCATTTCTATTTAATTCCGATGCAATTTTGTGTTTCATCGTCAATAGGAAGGTCAGAGGGATACAATAAACCGGAAGTGAAGTATCGGAATCTACAAGTAGTGTCAATGGAATGGTTCAAATCATAGACAGTAAGAAGAGTCAGTCTTCATGTACTTAAGTCGGCATTATGCCTTTTGTATTTAATTCCGATGCAATATCTGTGTTTCATCGTCAATAAGAAGGTCAGAGGGATACAGTAAACCTGGAGTGAAGCATCGGAATCTATAACTAGTGTCAATGGAATGGTTCAAAATATAGACAGTAAGAAGAAACGGTCTTCTTGTACTTAAGTCGGCATTGTTCCTTTTGTATTTAATTCCGAAGGAATTTCTGAGTTTCATCGTCAATTAGAAGGTCAGAGGGATACAATAAACCTGAAGTGAAGCATCGGAATCTATAACTAGTGTCACAGGAATGGTTCAAAGCCTAGTCAGTAAGAAGAGTCAGTCTTCCTGTCCGTAAGTCGGCATTGTGCCTTTTGTATTTAATTCCGATGCAATTTCTTTGTTTCATCGTCAATAAGAAGGTCCAAGGGATATAGTAAACCTGGAGTGAAGCATCGGAATCTATAACTAGTGTCAAAGAAATGGTTCAAAACATAGACAGTAAGAAGAGTCTGTTTTCTCGTACTTAAGTCGGCATTGTGCCTTTTGTATTTAATTCCGATGCAATTTCTGTGTTTCATCGTCAATAAGAAGGTCCAAGGGAAACAGTAAACTTGAAGTGAAGCATCGGAATCTATAACTAGTGTCACAGGAATGGTTCAAAACATAGTCAGTAAGAAGAGTCGGTCTTCTTGTTCTTAAGTCGGCATTGGGCCTTTTGTATTTAATTCCGATGCAATTTCTGTGCTTCATCGGCAATAAGTTCAGAGGGATACAGTATACCTGACGTGAAGCATCGGAATCTATAACTAGTGTCACAGGAATGGTTCAAAACATAGACGGTAAGAAGAGTCAGTCTTCTTGTACTTAAGTCGGCATTGTGCCTTTTGTAATTAATTCCGATTTAATATCTGTGTTTCATTGTCAATAAGAAGGTCTGAGGGATACAGTTAACCTGAAGTGAAGCATCGGAATCCAAAACTAGTGTCACAAAAATGGTTCAAAGCATTGACAGTAGGAAGAGTCAGTGTTCTTGTACTTAAGTCGGCATTGTGCCTTTTGTATTTAATTCCGATGCAATTTCTTTGTTTCATCGTCAATAAGAAGGTCCAAGGTATACAGTAACCCTGAAGTGAAGCATCGGAATCTATAACAAGTGTCACAGGAATGGTTCAAAGCATAGTGAGTAAAAAGAGTCAGTCTTCTTGTACTTAAGTCGGCATTGTGCCTTTTGTATTTAATTCCGATGCAATTTCTGTGTTTCATCGTCAATAGGAAGGTCCAAGGGATACAGTAAACCTGGAGTGAAGCATCGGAATCTATAACTAGTGTCACAGGAAAGGTTCAAACCATTGACAGTAAGAAGAGTCAGTCTTCTTGTACTTAAGTCGACATTGTGCCTTTTCTATTTAATTCCGATGCAATTTCTGTGTTTCATCGTCAATAGGAAGGTCAGAGGGATACAATAAACCTGAAGTGAAGTATCGGAATCTACAAGTAGTGTCAATGGAATGGTTCAAATCATAGACAGTAAGAAGAGTCAGTCTTCATGTACTTAAGTCGGCATTATGCCTTTTGTATTTAATTCCGATGCAATATCTGTGTTTCATCGTCAATAAGAAGGTCAGAGGGATACAGTAAACCCGAAGTGAAGCATCGGAATCTATTGCTAGTGTCACAGGAGTGGTTCAAAACATAGTCAGTAAGAAGAGGCAGTCTTCTAGACCTTAAGTCGGCATTGTGCCTTTTGTATTAAATTCCGATGCAATTTCTGTGTTTCATCGTCAATAAGAAGGTCCAAGGGATACAGTAAACCTGAAGTGAAGCATCGGAATCTATAACTAGTGTCACAGGAATGGTTCAAACATAGACAGTAAGAAGGGTCAGTCTTCTTGTACTTAAGCCGGCATTGTGCCTTTTCTATTTAATTCCGATGCAATTTCTGTGTTTCATAGTCAATAAGAAGGTCACAGGGATACAGTAAACCTGAAGTGAAGCATCGGAATCTATAACTAGTGTCCCAGGAATGGTTCAAAACATAGTCAGTAAGAAGAGTCAGTCTTCTTGTTCTTAAGTCGGCATTGGGCCTTTTGTATTTAATTCCGATGCCATTCCTGTGTTTCATCGGCAATAAGGTCAGAGGGATACAGTAAACCAGAAGTGAAGCATCGGAATCTATAACTAGTGTCACAGGAATGGTTCAAAACATAGTCAGTAAGATGAGTGAGTCTTCTTGTCCTTAAGTCGGCATTGTGCCTTTTGTGTTTAATTCCGATGAAATTTCTGTGTTTCATCGTCAATAAGAAGGTCCAAGGGATATAGTAAACCTGGAGTGAAGCATCGGAATCTATAACTATTGTCTCAGGAATGGTTCAAATCATAGACAGTAAGAAGAGTCAGTCTTCTTGTACTTAAGTCAGCATTGTGCCTTTTGTATTTAATTCCGATGCAATTTCTGTGTTTCATCGTCATTAAGAATGTCCAAGGGATACAGTAAACCTGAAGTAAAGCATCGGAATCTATAACTAGTGTCACAGGAATGGTTCAAATCATTGTCAATAAGAAGAGTCGGTCTTCATGTACTTAAGTTCGCATTGTGCCTTTTGTATTTATTCCGATGGAATTTCTGTGTTCCATCGTCAATAAGAAGGTACAAGGGATACAGTAAACCTGAAGTGAAACATCGGAATCTATAACTAGTGTCACTGGAATGGTTCAAAACATAGACAGTAGGAAGAGTCAGTCTTCTTGTACTTAAGACGGCATTGTGGCTTTTGTATTTAATCCGATGCAATTTCTGTGTTTCATTGTCAATAAGAAGGTCTGAAGGATACAGTTAACCTGTACTTATTGTACTTAAGTCGGCATTGTGCCTTTTCAATTTTATTCCGATACAATTTCTGTGTTTCATCGTCAGTAAGAAGGTCCAAGGGATACAGTAAACCTGGAGTGAAGCATCGGAATCTATAACTAGTGTCAATGGAATGGTTCAAAACATAGACAGTAAGAAGAAACGGTCTTCTTGTACTTAAGTCGGCATTGTGCCTTTTGTATTTAATTCCGATGGAATTTCTGAGTTTCATCGTCAATAAGAAGGTCAGAGGGATACAATAAACCTGAAGTGAAGCATCGGAATCTATAACTAGTGTCACAGGAATGGTTCAAAACATAGTCAGTAAGAAGTGTCAGTCTTCTTGTACTTAAGTCGGCATTGTGCCTTTTCTATTTAATTCCGATGCAATATCTGTGTTTCATCGTCAATAAGAAGGTCCAAGGGATACAGTAAACCTGGAGTGATGCATCGGAATCTATAACTAGTGTCACAGGAAAGGTTCAAAACCTAGACAGTAAGAAGAGCCAGTCGTCTTGTACTTAAGTCGACATTGTGCCTTTTCTATTTAATTCCGATGCAATTTTGTGTTTCATCGTGAATAGGAAGGTCAGAGGGATACAATAAACCTGAAGTGAAGTATCGGAATCTACAAGTAGTGTCAATGGAATGGTTCAAATCATAGACAGTAAGAAGAGTCAGTCTTCATGTACTTAAGTCGGCATTATGCCTTTTGTATTTAATTCCGACGCAATATCTGTGTTTCATCGTCAATAAGAAGGTCAGAGGGATACAGTAAACCTGGAGTGAAGCATCGGAATCTATAACTAGTGTCAATGGAATGGTTCAATACATAGACAGTAAGAAGAAACGGTCTTCTTGTACTTAAGTCGACATTGTGCCTTTTGTATTTAATTCCGATGGAATTTCTGAGTTTCATCGTCAATTAGAAGGTCAGAGGGATACAATAAACCTGAAGTGAAGCATCGGAATCTATAACTAGTGTCACAGGAATGGTTCAAAGCCTAGTCAGTAAGAAGAGTCAGTCTTCCTGTCCGTAAGTCGGCATTGTGTCTTTTGTATTTAATTCCGATGCAATTTCTTTGTTTCATTGTCAATAAGAAGGTCCAAGGGATATAGTAAACCTGGAGTGAAGCATCGGAATCTATAACGAGTGTCAAAGAAATGGTTCAAATCATAGACAGTAAGAAGAGTCTGTTTTCTCGTACTTAAGTCGACATTGTGCCTTTTGTATTTAATTCCGATGCAATTTCTGTGTTTCATCGTCAATAAGTAGGTCCAAGGGAAACAGTAAACCTGAAGTGAAGCATCGGAATCTATAACTAGTGTCACAGGAATGGTTAAAACATAGTCAGTAAGAAGAGTCAGTCTTCTTGTTCTTAAGTCGGCATTGGGCCTTTTGTATTTAATTCCGATGCAATTTGTGTGCTTCATCGGCAATAAGGTCAGAGGGATGCAGTATACCTGACGTGAAGCATCGGAATCTATAACTAGTGTCACAGGAATGGTTCAAAACATAGACGGTAAGAAGAGTCAGTCTTCTTGTACTTAAGTCGGCATTGTGCCTTTTGTAATTAATTCCCATTTAATATCTGTGTTTCATTTTCAATAAGAAGGTCTGAGGGATACAGTTAAGCTGAAGTGAAGCATCGGAATCCAAAACTAGAGTCACAAAAATTGTTCAAAGCATTGACAGTAGGAAGAGTCAGTCTTCTTGTACTTTAGTCGGCATTGTGCCTTTTGTATTTAATTCCGATGCAATTTCTTTGTTTCATCGTCAATAAGAAGGGCCAAGGTATACAGTAACCCTGAAGTGAAGCATCGGAATCTATAACTAGTGTCACAGGAATGGTTCAAAGCATAGTCAGTAAGAAGAGTCAGTCTTCTTGTACTTAAGTCGGCATTGTGCCTTTTCTATTTAATTCCGATGCAATTTCTGTGTTTCATCGTCAATAAGAAGGTCCAAGGGATAAAGTAAACCTGGAGTGAAGCATCGGAATCTATAACTAGTGTCACAGGAATGGTTCAAAACATAGACAGTAAGAAGGGTCAGTCTTCTTGTACTTAAGCCGGCATTGTGCATTTTCTATTTAATTCCGATGCAATTTCTGTGTTTCATAGTCAATAAGAAGGTCAGAGGGATACAGTAAACCTGAAGTGAAGTATCGGAATCTACAAGTAGTGTCAATGGAATGGTTCAAATCATAGACAGTAAGAAGAGTCAGTCTTCATGTACTTAAGTCGGCATTATGCCTTTTGTATTTAATTCCGATGCAATATCTGTGTTTCATCGTCAATAAGAAGGTCAGAGGGATACAGTAAACCCGAAGTGAAGCATCGGAATCTATTGCTAGTGTCACAGGAGTGGTTCAAAACATAGTCAGTAAGAAGAGTCAGTCTTCTAGAACTTAAGTCGGCATTGTGCCTTTTGTATTAAATTCCGATGCAATTTCTGTGTTTCATCGTCAATAAGAAGGTCCAAGGGATATAGTAAACCTGAAGTGAAGCATCGGAATCTATAACTAGTGTCACAGGAATGGTTCAAAACATAGACAGTAAGAAGGGTCAGTCTTCTTGTACTTAAGCCGGCATTGTGCATTTTCTATTTAATTCCGATGCAATTTCTGTGTTTCATAGTCAATAAGAAGGTCAGAGGGATACAGTAAACCTGAAGTGAAGCATCGGAATCTATAACCAGTGTCACAGGAATGGTTCAAAACATAGTCAGTAAGAAGAGTCAGTCTTCTTGTTCTTAAGTCGGCATTGGGCCTTTTGTATTTAATTCCGATGAAATTTCTGTGTTTCATCGTCAATAAGAAGGTCCAAGGGATATAGTAAACCTGGAGTGAAGCATCGGAATCTATAACTATTGTCTCAGGAATGTTTCAAATCATAGACAGTAAGAAGAGTCAGTCTTCTTGTACTTAAGTCAGCATTGTGCCTTTTGTATTTAATTCCGATGCAATTCCTGTGTTTCATCGTCATTAAGAACGTCCAAGGGATACAGAAAACCTGAAGTAAAGCATCGGAATCTATAACTAGTGTCACAGGAATGGTTCAAATCATTGTCAATAAGAAGAGTCGGTCTTCATGTACTTAAGTTCGCATTGTGCCTTTTGTATTTATTCCGATGCAATTTCTGTGTTCCATCGTCAATAAGAAGGTACAAGGGATACAGTAAACCTGAAGTGAAACATCGGAATCTATAACTAGTGTCACTGGAATGGTTCAAAACATAGACAGTAGGAAGAGTCAGTCTTCTTGTACTTAAGTCGGCATTGTGGCTTTTGTATTTAATCCGATGCAATTTCTGTGTTTCATAGTCAATAAGAAGGTCAGAGGGATACAGTAAACCTGAAGTGAAGCATCGGAATCTATAACTAGTGTCACAGGAATGGTTCAAAACATTGTCAGTAAGAAGAGTCAGTCTTCTTGTTCTTAAGTCGGCATTGGGCCATTTGTATTTAATTCCGTTGCAATTCCTGTGTTTCATCGGCAATACGGTCAGAGGGATACAGTATACCTGAAGTGAAGCATCGGAATCTATAACTAGTGTCACAGGAATGGTTCAAAACCTAGACCGTAAGAAGAGTCAGTCTTCTTGTACATAAGTCGGCATTGTGCCTTTTGTATTTAATTCCGATGCAAAATCTGTGTTTCATTGTCAATAAGAAGGTCTGAGGGATACAGTTAAACTGTACTTATTGTACTTAAGTCGGCATTGTGCCTTTTCTATTTTATTCCGATACAATTTCTGTGTTTCATCGTCAATAAGAAGGTCCAAGGGATACAGTAAACCTGGAGTGAAGCATCGGAATCTATAACTAGTGTCAATGGAATGGTTCAAAACATAGACAGTAAGAAGAAACGGTCTTCTTGTACTTAAGTCGGCATTGTGCCTTTTGTATTTAATTCCGATGCAATTTCTGTGTTTCATCGTCAATAAGAAGGTCCAAGGGAGACAGTAAATCTGAAGTGAAGCATCGGAATCTATAACTAGTGTCACAGGAATGGTTCAAAACATAGTCAGTAAGAAGAGTCAGTCTTCTTGTACTTAAGTCGACATTGTGCCTTTTCTATTTAATTCCGATGCAATTTCTGTGTTTCATCGTCAATAGGAAGGTCAGAGGGATACAATAAACCTGAAGTGAAGTATCGGAATCTACAAGTAGTTTAAATGGAATGGTTCAAAACATAGACAGTAGGAAGAGTCAGTCTTCTTGTACTTAAGTCGGCATTGTGGCTTTTGTATTTAATCCGATGCAATTTCTGTGTTTCATAGTCAATAAGAAGGTCAGAGGGAGACAGTAAACCTGGAGTGAAGCATCGGAAACTATAACTAGTGTCACAGGAATGGTTCAAAACATAGTAAGAAGAGTCAGTCTGCTTGTACTTAAGTCGGCATTGTGCCTTTTGTATTTAATTCCGATGCAATTTCTGTGTTTCATTGTCAATAAGAAGGTCCAAGGTACACAGTAAAACTGAAGTAAAGTATCGGAATCTATAACTAGTGTCACAGGAATGGTTCAAACTATAATCAGTAAGAAGAGTCAGTCTTCTTGTACTTAAGTCGGCATTGTGCCTTATCTATTTATTTCCGATGCTATTTCTGTGTTTCATCGTCAATAAGAAGGTCCAAGGGAGACAGTAAATCTGAAGTGAAGCATCGGAATCTATAACTAGTGTCACAGGAATGGTTCAAAACATAGTCAGTAAGAAGAGTCAGTCTTCTTGTACTTAAGGCGGCATTGTGCCTTTTGTATTTAATTCCGAAGCAATTTCTGTGTTTCATCGTCAATAAGAAGGTCCAAGGGATACACTAAACTTGAAGTGAAGCATCGGAATCTATAACTAGAGTCACAGGAATGGTTCAAAACATAGACAGTAAGAAGAGTCAGTCTTCTTGTCCTTAAGTCGGCGTTGCGCCTTTTGTATTTTATTCCGATGCAATTTCTGTGTTTCATCGTAAATAAGGTCAGAGGGATACAGTACACCTGAAGTGAAGCATCGGAATCTACAACTAGTGTCACAGGAATGGTTCAAAACATCGACAGTAGGAAGAGTCAGTCTTCCTGTACTTAAGTCGGCATTGTGCCATTTGTATTTAATTCCGATGCAATTTCTGTGTTTCATTGTCAATTAGAAGGTCATAAAATACAGTAAACCTGTTGTGAAGCATCGGAATCCAAAACTAGTGTCACAGGAATGGTTCAAAACATAGAAAGTAGGAAGAGTCAGTCTTCTTGTCCTTAAGCCGGCATTGTGCCTTTTGTATTTAATTCCGATGCAATTTCTGTGTTTCATCGTCAATAAGAAGGTCCAAGGTATACAGTAAACCTGAAGAGAAGGATCGGAATCTATAACTAGTGTCAAAGGAATGGTTCAAAGCAACGTTACTAAGAAGAGTCAGTCTTCTTGTACTTAAGTCGGCATTGTGCCTTTTCTATTTAATTCCGATGCAATTTCTGTGTTTCATCGCCAATAAGGAGGTCCAAGGGATACAGCAAACCTGGAGTGAAACATCGGTATCTATAACTAGTGTCACAGGAATGGTTCAAAACATAGAAAGTAGGAAGAGTCAGTCTTCTTGTCCTTAAGTCGGCGTTGCGCCTTTTGTATTTTATTCCGATGCAATTTCTGTGTTTCATCGTAAATAAGGTCAGAGGGATACAGTAAACCAGAAGTGAAGCATCGGAATCTATAACTAGTGTCACAGGAATGGTTCAAAACATAGTCAGTAAGATGAGTGAGTCTTCTTGTCCTTAGGTCGGCATTGTGCCTTTTGTGTTTAATTCCGATGAAATTTCTGTGTTTCATCGTCAATAAGAAGGTCCAAGGGATATAGTAAACATGGAGTGAAGCATCGGAATCTATAACTATTGTCTCAGGAATGGTTCAAATCATAGACAGTAAGAAGAGTCAGTCTTCTTGTACTTAAGTCAGCATTGTGCCTTTTGTATTTAATTCCGATGGAATTTCTGTGTTTCATCGTCATTAAGAATGTCCAAGGGATACAGTAAACCTGAAGTAAAGCATCGGAATCTATAACTAGTGTCACAGGAATGGTTCAAATCATTGTCAATAAGAAGAGTCGGTCTTCATGTACTTAAGTTCGCATTGTGCCTTTTGTATTTATTCCGATGCAATTTCTGTGTTCCATCGTCAATAAGAAGGTACAAGGGATACAGTAAACCTGAAGTGAAACATCGGAATCTATAACTAGTGTCACTGGAATGGTTCAAAACATAGACAGTAGGAAGAGTCAGTCTTCATGTACTTAAGACGGCATTGTGGCTTTTGTATTTAATCCGATGCAATTTCTGTGTTTCATTGTCAATAAGAAGGTCTGAGGGATACAGTTAACCTGTACTTATTGTACTTAAGTCGGCATTGTGCCTTTTCTATTTTATTCCGATACAATTTCTGTGTTTCATCGTCAGTAAGAAGGTCCAAGGGATACAGTAAACCTGGAGTGAAGCATCGGAATCTATAACTAGTGTCAATGGAATGGTTCAAAACATAGAATGTAAGAAGAAACGGTCTTCTTGTACTTAAGTCGGCATTGTGCCTTTTGTATTTAATTCCGATGGAATTTCTGAGTTTCATCGTCAATAAGAAGGTCAGAGAGATACAATAAACCTGAAGTGAAGCATCGGAATCTATAACTAGTGTCACAGAAATGGTTCAAAACATAGTCAGTAAGAAGTGTCAGTCTTCTTGTACTTAAGTCGGCATTGTGCCTTTTCTATTTAATTCCGATGCAATATCTGTGTTTCATCGTCAATAAGAACGTCCAAGGGATACAGTAAACCTGGAGTGATGCATCGGAATCTATAACTAGTGTCACAGGAACGGTTCAAAACCTAGACAGTAAGAAGAGTCAGTCGTCTTGTACTTAAGTCGACATTGTGCCTTTTCTATTTAATTCCGATGCAATTTTGTGTTTCATCGTCAATAGGAAGGTCAGAGGGATACAATAAACCTGAAGTGAAGTATCGGAATCCACAAGTAGTGTCAATGGAATGGTTCAAATCATAGACAGTAAGATGAGTCAGTCTTCATGTACTTAAGTCGGCATTATGCCTTTTGTATTTAATTCCGATGCAATATCTGTGTTTCATCGTCAATAAGAAAGTCAGAGGGATACAGTAAACCTGGAGTGAAGCATCGGAATCTATAACTAGTGTCAATGGAATGGTTCAAAACATAGACAGTAAGAAGAAACGGTCTTCTTGTACTTAAGTCGACATTGTGCCTTTTGTATTTAATTCCGATGGAATTTCTGAGTTTCATCGTCAATTAGAAGGTCAGAGGGATACAATAAACCTGAAGTGAAGCATCGGAATCTTTAACTAGTGTCACAGGAATGGCTAAAACATAGTCAGTAAGAAGAGTCAGTCTTCTTGTTCTTAAGTCGGCATTGGGCCTTTTGTATTTAATTCCGATGCAATTTCTGTGCTTCATCGGCAATAAGGTCAGAGGGATGCAGTATACCTGACGTGAAGCATCGGAATCTATAACTAGTGTCACAGGAATAGTTCAAAACATAGACGGTAAGAAGAGTCAGTCTTCTTGTACTTAAGTCGGCATTGTGCCTTTTGTAATTATTTCCCATTTAATATCTGTGTTTCATCGTCAATAAGAAGGTCTGAGGGATACAGTTAAGCTGAAGTGAAGCATCGGAATCCAAAACTAGAGTCACAAAAATTGTTCAAAGCATTGACAGTAGGAAGAGTCAGTCTTCTTGTACTTTAGTCGGCATTGTGCCTTTTGTATTTAATTCCGATGCAATTTCTTTGTTTCATCGTCAATAAGAAGGGCCAAGGTATACAGTAACCCCGAAGTGAAGCATCGGAATCTATAACTAGTGTCACAGGAATGGTTCAAAGCATAGTCAGTAAGAAGAGTCAGTCTTCTTGTACTTAAGTCGGCATTGTGCCTTTTCTATTTAATTCCGATGCAATTTCTGTGTTTCATCGTCAATAAGAAGGTCCAAGGGATACAGTAAACCTGGAGTGAAGCATCGGAATCTATAACTAGTGTCACAGGATAGGTTCAAACCATTGACAGTAAGAAGAGTCAGTCTTCTTGTACTTAAGTCGACATTGTGCTTTTCTATTTAATTCCGATGCAATTTCTGTGTTTCATCGTCAATAGGAAGGTCAGAGGGATACAATAAACCTGAAGTGAAGTATCGGAATCTACAAGTAGTGTCAATGGAATGGTTCAAATCATAGACAGTAAGAAGAGTCAGTCTTCATGTACTTAAGTTGGCATTATGCCTTTTGTATTTAATTCCGATGCAATATCTGTGTTTCATCGTCAATAAGAAGGTCAGAGGGATACAGTAAACCCGAAGTGAAGCATCGGAATCTATTGCTAGTGTCACAGGAGTGGTTCAAAACATAGTCAGTAAGAAGAGTCAGTCTTCTAGAACTTAAGTCGGCATTGTGCCTTTTGTATTAAATTCCGATGCAATTTCTGTGTTTCATCGTCAATAAGAAGGTCCAAGGGATATAGTAAACCTGAAGTGAAGCATCGGAATCTATAACTAGTGTCACAGGAATGGTTCAAAACATAGACAGTAAGAAGTGTCAGTCTTCTTGTACTTAAGCCGGCATTGTGCCTTTTCTATTTAATTCCGATGCAATTTCTGTGTTTCATAGTCAATAAGAAGGTCAGAGGAATACAGTAAACCTGAAGTGAAGCATCGGAATCTATAACTAGTGTCACAGGAATGGTTCAAAACATAGTCAGTAAGAAGAGTCAGTCTTCTTGTTCTTAAGTCGGCATTGGGCCTTTTGTATTTAATTCCGATGCCATTTCTGTGTTTCATCGGCAATAAGGTCAGAGGGATACAGTAAACCAGTAGTGAAACATCGGAATCTATAACTAGTGTCACAGGAATGGTTCAAATCATAGTCAGTAAGAAGAGTGAGTCTTCTTGTCCTTAAGTCGGCATTGTGCCTTTTGTGTTTAATTCCGATGAAATTTCTGTGTTTCATCGTCAATAAGAAGGTCCAAGGGATATAGTAAACCTGGAGTGAAGCATCGGAATCTATAACTATTGTCTCAGGAATGTTTCAAATCATAGACAGTAGAAGAGTCAGTCTTCTTGTACTTAAGTCAGCATTGTGCCTTTTGTATTTAATTCCGATGCAATTTCTGTGTTTCATCGTCATTAAGAACGTCCAAGGGATACAGAAAACCTGAAGTAAAGCATCGGAATCTATAACTAGTGTCACAGGAATGGTTCAAATCATTGTCAATAAGAAGAGTCGGTCTTCATGTACTTAAGTTCGCATTGTGCCTTTTGTATTTATTCCGATGCAATTTCTGTGTTCCATCGTCAATAAGAAGGTACAAGGGATACAGTAAACCTGAAGTGAAACATCGGAATCTATAACTAGTGTCACTGGAATGGTTCAAAACATAGACAGTAGGAAGAGTCAGTCTTCTTGTACTTAAGTCGGCATTGTGGCTTTTGTATTTAATCCGATGCAATTTCTGTGTTTCATAGTCAATAAGAAGGTCAGAGGGATACAGTAAACCTGAAGTGAAGCATCGGAATCTATAACTAGTGTCACAGGAATGGTTCAAAACATAGTCAGTAAGAAGAGTCAGTCTTCTTGTTCTTAAGTCGGCATTGGGCCATTTGTATTTAATTCCGTTGCAATTTCTGTGTTTCATCGGCAATACGGTCAGAGGGATACAGTATACCTGAAGTGAAGCATCGGAATCTATAACTAGTGTCACAGGAATGGTTCAAAACCTAGACGGTAAGAAGAGTCAGTCTTCTTGTACATAAGTCGGCATTGTGCCTTTTGTATTTAATTCCGATGCAAAATCTGTGTTTCATTGTCAATAAGAAGGTCTGAGGGATACAGTTAAACTGTACTTATTGTACTTAAGTCGGCATTGTGCCTTTTCTATTTTATTCCGATACAATTTCTGTGTTTCATCGTCAATAAGAAGGTCCAAGGGATACAGTAAACCTGGAGTGAAGCATCGGAATCTATAACTAGTGTCAATGGAATGGTTCAAAACATAGACAGTAAGAAGAAACGGTCTTCTTGTACTTAAGTCGGCATTGTGCCTTTTGTATTTAATTCCGATGCAATTTCTGTGTTTCATCGTCAATAAGAAGGTCCAAGGGAGACAGTAAACCTGAAGTGAAGCATCGGAATCTATAACTAGTGTCACAGGAATGGTTCAAAACATAGTCAGTAAGAAGAGTCAGTCTTCTTGTACTTAAGTCGACATTGTGCCTTTTCTATTTAATTCCGATGCAATTTCTGTGTTTCATCGTCAATAGGAACTTCAGAGGGATACAATAAACCTGAAGTGAAGTATCGGAATCTACAAGTAGTTTAAATGGAATGGTTCAAAACATAGACAGTAGGAAGAGTCAATCTTCTTGTACTTAAGTCGGCATTGTGGCTTTTGTATTTAATCCGATGCAATTTCTGTGTTTCATAGTCAATAAGAAGGTCAGAGGGAGACAGTAAACCTGGAGTGAAGCATCGGAAACTATAACTAGTGTCACAGGAATGGTTCAAAACATAGTAAGAAGAGTCAGTCTGCTTGTACTTAAGTCGGCATTGTGCCTTTTGTATTTAATTCCGATGCAATTTCTGTGTTTCATTGTCAATAAGAAGGTCCAAGGTACACAGTAAAACTGAAGTAAAGTATCGGAATCTATAACTAGTGTCACAGGAATGGTTCAAACTATAATCAGTAAGAAGAGTCAGTCTTCTTGTACTTAAGTCGGCATTGTGCCTTATCTATTTATTTCCGATGCAATTTCTGTGTTTCATCGTCAATAAGAAGGTCCAAGGGAGACAGTAAACCTGAAGTGAAGCATCGGAATCTATAACTAGTGTCACAGGAATGGTTCAAAACATAGTCAGTAAGAAGAGTCAGTCTTCTTGTACTTAAGGCGGCATTGTGCCTTTTGTATTTAATTCCGAAGCAATTTCTGTGTTTCATCGTCAATAAGAAGGTCCAAGGGATACAGTAAACTTGAAGTGAAGCATCGGAATCTATAACTAGAGTCACAGGAATGGTTCAAAACATAGACAGTAAGGAGAGTCAGTCTTCTTGTC
The DNA here is from genome assembly GCF_023864345.2 of Schistocerca serialis cubense. Classification (NCBI taxonomy): domain Eukaryota; kingdom Metazoa; phylum Arthropoda; class Insecta; order Orthoptera; family Acrididae; genus Schistocerca; species Schistocerca serialis. Next base: position 8,596,979 of record NW_026047584.1, on the reverse strand, counting down.
CTTAAGTCGGCGTTGCGCCTTTTGTATTTTATTCCGATGCAATTTCTGTGTTTCATCGTAAATAAGGTCAGAGGGATACAGTACACCTGAAGTGAAGCATCGGAATCTACAACTAGTGTCACAGGAATGGTTCAAAACATCGACAGCAGGAAGAGTCAGTCTTCCTGTACTTAAGTCGGGATTGTGCCATTTGTATTTAATTCCGATGCAATTTCTGTGTTTCATTGTCAATTAGAAGGTCATAAAATACAGTAAACCTGAAGTGAAGCATCGGAATCCAAAACTAGTGTCACAGGAATGGTTCAAAACATAGAAAGTAGGAAGAGTCAGTCTTCTTGTCCTTAAGCCGGCATTGTGCCTTTTGTATTTAATTCCGATGCAATTTCTGTGTTTCATCGTCAATAAGAAGGTCCAAGGTTTACAGTAAACCTGAAGTGAAGCATCGGAATCTATAACTAGTGTCAAAGGAATGGTTCAAAGCAAAGTTACTAAGAAGAGTCAGTCTTCTTGTACTTAAGTCGGCATTGTGCCTTTTCTATTTAATTCCGATGCAATTTCTGTGTTTCATCGCCAATAAGGAGGTCCAAGGGATACAGTGAACCTGGAGTGAAGCATCGGAATCCATAACTAGTGTCACAGGAATTGTTCAAAACATAGGCAGTAAGAAGAGTGAGTCTTCGTGTACATAAGTCGGCATTTTGCCTTTTGTATTTAATTCCGATGCAATTTCTGTGTTTCATCGTCAATAAGAAGGTCCAAGGGATATAGTAAACCTGAAGTGAAGCATCGGAATCTATAACTAGTGTCACAGGAATGGTTCAAAACATAGTCAGTAAGAAGAGCCAGTCTTCTTGTCCTTAAGTCGGCATTGTGCCTTTTGTATTTAATTCCGATGCATTATCTGTGTTTCATCGGCAATAAGGACAGAGGAATACAGTAAACCTGAAGTGAAGCATCGGAATCTATAACTAGTGTCACAGGAATGGTTCAAAACATAGACAGCAAGAAGAGTCAGTCTTCTTGTACTTAAGATGGCATTGTGCCTTTTGTATTTAATTCCGATGCAATTTTTGTGTTTCATTGTCAATAAGAAGGTCTGAGGGATACAGTTAACCTGAAGTGAAGCATCGGAATCCAAAACTAGTGTCACAGGAATGGTTCAAAACATTGACAGTAGGAAGAGTCAGTCTTCTTGTACTTAAGTCGGCATTGTGCCTTTTGTATTTATTTGCGATACATTTTCTGTGTTTCATCGTCAATAAGAAGGTCCAAGATATACAGTAACCCTGAAGTGAAGCATAGGAATCTATAACTAGTGTCACAGGAATGGTTCAAAACATAGTCAGTAGGAAGAGTCAGTCTTCTTGTACTTAAGTCGACATTGTGCCTTTTCTATTTAATTCCGATGCAATTTCTGTGTTTCATCGTCAATAGGAAGGTCAGAGGGATACAATAAACCTGAAGTGAAGTATCGGAATCTACAAGTAGTTTAAATGGAATGGTTCAAAACATAGACAGTAAGAAGAGTCAGTCTTCATGTACTTAAGTCGGCATTATGCCTTTTGTATTTAATTCCAATGCAATATCTGTGTTTCATCGTCAATAAGAAGGTCAGAGGGATACAGTAAACCGAACTGAAGCATCGGAATCTATTGATAGTGTCACAGGAATGGTTCAAAACATAGTCAGTAAGAAGAGTCATTCTTCTTGTCCTTAAGTCGGCATTGTGCCTTTTGTATTTAATTCCGATGCGATTTCTGTGTTTCATCGTCAATAAGAAGGTCGAAGGTATACAGTAAACCTGAAGTAAAGCATCGGAATCTATTACTTGTGCCACAGGAATGTTTCAAACTATAATCAGTATGAAGAGTCAGTCTTCTTGTACTTAAGTCGGCATTGTGCCTTTTGTATTTAATTCCGATGCAATTTCTGTGTTTCATTGTCAATACGAAGGTCTGTGGGATACAGTAAACCTGGAGTGAAGCATCGGAATCCATAGCTAGTGTCATAGGAATGGTTCAAAACATAGACAGTAAGAAGAGTCAGTCTTCTTGTACTTAAGTCGGCATTGTGCCTTTTTTATTTAATTCCGATGCAATTTCTGTGTTTCATCGTAAATAAGAAGGTCCAAGGGATACAGTAAACCTGAAGTGAAGCATCGGAATCTATAACTAGTGTCACCGGAATGGTTCAAAGCATAGTCAGTAAGAAGTGTCAGTCTTCTTGTACTTAAGTCGGCATTGTGCCTTTTGTGTTTAATTCCGATGCAATTTCTTTGTTTCATCGTCAATAAGAATGTCCAAGGGATATAGTAAACCTGGAGTGAAGCATCGGAATCTATAACTAGTGTCACAGAAATGGTTTAAAACATAGACAGTAAGAAGAGTCAGTCTTCTTTTACTTAAGTCGGCATTGTGCCTTTTGTATTTAATTCCGATGCAATTTCTGTGTTTCATCGTCAATAAGAAGGTCCAAGGGAAACAGTAAACCTGAAGTGAAGCATCGGAATCTATAACTAGTGTCACAGGATTAGTTCAAAGCATAGACAGTAAGAAGGGTCAGTCTTCTTGTAATTAAGTCGGCATTGTGGCTTTTGTATTTAATTCCGATGCAATTTCTGTGTTTCATAGTCAATAAGGAGGTCAGAGGGATACAGTAAACCTGAAGTGAAGCATCGGAATCTATAACTAGTGTCAAAGGAATGGTTCAAAGCAAAGTTAGCAAGAAGAGTCAGTCTTCTTGTACTTAAGTCGGCATTGTGCCTTTTCTATTTAATTCCGATGCAATTTCTGTGTTTCATCGTCAATAAGAAGGTCCAAGGGAAATAGTAAACCTGAAGTGAAGCATCGGAATCTATAACTAGTGTCACAGGAATGGTTCAAAACATAGTCAGTATGAAGAGTCAGTCTTGTTGTACTTAAGTCGGCATTGTGCCTTTTCTATTTAATTCCGATGCAATTTCTGTGTTTCATCGTCAATAAGAAGGTCCAAGGGATATAGTAAACGTGAAGTGAAGCATCGGAATCTATAACTAGTGTCACAGGAATGGTTCAAAACATAGTCAGTATGAAGAGTCAGTCTTGTTGTACTTAAGTCGGCATTGTGCCTTTTCTATTTAATTCCGATGCAATTTCTGTGTTTCATCGTCAATAAGAAGGTCCAAGGGATAGAGTATACCTGGAGTGAAGCATCGGAATCTGTAACTAGTGTCACAGGAATGGTTCAAAATATAGACAGTAAGAATAGTTAGTCTTCTTGCACTTAAGTCGGCATTGTGCGTTTTGTATTCAATTCCGATGCAATTTCTGTGTTTCATTGCTTATAAGAATGTCCAAGGGATACAGTAAACCTGAAGTGAATCATCGGAATCTATATCTAGTGTCACAGGAATGGTTCAAAACATAGTCAGTATGAAGAGTCAGTCTTTTTGTACGTAAGTCGGTATTGTGCCTTTTGTGTTTAATTCCGATGCAATTTCTTTGTTTCATCGTCAATAAGAATGTCCAAGGGATATAGTAAACCTGGAGTGAAGCATCGGAACCTATAACTAGTGTCACAGAAATGGTTTAAAACATAGACAGTAAGAAGAGTCAGTCTTCTTTTACTTAAGTCGGCATTGTGCCTTTTGTATTTAATTCCGATGCAATTTCTGTGTTTCATCGTCAATAAGAAGGTCCAAGGGAAACAGTAAATCTGTAGTGAAGCATCGGAATCTATAACTGGTGTCACAGGAATGGTTCAAAACATAGACAGTAAGAAGGGTCAGTCTTCTTGTACTTATGTCGGCATTGTGGCTTTTGTATTTAATTCCGATGCATTTTCTGTGTTTCATAGTCGATAAGAAGGTCAGAGGGATACAGTAAACCTGAAGTGAAGCATCGGAATCTATAACTAGTGTCACAGGAATGGTTCAAAACATAGTCAGTAAGAAGAGTCAGTCTTCTTGTCCTTAAGTCGGCATTGTGCCTTATGTATTTAATTACGATGCAATATCTGTGTTTCATCGGCAATAAGGTCAGAGGGATACAGTAAACCTGAAGTGAAGCATCGGAATCTATAACTAGTGTCACAGGAATGGTTCAAAACATAGACAGTAAGAAGAGTCAGTCTTCTTGTACTTAAGTCGCCATTGTGCCTTTTGTATTTAATTCCGATGCAATTTCTGTGTTTCATTGTCAATAAGAAGGTCTGAGGGATACAGTTAACCTGAAGTGAAGCATCGGAATCCAAAACTAGTGTCACAGGAATGGTTCAAAACATTGACAGTAGGAAGAGTCAGTCTTCTTGTACTTAAGTCGGCATAGTGCCTTTTGTATTTAATTCCGATGCATTTTCTGTGTTTCATCGTCAATAAGAAGGTCCAAGATATACAGCAACCCTGAAGTGAAGCATAGGAATCTATAACTAGTGTCACAGGAATGGTTGAAACTATAATCAGTATGAAGAGTCAGTCTTCTTGTACTTAAGTCGGCATTGTGCCTTTTGTATTTAATTCCGATGCAATTTCTGTGTTTCATTGTCAATAAGAAGGTCTGAGGGATACAGTAAACCTGGAGTGAAGCATCGGGATCCATAGCTATTGTCACAGGAATGGTTCAAATCATAGACAGTAAGAAGAGTCAGTCCTCTTGTACTTAAGTCGGCATTGTGCCTTTTCTATTTAATTCCGATGCAATTTCTGTGTTTCATCGTCAATAAGAAGGTCCAAGGGATATAGTAAACCTGGAGTGAAGCATCGGAATCTATAACTAGTGTCACAGAAATGGTTCAAAACATAGACAGTAAGAAGAGTCAGTCTTGTTTTACTTAAGTCGGCATTGTGCCTTTTGTATTTAATTCCGATGCAATTTCTGTGTTTCATCGTCAATAAGAAGCTCCAAGGTATACAGTGACCCTGAAGTGAAGCATCGGAATCTATAACTAGTGTCACAGGAATGGTTCAAAACAAAGTCAGTAAGAGGAGTCAGTCTTCTTGTCCTTAAGTCGGCATTGTGCCTTTTGTGTTTCATTCCGATGAAATTTCTGTGTTTCATCGTCAATAAGAATGTCCAAGGGAAACAGTAAACCTGAAGTGAAGCATCGGAATCTATAACTAGTGTCACAGGAATGGTTCAAAACATAGACAGTAAGAAGAGTCAGTCTTCTTGTACTTAAGTCGGCATTGTGCCTTTTGTGTTTAATTCCGATGCAATTTCTGTGTTTCATTGTCAATAAGAAGGTCTGAGGGATACAGTTAACGTGAAGTGAAGCATCGGAATCCAAAACTAGTGGCAAAGGAATGGTTCAAAACATTGACAGCAGGAAGAGTATGTCTTCTTGTACCTAAGTCGGCTTTGTGCCTTTTGTATTTAATTCCGATGCAATTTCTGTGTTTCATCGTCAATAAGAAGGTCCAAGGTATACAGTAACCCTGAAGTGAAGCATAGGAATCTATAACTCGTGTCACAGGAATGGTTCAAAACATAATCAGTAGGAAGAGTCAGTCTTCTTGTACTTAAGTCGGCATTGTGCCTTTTCTATTTAATTCCGATGCAATATCTGTGTTTCATCGTCAATAAGAAGGTCCAAGGGATACAGAAAACCTGGAGTGAAGCATCGGAATCTATAACTAGTGTCACAGGAAAGGTTCAAAGCATAGACAGTAAGAAGAGTCAGTCATCTTGTACCTAAGCCGACATTGTGCCTTTACTATTTAATTCCGATGCAATTTCTGTGTTTCATCGTCAATACGAAGGTCTGAGGGATACAATAAACCTGAAGTGAAGTATCGGAATCTACAAGTAGTGTCAATGGAATGGTTCAAAACATAGACAGTAAGAAGAGTCAGTCTTCATGTACTTAAGTCGGCATTATGCCTTTTGTATTTAATTCCAATGCAATATCTGTGTTTCATCGTCAATAAGAAGGTCAGAGGGAAACAGTAAACCCAAAGTGAAGCATCGGAATCTATTGCTAGTGTCACAGGAATGGTTCAAAACATAGTCAGTAAGAGGAGTCAGTCTTCTTGTCCTTAAGTTGGCATTGTGCCATTTGTATTTAATTCCGATGCAATTTCTGTGTTTCATCGTCAATAAGAAGGTCAGAGGGATACAGTAAACCTGAAGTGAAGCATCGGAATCCACAACTAGTGTCACAGGAATGGTTCAAAACATAGACAGTAGGAAGAGTCAGTCTTCTTGTACTTAAGTCGGCATTGTGCATTTTGCATTTAATTCCGATGCAATTTCTGTGTTTCATCGGCAATAAGGTCAGAGGGATACAGTAAACTTGAAGTGAAGCATCGGAATCTATAACTAGTGTCACAGGTATGGTTCAAAACATAGACAGTAAGAAGAGTCAGTCTTCTTGTACTTAAGTCGGCTTTGTGCCTTTTGTATTTAATTCCGATGCAATTTCTGTGTTTCATCGTCAATTAGAAGGTCCAAGGTATACAGTCACCCTGAAGTGAAGCATAGGAATCTATAACTAGTGTCACAGGAATGGTTCAAAACATAATCAGTAGGAAGAGTCAGTCTTCTTGTACTTAAGTCGGCATTGTGCCTTTTCTATTAAATTCCGATGCAATATCTGAGTTTCATCGTCAATAAGAAGGTCTAAGGGATACAGTAAACCTGGAGTGAAGCATCGGAATCTATAACTTGTGTCACAGGATTGGTTCAAAACATAGACAGTAAGAAGAGTCAGTCCTCTTGTTCTTAAGTCGGCATTGGACCTTTTGTATTTAATTCCGATGCAATTTCTTTGTTTCATCGTCAATAAGAATGTAGAAGGGATATAGTAAACCTGGAGTGAAGCATCGGCATCTATAACTAGTGTCACAGAAATGGTTCAAAACATAGTAAGATGAGTCAGTCTTCTTGTACTTAAGTCGGCATTGTGGCTTTTGTATTTATTTGCGATGCAATTTCTGTGTTTCATAGTCAATAAGAAGGTCAGAGGGATACAGTAAACCTGAAGTGAAACATCGGAATCTATAACTAGTGTCACAGGAATGGTTCAAAACATAGTCAGTACGAAGAGTCAGTCCTCTTGTTCTTAAGTCGGCATTGGGCCTTTTGTATTTAATTCCGATGCATTTTCTGTGTTTTATAGTCGATAAGAAGGTCAGAGGGATACAGTAAACCTGAAGTGAAGCATCGGAATCTATAACTAGTGTCACAGGAATGGTTCAAAACATAGTCAGTACGAAGAGTCAGTCCTCTTGTTCTTAATTCGGCATTGGGCATTTTGTATTTAATTCCGATGCATTTTCCGTGTTTCATAGTCGATAAGAAGGTCAGAGGGATACAGTAAACCTGAAGTGAAGCATCGGAATCTATAACTAGTGGCCCAGGAATGGTTCAAAACATAGTCAGTATGAAGAGTCAGTCTTCTTGTCCTTAAGTCGGCATTCTGCCTTTTGTATTTAATTCCGGTGCAATATCTGTGTTTCATCGGCAATAAGGTCAGAGGGATACAGTAAACCTGAAGTGAAGCATCGGAATCTATAACTAGTGTCACAGGAATGGTTCAAAACATAGTCAGTAAGAAGAGTCAGTCTTCTTGTACTTAAGTCGGCATTGTGCCTTTTGTATTTAATTCCGATGCAATATCTGTGTTTCATTGTCAATAAGAAGGTCTGAGGGATACAGTTAACCTGAAGTGAAGCATCGGAATCCAAAACTAGTGTCACAGGAATGGTTCAAAACATTGACATTAGGAAGAGTCAGTCTTCTTGTACTTAAGTCGGCATTGTGCCTTTTGTATTTAATTCCGATGCAATTTCTGTGTTTCATCGTCAATAAGAAGGTCCAAGATATACAGTAACCCTGAAGTGAAGCATTGGAATCTATAACTAGTGTCACAGGAATGGTTCAAAACATAGTCAGTAGGAAGAGTGAGTCTTCTTGTATTTAAGTCGACATTGTGCCTTTTCTATTTAATTCCAATGCAATTTCTGTGTTTCATCGTCAATAGGAAGGTCGGAGGGATACAATAAACCTGAAATGAAGTATCGGAATCTACAAGTAGTGTCAATGGAATGGTTCAAAACATAGACAGTAAGAAGAGTCAGTCTTCATGTACTTAAGTCGGCATTATGCCTTTTGTATTTAATTCCATTGCAATATCTGTGTTTCATCGTCAATAAGAAGGTCAGAGGGATACAGTAAACCCGAAGTGAAGCATCGGAATCTATTGCTAGTGTCACTGGAATGGTTCAAAACATAGTCAGTAAGAAGAGTCAGTCTTCTTGTCCTTAAGTCGGCATTGTGACTTTTGTATTTAATTCCGATGCAATTTCTGTGTTTCATCGTCAATAAGAAGGTCAGAGGGATACAGTAAACTTGAAGTAAAGCATCGGAATCCACAACTAGTGTCACAGGAATGGTTCAAAACAGAGACAGTAGGAAGAGTCAGTCTTCTTGTACTTAAGTCGGCATTGTGCCTTTTGTATTTAATTCCGATGCGATTTCTGTGTTTCATCGTCAATAAGAAGGTCCAAGGTATACAGTAAACCTGAAGTAAAGCATCGGAATCTATAACTAGTGCCACAGGAATGGTTCAAACTATAGTCAGTATGAAGAGTCAGTCTTCTTGCACTTAAGTCGGCATTGTGCTTTTTCTATTTAATTTCGATTCAATTTCTGTGTTTCATCGTCAATAATAAGGTCCAAGGGATACAGTAAACCTGGAGTGAAGCATCGGAATCCATAGCTAGTGTCACAGGAATGGTTCATAACATAGACAGTAAGAAGAGTCAGTCTTCTTGTACTTAAGCCGGCATTGTGCCTTTTCTATTTAATTCCGATGCAATTTCTGTGTTTCATCGTCAATAACAAGGTCCAACGGATACAGTAAACCTGAAGTGAAGCATCGGAATCTATAACTAGTGTCACAGGAATGGTTCAAAGCATAGTCAGTAAGAAGTGTCAGTCTTCTTGTACTTAAGTCGGCATTGTGCATTTTGTATTTAATTCCGATGCAATTTCTTTGTTTCATCGTCAATAAGAATGTCCAAGGGATATAGTAAACCTGGAGTGAAGCATCGGAATCTATAACTAGTGTCACAGGAAAGGTTCAAAACATAGACAGTAAGAAGAGTCAGTCATCTTGTACCTAAGTCGACATTGTGCCTTTACTATTTAATTCCGATGCAATTTCTGTGTTTCATCGTTAATAGGAAGGTCAGAGGGATACAATAAACCTGAAGTGATGTATCGGAATCTACAAGTAGTGTCAATGGAATGGTTCAAAACATAGACAGTGTTTAATTCCGATGAAATTTCTGTGTTTCATCGTCAATAAGAAGGTCCAAGGGAAACAGTAAACCTGAAGTGAAGCATCGGAATCTATAACTAGTGTCACAGGAATGGTTCAAAACATAGACAGTAAGAAGAGTCAGTATTCTTGTACTTAAGTCGGCATTGTTTCTTTTGTGTTTAATTCCGATGCAATTTCTGTGTTTCGTTGTCAATAAGAAGGTCTGAGGGATACAGTTAACGTGAAATGAAGCATCGGAATCCAAAACTAGTGTCACAGGACTGGTTCAAAACATTGACAGTAGGAAGAGTCAGTTTTCTTGTACTTAAGTCGGCTTTGTGCCTTTTGTATTTAATTCCGATGCAATATCTGTGTTTCATCGTCAATAAGAAGGTCCAAGGGATACAGTGAACCTGGAGTGAAGCATCGGAATCTATAACTAGTGTCACAGGAAAGGTTCAAAACATAGACAGTAAGAAGTGTCAGTCATCTTGTACCTAAGTCGACATTGTGCCTTTACTATTTAATTCCGATGCAATTTCTGTGTTTCATCGTTAATAGGAAGGTCAGAGGGATACAATAAACCTGAAGTGAAGTATCGGAATCTACAAGTAGTGTCAATGGAATGGTTCAAAACATAGACAGTGTTTAATTCCGATGAAATTTCTGTGTTTCATAGTCAATAAGAAGGTCAGTGGGATGCAGTAAACCTGAAGTGAAGCATCGGAATCCACAACTAGTGTCACAGGAATGGTTCAAAACATGGACAGTATGAAGAGTCAGTCTTCTTGTACTTAAGTCGGCTTTGTGCCTTTTGTATTTAATTCCGATGCGATTTCTGTGTTTCATCGTCAATAAGAAGGTCCAAGGTATACAATAAACCTGAAGTAAAGCATCGGAATCTATAACTAGTGTCACAGGAATGATTCAAAGCATAGTCAGTAAGAAGTGTCAGTCTTCTTGTACTTAAGTCGGGATTGTGCCTTTTGTATTTAATTACGATGCTATTTCTTTGTTTCATCGTCAATAAGAATGTCCAAGGGATATAGTAAACCTGGAGTGAAGCATCGGAATCTATAACTAGTGTCACAGAAATGATTCAAAACATAGACAGTAAGAAGAGTCAGTCTTCTTGTACTTAAGTCGGCATTGTGCCTTTTGTAATTAATTCCGATGCAATTTCTGTGTTTCATCGTCAATAAGAAGGTCCAAGGGAAACAGTAAACCTGAAGTGAAGCATTGAAATCTATAACTAGTGTCACAGGATTGGTTCAAAACATAGACAGTAAGAAGGGTCAGTCTTCTTGTACTTAAGTCGGCATTGTGGCTTTTGTATTTAATTCCGATGCAATTTCTGTGTTTCATAGTCAATAAGAAGGTCAGAGGGATACAGTAAACCTGAAGTGAAGCATCGGAATCTATAACTAGTGTCACAGGAATGGTTCAAAACATAGACAGTAAGAAGAGTCAGTCTTCTTTTACTTAAGTCGGCTTTGTGCCTTTTGTATTTAATTCCGATGCAATTTCTGTGTTTCATCGTCAATTAGAAGGTCCAAGGTATACAGTCACCCTGAAGTGAAGCATAGGAATCTATAACTAGTGTCACAGGAATGGTTCAAAACATAATCAGTAGGAAGAGTCAGTCTTCTTGTACTTAAGTCGGCATTGTGCCTTTTCTATTAAATTCCGATGCAATATCTGTGTTTCATCGTCAATAAGAAGGTCTAAGGGATACAGTAAACCTGGAGTGAAGCATCGGAATCTATAACTTGTGTCACAGGAAAGGTTCAAAACATAGACAGTAAGAAGAGTCAGTCATCTTGTACTTAAGTCGACATTGTGTCTTTTCTATTTAATTCCGATGCAATTTCTGTGTTTCATCGTCAATAGGAAGGTCAGAGGGATACAGTAAACCTGAAGTGAAGTATCGGAATCTACAAGTAGTGTCAATGGAATGGTTCAAAACATAGACAGTAAGAAGAGTCAGTCTTCATGTACTTAAGTCGGCATTGTGCCTTTTGTATTTAATTCCGATGCGATTTCTGTGTTTCATCGTCAATAAGAAGGTCAAAGGTATACAGTAAACCTGAAGTAAAGCATCGGAATCCATAACTAGTGCCACAGGAATGGTTCAAGTATAATCAGTATGAAGAGTCAGTCTTCTTGCACTTAAGTCGGCATTGTGCCTTTCCTTTTTATTTTCGCTTCAATTTCTGTGTTTCATCGTCAATAATAAGGTTCAAGGGATACAGTAAACCTGGAGTGAAGCATCGGAATCCATAGCTAGTGTCACAGGAATGGTTCAAAACACAGATAGTAAGAAGAGTCAGTCTTCTTGAACTTAAGTCGGCATTGTGCCTTTTCTATTTAATTCCGATGCAATTTCTGTGTTTCATCGTCAATAAGAAGGTCCAAGGGATACAGTAAACCTGAAGTGAAGCATCGGAATCTATAACTAGTGTCACAGGAATGGTTCAAAATATAGTCAGTAAGAAGAGTCAGTCTTCTTGTACTTCAGTCGGCATTGTGCCTTTTGTATCTAATTACGATGCAATTTCTGTGTTTCATCGACAATAAGAAGGTCCAAGGGAAACAGTAAACCTGAAGTGCAGCATCGGAATCTATAACTAGTGTCACAGGATTGGTTTAAATCATTGTCAATAAGATGAGTCGGTCTTCATGTACTTAAGTTCGCATTGTGCCTTTTGTATTTATTCAGATGCATTTTCTGTGTTTCATCGTGAATAAGAAGGTACAAGGGATACACCAAACCTGAAGTGAAGCATCGGAATCTATAACTAGTGTCACTGGAATGGTTCAAAACATAGACAGTAGGAAGAGTCAGTCTTCTTGTACTTAAGTCGGCATTGTGCCTTTTCTATTTAATTCCGATTCAATTTCTGTGTTTCATCGTCAATAATAAGGTCCAAGGGATACAGTAAACCTGAAGTGAAGCATCGGAATCCATAACTAGTGTCACAGGAATGATTCAAAACTTAGATAGTAAGAAGAGTCAGTCTTCTTGTACTTAAGTCGGCATTGTGCCTTTTCTATTAAATTCCGATGCAATTTCTGTGTTTCATCGTCAATAAGAAGGTCCAAGGGATACATTAAACCTGAAGTGAAGCATCGGAATCTATAACTTGTGTCACAGGAATGGTTCAAAACATTGTCAGTAAGAAGAGTCAGTCTTCTTGTACTTAAGTCGGCATTGTGCCTTTTCTATTTTATTCCGATTCAATTTCTGTGTTTAATCGTCAATAACAAGGTCCAAGGGATACAGCAAACTTGGAGTGAAGCATCGGAATCCATAACTAGTGTCACAGGAATGGTTCAAAGCATAGACAGTAAGAAGAGTCAGTCTTCTTGTACTTAAGTCGGCATTGTGCCTTTTCAATTTAATTCCGATGCAATATCTGTGTTTCATCGTCAATAAGATGGTCCAAGGGATACAGTAAACCTGAAGTGAAGCATCGGAATCTATAAGTAGCGGCACAGGAATGGTTCAAAACATAGTCAGTAAGAAGAGTCAGTCTTCTTGTACTTCATTCGGTATTGTACCTTTTCTATTTAATTACGATGTAATTTCTGTGTTTCGTCGTCAATAAGAAGATCCAAGGGATACAGTAAACCTGGAGTGAAACATCGGAATCTATAAGTAGTGTCAATGGAATTGTTCAATACATAGACAGTAAGAAGAAACAGTCTTCTTGTACTTAAGTCGGCATTGTGCCTTTTGTATTTAATTACGATGGAATTTCTGAGTTTCATCGTCAATAAGAAGGTCAGAGGGATACAATAAACTTGAAGTGAAGCATCGGAATCTATAACTAGTGTCACAGGAATGGTTCAAAGCATAGTCAGAATGAAGAGTCAGTCTCCTTGTCCTTAAGGCGGCATTGTGCCTTTTTTATTTAATTCCGTGCAATTTCTTTGTTTCATCGTCAATAAGAAGCTCCAAGGGATATAGTAAACCTGGAGTGAAGCATCGGAATCTATAACTAGTGTCACAGGAATGGTTCAAAACATAGACAGTTAGAAGAAACAGTCTTCTTGTACTTAAGTCGGCATTGTGCCTTTTGTATTTAATTCCGATGGAATTTCTGAGTTTCATCGTCAGTAAGAAGGTCAGAGGGATACAATAAACCTGAAGTGAAGCATCGGAATCTATAACTAGTGTCACAGGAATGGTTCAAAACATAGTCAGTAAGAAGTGTCAGTCTTCTTGTACTTAAGTCGGCATTGTGCCTTTTGTATTTAATTCCGATGCAATTTCTTTGTTTCATCGTCAATACGAATGTCCAAGGGATATAGTAAACCTGGAGTGAAGCATCTAAATCTATAACTAGTGTCACAGAAACGGTTCAAAGCATAGACAGTAAGAAGAGTCAGTCTTCTTGTACTTAAGTCGGCATTGTGCCTTTTGTATTTAATTCCGATGCAATTTCTGTGTTTCATCGTCAATAAGAAGGTCCAAGGGAAGCAGTAACCTGAACTGAAGCATGGGAATCTATAACTAGTGTCACAGGATTGGTTCAAATCATTGTCAATAAGAAGAGTCGGTCTTCATGTACTTAAGTTCGCATTGTGCCTTTTGTATTTATTCCGATGCATTTTCTGTGTTTCATAGTGAATAAGAAGGTACAAGGGATACAGTAAACCTGAAGTGAAGCATCGGAATCTATAACTAGTGTCACTGGAATGGTTCAAAACATAGACAGTAGGAAGAGACAGTCTTCTTGTACTTAAGTCGGCATTGTGCCTTTTCTATTTCATTCCGATTCAATTTCTGTGTTTCATCGTCAATAATAAGGTCCAAGGGATACAGTAAACCTGGAGTGAAGCATCGGAATCCATAACTAGTGTCACAGGAATGGTTCAAAACATAGACAGTATGAAGAGACAGTCTTCTTGTACTTAAGTCGGCATTGTGCCTTTTGTATTTAATTCTGATGCAATTTCTGTGTTTCATCGTCAATAAGAAGGTCCAAGGGATACATTAAACCTGAAGTGAAGCATCGGAATCTATAACTAGTGTCACAGGAATGGTCAAAACATAGTCAGTAAGAAGAGTCAGTCTTCTTGTACTTAAGTCGGCATTGTGCCTTTTCTATTTTATTGCGATACAATTTCTGTGTTTAATCGTCAATAACAAGGGCCAAGGGATACAGTAAACCTGGAGTGAAGCATCGGAATCCATAACTAGTGTCACAGGAATGGTTCAAAGCATAGACAGTAAGAAGAGTCAGTCTTCTTGTACTTAAGTCGGCATTGTGCCTTTTCTATTTAATTCCGATGCAATTTCTGTGTTTCATCGTCAATAAGAAGGTCCAAGGGATACAGTAAACCTGAAGTGAAGCATCGGAATCTATGACTAGTGTCACAGGAATGGTTCAAAACATAGTCAGTAAGAAGAGTCAGTCTTCATGTACTTGATTCGGCATTGTGCCTTTTCTATTTAATTACGATGCAATTTCTGTGTTTCATCGTCAACAATAAGGTCCAAGGGATACAGTAAACCTGAAGAGATGCATCGGAATCCATAACTAGTGTCATAGGAATGGTTCAAAACATAGACAGTGAGAAGAGTCAGTCTTCTTGTACTTAAGTCGGCATTGTGCCTTTTCTATTTTATTCCGATTCAATTTCTGTGTTTCATCGTCAATAACAAGGTCCAAGGGATACAGTAAACCTGGAGTGAAGCATCGGAATCCATAACTAGTGTCACAGTAATGTTTCAAAACATAGACAGTAAGAAGAGTCAGTCTTCTTGCACTTCATTCGGTATTGTGCCTTTTCTATTTTATTCCGATTCAATTTCTGTGCTTCGTCGTCAATAAGAAGGTCCAAGGGATACAGTAATCCTGGAGTGAAACATCGGAATTAATAACTAGTGTCACAGGAATGGTTCAAAGCATAGTCAGTAAGAAGAGTCCGTCTCCTTGTCCTTAAGGCGGCATTGTGCCTTTTGATGTTAATTCCGATGTAATTTCGTTGTTTCATCGTCAATAAGATAGTCCAAGGGATATGGTGAACCTGGAGTGAAGCATCGGAATCTATAACTAGTGTCACAGAAATGGTTCAAAACATAGTCAGTAAGAAGAGTCAGTTTTCTGGTTCTTAAGTCAGCATTGTGACTTTTGTATTTAATTCCGACGCAATTTCTGTGTTTCATCGGAAATAAGGTCAGAGGGATACAGTATACCCGAAGTGAAGCATCGGAATCTATAACTAGTGTCACAGGAATGGTTCAAAACATAGACGGTAAGAAGAGTCAGTCTTCTTGTACTTAAGTCGGCATTGTGCCTTTTGTATTTAATTCCGATGCAATATCTGTGTTTCATTGTCAATAAGAAGGTCTGAGGGATACAGTTAACTTGAAGTGAAGCATCGGATTCCAAAACTAGTGTCACAGGAATGGTTCAAGTCATTGACAGTAGGAAGAGTCAGTCTTCTTGTACTTAAGTCGGCATTGTGCCTTTTGTATTTAATTCCGATGCAATTTCTGTGTTTCATCGTCAATAAGAAGGTCCAAGGTACACAGTAACCCTGAAGTGAATCATCGGAATCTATAACTAGTGTCACAGGAATCGTACAAAACATATTCAGTAAGAAGAGTCAGTCTTCTTGTACTTAAGCCGGCATTGTGCCTTTTCTATTTAATTCCGATGCAATTTCTGTGTTTCATCGTCAATACGAAGGTCCAAGGGATACAGTAAATCTGGAGTGAAGCATCGGAATCTATAACAAGTGTCACAGGAAAGGTTCAAACCATAGACAGTAAGAAGAGCCAGTCTTCTTGTACTTAAGTCGACATTGTGCCTTTTCTATTTAATTCCGATGCAATTTCGCTGTTTCATCGTCAATTGGAAGGTCAGAGGGATACAATAAACCAGAAGTGAAGTATCGGAATCTATAACTAGTGTCACAGGAGTGGTTCAAAACAAAGTCAGTTAGAACAATCAGTCTTCTTGTCCTTAAGTCGGCATTGTGCCTTTTGTGTTTAATTCCGATTAAATTTCTGTGTTTCATCGTCAATAAGAAGGTCCAACGGATACAGTAAACCTGGAGTGAAGCATCGGAATCCATAACTAGTGTCACAGGAATGGTTCAAAACATAGACAGTAAGTAGAGTCAGTCTTCGTGTACTAAAGTTGGCATTCTGCCTTTCGTATTTTATTCCAATGGAATTTCTGAGTTGCATCGTCAATGAGAAGGTCAGTGGGATACAATAAACCTGAAGTGAAGCATCGGAATCTATAACTAGTGTCACAGGATTGGTTCAAAGCATAGTCAGTAAGAAGAGTCAGTCTTCTTGTCCTTAAGTCGGCATTGTTGCGTTTTGTATATAATTGCGATGCAATTTCTGTGTTTCATCGTCAATAAGAAGGTCCAAGGGATACATTAAACCTGAAGTGAAGCATCGGAATCTATAACTTGTGTCACAGGAATGGTTCAAAACATTGTCAGTAAGAAGAGTCAGTCTTCTTGTACTTAAGTCGGCATTGTGCCTTTTCTATTTTATTCCGATTCAATTTCTGTGTTTAATCGTCAATAACAAGGTCCAAGGGATACAGCAAACTTGGAGTGAAGCATCGGAATCCATAACTAGTGTCACAGGAATGGTTCAAAGCATAGACAGTAAGAAGAGTCAGTCTTCTTGTACTTAAGTCGGCATTGTGCCTTTTCAATTTAATTCCGATGCAATATCTGTGTTTCATCGTCAATAAGATGGTCCAAGGGATACAGTAAACCTGAAGTGAAGCATCGGAATCTATAGGTAGCGGCACAGGAATGGTTCAAAACATAGTCAGTAAGAAGAGTCAGTCTTCTTGTACTTCATTCGGTATTGTACCTTTTCTATTTAATTACGATGTAATTTCTGTGTTTCGTCGTCAATAAGAAGGTCCAAGGGATACAGTAAACCTGGAGTGAAACATCGGAATCTATAAGTAGTGTCAATGGAATTGTTCAAAACATAGACAGTAAGAAGAAACAGTCTTCTTGTACTTAAGTCGGCATTGTGCCTTTTGTATTTAATTACGATGGAATTTCTGAGTTTCATCGTCAATAAGAAGGTCAGAGGGATACAATAAACTTGAAGTGAAGCATCGGAATCTATAACTAGTGTCACAGGAATGGTTCAACGCATAGTCAGTAAGAAGAGTCAGTCTCCTTGTCCTTAAGGCGGCATTGTGCCTTTTGTATTTAATTCCGTGCAGTTTCTTTGTATCATCGTCAATAAGAAGGTCCAAGGGATATAGTAAACCTGGAGTGAAGCATCGGAATCTATAACTAGTGTCACAGGAATGGTTCAAAACATAGACAGTTAGAAGAAACAGTCTTCTTGTACTTAAGTCGGCATTGTGCCTTTTGTATTTAATTCCGATGGAATTTCTGAGTTTCATCGTCAGTAAGAAGGTCAGAGGGATACAATAAACCTGAAGTGAAGCATCGGAATCTATAACTAGTGTCACAGGAATGGTTCAAAACATAGTCAGTAAGAAGTGTCAGTCTTCTTGTACTTAAGTCGGCATTGTGCCTTTTGTATTTAATTCCGAAGCAATTTCTTTGTTTCATCGTCAATAAGAATGTCCAAGGGATATAGTAAACCTGCAGTGAAGAATCGGAATCTATAACTAGTGTCACAGAAACGGTTCAAAGCATAGACAGTAAGAAGAGTCAGTCTTCTTGTACTTAAGTCGGCATTGTGCCTTTTGTATTTAATTCCGATGCAATTTCTGTGTTTCATCGTCAATAAGAAGGTCCAAGGGAAACAGTAACCTGAAGTGAAGCATGGGAATCTATAACTAGTGTCACAGGATTGGTTCAAATCATTGTCAATAAGAAGAGTCGGTCTTCATGTACTTAAGTTCGCATTGGGCCTTTTGTATTTATTCCGATGCATTTTCTGTGTTTCATAGTGAATAAGAAGGTACAAGGGATACAGTAAACCTGAAGTGAAGCATCGGAATCTATAACTAGTGTCACTGGAATGGTTCAAAACATAGACAGTAGGAAGAGTCAGTCTTCTTGTACTTAAGTCGGCATTGTGCCTTTTCTATTTAATTCCGATGCAATTTCTGTGTTTCATCGTCAACAATAAGGTCCAAGGGATACAGTAAACCTGGAGAGATGCATCGGAATCCATAGCTAGTGTCACAGGAATGGTTCAAAACATAGACAGTAAGAAGAGTCAGTCTTCTTGTACTTAAGTAGGCATTGTGGCTTTTCTATTTAATTCCGATGCAATTTCTGTGTTTCATCGTCAGTAAGAAGGTCAGAGGGATACAATAAACCTGAAGTGAAGCATCGGAATCTATAACTAGTGTCACAGGAATGGTTCAAAACATAGACAGTAAGTAGAGTCAGTCTTCGTGTACTAAAGTTGGCATTCTGCCTTTTGTATTTTATTCCAATGGAATTTCTGAGTTGCATCGTCAATGAGAAGGTCAGTGGGATACAATAAACCTGAAGTGAAGCATTGGAATCTATAACTAGTGTCACAGGAATGGTTCAAAGCATAGTCAGAATGAAGAGTCAGTCTCCTTGTCCTTAAGGCGGCATTGTGCCTTTTTTATTTAATTCCGTGCAATTTCTTTGTTTCATCGTCAATAAGAAGGTCCAAGGGATATAGTAAACCTGGAGTGAAGCATCGGAATCTATAACTAGTGTCACAGGAATGGTTCAAAACATAGACAGTTAGAAGAAACAGTCTTCTTGTACTTAAGTCGGCATTGTGTCTTTTGTATTTAATTCCGATGGAATTTCTGAGTTTCATCGTCAGTAAGAAGGTCAGAGGGATACAATAAACCTGAAGTGAAGCATCGGAATCTATAACTAGTGTCACAGGAATGGTTCAAAACATAGTCAGTAAGAAGTGTCAGTCTTCTTGTACTTAGGTCGGCATTGTGCCTTTTGTATTTAATTCCGATGCAATTTCTTTGTTTCATCGTCAATACGAATGTCCAAGGGATATAGTAAACCTGGAGTGAAGCATCTAAATCTATAACTAGTGTCACAGAAACGGTTCAAAGCATAGACAGTAAGAAGAGTCAGTCTTCTTGTACTTAAGTCGGCATTGTGCCTTTTGTATTTAATTCCGATGCAATTTCTGTGTTTCATCGTCAATAAGAAGGTCCAAGGGAAGCAGTAACCTGAACTGAAGCATGGGAATCTATAACTAGTGTCACAGGATTGGTTCAAATCATTGTCAATAAGAAGAGTCGGTCTTCATGTACTTAAGTTCGCATTGTGCCTTTTGTATTTATTCCGATGCATTTTCTGTGTTTCATAGTGGATAAGAAGGTACAAGGGATACAGTAAACCTGAAGTGAAGCATCGGAATCTATAACTAGTGTCACTGGAATGGTTCAAAACATAGACAGTAGGAAGAGACAGTCTTCTTGTACTTAAGTCGGCATTGTGCCTTTTCTATTTCATTCCGATTCAATTTCTGTGTTTCATCGTCAATAATAAGGTCCAAGGGATACAGTAAACCTGGAGTGAAGCATCGGAATCCATAACTAGTGTCACAGGAATGGTTCAAAACATAGACAGTATGAAGAGACAGTCTTCTTGTACTTAAGTCGGCATTGTGCCTTTTGTATTTAATTCTGATGCAATTTCTGTGTTTCATCGTCAATAAGAAGGTCCAAGGGATACATTAAACCTGAAGTGAAGCATCGGAATCTATAACTAGTGTCACAGGAATGGTCAAAACATAGTCAGTAAGAAGAGTCAGTCTTCTTGTACTTAAGTCGGCATTGTGCCTTTTCTATTTTATTGCGATACAATTTCTGTGTTTAATCGTCAATAACAAGGGCCAAGGGATACAGTAAACCTGGAGTGAAGCATCGGAATCCATAACTAGTGTCACAGGAATGGTTCAAAGCATAGACAGTAAGAAGAGTCAGTCTTCTTGTACTTAAGTCGGCATTGTGCCTTTTCTATTTAATTCCGATGCAATTTCTGTGTTTCATCGTCAATAAGAAGGTCCAAGGGATACAGTAAACCTGAAGTGAAGCATCGGAATCTATGACTAGTGTCACAGGAATGGTTCAAAACATAGTCAGTAAGAAGAGTCAGTCTTCATGTACTTGATTCGGCATTGTGCCTTTTCTATTTAATTACGATGCAATTTCTGTGTTTCATCGTCAACAATAAGGTCCAAGGGATACAGTAAACCTGAAGAGATGCATCGGAATCCATAACTAGTGTCATAGGAATGGTTCAAAACATAGACAGTGAGAAGAGTCAGTCTTCTTGTACTTAAGTAGGCATTGTGGCTTTTCTATTTAATTCCGATGCAATTTCTGTGTTTCATCGTCAATAAGAAGGTCCACGGGATACAGTAAACCTGAAGTGAAGCATCGGAATCTATAACTAGTGTCACAGGAATGGTTCAAAACATAGTCAGTAAGAAGAGTCAGTCTTCTTGTACTTAAGTCGGCATTGTGCCTTTTCTATTTTATTCCGATTCAATTTCTGTGTTTCATCGTCAATAACAAGGTCCAAGGGATACAGTAAACCTGGAGTGAAGCATCGGAATCCATAACTAGTGTCACAGTAATGTTTCAAAACATAGACAGTAAGAAGAGTCAGTCTTCTTGCACTTCATTCGGTATTGTGCCTTTTCTATTTTATTCCGATTCAATTTCTGTGCTTCGTCGTCAATAAGAAGGTCCAAGGGATACAGTAATCCTGGAGTGAAACATCGGAATTAATAACTAGTGTCACAGGAATGGTTCAAAGCATAGTCAGTAAGTAGAGTCCGTCTCCTTGTCCTTAAGGCGGCATTGTGCCTTTTGATGTTAATTCCGATGTAATTTCGTTGTTTCATCGTCAATAAGAAGGTCCAAGGGATATGGTGAACCTGGAGTGAAGCATCGGAATCTATAACTAGTGTCACAGAAATGGTTCAAAACATAGTCAGTAAGAAGAGTCAGTTTTCTGGTTCTTAAGTCGGCATTGTGCCTTTTGTATTTAATTCCGACGCAATTTCTGTGTTTCATCGGAAATAAGGTCAGAGGGATGCAGTATACCCGAAGTGAAGCATCGGAATCTATAACTAGTGTCACAGGAATGGTTCAAAACATAGACGGTAAGAAGAGTCAGTCTTCTTGTACATAAGTCGGCATTGTGCCTTTTGTATTTAATTCCGATGCAATATCTGTGTTTCATTGTCAAAAAGAAGGTCTGAGGGATACAGTTAACTTGAAGTGAAGCATCGGATTCCAAAACTAGTGTCACAGGAATGGTTCAAATCATTGACAGTAGGAAGAGTCAGTCTTCTTGTACTTAAGTCGGCATTGTGCCTTTTGTATTTAATTCCGATGCAATTTCTGTGTTTCATCGTCAATAAGAAGGTCCAAGGTACACAGTAACCCTGAAGTGAATCATCGGAATCTATAACTAGTGTCACAGGAATGGTTCAAAGCATAGACAGTAAGAAGAGTCAGTCTTCTTGTACTTAAGTCGGCATTGTGCCTTTTCTATTTAATTCCGATGCAATTTCTGTGTTTCATCGTCAATAAGAAGGTCCAAGGGATACAGTAAACCTGAAGTGAAGCATCGGAATCTATGACTAGTGTCACAGGAATGGTTCAAAACATAGTCAGTAAGAAGAGTCAGTCTTCATGTACTTGATTCGGCATTGTGCCTTTTCTATTTAATTACGATGCAATTTCTGTGTTTCATCGTCAACAATAAGGTCCAAGGGATACAGTAAACCTGAAGAGATGCATCGGAATCCATAACTAGTGTCATAGGA
Source organism: Schistocerca serialis cubense (assembly GCF_023864345.2). Lineage (NCBI taxonomy): Eukaryota > Metazoa > Arthropoda > Insecta > Orthoptera > Acrididae > Schistocerca > Schistocerca serialis. The sequence continues at coordinate 8,574,967 of NW_026047584.1, read as the reverse complement.
ATGGTTCAAAACATAGACAGTGAGAAGAGTCAGTCTTCTTGTACTTAAGTAGGCATTGTGGCTTTTCTATTTAATTCCGATGCAATTTCTGTGTTTCATCGTCAATAAGAAGGTCCACGGGATACAGTAAACCTGAAGTGAAGCATCGGAATCTATAACTAGTGTCACAGGAATGGTTCAAAACATAGTCAGTAAGAAGAGTCAGTCTTCTTGTACTTAAGTCGGCATTGTGCCTTTTCTATTTTATTCCGATTCAATTTCTGTGTTTCATCGTCAATAACAAGGTCCAAGGGATACAGTAAACCTGGAGTGAAGCATCGGAATCCATAACTAGTGTCACAGTAATGTTTCAAAACATAGACAGTAAGAAGAGTCAGTCTTCTTGCACTTCATTCGGTATTGTGCCTTTTCTATTTTATTCCGATTCAATTTCTGTGCTTCGTCGTCAATAAGAAGGTCCAAGGGATACAGTAATCCTGGAGTGAAACATCGGAATTAATAACTAGTGTCACAGGAATGGTTCAAAGCATAGTCAGTAAGAAGAGTCCGTCTCCTTGTCCTTAAGGCGGCATTGTGCCTTTTGATGTTAATTCCGATGTAATTTCGTTGTTTCATCGTCAATAAGAAGGTCCAAGGGATATGGTGAACCTGGAGTGAAGCATCGGAATCTATAACTAGTGTCACAGAAATGGTTCAAAACATAGTCAGTAAGAAGAGTCAGTTTTCTGGTTCTTAAGTCGGCATTGTGCCTTTTGTATTTAATTCCGACGCAATTTCTGTGTTTCATCGGAAATAAGGTCAGAGGGATACAGTATACCCGAAGTGAAGCATCGCAATCTATAACTAGTGTCACAGGAATGGTTCAAAACATAGACGGTAAGAAGAGTCAGTCTTCTTGTACTTAAGTCGGCATTGTGCCTTTTGTATTTAATTCCGATGCAATATCTGTGTTTCATTGTCAATAAGAAGGTCTGAGGGATACAGTTAACTTGAAGTGAAGCATCGGATTCCAAAACTAGTGTCACAGGAATGGTTCAAATCATTGACAGTAGGAAGAGTCAGTCTTCTTGTACTTAAGTCGGCATTGTGCCTTTTGTATTTAATTCCGATGCAATTTCTGTGTTTCATCGTCAATAAGAAGGTCCAAGGTACACAGTAACCCTGAAGTGAATCATCGGAATCTATAACTAGTGTCACAGGAATGGTACAAAACATATTCAGTAAGAAGAGTCAGTCTTCTTGTACTTAAGTCGGCATTGTGCCTTTTCTATTTAATTCCGATGTAATTTCTGTGTTTCATCGTCAATACGAAGGTCCAAGGGATACAGTAAACCTGGAGTGAAGCATCGGAATCTATAACAAGTGTCACAGGAAAGGTTCAAACCATAGACAGTAAGAAGAGCCAGTCTTCTTGTACTTAAGTCGACATTGTGCCTTTTCTATTTAATTCCGATGCAATTTCGCTGTTTCATCGTCAATAGGAAGGTCAGAGGGATACAATAAACCAGAAGTGAAGTATCGGAATCTATAACTAGTGTCACAGGAGTGGTTCAAAACAAAGTCAGTAAGAACAGTCAGTCTTCTTGTCCTTAAGTCGGCATTGTGCCTTTTGTGTTTAATTCCGATTAAATTTCTGTGTTTCATCGTCAATAAGAAGGTCCAACGGATACAGTAAACCTGGAGTGAAGCATCGGAATCCATAACTAGTGTCACAGGAATGGTTCAAAACATAGACAGTAAGTAGAGTCAGTCTTCGTGTACTAAAGTTGGCATTCTGCCAATTTTATTCCAATGGAATTTCTGAGTTGCATCGTCAATGAGAAGGTCAGTGGGATACAATAAACCTGAAGTGAAGCATCGGAATCTATAACTAGTGTCACAGGATTGGTTCAAAGCATAGTCAGTAAGAAGAGTCAGTCTTCTTGTCCTTAAGTCGGCATTGTTGCGTTTTGTATATAATTGCTATGCAATTTCTGTGTTTCATCGTCAATAAGAAGGTCCAAGGGATATAGTAAACCTGGAGTGAAGTATCGGAATGTATAACTATTGTCACAGGAATGGTCAAATCATAGACAGTAAGAAGAGTCAGGTCTTCCTGTACTTAAGTCGGCATTGTGCCTTTTCTATTTAATTCCGATGCAATTTCTGTGTTTCATCGTCATTAAGAATGTCCAAAGGATACAGTATACCTGAAGTAAAGCATCGGAATCTATAACTAGTGTCACAGGAATGGTTCAAATCATTGTCAATAAGAAGAGTCGGTCTTCATGTACTTAAGTTGGCATTGTGCCTTTTGTATTTATTCCGATGCAATTTCTGTGTTTCATCATCAATAAGAAGGTACAAAGGATACAGTAAACCTGAAGTGAAGCATCGGAATCTATAACTAGTGTCACTGGAATGGTTCAAAGCATTGACAGTAGGACGAGTCAGTCTTCTTGTACTTATGTCGGCAATGTGCCTTTTGTATTTAATTCCGATGCAATATCAGCGTTTCATTGTCAATAAGAAGGTCAGAGGGATACAATAAACCTGAAGTGAAGCATCGGAATCTATAACTAGTGTCACAGGAATGGTTCAAAGCATAGTCAGTAAGAAAAGTCAGTCTTCTTGTACTTAAGGCGGCATTGTGCCTTTTGTATTTAATTCCGATGCAATTTCTTTGTTTCATCGTCAATAAGAAGGTCCAAGGGATATAGTAAACCTGCAGTGAAGAATCGGAATCTATAACTAGTGTCACAGAAATGGTTCAAGACATAGACAGTAAGAAGAGTCAGTCATCTCGTACTTAAGTCGGCATTGGGCCTCTTGTATTTAATTCCGATGAAATTTCTGTGTTTCATCGGCAATAAGGTCAGAGGGATACAGTATACCTGAAGTGAAGCATCGGAATCTATAAGTAGTGTCACAGGAATGGTTCAAAACATAGACGGTAAGAAGAGTCAGTCTTCTTGTACTTAACTCGGCATTGTGCCTTTTGTATTTAATTCCGATGCAATATCTGTGTTCCATTGTCAATAAGAAGGTCTGAGGGATACAGTTAACCTGAAGTGAAGCATCGGAATCCAAAACTAGTGTCACAGGAATGGTTCAAAGCAGTGACAGTAGGAAGAGTCAGTCTTCTTGTACTTAAGTCGGCATTGTGCCTTTTGTATTTAATTCCGATGCAATTTCTGTGTTTCATCGTCAATAAGGATGTCCAATGTATACAGTAACCCTGAAGTGAAACATCGGAATCTATAACTAGTGTCACAGGAATGGTTCAAAACATATTCAGTAAGAAGAGTCAGTCCTCTTGTACTTAAGTCGGCATTGTGCCTTTTCTATTTAATTCCGATCCAATTTCTCTGTTTCATCGTCAATAAGATAGTCCAAGGGATACAGTAAACCTGGAGTGAAGCATCGGAATCTATAACTAGTGTCACAGGAAAGGTTCAAACCATAGACAGTAAGAAGAGTCAGTCTTCATGTACTTAAGTCGACATTGTGCCTTTTCTATTTAATTCCGATGGAATTTCTGTGTTTCATCTTCAATAGGAAGGTCAGAGGGATACAATAAACCTGAAGTGAAGTATCGGAATCTATAACTAGTGTCCCAGGAGTGGTTCAAAACAAAGTCAGTAAGAAGAGTCAGTCTTCTTGTCCTTAAGTCAGCATTGTGCCTTTTGTGTTTAATTCCGATTAAATTTCTGTGTTTCATCGTCAATAAGAAGGTCCAACGGATACAGTAAACCTGGAGTGAAGCATCGGAATCTATAACTAGTGTCACAGGAATGGTTCAAAGCATAGACAGTAAGAAGAGTCAGTCTTCGTGTACTAAAGTAGGCATTTTGTCTTTTGTATTTCATTCCAACGGAATTTCTGAGTTGCATCGTCAATAAGAAGGTCAGAGGGATACAATAAACCTGAAGTGAAGCATCGGAATCTATAACTAGTGTCACAGGAATGGTTCAAAGCATAGTCAGTAAGAAGAGTCAGTCTTCTTGTACTTAAGGCGGCATTGTGCCTTTGTATTTAATTCCGATGCAATTTCTTTGTATCATCGTCAATAAGAAGGTCCAAGGGATATAGTAAACCTGCAGTGAAGCATCGGAATCTATAACTAGTGTCACAGAAATGGTTCAAAACATAGACAGTAAGAAGAGTCAGTCATCTCGTACTTAAGTCGGCATTGTGCCTTTTGTATTTTATTCCGATGCAATTTCTGAGTTTCATCGTCAATAAGAAGGTCCAAGGGAAACAGTAAACCTGAAGTGAAGCATCGGAATCTATAACGAGTGTCACAGGAATGGTTCAAAACAAAGACAGTAAGAAGGGTCAGTCTTCTTGTACTGATGTCGGCATTGTGGCTTTTGTATTTAATTCCGATGCAATTTCTGTGTTTCATAGTCAATAAGAATGTCAGAGGGATACAGTAAACCTGAAGTGAAGCATCGGAATCAATAACTAGTGTCACAGGAATGGTTCAAACATAGTCAGTAAGAAGAGTCAGTCTTCTTGTTTTTCAGTCGGCATTGGGCCTCTTGTATTTAATTCCGATGCAATTTCTGTGTTTCATCGGCAATAAGGTCAGAGGGATACAGTATACCTGATGTGAAGCATCGGAATCTATAAGTAGTGTCACAGGAATGGTTCAAAACATAGACGGTAAGAAGAGTCAGTCTTCTTGTACTTAAGTCGGCATTGTGCCTTTTGTATTTAATTCCGATGCAATATCTGTGTTCCATTGTCAATAAGAAGGTCTGAGGGATACAGTTAACCTGAAGTGAAGCATCGGAATCCAAAACTAGTGTCACAGGAATGGTTCAAAGCATTGACAGTAGGAAGAGTCAGTTTTCTTGTACTTAAGTCGGCATTGTGCCTTTTGTATTTAATTCCGATGCATTTTCTGTGTTTCATCGTCAATAAGGATGTCCAATGTATACAGTAACCCTGAAGTGAAGCATCGGAATCTATAACTAGTGTCACAGGAATGGTTCAAAACATATTCAGTAAGAAGAGTCAGTCTTCTTGTACTTAAGTCGGCATTGTGCCTTTTCTATTTAATTCCGATGCAATTTCTCTGTTTCATCGTCAATAAGATAGTCCAAGGGATACAGTAAACCTGGAGTGAAGCATCGGAATCTATAACTAGTGTCACAGGAAAGGTTCAAACCATAGACAGTAAGAAGAGTCAGTCTTCATGTACTTAAGTCGACATTGTGCCTTTTCTATTTAATTCCGATGGAATTTCTGTGTTTCATCGTCAATAGAAAGGTCAGAGGGATACAACAAACCTGAAGTGAAGTATCGGATCTATAACTAGTGTCACAGGAGTGGTTACAAACAAAGTCAGTAAGAAGAGTCAGTCTTCTTGTCCTTAAGTCGGCATTGTGCCTTTTGTGTTTAATTCCGATTAAATTTCTGTGTTTCATCGTCAATAAGAAGGTCCAACGGATACAGTAAACCTGGAGTGAAGCATCGGAATCTATAACTGGTGTCACAGGAATGGTTCAAAACATAGACAGTAAGAAGAGTCAGTCTTCGTGTACTAAAGTAGGCATTTTGTCTTTTGTATTTCATTCCAATGGAATTTCAGAGTTGCATCGTCAATAAGAAGGTGAGAGGGATACAATAAACCTGAAGTGAAGCATCGGAATCTATAACTAGTGTCACAGGAATGCTTCAAATAATAGTCAGTAAGAAGAGTCAGTCTTCTTGTACTTAAGGCGGCATTTTGCCTTTTGTATTTAATTCCGATGAAATTTCTTTGTTTCATCGTCAATAAGAAGGTCCAAGGGATATAGTAAACCTGCAGTGAAGCATCGGAATCTATAACTAGTGTCACAGAAATGGTTCAAAACATAGACAGTAAGAAGAGTCAGTCATCTCGTACTTAAGTCGGCATTGTGCCTCTTGTATTTAATTCCGGTGCAATTTCTGTGTTTCATCGTCAATAAGAAGGTCCAAGGGGAACAGTAAACCTGAAGTGAAACATCGGAATCTATAACTAGTGTCACAGGAATGGTTCAAAACATAGACAGTAAGAAGGGTCAGTCTTCTTGTACTGAAGTCGGCATTGTGGCTTTTGTATTTAATTCCGATGCAATTTCTGTGTTTCATAGCCAATAAGAATGTCAGAGGGATACACTAAACCTGAAGTGAAGCATCGGAATCAATAACTAGTGTCACAGGAATGGTTCAAACATAGTCAGTAAGAAGAGTCTGTCTTCTTGTTCTTAAGTCGGCATTGGGCCTTTTGTATTTAATTCCGATGCAATTTCTGTGTTTCATCGGCAATAAGGTCAGAGGGATACAGTATATCTGAAGTGAAGCATCGGAATCTATAAGTAGTGTCACAGGAATGGTTCAATACATAGACGGTAAGAAGAGTCAGTCTTCTTGTACTTAAGTCGGCATTGTGCCTTTTGTATTTAATTCCGATGCAATATCTGTGTTTCATTGTCAATAAGAAGGTCTGAGGGATACAGTTAACCTGAAGTGAAGCATCGGAATCCAAAACTAGTGTCACAGGAATGGTTCAAAGCGTTGACAGTAGGAAGAGTCAGTCTTCTTGTACTTAAGTCGGCATTGTGCCTTTTGTATATAATTCCGAAGCAATTTCTGTGTTTCATCGTCAATAAGAAGGTCCAAGGGATATAATAAACCTGGAGTGAAGTATCAGAATCTATAACTATTGTCACAGGAATGGTTCAAATCATAGACAGTAAGAAGAGTCAGTCTTCTTGTACTTAAGTATGCATTGTGCTTTTTGTATTTAATTCCGATGCATTTTCTGTGTTTCATCGTCATTAAGAATGTCCAAGGGATACAGTAAACCTGAAGTAAAGCATTGGAATCTATAACTAGTGTCACAGGAATGGTTCAAATCATTGTCAATAAGAAGGGTTGGTCTTCATGTACTTAAGTTGGCATTGTGCCTTTTGTATTTATTCCGATGCAATTTCTATTTCATCATCAATAAGAAGATACAAGGGATACAGTAAACCTGGAGTGAAGCATCGGAATCCATTACTAGTGTCACAGGAATGGTTCAAAACATAGACAGTAAGAAGAGTCAGTCTTCTTGTACTTAAGTCGGCATTGTGCCTTTTCTATTTAATTCCGAAGCAATTTCTGTGTTTCATCGTCAATAAGAAGGTCCAAGGGATACAGTAAACCTGAAGTGAAGCATCGGAATCTATAACTAGTGTCACAGGAATGGTTCAAAACATAGTCAGTAAAAAGAGTCATTCTTCTTGTACTTCAGTCGGAATTGTGACTTTTGTATTTAATTCCGATGCAATTTCAGTGTTTCAACGTCAATAAGAAGGTCTGAGGGATACAGTTAACCTGAAGTGAAGCACCGGAATCTATAAATAGTGTCACAGGAATGGTTCAAAACATAGACAGTAAGAAGGGTCAGTCTTCTTGTACTGAAGTCGGCATTCTGCCTTTTGTATTTAATTCCGATGCAATTTCTGTGTTTCATACTCAATAAGAAGGTCAGAGGGATACAGTAAACCTGAAGTGAAGCATCGGAATCTGTAACTAGTGTCACAGGAAAGGTTCAAACCATAGACAGTAAGAAGAGTCAGTCTTCTTGTACTTAAGTCGACATTGTGCTTTTTCTATTTAATTCAGATGGAATTTCTGTGTTTCATCGTCAATAGGAAGGTCAGAGGGATACAATAAACCTGAAGGGAAGTATCGGAATCTATAACTAGTGTCACAGGAGTGGTACAAAACAAAGTCAGTAAGAAGAGTCAGTCTTCTTGTCCTTAAGTCGGCATTGTGCCTTTTGTGTTTAATTCCGATTAAATTTCTGTGTTTCATCGTCAATAAGAAGGTCCAACGGATACAGTAAACCTGGAGTGAAGCATCGGAATCTATAACAAGTGTCACAGGAATGGTTCAAAACATAGACAGTAAGAAGAGTCAGTCTTCGTGTACTAAAGTAGGAATTTTGTCTTTTGTATTTCATTCCAATGGAATTTCTGAGTTGCATCATCAATAAGAAGGTCAGAGGGATACAGTAAACCTGAAGTAAAGCATTGGAATCTATAACTAGTGTCACAGGAATGGTTCAAATCATTGTCAATAAGAAGGGTTGGTCTTCATGTACTTAAGTTGGCATTGTGCCTTTTGTATTTATTCCGATGCAATTTCTGTTTCATCATCAATAAGAAGATACAAGGGATACAGTAAACCTGAAGTGAAGCATCGTAATCTATAACTAGTGTCACTGGAATGGTTCAAAACATAGACAGTAGGACGAGTCAGTCTTCTTGTACTTAAGTCGGCATAGTGCCTTTTCTATTTAATTCCGGTTCAATTTCTGTGTTTCATCGTCAATATTAAGGTCCAAGGGATACAGTAAACCTGGAGTGAAGCATCGGAATCCATTACTAGTGTCACAGGAATGGTTCAAAACATAGACAGTAAGAAGAGTCAGTCTTCTTGTACTTAAGTCGGCATTGTGCCTTATCTATTTAATTCCGATGCAATTTCTGTGTTTCATCGTCAATAAGAAGGTCCAAGGGATACAGTAAACCTGAAGTGAAGCATCGGAATCTATAACTAGTGTCACAGGAATGGTTCAAAACATAGTCAGTGAGAAGAGTCAGACTTCTTGTACTTCAGTCGGAATTGTGGCTTTTGTATTTAATTCCGATGCAATTTCAGTGTTTCATCGTCAATAAGTAGGTCTGAGGGATACAGTTAACCTGAAGTGAAGCATCGGAATCTATAACTAGTGTCACAGGAATGGTTCAAAACATAGACAGTAAGAAGGGTCAGTCTTCTTGTACTTAAGTCGGCATTCTGCCTTTTGTATTTAATTCCGATGCAATTTCTGTGTTTCATAGTCAATAAGAAGGTCAGAGGGATACAGTAAATCTGAAGTGAAGCATCGGAATCTATAACTAGTGTCACAGGAATGGTTCAAAACATAGTCAGTAAGAAGAGTCAGTCTTCTTGTTCTTAAGTCGGCATTGGGCCTTTTGTATTTAATTCCGATGCAATTTCTGTGTTTCATCGGCAATTAGGTCAGAGGGATACAGTAAACCTGAAGTGAAGCATCGGAATCTATAACTAGTGTCACAGGAATGGTTCAAAACATAGACGGTAAAAAGAGTCAACCTCTTCTTGTACTTAAGTCTGCATTGTGCCTTTTGTATTTAATTCCGATGCAATATCTGTGTTTCATTGTCAATAAGAAGGTCTAAGGGATACAGTTAACCTGAAGTGAAGCATCGAAATCCTAAACTAGTGTCACAGGAATGGTTGAAAACATTGACAGTAGGAAGGGTCAGTCTTCGTGTACTTAAGTAGGCATTGTGCCTTTTGCATTTAATTCCGATTCAATTTCTGTGTTTCATCGTCAATATTAAGGTCCAAGGGATACAGTAAACCTGGAGTGAAGTATCGGAATCCATTACTAGTGTCACAGGAAAGGTTCAAAACATAGACAGTAAGAAGAGTCAGTCTTCTTGTACTTAAGTCGGCAATGTGCCTTTTGTATTTAATTCCGATGGAATTTCTGAGTTTCATCGTCAATAAGAAGGTCACAGGGATACAATAAACCTAAAGTGAAGCATCGGAATCTATAACTTGTGTCACGGGAATGGTTCAAAGCATAGTCAGTAATAAGAGTCAGTCTTCATGTCCTTAAGTCGGCATTGTGCCTTTTGTATTTAATTCCGATGCAATTTCTTTGTTTCATCGTCAATAAGAAGGTCCAAGGGATATAGTAAACCTGGAGTGAAGCATCGGAATCTATAACTAGTGTCACAGAAATGGTTCAAAACATAGACAGTAAGAAGAGTCAGTCTTCTCGTACTTAAGTCGGCATTGTGCCTTTTGTATTTAATTCCGATGCAATTTCTGTGTTTCATCGTCAATAAGAACGTCCAAGGGAAACAGTAAACCTGAAGTGAAGTATCGGAATCTATAACTAGTGCCACAGGAATGGTTCAAAACATAGACAGTAAGAAGGGTCAGTCTTCTTGTACTTAAGTCGGCATTGTGGCTTTTGTATTTAATTCCGATGCAATTTCTGTGTTTCGTAGTCAATAAGAAGGTCAGAGGGATACAGTTAACCTGAAGAGAAGCATCGGAATCTATAACTAGTGTCACAGGAATGGTTCAAAACATAGTCAGTAAGAAGACTCAGTCTTCTTGTTCTTAAGTCGGCATTGGGCCTTTTGTATTTAATTCCGATGCAATTTCTGTGTTTCATCGGCAATAAGGTCAGAGGGATAAAGTATACCTGAAGTGAAGCATCGGAATCTATAAAGAGTGTCACAGGAATGGTTCAAAACATAGACGGTAAGAAGAGTCAGTCTTCTTGTACTTAAGTCGGCATTGTGCCTTTTGTATTTAATTCCGATGCAATTTCTGTGTTTCATCGTCAATAAGAAGGTCCAAGGGAAACAGTAAACCTGAAGTGAAGTATCGGAATCTATAACTAGTGCCACAGGAATGGTTCAAAACATAGACAGTAAGAAGGGTCAGTCTTCTTGTACTTAAGTCGGCATTGTGGCTTTTGTATTTAATTCCGATGCAATTTCTGTGTTTCGTAGTCAATAAGAAGGTCAGAGGGATACAGTTAACCTGAAGTGAAGCATCGGAATCTATAACTAGTGTCACAGGAATGGTTCAAAACATAGTCAGTAAGAAGAGTCAGTCTTCTTGTACTTAAGTCGGCATTGTGCTTTTTCTATTTAATTCCGATGCAATTTCTGTGTTTCATCGTCAACAAGAAGGTCCAAGGGATACAGTAAACCTGGAGTGAAGCATCGGAATCTATAACTAGTGTCACAGGAAAGGTTCAAACCATAGACAGTAAGAAGAGTCAGTCTTCTTGTACTTAAGTCCACATTGTGCCTTTTCTATTTATTTCCGATGCAATTTCTGTGTTTCATCGTCAATAGGAAGGTCAGAGGGATACATTAAACCTGAAGTGAAGTATCGGAATCTATAACTAGTGTCACAGGAGTAGTTCAAAACAAAGTCAGTAAGTAGAGTCAGTCTTCTTGTCCTTAAGTCGGCATTGTGCCTTTTGTGTTTAATTCCGATGCAATTTCTGTGTTTCATCGTCAATAAGAAGGTCCAACGGATACAGTAAACCTGGAGTGACGCATCGGAATCTATAACTAGTGTCACAGGAATGGTTCAAAACATAGACAGTAAGAAGAGTCAGTCTTCGTGTACTAAAGTTGGCATTTTGCCTTTTGTATTTAATTCCAATGGAATTTCTGAGTTGCATCGTCAGTAAGAAGGTCAGAGGGATACAATAAACCTGAAGTGAAGCATCGGAATCTATAACTAGTGTCACAGGAATGGTTGAAATCATAGACAGTAAGAAGAGTCAGTCTTCTTGTACTTAAGTCGGCATTGTGCCTTTTGTATTAAATTCCGATGCAATTTCTGTGTTTCATCGTCAATAAGAAGGTCCAAGGGAAACAGTAAACCTGAAGTGTAGCATCGGAATCTATAACTAGTGTCACAGGAATGGTTCAAAACATAGACAGTAAGAAGGGTCAGTCTTCTTGTAATGAAGTCGGCATTGTGGCTTTTGTATTTAATTCCGATGCAATTTCTGTGTTACATAGTCAATAAGAATGTCAGAGGGATACAGTAAACCTGAAGTGAAGCATCGGAATCTATAACTAGTGTCACAGGAATGGTTCAAAACATAGACGGTAAGAAGAGTCAGTCATCTTGTACTTAATTCGGCATTGTGCCTTTTGTATTTAATTCCGATGCAATATCTGTGTTTCATTGTCAATAAGAAGGTCTGAGGGATACAGTTAACCTGAAGTGAAGCATCGGAATCCAAAACTAGTGTCACAGGAATGGTTCAAAGCATTGACAGTAGGAAGAGTCAGTCTTCTTGTACTTAAGTCGGCATTGTGCCTTTTGTATTTAATTCCGATGCAATTTCTGTGTTTCATCGTCAATAAGGATGTCCAATGTATGCAGTAACCGTGAAGTGAAGCATCGAAATCTATAACTAGTGTCACAGGAATGGTTCAAAACATATTCAGTAAGAAGAGTCAGTCTTCTTGTACTTAAGTCGGCATTGTGCCTTTTCTATTTAATTCCGATGCAATATCTCTGTTTCATCGTCAATAAGAAAGTCCAAGGGATACAGTAAACCTGGAGTGAAGCATCGGAATCTATAACTAGTGTCACAGGAAAGGTTCAAACCATAGACAGTAAGAAGAGTCAGTCTTCTTGTACTAAAGTCGACATTGTGCCTTTTCTATTTAATTCCGATGGAATTTCTGTGTTTCATCGTCAATAGGAAGGTCAGAGGGATACAATAAACCTGACGTGTAGTATCGGAATCTATAACTAGTGTCACAGGAGTGGTTCAAAACAAAGTCAGTAAGAAGAGTCAGTCTTCTTGTCCTTAAGTCGGCATTGTGCCTTTAGTGTTTAATTCCGATTAAATTTCTGTGTTTCATCGTCAATAAGAAGGTCCAACGGATACAGTAAACCAGGAGTGAAGCATCGGAATCTATAACTAGTGTCACAGGAATGGTTCA